>NC_071096.1:31122017-32322017 GCF_027358695.1 Spea bombifrons
GTTGCTCAGAGTGGTTGTCTGAGTCTCCGAAGACAAACACAAAGACTTTGCCGGCGCCCAAGTCTAATATGTATTACTATGTGAACTGACTTGGATAACCAATATATGCTTCTGCTTGATGATGATTCCTAGTATGATACTTAAAACAGTATAATTAGTATTCCTATTATTAGAAGAAACTGACCATTTAAAACCCTGGCTGATATATTAGCTGATATATCCTGTTGAAAGTTTAGGTCAGACCTTACACTCGATGTAGAAACCAGCCACATTCATATTTCACTGCGGTAACCAATTACTGTAGGTGTTACTTTTCTCAGACTCGGAGAAAATCAGATTAATAACTTATTTATGTTGGGATTCCATTACCACTTATGATGCCGTAATTCTCTAACAGTTCTGTGGCTGTTAATAAGTGGAATGTGCCCTATATAACGCTTTTATAATAAATGTGAATAGAATTACTGGCAATACCTTTGAGAGCAGACATGGTATAAATTTCTGTTCAAACTATTTACTCTTCTGCTGTTAGTAATACATCATTCATCTTTTTTTGTTCTGCATGCTAGCTAATACTTTTCCATTCCCATTATTTATGGGATTCAAGGCCATTGGCCATAAAGCCCAGATTTTTGGCTCACTGGAAAAATAGCACGTCAGCCCTTTTGATTTTATTTTGCTACGCAAATCTGTCTTCATGGACATGCAAATGCCTGGTATCTGAATATGAAAGTATTAATGTAATTCTACAAAACATACATGCATCATTTCATAAATTCATTGCAGGACCCTCAGAAACGCAAAGAACCACTGCTTGTCACTATTGACGGAATTTATTCATACCTCAAATCCTTAAACCTATCACTATGTATTAGCAGTACATTGGGTGTACTCCATTTTTATAACTGAAGCCCGTGAGCTAGTGGCTTATTCTTACCTTTGCCTAGGAGGGCATGGCCAGGTGGTGATCTCCCTTCTCTCGCATAACTGAAATCACCCTTTGGGATAATCAGCCTCTCTATATCACCACCAAATAATGGGCTCCAAGCAGCGTGTATTTAAAAGTCAGATCGTTGGGATGTGACCTCCTTCTGGACTTGGGATAGTCATCAGTGGGCCTTCATTTTAGCAAATTAAACTTCAGCTAAGGGAGGTGACCTTTTGTTTCAAACACCCAACTAAGGTCTACCCGTTGCTCTCCCACCCTGTTTTGTTTAAAGTCCATCTACCGTCCCACCACCTTCCAAACTCATACGGGGTTGGTCTCCAACGTAGGAGAACTATTATTCCTGGGTATCTCAGATGCCGACCAACAAACTATTTAAGCAAGAAGCTTATGGTATTAGTAAGTTGTGTAGTTCACTGATCAAATGTCGATATCAATCACTATGCGGCGTAAGAATCGATGCCCATATATGGAAAAGATAAAGGAATCTTCAGTTAGAGTATACAATCGCATCATTGGAGTGTTGTTTTTTTATATACAGTGCAACTATGTATTTAATAATAATAAATTCTTTCAAATTCTGTAAATACAGAGCTCAATTAGATGTGACGTGGTCTTTTTCACAACTTACCATGAGATAACTGTACTAAAAGTACAACGATAATAGTATTATAAAGTGACTATTTTTTTTTTCTTGAGACAGAGAACAAAGTAAATTCCTAGAGGGGTCTTAGTAAGCAAAAATAATCCTTGGGACTGGAGTACAATAGCTACGCGAGATGAAATAGAGAATTTACATAGCAAATGTGACCTTGAAGTAGGGAGCAGCTACAATCCTGTGCATAAAGTGACCAAATATTCTTTGTTATACTCCCATGAGCTTTCAGCGCAGGATAAGAGCATGAGAAATACTGAGTGACTAGGAATAAATAAGATTGACAGAGATGGATGGCTGTTTATATAAAGCAGAAGGGAAACATTCAACTTTTCTCCTGAATTAAACACTTTGATTTTCCGACGCATACATTTTACCTTTCAAGCTCCCTCTGCGGACCAGGTCACCCATCTTCTTGTTCGACTGAGATTCAAAGTCAAACAGTCAAAATAAAGCAATAAAAATGGTTTCATATATATATATATATATATATATATATATATATATATAAATATTCCCTGTTAAGGCGTATTGTAAAAACAATTTATTTGTTTTAAGTGTTTGATTCAAGTTAGCTACTGAGTCAAACCACAGAACTCTAATGTTTTACTCCCAAATTGTTTTAAGAAAGCTCCATAGGAGTTACTTCTTACCAAGGTTTTACCTTTCTTCCACTACATGCATTTTATGACATACATTTATATACAAAACCAGTAACATATTTTATAGTGACTCTGGGATATTGGAGGATAATTGGAATTTCAGTGGGCTACATACCTAACCATCCACTGGGTTCTCCAGATAGCAGAAGCTAACTCATTTCTTGAGACCTTTACTTTCAAGTAGGCAATATATCCACCTGGGTTCCTGGTATAACAAGGACTTTGGTCAGCATTTCTACACTGGCTGAATCCTTAATGTGCTCCATCATATATTTATTTTGGTGTATTAGGAGTGTCTTCTGCCAAATGTGCTATTCTATTGAGCTACCGTATGAAACTGAAGGTTGCCAACCATATCCAGGTGGTGTATGGTCCTAGAAATATATGCCTCCAGCACCCTATTCCTAAATGCATTTGCTTCCTAGTATAGGAAAATCACAGTACCCCAACCAGCCTGGTTCCCTAGGCAGTCTCCTAGTTTGCCTATGGGTCACGGGCACCCGAGGGGTAGAAATATAAATCAGTCATGCATATTCTTGTACTACTGCAAAATGAGAAAATACTGTAAAACGGAATGAAACTGCTGAATTTCTAAGCAGTCAGGGGATGACAACTACAAATGCATAAATTAATTCAATTGCCTATGGTATTTAAAGTGATTAATTCTGTTATCCTTATCACTGGCAGCAACAAGGTCAGCGTGTCGCTCTATCAAATTAAATAATGGATGTAGTTGATTGTCATAGTCAAAATGTAGGAAGTTGTGGCCGGGAGAGCCCGCTAGCAAATTGATTTTTGCTTTTTATCTTGTATTTCTTCTACTAAACAAAAGAACAAACAATAGATGTGGTTGAAATTGCTCTTGCGTTCTGTCTCAAACAAGAAAAAAATATTCATGTTTCCTTCTGCGGCTATAAAAGAGTTTTTCGGACGTACGGCACTAAAAATAAAAAGCATAATTTAAACAAACACATTTATTAGTCCGTCTGTGGTATATACTTAGAAAACGATAGTGCCATATAAATGAAGAACATTCCCAAGCAAAGCTTTTTTTTTTTTTACTGTTGGTCTTTTAGAAAGGTCACGCTGAATTGTTCCTTATAAAGTTCTTATATACATACAACGCTGTCGGTAAAAAGAAAATGATACAATTTCTGCATAATTTAGTAAAAATAAAAATGATATAGTTATATTGGTGTGTCTGGAAACCCCAGATAATATTAAACGGGTTGAGAGTGTGCGTGGCTAGAGCCGCTCTCCTGCCCAGGAGAACATGAAGGGTGGCCCAGAGACCCAGGGAAACCCGGAGACTCCGGACCAAACCCCCATAGCGTTACCAAATATGCTTATTATCCCCAAACAAAATAGTCTTTAGTTGGAGCCGATGCCTTTTATTCGTCCAACATAGAAAAAGATGTAAAGTTTACATAAGCATTCGGGACCTCAGAGGTCTCTTCTACAGAGCTTTCCGCCTTCTTCCTTGGTTATAAAAAAAATATTTGGATTCATTTAGTGTTATTGTGTTAAATATTTGTGCACATGACTATTTTTTCCCACCCTTATTAGTAGCACTGTACATGTCAAGGGGTAATTTTTAGAGGCCGTGTCCATGGGGAAAAAAAAGTTCTAAAACTTTTTTGCAGAGTAAGACTAGAATATTACATTCTGCGATATGCACTGAGCTTCTGATATATATAAGCATCAATATGTGTAAATTATTAAAAAATCAATCGACTACTAGGAATAATCTCAAAGGAAAAGGGGACAATTTTCAAAAATAGGCATAAAGTAGTCACAGCGTATATGACATTTTGGAAAACGTTTATCGGTATGAAATTAGTTGTAAGGAAATACCTCTTTCCACCCACTTTTTGTGCTTGCCAATACTTTTGTGTGACTTACGCAAGCCTACCTTTCTCATTTTCTGCATTTTTTTTAAATAATATTTTGCCTAGCTCTACCGATGACCACATTACGGGATTATACCCAAATAATATTATTATAATTTGTAAGCAGAGGATGCAGCCAACGTATATAGTACACGGGGACATACGCAACAACCTTCTAAGTCCAGTAATCAAAAGTATATCTAGGCAAGACATTTAAGCATAACCACATTGTTAATATAATACTAAAACCTAAATCCTGAGAACCAAATCAATAAACATGTTAATAGCAAGTAGATTTTTATTACCGTTCACTGTTTTACACGGATAACGCTATATTTTATAGACCTAAACTACATGTTTATAGTGAGCCATATATCATATATCCGTTAATGTAGTGGCTTAAAGTTACATTTTATAGAATTCACATTGATAGAAAATATTCTGCACTAGAATGTGCCAATTAGTTTTGGGTCGCTTTCAAAGCCTTCACATTTTTTCCAGGAATGCATCCTCCATATGAATGAAGTACTTTGCATGGTGATATAATGAATAGTTAGACCATCATGTTTCTTATTTTGCTAAGTTCAATCCTTAAGACTTTTCTGCATTTCAAAAGAATAAGGTAACTTATAATAAGGTAATTCTTCTTTGAAGGAAGTAAAAGATAAAACTATTTCTTGAAAATACTCACTTTACTTTTCTAAATGTCCTTCCTAAAACCATATGGCATTGAAGATGATAGATAGATCATACAAAGATGTGGTTTAAATGTCACAGGTGCTGATTACCCTGTAGGTAGTTACTACAAAGCTGACAAATAGTTCACAGTCCAAGCATAATTAAACAAGTTACCACCAGGTCAGAATAACATCATCCATAATATCATGAATATAAGACGGTGTTCTTTCTTATGATATAATGATGTTGGAGGAACTAAGGTGATCCATAGCACTCCAACGTCCCTGTTGACCCAAAGTCCATCTTTCTCTCCTGATATTTCGGAGCTTAGAATGTTTGATGGGTCTGAATGTATCTGTCAGACCACAGGCCAGGGAGTCAAGGTGCAGGGGATACCAGAAGCTATGTCTGTACTCCACGATGCATAGTAACTGGTAGCAAGGTAAGTGCAGGCTAATAGGAGCATACACAAGGCTGGTTATGTATATGATACAGTCTGTAATGGAGTTAACTGGTACGGCAGGTACACAATGGGGCTGGAGAACAACTAAATAAGTTAGGCACAAAAGCAGATGCGCATGTCAAGATAGTACACAGGATGCTGAAGCTGGAGTGGCAGGGACTCTCAACAGGATACACAGCTGGGAAGGTCCTCCGACTGAGAGCTGGATACCAGACAGGGCACTCGGCAGGAAGCCCTCCGGCGGGCACTCGGCAGGAAGCCCTCTGGCGGGCATGCGGCAGGAAAAGACATGGTCAAGCAAGCCAGGTTGGTAAAAGGAGATCATATGCAGAAGGCCGGATCAGGAACTGAAGCATAAGGTCAAGACAAGCCACGTCAAAACGGCAAGGATCCAAACAGAAAACTGCTAGCAGGACCAAACACAGAGTATACATAAAAGGCTGCATAAACTCCAATGCAAAGGCTGAGATTGAAGGATAAGGCAGGTATTTACGGAGGGTACAGGTGACTAGAACTAGTAGCTGAGGTGCTAATACTGGAAAGGGAGGCCACTAGAGGCTGAAGATAGACATGGCTACTAGAGTAATAAAGGCAGGGTGGAACCCCGACAGTACCACAACATTCTAAGTCTCTAAAGGTCAATAGATGTTACATTTCTAATACTAATAAATGAAATGCATTATTCTCTTTGCCCTGCCCAATCCAGTAGGTCACACATAATGTCTAGATAACATCCTATCTCTTAGAAATACATCTAACCATACAGAAATGTTACCATTTTGGCTCTCTTAAATGATGGGAGGTTAGACCTAAGCTCAGTGGTCAAAAGGACCACCTGTCTGCATCCTAACACTGATTGCTCACCATCCACCATTATATCAACTGGCCGGTATAAAGGCTCATCTGTGACACGAATCTCTGGATCCATCATTCTGAACCCTAATGTATTAGAAACAATGGCTAAACCTTTGATGGCTACAAAGAAACAATGAAAATCCTATCTGTCTTGCCATCTTTTTTGTATCCAATCATTCTCATGCCATTGTAAGCCCAGGTCCACACACACAGTAGAGAGGGATCTGACTAAGAATTCAAAGGCTAGGACTCGCGTAGACGCCAGTACCTTTGGCACTATAAATCACATTTATATTCTTGAATTAAGCAGTGTTTCAACTATAATGGTTTATCTGCTTTCCCAGATGTTGAAGTGTTGACACACACATCTGAACGCTCTTGGAAAACCAGACAAAGGGATCGCTAGAGGTCTGCATCCTTCAAGCTCTTAACTAAATTAGTTCTACCTCTTGAGGTTATGGCAAATGCAGCCTTCCCACACACAGCGTCATGTACAGTTTTAACGAGCGTTCACACGTCGTTTGAGATAAGCTGTTTTCGTAAGCAAAGAAAATAGATGCTGTTGATCGGTGGTTAACAGTATTAGTAAGCAAAATATATATTTTTATTTGAATTTTTATTTAGGCTTGTGTCTTATGAAGGTAGTGCATACAAATATGGTTAGCCGAAATTGATTTCAAAAGTCTTAAAATATTCTGTGGAATTTTTTGTATATTGCTTTTATCTGTGATTTTGAGCTCTTTTGTGAGAAAGGGAACACTAAGTGATAAATGGTAAAGACAGGTGACACCATCTATTTGGACATAAGACTTTGATTCTATAAAAGTACTATTTTTTTTTAATCCTCCAATACTTGGAGCAGATAAAAGAACTTTTACTTATGTAATACATGCCTGGTGCATATTATAAGATGTGGTCTGACTGGAATATGCTTTTAAAAATTTGCATTAAGCTTTTTATTTAAATTTTGTGTTCTATAGAACATTTCTTGCTCATATTACCAGAAACAGGTGTGTGAAAGGGAAGCTTTCAGATAATGTTACTTGTATGTATGTATACATGTATTATGCACTTCTGACATAATGTTAACCCCTTAAGGACAATGGGAGGTCCCTAAACCCATTGAAAACAATGCATTTTGAGCCCGTACATGTACGGGCTTTGTCATTAAGGGGTTAATATGACTTAATGACTCGACAGCGGTATTACAATATATGCCCACAATTAGCCATCTAGCACATATATTTCTTGACCCATCCTTAGTTTCTTGGACTATTATGTACTTGCTACTGATCCATATCCCCATGATATTCAATTTGCATTGCCTGAATCCGGTATTCACCTGTTCCTTTTTGACTCAATCTGTGACCACCAGCATACACAAGACCCATAGGACCCCCACTAAAACGTCCAAGTGATTGTCCTTTCTAAGAAGCATCTGCCACTAGGATTAAACCAATATATTTCCAAATAAGAAAGATCCATTTCCATTAGTTGAAGCTGTCATAGTGGTATTTTCTTTTTACATTTTTCAGTACCTTTCTACCTTTATGATTGAGGAATCGCTTCCATCATCTTCTTAAATCAACCTAAACAATCTCTTGATTACAGGCGTCATAGTAAAAGCTAAGGAAAAAACTCTAGTACAACTGGAATTGTGATATAATATAGAATGATATTAGTCTGAATGCCTCTTTTTCCCAGATCATAATAAATAGCAAGCTGCATATAAAAGCATTGTTATAAAATTTTAAGTGAGATTTTTTTAGACATGATATTTATGTATGATAAACAAAAAAAAAAGAATTAAGTGCAACTTTTCAAGAGTAATTGTTCTTTTTGCAACTTTTGTTTACGCTGCCTGCATGATGTATTTCATAAGTAATCTCCATGCGTGATCTTTGCTCGCCTATAAGGGTTTTCCTAATATTTATCTACAAAGCACAGCGATCCCTCTCCACTAAAATAGTTTTAGAGTGTGCACGACTGCTGATAACGTCTGCTTTGTAAATTACACGTTAGGCTTTTTTTGTTGTTTGTTGTGTATGTGTGCTTTTGCACTCTGACGGTTAAGATAATTTTATAGTTCGAAAGTTAAAAAGAATCTTTCAAATTGTTACGGAACCCGCAAAATGATCTCCAAATTCAAGCTGAGTGTTATCGCGGAATGTGATCAGAGCAGTTAAAGCGGCACAAAGTATAAAATAAAATGGTGTTCCGTGCTCTTTCAACCACCCTCAGTTTATTAAATGGAAAAGTCACACTACGATTTTCCTTTATTTTTTTTACATTGACCTTGGGCAAACATTTATAATTGCAACATATCTATAATGTATAAAAAATATAATTTAAATCCTAGGTCTGATGTGGTTAAAGCAATGTTTTAATATTATTTTTAATAAACCTAATGTACACGGGTTAAGCAGATGTCAAAGTTCTCCTTGGTGGACAAGCCCACTTGGGGAATTGCCTTCACATGGGTATGACTCAAGGAAGCACAGAGCTAAATGACAGGTAGCACACTCTTGAATAGTCATTGCAACCTTATGACATCCTTCTTGAATAGTCATTGTAACCTCATGACATCATAACTCAGGAGTTTGCTCAGGTGGTGGCCATTACTTCTTAAGATGGTATCTGTTGTCCCAGCTATTTACGTCAATAAAGAGCCGAACTTTGTTTATCCAATAACTGTAGAATTCTTAAAGGGGGAAAAAGAAGCAACAACTTTTCTATGACTCAAGTTTTCAATAATTTTAAAGACATTTTGCTGACGGTCCAAATTCTGAATTATGTTGATGAAACAGAGCAAAACAAGAGTGCTGTATAAAAGAAATATAATTTCCATTCATAAGAAAATGCAAAACCAAACAAAATCTTGGGGACACAGATGCAGTTTTTTGCTGATGAAATGGTCTATATAAGAATATGTCCAGCTGGAACAAATTTACAATATGTACATCTCTGAAGCTAACATACAACAGAACGATATTACCATTGAATACACATTTCTGATTCTTGGCTTCCCTGATTGTTTGGGTAATTACCTCTTGTATTCCTGTATTCTTTAGTTTCGGATGAAATCTTTCACACTGTTTTTTGATGATAATTGCAAGTCGTGGATATGAGATTTTATAACGAGCAAAATCCGATCTTGCGTTTGTCGGAATACCAACAGCGTTCCCGACGATCCTTTTATATGAGTCTTGTGTGACACTTTGTGAAGGAATAATTACAGAATGGTCAAGTAGATATAATAATGCAGACGGCCTTTCATCCCATTAACTTGTTTCCGATAAACAAATGTCAAGTTTGATGAAAAACAAGCAAACCAAGTACTGAGCGAAAAGCAGAACTTCTTGTAAAACACCAAAAAATACTATTTAATCGTAAAAAGTCATCGTATAGGGCATACGATTAAGCGTTATTGAAAGGGGTAAAGCTTGTACGGAAAGAATTATTGTAAATGACCAATTCAAACTTTTTGATACATGTACGGCTTATGATGAAACAGGAATAGGAAACAAACAGCGGACAGGGGAATCTCTGCTGTTATTGTCTATGATGAGACAATGATCTTGTGTCTACGGCACTGAAAATGCAAACCAAACATTTACTGTCAGCATCTATAACCGCTAAAAATATGTATTTATTTCAAGCTTTTCTCCCCTCGTCTTAAAATCTAAATTTCATTCAGAATTCAAAGAACATTCTACATCTTAATTGCACAGATGGCCATTCGTGTAATAGGGATTGAGAAAAAGCGATAAAATGACCATATTGTAAGTCGCAGAGGGGCATGTGCTTTACTGTAATTTAGGGATTAGGTCAACCACACGCTGTTATGCGAATTAATCAAAGGGACTCATTAGAAGTCATGGCAAACAAAACAGTGATTCAACTAAGCGTAATGAAAAATAATTATTCTGCAGGAATGGTGTTAATGTAGCTTTGTCAACTTGAATAATGTTCATGCGCTGAATGGAGAAACCACCCACCCCAGATTTTTGGGACCTCCTAGGCAAGTGCCTATTGTCTAATGGATAGTCTGCCACTGATGGTAAAATGACTGGAATAACATGAATCCTGGAACAAAAGCACTTTAGCTCTTATTTTATAGGGATGTTCCAATCATGATTTTCATGCCGATTTCACGCAGACCTTTTGTGTCCAGAACTGCAGAAGAAGACCTTATCCAGGAAACGGTCAATCTACATCTGAATTGACTGACATTCTGGAACTTATGCCAGAAGTCATTGTGCACGTTCTAGATCTTGCCCATCCTTTAAATAGATGAGACCCATGTGGCCCTCGTCTTGTCTGCCTCACTGTATTAACCCCAAATTGTGGTCCATTTTTATCTCATCACACTAGACGCCCCTTACCTTTCTCCCATCATATCCGTTTTTTTCTTCGCAATTTCTTTTCTTTCTCTCTCCATACTTTTTGAATAATAGACTTGTCAATATAGATGAAATAGTAACACGATCTGCCGCAAGCTAATTTAATTCCATGAAGCTGTGATTTTGGTTTGGTTTCATATGAGTTTCTATGAACGATACATTGTTTTATCCATAAATGAATTAGGTATCAAAATCGTGTCCGCCCTTATGCATTGTTGCATCACGTTTTTTAAAAATTGTTGACGCGTTTTTTCTATGTTGATGCAATTATAGCTTTGCACATTGTATTGTATTTTTCGCACCTGCCACAAATCGACCCCATGGTTTTACAAGATTATTTTCCCAGCTACGTTTATTAGGTCCTAGATGGCCACTGGAGAAGATGTTAACGCTTAACGCAACAGTCTCTTTATAACCTCTTCTAAAAAGAAAGTCTTACCTAATCACCTTATACCCACATGTATTTATTATAAAGTTTTAATGCACTTTAAGAACAAAGAGTGGAGCTGTGGCTGGCATCAGATAATTGAGGAAGAAACACTTTAAATAACAGCAGTTCTAGGCTGGCAAGAAATCTTTTATTTAAAGATACCTTTTTAATATTAAAGGATATCCTTTCATCTAAGACTTTATTGTATTTTTATTTTCATTTTACTTTAATAGCTGAGAGACAGCTGGCAGTTTTTACCGTGTAGATTTGTTCCATATGTCTACTTTGATATTCTTAGCTTATAGGTGAATAGGGACCTCTCATATGAAAATGGCTGTGCGTTAACTAAAACTAACTAATTTTTTTATATATTGCATTGCCCAAGACTTGCCTTGGATCACGATGGAGTAGGGTAGCGAGATAAATTACATGAAAAGATATTAATTTACTACTGATGCAACCCTTGCCAAGAAACCAGGTTTCTTCCGGCACCTGCCAAATATTGTTTAGTGTCTCCTATCGATAAATAGTTAACTTACTGAGTTTTAATGTGAGCTTCATGATGTATCCTACACTGCTGAGCCAGGTGTAATTTCTAACAAGCTTGTACCAGGTCAGCAATCTGGTCTCTTTCAGTAATGCACTAAATAGGTTTGCACTTGATGGACATCAGTGGTAGATTATGCATGAGCCACACTTTGTGCCTAGCGGCCCCTAAGCTTGAGGCAGGGGGCTGAGCGCTGTTGCGTGATCTGTCAGTGTACCGCCATTGGCTGAATAGCTACGCGCACACATTGCTGGCTACTGTAGACAGGAGATTGGCGCTTGGCGGCAGCATATGTCAAGGTGCGTGTAGAGGGTCTCGATCTGGGGCAGATTATCACTGCTCAACATGCATCAGACTTTGATGCTTTTCAGATATCAGAGAGAACTCTAGCCTGCGCACCATTGAATGACAATAAATTAATGTCTAAAAATTTCAATAGACAAAACAGCTATTTTATGAGTTTTTTCCCCCCAAATGAAACATTGTTTTGTAACCCCAAAGTATTTAACACGGAAATGCCTGATAACATTTTCCACGTGTTAATGTTGCATAATATTTTGTGTCAAAATGCTCGGTGGTGGTTATTTTGATTACATTAAAATAAGGTAGTACAGTAGTTGGCCACTAGATGCCACTGTCTTGTTTTTCTCCTTTTTGTATTTAATGTATTATTCTAACTTTTATTCTTTTTTCTAAAGATAATGGGGCTGCTTTAAAATAAAGGAACGTATGCAATGGATAGTTTGACAAAGGGTCACTTTGTGCTTTTTCTGTCATTACCTCAGTGTTCTTTACAATGATAATGCAGCATTTTCTGCTTTCTTTGATTATTTTACTTGTGTTTAACCCCTTCATGCTCCTGCAATCTGTTACACAAAAAAGTACCCTTAAAAGTACTGACGTGTCTCATTTTGGAAAGAATGAGATATGTACTATAACTTCTTCATACATTTCTCAAACACTTGAGTTGATAACTAAGGACTATTCAACAAGAGCTAAGATAAGACCAAGCACAGCCTGGTAATGAAATTCCCCAAGTATATTTATCCTTACATATTCATAAGAACATCTATGAGTTCATCAGAGGTGAAGCTTTGTGTATCTATATGCTAGATTCCTTTTAACTCCTAAATCAGATGCACATTTTATTAGGTGTCTTAGTAAATACCGTATTTGCTCGATTATAAGACGACCCCGATTATAAGACGACCCCCCAAAATCAAAATATTAATTTAGGAAAAAAACAAAAAGCCTGAATATAAGACGACCCTATAGGAAAAAAAGTTTTACCAGTAAATATTAATTCATGTAAATATATTTTTTAAATTTCCTTTTATTTGCCAACCTGCCCCCCCCCAGTTATGCCACTCTGCCCCCAGAAATGCTTTATACCCCCCCTATTTGCCACTCTGCCCCATGATATGCCTTATACCCCTATATGCCACTCTGGCATATAGGGGGTTAAAAGGCATATCATGGGGCTGAGTGGCATATAGGGGGTTAAAATGCATTTCTGGAGGTATATATGCATATCATGGGGCTGAGTGGCATATAGGGGGTTAAAATGCATTTCTGGAGGTCCAGAAATGCATTTTAACCCCCTATATGCCACTCAGCCCCATGATATGCCTTTTAACCCAGCATGTACTGGCTGCCTTGGCTTGATAGGAGTGTGATTGCTGCTAACAGCAATCACACTCCTATCAAGCCAAGGCAGCCAGTACATGCTGGAACCTGGGGATGATAGTAGTGGGATTACAGCCTCCCTATGCCATGCTACAACCCCCACCCCCCTTACACATCCATGCTATCACACACAAACACACATTCACAAACATTTAAATACTCATTCATTCCATTAATCACACATACTTCACACATTAATCACACATACTTACCCAAAAACGCTCCCCCCACCCCCTTACCTGAACTGCAGATCTCTCACTCGAGGACTTCTGCAGGGGACTGGCTGTACCAGCAACTTCTCTGGCCCCGCCCCCAGAGGAGGGAGGGGGAGATAGAGTTCTGTGAGGAAGCTACAAGCTTCCTGTCCTCCTGCTTCTAACGGAAGAGATGCTGCTCGCGACCGGTAAGCAGCATGGCCCCAGACATTTTTTTGGGGTCTGATTAGAAGACGACCCCGATTATAAGACGAGGGGTATTTTTCAGAGCATTTGCTCTGGAAAAAACCTCGTCTTATAATCGAGCAAATACGGTACTTATAAAAATTATATCCTTTATTAGAATTTGGCATATCCTGTAGTGTATCTGTAGCTAAGGATCAATAATGTTCCAAGATAGATTTAGAAGTAGGCTGATGCTCTTTGGTCCATAAAATATTAAAGACCCACGAGGCTGCCCATTTAAGAAGAAGTGAATTATATGCTGTCATCTCATAATGCACATTTATAGTTTTACACAATCTGAGTGCTAATGATCTGTATTAGTAAGCATGCTAGGAAGATTGTGAAAGCGTTATTGATATGAGTTGTGAATCTGTGCTGATTAACTCTTTGTGGTTATAAGTCACTTTCTTCACAACATGCATTAAATACCACAATGTAAAGCTGGTGTCTTCATATGGACAAGCCTGATCACCCACAAGCTGCTAAAAGTAAAGGTACTCATTACATTGTGTTGGTCAGGTCCCCATCTTCATCACTGATGTTGCTATTGCAGTAAGGTTTGACACATGCTGAGGTTAATATCTTGATAATTTGTATAGTAAGATATTGATGTAATCCTTGACGTGTTAACAAAGAGGACATGTTTTAATTATAATTGTTAATTATTTTCCAGTACTGGTTATACAACTGCAGAAAGTTATCAAAATCAGTACTAATTCCAAGTTCTAAATGTATCCTGCTCATTCCATTGGTCGCAATGATGATAAGATCCCTTTTTAGGTACTGTACAACCCTTTCACTTTTTATGTACTGTATAACCCTTTAACCATCAAAAGCAAAATGCCAAAAAGTAACCAGGTTTGGAAGGTGATAATCAAATATGATTAATTATAATTTAAATTAATGATAATTTAAATATGATGGTGCTATATAAAACAAGAATAATAATAATGACAGGACTGTACTCTACCTGAACAATCAAAATGTTTGGCACTGAGATGAAGAGATATCAGGCAGAATGTATTAAAAGAACACTAGTGACACATTTACAATTAATATAGCCAGTTTATTCTACAGACACTTATAAACAAACTTGTCTGCCCAGGTCTGTGTCTGTGATCAGGATGCGTGAAGTAGGCTGCTGTGGGCACACATGGGGTGGTGGGGCGACCATAATACCTCTCCCCTACCAGGTGATTGGAGCTAAAGACACGGAGTATGATGGTTTAACGCTTGTGTATGTGTACAGTGGGTTAGCGCAATGCTGTAACCTTCCTCTCTATTGATAAACATACCTGAGAACTCTCTGGAACTGACCTGTAATCTTCAGGTGAGGCCCTGCGTCACGTCGCTGGGACCCCCTACCGGCAGACACGCTGCTGCCAGCCGGCGCTAGGGTTCCCCAGCGATGAACATTTACCAGATTCCGCCGTCAAGGGCACACTGGCAGCACGTATGTGACAAGGAAGAAGGAGGCTGGGGCTGGCTCGGTGGTGGATTTAAAAATCGAGAACTGCTCAGCACAGATACCCTGTTGTGGTCCTGCTGAGTTGATTTAGTTGCTGTCTTGCGCTACCTGTGTATCGTACCTGGCTTGTCCAACTACCTGCTCCGTGAACCCACCTCTCATTGACTACCAGTTTAGTGAACCAAACTCGGCTATGTCTGACCACCTGTCCTGCATTAACCCCTGGCGTCTCATGTAACCTGCCTAGGAACTCCACCTGCAGTTTACCTGTACATGCTATGTGTATAACACTCCGTGCCGAACTTTACCTGCCTACAGATGAGCCTCCTCGCTGTTACGATGGTCTAAGTCCCTGTACGCTTAGCTTGGGGCTCGACCCCTTATTAGATGTTTCAAGGATGAAGATTTGTGAAGCCCTGTGTCGTTGAACAAGCTTTGTAATATTTACCGAAGCCGTTAGCAGCAGATGCCATTGTTGCCATCTTCAATGGCTGTGCAAGGAGACCCCCAGAATACCATTATTATCGGGGGGCCTAAAATGTCACTGCACCAAAAGGAGTCTAAATTAGACCCTTGTACGTCTGCATTGGCAAATGTTTTGTTCTCTTAAATATATAATATATAGATTTTATATATCAGACTATTTTTGCATCTATATATATATATATATATATATATATATATATAAAATACAATATTTAATCTTGCAGCTCTGTGCCAGTTTATAATTTTGCAGCACTGTATCAATTTAATTTCATTATACTACGCTGCACTATAATAATTAGTTTAACGTGCATGATTACATACCTTACCTTCTTCCTGACGAGGTGACAATGATGTATCTCCCTTTCTGCGAGTAACCGCGCATCTTATTTCTGCGGAAATAGCGAGGAATATCTGTATCATCAACTCGTGGTGGTCTATCATTACATCATCAGTAACTGTCTGGGCTAGATTAGTGAGTGTCTTTTAAAGTTATAATTATCCATCTTTTTCAAGGGCAGTCTCATGTATATAAATATTGTGTATATGTTCTGATAATCATTTCGTTAGAGAGGGCAATGTGTAAATGGAGTAAATTATGGACACATAAATTAATACCGCTACCCACTTTCAGCATCTGAATTTGCAAAATGACCTATATAGGTTCACCGACTCCCTGACACAGGTTAGTACGTTCCATAAATCAGCGTGGTAATCACATTAGAAAGGACACTTTCAGGATATAACCTTACGGAGACCTTGTAAATAAAGAGTGGGGAGGGAAATAAAAGCTTTTTCTCATTTCAAAAGATAGAAAGATTTAAAAATATAAACCTTTTATATATATTAACAAAAACTATATTCTAGTAGGGAAAAATGTCTTTCGCTCCTATGTAAAAGATCTGTTTTATTATTTACATTATAAATGTGTGTGTGTATATACAGTGTATGTGTGTGTGTGTGTATACAGTGTATGTATGTATGTGTGTCTATACAGTGTATGTATGTGTGTGTATACAGTATATGTGTGTGTATATATGTGCGTGTATACAGTGTCTACAGTATCTAATATATAAATGTGTGTGGGTGTGTACAGTATATGTGGGTGTGTGTACAGTATATGTGTGTACAGTATATATATATATATATATATATGGTTGTGTATATAGTATGTATGTGTGTGTATACAGTATATGTGTGTGTACAGTATATATGTGTGTGTGTGTGTATATACAGTATATATATATAGATATATATATATGTATATATATATATATATATATATATATATATATATATAAACAAAAATATACACACACAAACTTACATAGGAGCTCACTGGCCAACACTTTGCTTTTCACAAAAGAAAACAAATGTAGCAGTTGTTAGGATCAGGGCTAAATTAAGGAGAACCTGGCCCAATTCCTCCCGGACCTGCAGTTGTAAGGGCCCTAAGCCTCAACATGTAGTAGAGTGGCTTGATTGGTAGTAGTCTGAGCTGCCCCTCTGCTGCCGGGACCTGTGCCACCTGTGAGCGCTTGATTATTGGGCAGAGAGGAGCCTCTCTACAGCAGGTATGTATATTATGTGATTAATCCAGTGCAGAGCCGGCTCCTCTCTCTCTCTGTCCACCAGAACCCAGACAGCAAGAGAGGGAGGGCTTTAGGTCACATGGTAGGCTCTGATTGGCTGTTCGGCCTCCTCCTTCTCCTGTTGCTCTCCCTCCATTTTGTGCTTATGCTGTCGGTGAGAGGACAACAGCACCCAGACCACATGGAGGTGTTAAGACAATGGCTGATAGCAACTGTTGGGCAGTTAATTGTGTACACCCCTATGTTGTGTGGAGTATGTAGTATTATGTTATATATTATACCTATACAGATATGAATGCAACAGTCTTGACAAGGAATTATGTGCCATTTTCCAACAGTCCTCTCCCATATCACAACAGATTGGCTCGTCATTGGCTGCACACTCGCTATGAAGTCAGAGGTGAAACTACAGCTTTCCTGCAAACTCCCCAGCCTACTCCCTCTTTAGTGAATAAACCTCAATCTGTATGTCTCTACCAAGAATTCCTTTTTTATAGCTCATTGGAAACTTTGAACGTCTTTTAATTCAGATCTTGCATTCTTGCGTAAAAGAAAATATAAAATAAATACTTAATTGAGTTGGCAGCTTTTTGTGTTTAGCTTATATGTTTTAAAAAAAATATGCTCCAGGTTGGAATGCGAAAGGCAAATACCCCACAATTCTTTTTGCCGTGCTATGTTGACAGTGGCGTGATTATCAACACAATTTAATTCAACCAGTCAGGTAAAATAAAGGTTACTTGTGCCAATAACTCATTCAGTCGTTGGCTTCTGTGCTGTTTACTTCTGTACGACAGCCAGGCCTTTTCATCTGACTCTAGAGACCAAGTCAGAAAAGAAATTAGCAAAGGAAGAAAAACCATGGTGCACTCCACTATTTAAACTCCCAAATAGTTTATTTGCATGAGCAAAGTTATCTTTGCCAAGAGATTGTAAAAAATATATTTAATATTGATATATCAATGGATCAATGCAGTGACATAATTTTCTTTTCCAAATGGTAACAAAGCCAAGATCAAGGTGAACTTTCCCTCTTAATAGTAACCCCTGCTTACTTCTCCAGGTCTTTAAGCTGATATATAGTCCACCTGGACAAACAGGAACGCACATTATTATTATTATTAATATTATTATTATAATTATTGACTCTCCGTAAGCAGTAGGTGGGACTGGGACAAGAGCCATGCAAAGAGTCTGTCTTGACCCATTTTTGGTCTATGTTGTCTCCTGAGCTAGCTTACCCACCCGTACAGACAGTAAAGATCCCATTTTAAAAAAAATTAATAACATAAATGGGGGTATGTGGGGCTTTTCAAGATGGACCTTCATGTCGACAAACAGACAAGACCATAGAAGGGTGACAGCAAAGCTCACAAACCACCACGTTTCTCTGTGAAGCTTTGCCAAAACGTATTCTCCAGTAACCAAAACTTTTCATTATTTATGAGGATCCCGATCATGACCTAGAATTCCAATCTGTAAAAAAAAAAAATTTGAAAAAATATGAATACCCTTAAAAAAACACTGTCCTTAGGTTCCAGCATTTTAAGTCCAAGTAAAGAAATGCCTTCCTTATAACAGCTACCAAGACAAAGTATTTTTTTAATTTTTTTCAACAATTACAATTTTTATTTATTGAAAACACCGTACTGTTACCAGCCTTGAAATAATGGGCAGCCAGCACTAAGTACAATTTTCTTGCCAAGATAGTTACAGAAATTGTACCCACTAATCAACTGACTCAGACCTTCTAATTGCGTATGTAAATGTTTTCTCCGCAGGTGGTTGTGTCCTCGGTCTTAATAAATAAATAATTAGAAACATGATTAATAATTTGCCTTGGTGCACTGTGGTTCAGAGTTCTCTAAGGTGAAAATATGTAAAATTAACGCGCGGTCCAACATTTGCTTTGCGTTTCCAGGAATCCGGAATTTCGTGTAAGATTCTTAAAGGAAAGAAGAAGAAAAAAAAGAACGTTGGAAGCTTTTGACAATCATACGAGCTTATAAAAAAGTTATTGCTGCAGGACGTTCTAAATAGCAGTGGGAAAGGGTGAACCGAGGAACCAGGGTTATTGATGTGCAAAGGCTATATGTACAAAGAGAACATCTGAATAGGGAATTAAATCTCTTTTCTGTGTAAAAGCCCCAGGTGAACTGTCAACCAGAATATTAACAGCGAACCACAGACTCTTTTGTAGTGAACAAATTTACGGTTGTTCATATTGCAGGCTTTGCTATTCTCGTTGGTATAAAATATTATTATTTATACATATTGTGTCGAGCATCAGCACTTAGATTTTGCAAGAACATGGTACTGTAATACGGAGAGGAGACATGAGGTATAGTGATGAGCATACCTGGGGACTCTCAGGGTTTTACCCCAGTCTGCCGCTGACTCCTTCCTATTCTACCCATCTATGATCATATATAAGCCAATTGTTGCTTTTGCTACCAATGTATGCTATGGTAATAGGGCCTAGAAAGCCTGCTCTGATAGACACAGCTATTGATTCATCTTAACCTAAATTTGATATGCATTTGATAAACATACCGTATTTGCTTGATTATAAGATGCTCTTATATTTCTCTTATCTTTAAGGTTGTCTTATAATCGGACCTCAAATAGAGCTCTGACTACAAGACTAAGATCCAGATCCCCCGCAGCGCTGCAGGGGACCAGGATCCTCCTGTCTGGCAGCCGGTGGATGTGTGCCCGATGCGCGCAGACAACCTCCGCTGCTGCCGGCACTTCTGCCGGGAGATGCTATTGTCTGAAATTTTTACTTTATTGAGAGGGCGATAGGGAAAAGGAACAGCTTCCAGGCACAAGTGGGATGCGTGGACGGGAAGCATGCGTGGAATAGGCATATGATGAGACCAAGGACTGATTACATTTTTTATGGTGGGAAAAATGGGCAGACTAGATGGGCAGGGGTGGATTAACAAAGGGGAATTTGCTCTGGGGTTCCTGGTGGTAAAGTACCCCTACTTGCTGCTTATTTGCTGTAGTTTATGTATTGTCCGCACCGTGCTGGGGGATGTGGGTCTCACTTGGGCCATGGGGCCCTTCTCCTGCAGCAGGGGTATTATTATTATTATTATTTGCAGAGACACAGACTCCTCTATGGGCATCAGAGATTGCAGAGCCAGCTTCTTTCTTCCTTTCATGTGATAGAATCAGCAGGTAAAAAGCTTTCTATAATCACATGTTACATCAGTAAGCAGAAGCTACTTGGGTCAGGGTTACTGTGCGAGGATCCTATAGCTATCAGCTATATATACATATACGCATTATGCCTTTGTGTGCCTTTTGAGTAGCTGTCATAATGTTCATACAAGTTTATGGGAACAAGCAATTGCTTTGCCTGATGCCCCCTTGTCTGTGCCCTCCTGACTGTTAAACTAACATTTCTATCATAAACGTTTGTATCATATGGCTATTGCCGTTACGTTGATCGGATTAATCACTGAATCAATGTCTGTTAAATATAAGTATAACAGGTAAAATCTATCACGAATTCTATGCTTTCCTTCTGTTCTCTAGAACTCAGTTTTACATACTCTCTAATGCAACATTCAATGTTTGTAAAGAGAGTAGAAATAATATCCCAGTGTCCTGCTTTCCCCAGACTGTGAAAACAATCAGTAAATTCTTTAATCATTTCGAAGAGGCTTGGGTATTTCCATAATTATATCTGCTATCCTCTCTGTAGCTGATTTGTTCTGTATTTCAAAAGGTCAAGATACGTGGTAGCTGCCTATCGGCCCGCTGCTGTTATTTGAGTGCTGTGGCCATCTCATTTCTCGGTAGCTTTCATTGTGCTCATCTGTTCAAGGCTCATTTGCTGGTTAATTGCATTTTCAGATCCTTTAAGATGTCTGCTACACCTGCTCACCACTTCATAGTCTCTTTTGATCTCTCCAGAAATATCAAACTTTGATTATGTGAAAATCATTCTTTACGTGCATAGAAAGCAAGTTAAGATTAACAATGTATCTCTTCTGACCTGGCCAATTGTCTCTTAGAAGTTCTTCTGAGACAGGCTGAAGCATTACAAATTTATACATAAATGATATCCAACGCTTTTTTTCCCCTTCTGCTGGTAGCAAATTACCTTTTTTTATGTCTGTTTATGCTTGGCTAATTGTCATTACAAAGCACTGATATGGAAAAAAATTACCAGGTGTGATAAGAGATGTTTACTTATCATTCGAAATTAAGGAATACACATGCACTTGTTATAAATGGGTAAATGACTCTCCCGTCCAATACACACACATAAAAAAAAAAGAATTCTTGGCCAAAAATGTTCTGTTACAAGAGATAATCTGAGAAAGTATGAATAGAAGATGAGAAAAAGAAACAGTTTTTAGGGTACTGTGTTTGGGAATCCAGATTCAAGGGCAATATAAAAGGGTAATCTAGGGTTCTTCTCTTGTTAGGAGGTGATTTCAATCTGTATGAACAAAATTTACATATGCCTGGCTAGGTTATTCAATCCTGGACCCATGTAGTTATCTTTTATGGTTGCCTTTTCTTGGTACAGGTGTAATTTAAGAAAAGCTTTTCAAAGGTATTGTTCATAAAAGTTGCGCTTGTTGTCATTTGAGGAAGCTTTGTGCGTTATGTTGGTTTGTTAGACTACAAAATGTGGATTAGTCAGCAGAAGACTCTACAACTAAATTCTGATTGCCAAGAAGGAATTTTCTCCCCGTTGAAGGCACAATTTGAAATTGCTGATGTAAGGGTTTTTTTATGCCTTCTTTTGGATCAACAGTGGTAAACAAGGGATAGAAAAAGGGTTGAGCTTGATGGACGCAAGTTTTTTCTCAACCTAAGCTACTATAAACCATATGCTTCCATATACCCCCATCATCCACCCCCGGAGGGCTGCATGCATTCTTCAGTGCCCTAGACACCGGAGATTATAAAACCGGCACCGAAGGATTGTGGTGCTGAAGCCCACTGTCCCTCCAAGCTCCACCTTGGTGAGATAGAGTGGCAACATTGGGACTTTCCCATGAAAAAGGTATGGTTTCATGAGGTGTGTTATAACATCAACGATCACGTTGGCACAGTATTTCTAGAGTCCTGATGCATATCCATAGATTTAAAGTGAAGTCTACTGTGGGGGATACAATGAACAGTTGAGGTAACATACATTATAGTGGGTGTCAAGAGTTGGCCATTTGTTGGAGGATCTATTTGATTAAAAATGGTTCATTTTAAGCTTTTTAATGCCAGGTTTGTCCAATCCCTACAGGGACTCCATATAAAAACATTTTCTGAGGCAATTACAAATAATCTTTCAAGGCACAAGAACTTCTCACAAGGTCAAATTTAGCTTCCAGACCTTATATTGGTCAACCATCGTTGAGTATCATTAAGTCAGTGGTATTAAAGATGGACACCATACACGTTCATTTAAGTTGAACTATTCTCACAAACATTTTTTTTTAATCTAGAAAAGAAAGTTAAGTGAAAACAACTGAAAATTGTCTTAATTAAAAAAACATGTGTGATATGGACCAGTAGCTTATTTTTTTAAAATATCGAAGCCATGGAGTAACTTGCAAATTTATATTTAAAGTATAGCTGTTTGGGTGACTACACATCATTTGTAAAGTCGGTGATCTTTACCTGTCAGTGATACCCAGTTGTGCTAAACATGTTGGCATTAAAACTCAGAATACAAGCGATATTATTCCAGATGAATGATTACCAATTCATTCTGATTTGCTCTTAATAACAACGACCTCAATGCTTTGTGACAGTCTTTAATAATTCTGACAAGAGCCGGCTTGACATTTGTAACAATAATGTTTGAAGGGGGGGGGGACTTCAGCCATATGAATAATAATGCATTTTATCATTATATTCTTCACAGTAATTATGGCTGTAACATTTCAGTCTTCACGTGGATAGCAAGATAGAAATGGAATCTGGTGACGGTTCTAGGTATTGTTGACAAGGTCGCAAACAGTTGTCCACATGACAGTTATATTCTCTCCAGGGAAATGAGATCTATGTAAACAAAGAATGCTAAAGGACTTGGCTAATCAACAACATTTTGTAATTATTCACATATTCCACTGGTGATTCGATGGGGCTGTCACACTCCTTGAAGGTAGACTGGGTTCTCCCACTAGCTTTGGATGGTTCCTTCTTAAACTCAGTCTACCAAAGCTGTTACACAAGGGTGCATGACTCCAGACTTTAAGGCCTCGTAAGCATTCCGAGAATTTTTGGTTCACAAAATACCCGTTCTGTCCTGTCCTGCGTCTTTATTTTTCCAAAGACATAGAAACTCTCCATCTGTACACATACCTCCATTAGTTGGAAAAGGGGGAGACAAAATAAAACATCTTTCAATAGAAACAAAAACTTAGACGGCAAATCAGACCCATTCAGCCCATCTAGTCGTCCGTTTTCCTGCTCTAAAGACTCAAATCTTAACCGGTCTTTGGTTTCAGATTCAGAAGCCATATGCCTATCCCATGCAGGTTTAAATTCCCTCACTGTATTAGCCTCTACTGCTTCTGCTGGGATGCTGTTCCAGTACAACTACCACCCACATAGTAAAAACAAAACTTACATACATTATATCTAACCCTCTGACCTTCTAGTTTTAGAATATGACCTCTCAATAAACTAATTTATTGGATAAATTAATATATCAAAGAAGCCCTATAATTTAAATTAAAACCACCACATTTTGTATTGGTATTTTAACGCTAACTTTAATCTACTCCCATAATAATAAAAAAAAAAGTTAATCTTCAGTCTCACAGAATAACTAGAGCTTCATTCTATTATTTTGAACGTTCCATATAAAACTAAATTATGGCAAAAATAAAAAAGAAATCAACAGGAATTTTACATTCATTAGGCACTTGATTGCTCCGTTTCATTATTATGGAAATTCATGGTGTCATGCAAATAGCAGTAGCATGTCAGATAGCTTAATTCTCGGCTTGTCAGTTTTGTGCGTTTTATCACCATATATTAGACAGAAAAGTAAGTACAGAATCCCATTTTCACTCAATATTCGACAATAGCGCCTTTCCCCAGAGTCCATGTATTTGTGTAATATCTATCCAGAAATGCCAGGGTTTGATTTACTTGCATCCTGTTGCATTTAATAGTATTCTTTGGTTATTTCATAGTTGTTGCTTTGGTTAATAGAAGCTGTTAATACTAATGTATAATTTATTTCAGATAGTAACCCTTTTAATGTCTACAGGAGTGGTTCTGGTGCTGTTTCTAGTCTCATATCCCACGGGTTTAAGGAAATTACATTTTAAAGCAACGCTTTATTGGGTAAGCACATGACCATATTGCATTTGTATGATGAGATCTAATAAGATCAAATGAGCTTTATGTAGGTAGAACATGCAGGTTCAGGAACTTCCAACCCAATGCTGTGTTCCCATAAGAGATGCTGCTGAACTACTTAATTCTTGGCCAGTTCATGATGTCATAGATTCAGACACTGACCCAAGTCAGCCATGAGTCCCAACGGTCTCAAGCATTTCTGCTTTTTAGCATATGAGCCAATGGTGTAAAGGCTCAATAGCTATAAAATATTTTTCTCATGCTGAATTCCACTAGACATGTATTTCATTTTTAGTTTATAAATTCAAATCTAAAAAGCAGGCAGTAGCATATCTCGGACTAGGATCATTCTGGTAGCCGATGGTCACGCGAGCAAAACTTGTACACAGTTTAACGAGCTCTAGTTCTGTGTAGGCTCTGCACAACAAAACAAAAGAGTCTTTAGTTGATACCTCTTACTGGCCAGTATAGAAAAATACATATAGATTAGACCCATTAGGTCCTGGACGCTTCAGATGGAAGGTCAAGTGAACATTAGAGGTTCCAAGAGTTTCTGAAACCTTCTGTGTTGGCCTGATAAACCATATCAACTAAGGACGCTAGGTGCTACTCGTAACCTCGCCTAGTCATACATGATACAGGCGTTTGGGAGAGCAACAATGTGTCCATGTTATATTGCTCTTGCAGACTGAGATGGGTCTCTATATTATAGCTGCTCTATCTAAACATTTCAAAACAGTGCAAATTTCAGAAAGTGGTTTCAGTCTTATAAATACTTCGGCATAATCTTAGGGAAATAGGCTTAAAGTCAACCTACGTGCATGTTTTTTTAGTTAATAATAGATGTGTATTCATATATGATAAACATACATGTTGCATTAAGATGTATGCACAGATATATACAAGTTGGCTAATTTCTTAAATGACACCAAAAATTCAACGGCTTCTAATTCAGGTTTATGTCCCGCACAGTTCTGCAGTTGACTTAAATTACCTGAAATACAATAATTTCATGTGATTTTAATTCTTAAGCATAAAAAGGCAGCTCCTTTCTCTTGTATTATTATTTTAATTGTAAAATGGCCACTGGGTGACACTGTTAGATTTGATTTTGGTACACAAACAACTAGAACGTTATGCCGTCAGAATGTATAAAAACAAAGAAATATACTTTTTTTTTTCCATTGCCCACCGAGCTCCATAAAGCTATAGATTCTTTTTATAGAAACCGTCTGGGTCGGATCGTGATAAACTGGCTTCAAAATGATAATGAAAGTAGATCATTTTTGCCATTTCCCACTCATTATAAACTGTCAGAATGATGGATTAATTTAGGGGCATGTTCTGTCCTTGGTATAATCTTTTTTTTTTCTTTCTTTCTTCAACAGAATAAGGAAACTGAATTTTAATTTCTATTGTACTCGCTTGAAAGAATGTGCTCTGAAACTCTGACTTTTTTCCTAAAGAACAAAAAACTTTGTATTAAGGCTGTTTGGGACTATTTATAATTAATATTTAAAATGTTATTTTATTCGACCCAAGTCCTGAAAAATACATTTAAATAGTTAACAACTGGTGAACCCCATAAGAGACTCATTAATAACTTAATTGCTGCCACCAGCATTGGGCTGAAAATTAATTGAATGCCAGTCAATGAATCTGCATATATATGTATATATATATATATATATATATAGAGCCCCAGCCAGATTATAGGATCATCTCTTTGAAGGCTGGAGCTGCAGCCACATTCAAACCGGGTACACATAAATATAATAATAATAACAGTGAAGATCAGACAGGGTTCGTCACAATATATATATATACTCAATTGCTTTTGTAAGATGTATCTCCAGCCCCCATGTCACAACAATTAATGAGTGCCTACGGGTGTTCCATCTTTTAAAAACACGTTGCGCCATGTGAAGTGTTATGGCCCTGTTCTTCATGGTGTAATTGGGCTGGTTGGGGAGGCGAGAGATCTTTCTCGTAACCGTCCCAGGAGAAGAGCTGCCATCCCCACAATAATATAAAATATATAATAATGAGATATTAAAGTTCTATCTCATGTTGCAAGTAGTTGAACAGGAACCAAGAATCCAACATGGTGAACAGGTCGTTGCGGGTTGGCGGTGGTGTCTGTCATAAAGTCCAGACAAGCTCCTCTTTAGTTCTGACACTTGTTGGTCTCCTTGGAGAGGTTTTCTTAGCCTCATCCTGAGCAGTATGTTAAAATGTAAATTGCAGGTTCTATTGTGTCTGAAATAGAGAGTAAAAGATTTTCATTATTGCCTTAGAGTTAGGTGTATAAATAGAGGACAAGTGTTATCTTCCAGAGCTGGTTTAAGGCTTAGCGCTCAGGGATAATGGATTTAGCAGGTCCAAAGATCCTATCCTCTGAAGGGATTACCTATACTTCAGAGAATGGAAGCATAAGCTTAAATCATCAACAACTTTGGAGTTCAATAAACCCACTGGTAATCACCTATCTGGAGAAGCTGCGGCGGTAATTTCCATACACACAGGGATTCGAGAGGATGGAGCGTTTCCTTTTCTGAAGTCGCTGATCAGAAACTCTTAAGGAAAACGGGACAAGGTTCCCATGACTAAAAGTATTTCCAAAAGTACGAATTGGGTAAATTTGATACCTTTATTGGCAAAGTAAATCACATTGGATTGTAAGCTTTTTAGAATACTTAGTTCTCCTTCAGGCATAAGTAGTCTCAAAAGCGTGTAATCTAATGCAATTCAGTTAGCCAATAAACGTAGTATCTTTACCAGATTTGCCATTTTTCTTCACACGGCTAACAGCGTACAATTCTATAACTCCATTTTCAGAAGTGTGGCTCTAAAGATGACGGGTAACATCTGTATTATGTATCGGTGACATGCACCATCGGATATAGTTAGGGCTTTGCCTTTTACGCTACAGTGTAGAATAAAGAAGGTGAAATATGAATTATACATATAAAGACGGTGGCATCAAAGAAATTACAAGCATGACTTTAAAGGGGGTATCAATGCAATATCACAGAACATGTTCATGTCTCTAGGGCAGCATTGGTTAGCCCTCATTTAGAACATTCCGTTCCGTTTTAAGCACCGTTGCATAAAAAGGATTTTATAACATTTGGAGATCTACAAATTTAATGGGCAAGGTGGGGATTTCAGCTATGAAGAACGTTTAGTTAAAATGGATTTATTTATTTGTGGGAAGAGAAGACTTAGGGGCCATCTCATCACAGTATGCAAACACATTTGAGGCCTCTATGAGACCCTTTCAGGGAGATCGTTAATCCATGGGGAAAGCGTGTACAGTTATGATTAAGGGAGCCGTGGTTCCATCTTAACCAGAGACGGAAGTTTCTCTCAATAAAGCCGGTGGAACTCTGTTCTGCATTACCTATGTGGGCTGGAACTACAAGTACCGTGGGGGCTTTTAAGAATAAACTGATTACTCGTTCGGTAAGGAATTTATGAATACATCATATTTAAAAGTTATTAATTCAATAATTTTTCTGCCCATGGGATTTCCATCTATGTATACTTGGCATGCCCAATTACACAGAGCTGTTGAATATAATGGTATTCTTTGAATCAATAATAATAGTAATTAAAAGGAATTCTGCATTCATTAGTGGAATTACGTAATCTTGGATTTATGGAGCTTGATGTCTTTTTTCACAGTACTGTCTAACATATGGAAGGGAGGTGTGTAGGAACATTATACTTATTATATATTATTATATTCTTTATCTTCGATATTGTAAGACACGCACCGTTTGTGTGTAAGTCTGCAGGTGTCTGGAAAGAAAAGCCATACGGCATATCTAAGGAAGCCTTAAAATGTAAAGTTAAGAAGCGAGGCATGGGCATTTCAAAATCGATGTCCGCATTTGATCATTACGATCTAATCTATTGCTATAGTTAACTTTTTTTATTGGGCCGATGAAGCCGGAGATAATTAGAGTTGACTCTGTGATAGGATTTTCCTGAAATATGTTGAGTACCAGGGGATAACGTATTGGGTCAATAAACAGCAGAAACTGGCACAAGACATTACTTTTAAATTTGTCGTCAATTTTATTTTTACACTTTAGAGTTCCCTCAACGTGCGCACCGCAAAACCTTATGGAGTTGCCATGCAAAATGTTATTGTTAAGATCAGTATTCCCTAAAGGACATTTAAAAATGTACAGTAAAAATTGGATAAAGAATCCCTGGGGAAAAAATGATTGTAATCTATTTTTGTGTCTCTGGATATTTCAAAATAACCGTCATGCGATTATTTTGTACATTGTTTAAAAATAATGCCTTTTTTTTGTAAACCACAAATATATTCTGTAGTTCTGTAGAATTTCAAACAATGCTTTAATTAGACAAGCAACAAAGTAGACGTTTATAGACACTGATGGAAAAAAAGATAACAGCCTCCATTTTAAGTCTAAAAATATAAGATGCATCTCATTGTATGACTTTAAAAACAAAAAAACTCAAGTTCTATTGTGTGAAAGTCTATCTATTTCAAATAGAAGCATAGAATCTGACGGCAGATCATCTAGTCGCCCGTTATTCCTGTTGTAAAAACTCTTAATCAGTCGTTGGTTTCGTCTTAGATCCAGAAGCCACATGCCTATCCCAGGCATGTTTAAATTCCCTCACTGTGTTAATATGTACCACTTCTGCTGGGGAGCTGTTACACTTATCTACCACTGTCTCATCAAAGCCTCTTACCTTAGTTTATATACAGCCTTTTATATACAGAGGATTTTAATCATTGTGTAATGGCCTCAGCATGTATTAAGTTCATTATTTGGTTACTGTATACTTTATTTTAAATATATATCTCTATATATAAATGGATTTCATGGTTGTCTTTTTGTCGGCGATATAACTGTTTTCAATAACCAGTCTTTACACTGCACAGCATCTCGTGGGACCTTTAAGTCTCTGTTCCCTCGTGTCTTGACCTTGCTGAACCAGTGATAACTCTGATCCTAGGTTCCCGTACCCTCTATCACAAAATATAAACACATCCATCATCGGATGACACAATCTTGAATTATTCCTCTCCAGAATGTCAGTGCAATGCTATCTTCCGGGATGTAATGTATATCTGCTTTTTAAACCATCTCTAATATGCAAAGATAATGTAAAGCAAAATGATTAACATTTTGATTATTTGCTAGAGGACCATTCATCAATGTTGAAGCAATTTTTGTAGCTTCATCGGAACATGTCCTTAACTGAAATTAAAATTCCTATTTCTTTTTGAAGGGAAAACGGTGGGGATAATTCTCGTATAAAAGCACATTGTCTTGTGAGTTTCAAGCGAAATGTGTTTTCGGAGCACAGCGATAGTATGTTAAAACCAATTCATAATTCAGATATATTGATAGCTTAGCTGTTGAATTATGAATGTATGAAACCTGCCTCCTAAAATATCCAAAAGGATGCAAAGTAGCAATGGATGCCATCGATGAGAAGGCTGCTTCTTGTTGCATTAGGAAACTTAGAAACATAAAATCTTACGGCAGACAAGGACCATTCAGCCCATCTAGTCTGCCCTTTTCCTGCTTTAAAGGCTGAAACCTTATTCATTCGTTGGTGTCGTCTTCCCGATTCATACGCCTATGCCATGCGTGTTAACGTTCTGGATTAGTCTCTATAATTTCTGCTAGGATGCTGTTTCACTTATCCACCACCATCTCAGTAGGACTTCCTTACTTCGACTTCTTCTCAAATGGGAAAATGGGTCACTCTATTTCCAAAACTACGTAACATTTCACCGTTGAAGGCCTACCGGAGTTTGCTAACTCTCCATAGTTCCTGATGAGTCTCTCCCAGTCTCTCGAGGGTGAGGGAGATCATGATGAGCTTCTTATTAACTATGGACTGAGTTGCCCCTTAAGAGTAGACTACTTACAAGTTTCATCCTTATGTTTCTTCTTTTTATCTGTACTTTGATTTTTTTATGTTAACTTCTCAATCACGCTGCTCTAGAAGCATTTCCAGTGCTAGGGCGTAAAGAGCAAGCCAGTGGCAGTGAATGATTTCTCAAGAACATCTCATTCTTTGAGAAGGAAGAAAAAAAAACTTTTGTTCTGATAATTCAAAGCTAATGAATTTGGAAATATGCCTGATCGATCACTAATTATACACAAAGCACCGTTATTAGAATTAGTGGTGGTGTTTCTTAGACAAAGGAAGTTAAATTCCCTAGTTTAGGTTTCTTACAATGAACCAAATGTTCCTTGGCATTCAACCGTACCATTTGCATTTTAATTAAGATTGTGGCTCGGTGCCATCATTTACTACACCTCTGTCTGTCTGGTCGAGCATTGAATATTTATGCGGGCTGATATTTTATTTAAAAATACAACAAAATCAATAAAAAATAAATCCCCCGCAGGTCATTATGTTCCACTTTGAAACAGCAGGTACACAGATGTATAGATGTAAAGCAGCTTTTTATCTCAATGGCTCTTCCTTATCCCTTCTTGGACCTGTTCAAGAAGCATTTATTCGATTTTCAGGTGCTTTTTGCAAAGTGCTAATTAATTACTTTATAAGGTAAAGTCTCTTGTCTAAAGTAAAAAAAATATATATCTTTTAACATAGTAAAGAGAGCCATTATCACATTCCACAGAACTCTTGAAAATTTTAATCCGTTTCCGGAACAAGCCTCCATGAAGAATGTAGATAAGAAATCTCAAGTCATTTTTATTAATTACAACAGAAAGGTCAAGGGATCATTGTTACTTCTGAACTATATTTTATATTAGCCGACCTATCTACAATGGGTCATATTCCGCATAAGAAAGTGCTGGTGGCGTTCCAGAACTACCATGGAATTCCGGAGCATCTGTCTGCCACCTGTCCTGTCTACAATTTAATTATGTACGTAAACATTCCTTTGGAGAATTGCTTACACTCCGTGCCATACAATCAGTAATGACACTAAAAGTTATTTTGGAAACCCAAAATAATATGAAAAAAATGTGTTGTGATCGGTCATGGCCATGCTTAAAAGTCCGTTACAGATAAATTACAAAGTGCATCAAAGAAGCAGCTAGAAATATCCCAGAAGCCCACCCTGGTCGTAATCTTCAAGCGTGTTTTTCATTATGTGTCATTAAAGAGTTTCCAAAATGTCACTTTTGTTAAATATATGAGAAAATATACATTTCTTAGCAAACCAAACAAGCAAATTAGTCAAAGCTACCTAAATATAGGTGGCAAAAACCCTTGTGAACATCCAACTGCTCCGATTTTGGGCCATGTTACCATTTGGTCTAAGAGAATGTGAACCTACTACTAAATGATTTGTTCTAGAATACATGAAATGTAACTTCACTATACCTATATTTTTATATGTTCATGTTTTGGTCAGCGACCAGGATTTCAATTTACATTCTAAAAATGTTAGAAAACCAATTCCATTCATCTTTGGTTCCAGATACCTTTTAGATACTTTCTCTAAAAATGCTGGGATTTGTGCAAAATCTGAAAAATTCAAGTCTTCTATGTTTAATTTCTGGTTTGCTAGTTTGGTATTTCTAGATACAGAAGGTATTGCTCTGTCTTTGAATTTGTTTCAACAAAAGAACATTTTTCCAGATGCCTGAAGCGTCAGTCTGTTAGAAGTTTGCTATACCTTGGACACTAAACTTATTTCTTCAAAGCTTTTACACGGTAAAGCTATATATTTTATTTTACCCAGTTGGTAGACAGGCCGTCCACAAAGTATTAGCAGATGAGCGATTTACAGGAGCATTTTACAAACTGACCAACAGTAACTCCGGGTGACATATGGAAAGACGCTTTCGTGGAGTTAAAACACATATTTTATGGTTCACAGATAAAGTATGGAATCAGTCCCTCGGAAAGTATCAGGTAACAACGTTATAAAGTTAATGTAGAAACTGAAGCCTTACGTGCCACAGTGAAACTAGGATTTATAGTTTGTTTGATTTAAGGATGGCTTTATAATGCTCTTTAACATTGTGAAAAATAAGATTTACTGCTAAAATGTCCTCACTTTCCGAGCACATGTTGTGTTGTTTTGAGTTCTTGAAACGGCTAAACCCACGATCGTTTATAAATGCCACGGAAACGCACAACAATCTCTAGAAAACAGATCTTTTTCCAGCTTTTGATAGAACCAATGTTTGTATAAAATGTTTAAATTTATAGTTGCCGAACATCTGTTCTTTTGTAAAGCGCATTAGCTGGATATTTCGGAGCGTTTACTAAGATGGCGCTCTGAATAAGATTTCGATTGTTGCTTTCATTGGGCCGTAACACCATCGTTCACTTTGACCCATTTGTCGCGGTATTTTGAAGTGAGACGTTTGTCATGCTATATTTTAAACCTTGAGCTGTTGGCGTGGTAAGAAGCTTGAAGTTTCACAACGTGTTGAGGAGCCTTCAGCTGTGCTCAGTCCGCTGCTCCCTAATTCCGTCTTAATACTGTCATGGAAGATTGATAGGACAAGGGTGTCTCCAGCCAAAACCTTTGCTAAACTATAGTATCAGATTTGTGGTGAGTCAAAAGAATATTACGTTTGTTAATGTGAGCTTTTCAAAACTTTAATGATGCAAAATGACGGGGACCAGAAATTTTGGGTAGGTGTTACATTTGCTCTACAGGATCTGTGATTCTATTATTTTATTTAAAGTTTTAGAAATGTTCTACAAATCTCCATTTGAAACAATGTGGAACTGGTGCAGTTGGGATGATGACCCACAAAATTTAGCTATTGAGTTATGCAAGTATTTTAGTTCATTTTCAGAAATGCGTCCCAAGGTGGAAGGTAAAATTTGACCCGTCTAGTCTGTCTGGTTTTCCTGCTGTAAAAACTTGTTAGTCTCTTCTTAGCATGGGGAACCATTTGCCTATCCTGTGAATGTTTAAATTCCCTCACTGTATTGGCCTCTCCCACTTCTGATGGGAGGCTATTCTATTCATCCACCACCCTCTTGGGTATAATGTTATTTTCCAGTGTGTGTTCCAAATTCTAAGTGTATAAATTACAAATGAAAATATTGATGTAAAGAAGATAGATAGACAAGACAGAGAGGGTGACAAGCGGAAAAAAGAATTGTAGAAGTGAGATGAAGAACAAGCATGATAGGGAAAATAGACAGAAATATTAGAACATAAAGCTTAGCTTTGGCAGTATAGCTGAAGTTCAGCCAATACATTATTGAACTTTCAGTTTGCAATCAAGAACATGTTTTTTCTCCGAAACCAACGCTCTAAATTTTAGTATCTTTAACTTCATTACCAGCAAAAAGCTATAAATATGCGGCAATGCTGATAGAAGAAAAGAATGAAAGTATCCAAGACGATCCTGTAAACAAACCCTAAGGAGATACCCCAAGAATAATGATGTCTTTTCAGTTATGTATACGACTCTTAAGGCTGTGGGGCATATGAATTACAACTGTGCCAAACCCCCTTGGAATAATCAAAATTTAAATTTGACAACTGTCAGCAAGTGTGTCCCCCCCAAAAAAAATCCAATGTTTATTCGGCTTAATTTCTAAATGAAAATGGGATGCGATGGTATTGATTATGTTAGGTTTCATTTCGAGTAAGGCTTTGGGACTTTGATAGACTTTCTGGTCTGCCTATTTTAACGACTCAAACATGATATTGTAGTGACCTATGGCTTAATAGCCTTTAATGTTTTAAAAAATATATACGTTAATTCATTTTAAACTTTCTAAGATATCCCAAATAACATCGCGGAAGAAGAGAAGCCATGAAGGTGAAACGACTTCACGATCTCAAGAGCATTAGGATAATGACAGGACAAACTACCTCGAAATTAAAATGTGTAATCACTGCAGAAAATGAATCCCGCAAACTGTTAAAAACCCATTTGAAGATAGTATGTTCCTTAGCAGTACATTCCAGAGCTTTACAACTCTTACTTCAATAAATGCTTTATGTTGATGTCATTGTGATAGAGGTAAAGTCAAATTATTCGCCTCTGCCTCGGGGGAACTTTTTATTGTTCCCTACCTCTATATTAGCTGTCTCTCTGGTGTTGGCTAGGAGGGACGAAACTGTATTCTGAAATACACATAGGAACTTTCCCAGAAAAAAAAAAACATATTTTAGACCCAGACATTTCCGTTATGTGACGTGCGTCATGCCCTTTCAGTTGTGATCAAGGCCAAACCGGGGATGAAAAGAGGACCTGGCACTTTAAGGCCAAAGGCCGCTGAATGATGTACTCACGGCCGCCAGATGTTGCTACAGGTAAGATTTTTAGTACTCTTGCAAAGTATAGAACCCAATCCACTGCTGGAGCAGCCGTCATGGTAAGAATGGGGAGCTATCATCCTCTTGCCTATCATCATAGCCATCATAGCCTTCCCTTGGTAGGTTTTTAAAAAATAAAATTAGAAAGGTACCAAAGTAAATGTTCACGCAGGTAGATAAATTGACTTTTTTACACACAAATGAAAACTTTTTGGCCATCTATAATCAGATTAATATTAAAGCCAGCGTTTCTTTCCATCAGTCCAATTGAGGGTCCTTATACAATAAATAAATATTTGCTAAATAATAAAATCTAGCGTGCAATAAAGCTAGCCTCATTATTTTACTCCAAGCAAACGTTTCACCTTCCAAAATTTAAGGTTTGATCAATGTTTATTTGAATCGGTATCTAAATGAGAATGCATTTTAATTTAGTGAAAGTCTAGCAGGAACATTGACTATTCATCCTCAGTGTGTCAGGCTTTTTTTTTTTAATCAGACCTCATTTTTCACCCTGTGATAATTAAAGAGTTGAACGTTTTACCATAATGTTAAGGATTGTAAAGAAACGTCTTGGATTAAGTGGAACAGATTGTGCGGGGAAATGGTAGATGAGAAATGTACAAATGAATTCCATTCTCTGCAGATACTCTTTACTTAACCAAAATACACTGAAACATATTAAAGATTTAAAATCATAATTTCATAGATGCAGAAGTAATCTTCTTCGTCTGCTTGTGTCAAATAACCTGCATTGTCTCAAAATGAGATAGACAAAGAAAACTGGTAAAGAAGTATATTACTGGGGTAATAAGATTGCTGCTCATGAAACATGGCTAGCTTGCTATTAACCAACATGTAGAGTTGACAAAGACCCATAGAAACATAGATTCCACCTATTTGGCCCATCTCGTCGGCTCATTTTCCCTGCTGGAGCCATATGCCTATCCCATGCAAGTTTAGATTCACTGTTTTACCCTCTACCACTTCTGCTGAGAAGCTGTTAAGCTTATCTACCCCTCTCAGTAAAGTAAACATTGAAATAGATTAAATGGAGCTGGATCGTAAACTTGACCTTGATGACAGTTCTCGTAGGCCCGCGCAGGGCCACTCTTGGTGCAAGCAGTCTTGAAGGACCTTAGATAAGAATGTGACAGTAAACTCCCCATGTTATTCTGAGCTGTCGTCCTTTAAATTTAATTGAGACTCCTTTAATGATCAAACGCAAGGAAGCTGGAAGTTGGATGTCTAATTCCTTGCAACAGTTTAACACATTGGGGGTCAATCCACTATAGGGACAGTCAACGTGAGAGAGCTTCCAGCTCCTTTACATCATGAAAGTCCAACCCCAGCAAGGTTCTGCTGCAGAAAGAGCTTAGTTGGCCCTGAATAATGTATAGTTATATCACCAAGCCTTCTTACACATCTTATGCATTATATAGGGCCAGCTCAGCCCTTCTTGTTGGAGTCAGTGTTGGTTCTTTATAATCAATAGTGAAACCGCAAACTCTACTGCAAACTGTGAATAAACTTTGGTGTCTAATCAAGGACTAATCCATGATGTTAATCTATTACCTTGCCAATATGAAATATGTAATGTATTATTCTAAAAGCATATTTAGAATCTTCTAATATATCAATATGTACAGTATATATATATATATATATATATATATATATATATTCATACATATATACATACATACATACATGTCAATGTATTAGTTGATTGTGGTGGTCTTGGCAGCCATTGGAAGTCGAAAAAAGAGATAATCTTCACATATATACCAAATCTGCCATTTTAAACCACATAACTGTGTCCCAGAGGTAAAATAATCCCTTACTTTTAAACATACTGTCTTTAAAACCACTCATCGACAGAATGCATGGGGAAAAAAACACGAGAAGTTTTAATAAATGACCAGTTATTCTAAGAATCACCTAACGATTTTACCAAGATGTTTTACGACCCATTATATTTACAAGTAACTGTACAGATCGCTAGGCTTGACTCCCCTATAGTGATATATCATTATGTAGTGATTAAGATTCAGTTTTAGCAACTTATTTAGCAAAATACAATCTGTTGATGGGATCTTTTTTCAATTTAAAAAGATTTAATTTTTTTTATAAGTTGATTTTACATTTCCATGGAATATACTTGAACTTAAAACTCTTAACGGAATCAGGACAAGAACATTATACTTTATAACCTCCTTTTCTTTTCCTCTTCTCTTTTTCAATATCTCTTTTTTTTTTTTGTTGTTGACCAGCTGTTAGCTTGATACATCACTCTTTTTACACCCGATACCCTACGGATTTCAAGATTCCAGGACCCACATCATTCAAAATAAGATCTTGCAGCAACTAACAATATCCCTCCCGTTTCTATCACTTCAGATCTTGATATAAACAAATAACGTAACCTCAAAATACAATTTGAGGTCGCTGCTTCGAAGGCTGATGGAAAACCAAATCATGAAAAATAGAAGAACGTGTTTTGCTATGCGTTTACATTTTTTATATTATTTAGCCAATAAAGCCTCAATGTACACCTGCCATTTGATAGTATTAATATAAATAGTATCTTCTACAACTCCCTGTCCTTCTATCTTTGATGCATGAATTGTGGTTCTTGGCTGGAACTACAATGATTATACCTTCTACAAACATATCATTTGATAATTTTTTTTTATCCTGCGGCAAAAATGCAGAAACTGGAAGAGACGATGTTAAGTCTCGCCATTAGAGGGAGTTCTGGGAGCATCTATGAGACAGACGCCGAACGGAGGAGTGAAGATTTGCAGGTTAAGAAATCCATTTCCTGTAAGGAATGAAATGAACACTTCAAGCAACTACACGGACTGATAAAATAATCTATTTAACAACTCTACATACTTTGTTATAGCAATATTCCCAATCACTGTCTGGAGCAATTCTCAAACAATAAGATATTGAAAACCAATTGAACGAGGTCAGATCTGCGGCTCATTCATTAGGTGGTACAATTATTTGCAGTGGTCCACATACCTTGTGTCGTCTCTAGTCTTGAGTCACTTAGATAAGCCCATCAGGACTCTAACCAAAAATTACATTAATAACATCTGCTTATATGTTGTACTGGCGTGTTTGAACACCTCATATGGCAATCCTCTGCCTACAAATTGACTACAAGTCCCAAGTTTAATGAGAATTTGGGACTTCTGTCCTAGATCCTTATTTATTTCTGGAAGTTTTGCCTGAGATGTCTATTTCCAATGTAACTTTGATGTTGGCTTTAAATACCATAAGAGCTATGTACCATCATCAATGTTATGTAGGTCATCAAAATATAATTTATTGATTGAACCTGATCCTTAAATAATATAATAATATATACAGAATATAAGGAAGACAATTAATTAGGACCCAACTGTCCAATGGAGTAAGATACATGGACACAACATAACACCAAGTGATGCCACGTCCATTCTATTCTGAGAGACTAGGAGAAAACCAGATGACTATCTTTGCCAATTATAAAACTGGTGAAATAATTGACACTACAATTTACGTAAAACGTCCGGCCATATTAAACTATTATAAAACTCGGGTTTATGTGGGCACTGTTGGGCACGCCTCTCCTCTACCTCCACCTTCCTTTTCCTTCTACATTTTTCCACAGCAGTTACGACCATTAAATGTTGGAGTCGAGTTTCATACTGGGATTCTTGAGCTGCTAGGATAATCTGTGGGCAATCTTTTAGAACTATTAACACATATAAAAAAAAATCTTTTTTTGTTCATTAACAATGAGTTGGTTTGTGCCAATATTTGATTCCAGATATTCTAGAGCCAGATAGAGAACTCAGCTTGTCCTAACCTTATCAAGGTCAACATGACGAGGATTGAAAATGATCTGGGAGGAGGGTAGGAAAGCTACTTTTTTTATATCTAAATTCAACTCCGTATTAGTGATATCTTGACAGGTGATTTAAGAGATTAATCTGGTTCCCTGTTTTGTTACAAGTGACCAGTGATGGTCCAAATAATGGATTTGGGACAAACCTTTAAATGATATCCCAACAAACACAATATAATTTGTTTTGTTTTATCCCATATTGTTATTAATTTTTGTAAATATTCTATTCCATATTTTATGTGTTCCAACTTAACTTTTTTGTACGCACCAAAATGCAAAGATGCTTGTTCAGGGCATAACACCACGACCTTCTGTTTGGAAATCCCAGAGCAAGCACTGTCTGCAGGTTTGATTACTATGACAGGATGAAATTCATGGTCATTGTTAATAATGACAACTGCATTGAGCTCGCAAGCGAAGCCCCTGGCACTGCTAACAAAGGTCAGCCAATACTAAAGTCTTCATTATCGTTCATGTGTTTATAGACGTTTTCCATCATAATCCCAATTACATCGATATTGCATGTCTGAGAATCTAAGGTGTAATAGTTTGCGCAGCTCAGCCGTTAAGAAGATACCTCATTTTATGAACCGGTATTAAATATCACTCCGGCTTTTTTATTCTTTCTCTTAATCATCCCATCCTAACCATGAAGAAACAAGCATAGAGACTTAGAGTATGATGACAGATAAGACCCACTGCCAATTTTTCTTTAGTTTCATCTTAGATTCAGGGATGAAATGTCTATCCAATGCATGTTTAAATTCCCTCACTGTATTAAACTCTACAATTTCTGTTGGGTGGCTGTTCCCCTTATCTGCCACCTCATTAAATTAAAATACAAATAGTAGATTGTGGATGTTTATAGCTCTGATGTGTGATTTCCATAAAATATTTAATGCTAATAAACAAATATAAGAATTCTTTCTGAAATGCTTAGTAGAGACACACGGTCCTATTTCTTGGACATCTTTGATAATCATTGCAAATATGAGTTCAGTAACAGTCGTATATCTAAAACAGTGCTTTTCACTTTGGTTCAATTTTAATAAAACTGTCGTAACATTGTTTGTTAAGGATAGGACATGGTTACAATACTTGTGAACGTTGCTCCTTTTCCCGCCATGGCCATGGAGGTTGAAAATCCATCCAGTAGAGAATTGGCAGACAAATGGTGTCTCTGGCAAATAACCACATAGGCCTAGACTACCAGTAATAAAGTGTCATACTTGTAGGGTAGGCTTGCTAAACTCTAAAAGGAAAAAAAATTGCCTTCACGGTATATTAATTATAGCACCCCAGAGCCCTGCACCATATACACCCACCTCTGCGTTTGGTGCATTGTTTACATAATGCCGTCAGACTCGCTGTGGTTTGCACTCCATTATTGAGGTGTTTGGTACAAAGTTTCTGCTACATTGTATCCAGTCTACTGGCAGAGGGGAGGCTACCTGCAAGAGAGCACCCGGTACATTCTATCTGCTGGTCAGGAGCCAGCTATGCCGGCTTGTACTGCCACAATACAGCCTTCTCCCTTACAAAACATGGCTTTTTATAGAGCTAGTCATTGTACCAGCTGCTCAAGCCAGTCAAATACTGGCCACTTGGCAACCCTAGTGCAGGACCAAGAGAACAATACTGTTACCCTACCACACTCTACTTTCATTCACCAACCTATAAGAATTAAGAGTACATACCAGAAACAGATGGTGTTGGCTTCATTGTAAAAACCAGGTACGAATCGCGCTTCATATATATAAATGTCATCTCACGGTGGATTCATTTCTTCCAGAGAAAAAAATCAAAAAAGCTATCAGCGGGATATTCTCTGGTGTATTTTGTTCATGTAACGTTTTGACAAGAGGCAACAGAAAATGGTTTTCACCTCCCACACTAATAATAGATTTTTCAAATTATAATTATATATTGTGCCCTAAAAAAAAATAAAAAATATATATATATATATATATATAGTCTTTGAGTCAGTTTTTTTCTGAAGCTGTACGTACGTATGTGAATATATATATATATATTGTTTCCTTTCAGTTTTGTTAATTAAGTTCTCATACAACAAATTGTCTGTATCGGTATTTCTGTTTTCTTTTTTTATGGAGAGTTGTTCTAGTCTAAAGCTTTAGCGTCACTTTTGCAACCAATGGAATATCCAGGATCTCTCCATTTGTTGCTATGGCGATGATACCACTTTAACAAATTTAGTCCAGAATTATTGTTGACAAATAACCCCCAATAGGCCAGAGCTCTAAAGGTTTGTGATTTCCCGGTAGAAACCAAGGCAAAGTCCACCGTTAGCGGTTTCCACCAGAAGGAAAATAATTAACTTAGTCATTCAGACAAGAAAATACTTTTCACTCATCACATTAGTAGTTAAATGTTTAATAAACATGATATTAAGAAGGAGGAAATGCAACACTATATGATAATATTGATTGCACGTCTTTTGTGGAAAGACAGGGAGGATTTATATTCGAAGCTGCACATCCTAATTGATTAGTTTATACTGTCTTAAAGAACCTGCCCTGCATTTACAGCCTTCCAGATGGTAACCACATATTCATATTAACATAGTGCAAAGCCTATTTAACCTCTGATGTCTCGCTGTATTTTTTTATGGGTACTTTTTTTTTAAAAAAACTATCTTTTAACAGTTTTGCATTTTTAAATACTGTTCATGAGCGTGGGCCAGAATGGCAATCATGAGGTGAGCCTGGCACTTTAAGGCCAGCAGGTACCTGAAGAGGTGGGAATCCAGGCGTATCCATGCTGCAGCACCTAGATCTAGTGAGTATATGGCACTGGGGGCCAGGCAATTGCCCGGCGTACCAGATGTGCTATTCACGTACTGTCTATGAGGGTAACCTTAGTTTTATCTTTGTGGCTAAACATATGTTATCTTAGTATAGAAGAGGAAGTCCTCACCTGACTGTGCTGCAGTAAATAAAATACTACTTTGGTATTAACACCTGTTTGGCACTAATACATCCACCAATCTGTAAATCTTTACAAAATAATCTATTCACTATAAAATGTATAACTGAACTCCTGTATGTTGTCACAAACAGTGTATATTTATATAAATATTACTACATTGTAGTAAATTAGGTGTAAATTGCATGTTTGTTTCATTTTCTCTTTTGTTTTATTTGAGCTCGGTGTTCCTTTGAAATATATTGTACCGATTTAAAACAATGAATGCGTTTTAATTTTTGTTTATTTCTTAAAACAAGAACCTTAATTTACACGTCTGTTCTTGCAGACGGATCTCCTACTAAAGCTGTTGCAGGATGAAATACACAATAATTTCGTACAATAATCGACACAAATTAATACTGCTATTTTGCTTGCCTGTCTCCTGTGTTTACTTAATTAACTCCACATTAGCACTAAGTGCATGTTTTTCATCGTCATCACAGTGAGGGACATACACAAGATTTATCTGTTTTTTTGTTTGCCCTATCCTGCGACTAATTACAGTAACAGAGCTACATGCGAGTCAGTCGTGTTGTGTTATACAGTTGATACTAGACAGTTTGTGTTGGATAGTCCCACTTTTGGGACACTGTCCCAGGTAGCTGCTCCACTGTCTCGCTTTTGCAGGCTCATGGATCAGTTGACCTCTCTGATCACCCCAGGGAGCTGTAAGATCAAAGGAGGTGTGTGCTGGTGCTGCATCGGCCTCCATTAAGTCTCCAGCCTGGCTACTTTGAGACTCAGCTGTTCCTGAATGGATGACCGTGCAAAACTCTGGCCACTTAGGCCATCTATCCTATCCCTTCCCGCCTGTTGTCACAGCTCAAACACAGTCCCAGTTTGGACAACTGCTGTGTTCATAAATATGCTCCATAGTAGATCAAGCTAAATAGACTTTGGATGATACATCCACCCCAGATGTGCGGCACGAGCATGGCCATTAAGGATTGTTGTCCAACCTGTTGCCAGTCCCATCTTAAATCATTGACCTACCTCCCTGACCCCAGACTATTCTAGTGTTGACTTTACAAAAGCTTCTATTTGTGTTTGAAAACAAGCAAAATAGTGTCAGAACACTTAAGCTTTCTCCAAATTTCAATTATATCTTGTAACGGTAATGGAGATCTCTCTTCTTGCCCTGTTCCGCATCCCTCAGCGAGTAGCATCGTCTTTCTTCCTGAGCAGCGGTCTGTTCTCGCTGAATTTCGGTGTTTGATTGACAATATTATCTGATTACAGCTATTTCAGCCCATGGTTAGCTATTAAAGCTTGACCCCTTCCAACTAATCCTTTCAGTTCTTGGGCTTTGCTATCTGGAGCACCTAGCTAAATTGGCACCTCTAGCGCTTTATATCCATTCCGTTAGATTGTCTGCGACCTTCACCTGCTTAAAACAACACAAATACGACTTAGAAGACATTATTTGTTTAGATAGTATAGCCAGTTCTAATTTCCGAAACTTCAAGCCTATTTGTTCAGTAAAGAGCTGCTTTCAGGTATTATTTAAGAAACTCCGCAATTTTTCCTGATTCTCATATTTCCAAATCTACTAATTGGCATCTTAATGTATTAACGGATTTTGATTATATGAACAGAATAAGTAGCGGAATAGATTGAATGAAGAAATTTTTTTTTCTAATACAAATAAAAATAGTATGAATTTCCTTAGCCTATGTATAACCCTGGATAAACGATTTATGAAAGTTAACATTTGGCAGTGGGCGTCTCATGTTCTAGCACTTCAAGAGACTAAATGACATACAAGTGTCTTAGGTTTCTGCACATTTTAAAAAGGTTGGAACAAGAGATCATAATCTAAAACTAGAGGGTCAGAGTCTAAAATATAATCCAAGAATTTAAACATGCATCGGATAGACGTAAAGCTATCCTGAATCTAAGACGAGACCAACGGCCGAATGGCTCTACATCTGTGTACAATGTGTAATTATGTAAATAAGTAATCATATCAATGTGCTAAGTCATTTGATAACATTCATAGCCTCGATTAACCCCTCCGTAATGGGCTATATTGACACCTTTTTATATAAGAATTCTTTGCAAACTTAGAACATGCCAAATAACCTTTTGTGTCGTGTCGGATCTTACAGTAATGAGAGCTAAGGAACATCTGTAAGTGTTTTTTGTGTCTATGATGTAATTAAGACCCTTCTGCAATTTACAGCACTGGAAAGACTAGTCACATTCAAGTGAAGTGCAATTATCTGTTATCTAGCCTAAGCTCGATAGAATTTTAGAATGTCAAATAAGGATTCGCAAAGCTCCGTACTTATGAATTTCATGCAGTTTGCACATTGCTACAGAAAACCAGCACAGTGAATCTAATTCATTATGTTAAAAAATAGAATTAAACATTAGCTTTATTTGTTGAAGAATTTAATGGAACCTACTTAGAGAACTTTTTTAGCCTAAAAAAGAAAAGCTAAGATTTCACTGATGGAATTATAATTAAAAGTGATATTTTTGTGGTTATTGCTTTCTTATCTTTTCTTGATTTATCAAAACTTTCTAAAGTTCTTCAAGATAGTTCCAGATAGTAGGCAAGGGAGATGGGATGAAGAGGGTAAGTAGAAACTTGGCTTAGTGAGGGGCTGGGCTAGCCATGTATGTGGGCGGAGCTAGTCCATGGAATGTAAATTCGTAAAAGGGTGGGAGGGGAATAGGGTAAAGAGTGGACATGCTTAAATGCCACCGGAGATTGAGTGGCATGACCTGGAGAAGCTGTGCTTCACCTAGAATCTCTGGGCGAAACCCAGCTAATGTCAATCATTGCATTTACTTAGAAAGATTTTTAGTTTTTGATTAAAGATTAAATATAATTTAAACTATTTCATATTCACATGTTTGGTTAAGATCACATTTATAAAGTTTAGTTATTTACTTAACATTAACCTTTTTGCAGACTCTTAAAATGATTAAGCAAATTGTTAAGTGTAGATCTGACATGATATGGACACAGCTAGCTCCTGTACTGCAGGAGCCTGGCTTCTGCCATGGGAGAAGGCAACTGGTGGCCGTGATTGTTGGCAGGTAAGTAAAGGGACTTTATTTTCTCTTAAGCTCAAGGTAATAACTACACTAAAGTTAGTCTAATAAGATAGACCCCATGATTAGAAAATATTGCTGTTACTTACATGTCTAGATATCTCAGTAAGTCAGAATCTAATATCACGGTCCTATTCCCGCAGAAGTAGTTACTCAGAGTTTTATATCCTTTTATTATGTGTGATATTACATTTAAAAGTATAAATATATCTTTCTCAACACTCGCCATCTGGATTCTCTTACAGTTTAGTGGATTAGCGGAAAATGTTACAGCGACAACTATACATATATTTTCATACGTGTGTTCATTTTCCCATGCTGTTATAAGAATAGAGAATGTTGGCGTTCCCACGGATCCTCCACTCATATCCATGTTAACTCTAAAGTGTGCGGCCAGCTTTGTGCCGTAAATGTGCACCAATTTCTGACATCGGATATTGGTTCTGTAAAGTCTCAAACCTCAGTCAGTCGTTGGTCTCGTATTAGATTCAGAAGCCATATGCCTATCCAATGCATGTTTAAATTCCTTCACTGTATTAACCTTTACCACTTCTGTTAGGGGGCTGTTCCACTTATCTACGACCCTCTTAGTAAAGTAAAACTGCCTTACATTGCATCTAATCCTCTGACCCGCTAGTTTAAGATTGTGATCTCTTGTTATAACATTTCTCCTCCTGTTCATTGATCTACCCAAGAGTACATCAGCAAAATATCCTGTAACACGGCCAATACCCCCATATGACGTATACCAGTAAAAGAGATTTTAGTACTTAGCCTTTTGTCAGGGGTTAAGCTTAAAAATAAAGTTGGAAGGGTTGCAAAACAAATAGAAACAGATTATGGATGCTACCAAACTAATTTACCATGTCCTTTCGATATCACTGGGTCAACACAGATCAACTTCTCCAGCTTGTTATAATCCCAGTACTTCTTTTTTTGCCATCTTCTTAAACTGGCATATAATTTTTAGGACATTCACATCCAAATACATCAATCACAGCCTATCATGTCTAGTTATCCGTTGCTGCAGCATTTAATATAACGTGACAGATGTAACCAGATATGACTTGCTGTCAGAACACAGTATGTCATCCGGTAATATCAGAGCTTCCTACAAAGGGTACCGGAAAATTGTGAAGAAGAAAAAAACAAAACAAAAAAAACACAAGTCTTGTGAATATTTTTTTTTTAACGACGAAAGGACAACAAGACACTTTGTGGTCTTTTTAGAGATTATCTTTTAAAGCAGAAAGTTAATTTATGACACATATGGGGCGGTTAATACTAAATAAAATATACATAATTATGGAAAATACTTAAGATATAAGAATCAATAGCTTTTTATTATACACAAAGCTTATCCAACTAGATAATGCATGGAATTTAAAGACTGAAGTATATATGTGCTGTAGCTCTTTTAACATGGCCTGTAAAGGACCATGTAGGCCAACAAGCCATTGGTGCTGACTTGGTGGGGGGAATACCATTGCCAAAACCATAATTTGCATAGGGTGCTTGAGACCTAGGACAGAAACCACATTGGGTCATTATTGTTATTCCTGGAGACTTAGAAGGAAGCCCTAATAGGTCAGGTTCTAAATGTATTCTTTTAAACCATATGCATTTATCAGCCCTTAAAGCCCATGGCTACTTTAATTGGGGGCACCAATGGTTATCAATCGGTGTGTATCTTTGACATTATATCATCAGATCTTTACCATTGTAAAATGACACATATTATGGAATTTGTATAATTTTAAAATACATTTAGGGTGTAAACTTGGAAGCTGGGCCCTCTTTACTAAATTTATTGGTTTGTCTTAGTCTGTTAGTTCTAGTTCTGTCAGACCCTTTTCAATGTCTGGACTGTAAGAAGCGCTGCAGAAATTGTTGCCGCTAAATAAATGAAAGATGATAACACTACGTATGTTTCAGATGATCACATAAGGGGTAACCTTGGCATTTCTATGTTAAAATGTAAAATTAAAAAATAGGCGAAAAACAAGCAATAGCACATGTTTAAGTTGCATGATGTCTAAATTATACAATGTTTACAAAAGTAATTAAAACTGAGAAAAGTGTACTTTAAAAGAAATAATAATAATAATAATAAAAAAAGTGGATCCTCGGAAGTCTCAGATCATTATATTTTCTGTGCCAAAATGCAGATAAGAACTGTCACCTTTATATCTTAATTATTACCTCATTACTGAGAAAGTCACAATTGCCTTTAGCAGCGGGAACAGTCATGGATTTTATAATGTTAAAAGCACTGAATGCTGCGGAGTCACAGGATACGCGGGCTCACCAGGCCAAGCTTGCAAATTTCATATGTCTTGCCAAAGATCCCCAGGAGTTGGCACAGAGACTGCTTTATCCCAACTCAGACATCTGTATCACTGCAACCGATACTCGCCTTAATTTAGTAGCACCGTGTGTCGATTTTTAGAAGAAAAATAATGCTAAACTTTGAAAAATAAAAATAAACAGTAATGTCTAGAATACATTTTTGTATATATATATATATATATTATTAATCCTTACCTTGTTGATTGCCGGTTTGCTGGGGGGGAGGGGATTTATGTACAAAATATAACCCAAAACTAACCAATATGCCAGTGGCACATCCCTATACCGGAGAACTTCCCAGGGCAGGCAACTGAGACTCCTTCCTCTTCTTGGAGGGGGGCCTCTTTACAAAAGGGCACGGCTAGCCATCCATTTAGGCAGGGCCTACTGTGCAAGGGTCGAGGCTAGCCCTAGGTAAGAGAGAAAGGGGGTAGTGGAGTAGGTGCGGCTAAACACCACTCCCCCTGCCTGGAGAGATTAGTCAACCAGAGACCTAGGGAAGCAACTCTTTACCCAGAGACTCCGAGTCAAACCCAGAGAGTTCCCAGGTATGCAGAGTAAAGGATCGTGGGACTCTGCATGAAAATAAGATTTAAAAAAATATTCTAGAAAATAATAGTCATCAAAAAATCAAACAATGGAATTCCTTCCAAATTACACATTACACAACACCATAACAAGCTTATCAATAGGAGGTACAAAATGACAATTCATAGTAGTTTTATTATAATTATACTAATATATTATATGACTGCTTTACTAGTTAGTTATAGTGGTCTTAAAATGTCCATCACAAGATTAAACATTGCATAAGAAGGTTTTTGAGATTGTGAATTATCACTGTAAAATATCCTTGGTAATTTCACATTTAAGCCAATCTGCTCCGATAAAGGATCATTTCACAACGAAATAATGAATAAATTTAGTCACCTGTTAAAATTATCACCCTCCATCCTCGTACATATAGACTGCACCACCTAAGGTCATGCAGATATAAGCCTGTATGCATGATTGCCTTCAACATGTAAATCAGTTTAGCACCTTGTTGCACTTTGATGATATAAGTAACACTTAAATAAAATCAAAGCTCCTTTACTCGCTTAACGTTTATATTATTGATAAGTCAAATGCATATATTATATGATTGTAACAAACACATTTAAGGATTGATGTTAGCTTAAAAGGCCTTAAAATTATTACTTTTCTTCTGCAAACTTGAAAACACCATAAAACAGGTTTCTTATAATAAAGGGAAGTTAATCTTAATGGCAAAAGGTGGCAGATTCAGCATAATAATAGTTCCTGATTGTGAAATTATCTCCTTATCCTTCTTAAACCAATACTAATTCTACCAGAATCGATCAGCTCCCATCGAAGGGAAGTAATACATTAAGAAAAGGAGAAGCAACTCTATGATGAGCAAATACTATGAACAGGAAGACTTAAAAAAGACTGTTTTTCAAACTCTAAAAAGTATGATTTACAGTGACAGATCACCCTGAAGGCTCAATTTGTAATTATACATATGAACAGGCAATAATATGCCATGAATCGGGATGAACAAGCATGTTCAGTGAATGGCTAGATCACATAACGACTCAGAGCGGTGCTCCCCAACAGAGATCATTTCTGTAATCCCCTTTGTGTCCTGATCCTGAACGTAGCCATGTGCATCAGAGAGCAGCAAACACAATGCAACCATTCCAATTGCGAACCGTAATCTGCCGGTTTTACAATCCGTTCGCTTTAGGACTGAGTTGCCATTATGCGTGTAAGTGGGTCAATAAATAACATTACACGAGAGCAGTGCTGTAAGACAATGAGCCACACATTTTAATTAAGAAAGTCAAGATACAAATTATAGAGCTTATAAAATGTTACATAAACCCAGAAGATATTTATTCTGTTTTGCCAACTGAAAAGAAACATCTGAAAAGTCTTGGTTTGCAACATAGATCATTAACTTCATCGAAAATGTGTTGTTCTATCTTGCAAATTCTATGCATCATGAATTTTACATGGAACTTTGAATATTCACATGTCGTTTGCTAAATGATCGTTTAGTCTAGAACGTTCACTATTGTTTGTGAAATCTCTCCTTTACTAAACTTAAATTAGCGCCAGATAATAAAATGTCATGCTGAGAGGTAGTAACGTGATTTACTGTAAATGCCCTCCTCGTACATACTAACCTACGCTTTATAAAATAAAATTTTAGGTTTGTACGCCTGCCAGTAGGATAAAATAATCATCGTGATTTCAGTAGAATGAAACAGAACATTAATTTTTATTATTTTGTGTCCTCCGTTCATAAAGGAATTGCAGAGCAGCCTGTGTCTAACTAAATTAGTATCTAAGTTTCTCTGTTATATTATAGGAGTGAAGACTTATAATCCATCCAAATGCACGTAGGCTTAATTGTAAATTTGGATTCTGTATAGTTTTAGTGAGATGGGCATTTGAGCTCTGCTAGTTTCTTATGGCTGAGAGGGAAAACAAGGCCTGCATGTTTATTAATGTCTTCTAGGCATGGGACATCATTATAGGTGACATACTCCAAGGGAGAGTCGTTGGTCAAAGGTGAGACCTTTTATTGGACCAACGTAAAAAAGAGTTTGGAACCCTTGAGATTTCTTCTTTCATATGTTAGACCAATGTCACCCAAATCTGTAAAATGTGGCAAAGCAGCGTTTTCTGTCCCTTGTATCTTTAAGAGGGAGCAATCATGTTATCACAGTTGGGTTACTTTCCATACATATTTTGGTCATAGGATTTCTGAATAAACATTTAACACCCAAAAGAGCAAGCACAACTGGCCCATTGGTCGTGTTAAAAAGGGTAATGTTAACAGACAGATTAAAAAAGGTACTCTACAACCTATAATATTAATATGTACAATATCATTTAAGCAAAGTTTTTTAAGGCACCTTCCCTATAGTGGCTAATGTCCATTCCTACCATTTTCTGGATTTTTTGAGTTTTAAGGTGAAGGGGCAGAGTTGGTTGTTTAGGCAGAATAAATGTTTATAAAGGAGAGGGTGGCTTGAGGATGGTCTAAAGAGGAAAGAATCATGTTGTACAACTTGCCAGAGGCAATATGCAGGAAGCGTTTCGTATGAGCCCATCATACACGTTGCACATTGAGTATATCACATTGTAATACACAATATCATGTGTGTTACCGTTGTAACTGGTCTTTGTTTTATTACGTAGAGGACAATATGTTATATTTTAAGCCGAATGTAATGTTGGGATGTTTCTACAAAACCTGGTAAGAAGCCTTCTCCCAGACACTGTACTTTATACAGCAGCATTTGCAGCAACTTGCTGATCAAAAAGTCCAACCATAACAAATACTTATCTTAGAATAATTAGGACGTCAGGCGGGTACAGAACATTGAGAATTCTTTTTTCATTGGCTTAATGTGAAACTCGTTTGTAGTTCATTTGAAAGTTCAGAAAGCTTTCAAAATCCAGAATGCACTTTAAAACAAAATGCATTGTTTTCAATATGATCTGGTCTTCAATCCCCTATAGACGTACCGGGACGTCCAAAAAACGCCTATTAAGAAACCCCTATGGACGTCCTGGTACGTCCAGCCCTTCTTGCAGCGTCAGGGACACATCCCTGCCGCTGCACAGGAGATCAGCCTGGACTCCCCGCATGAAAGCCGGAAAGCTGTTACGTTTCAAACTCCCCGATCGCGCGATCGGGCATTCCCGATCAGCAGTGACGCAACCCGGAAGGTCATCAGAGGACAGGATATCCCCTGCAGGATATCATCTCTGAACCAACATAGCGCAAAAATGGCAAAATTGAAGGGATTTAAGGGGTTAATTGTATCAAGACAGTAAATATGTACTGCCTAGCCTGTTACCTTTTCAGGTGTCACAGGAGATCACCTTAATAGATTCTTTATTCTTATACCTCTTTAGTGTCTCATATTTTGTAGTGATACATTTTGACAGTTTGGATCATCTAAATTGCTTGTTTGTCTTCAAGTTGTTTTTGAAGAGATTGAAAAATACGTCTCCATTTTCCCTTTTGTTTTAATTGGGGGTAAGAGGGTCTGCCCCCCATGTGTGGCCAGGTGAGGAGAGCATTTGAGGTGCCAGTGGCAATGCCCCTGCGTCCCCTTCTCCCTCTTGCTTTCATTCTTCTCCTATGCAGGAATGGTGGCAAATGCAGAGTAGGTAATAATATCCAGCTGTGGAAATAAACATTTATATCTCCTTATTCACTTAAAAGACCTCATTAATGAGACAGAAGATGACGTGCAAAATAACAGAATGGTATTTAATTATACACATAAACCTGAAAATAAAAACGTGCAGGTATTTATAAGGTATGTCAGTATTTCACTTCTTCTTGCAAAATGTTAAAGCCGCACAAATAATTCTTATGACAGGGTGATAAATATTATTTTCATTATCCATTATATTACAAACAGCGGATTAGTACTTCAAGGTTTTTTTAGAAGCTCTCATTTATTGTTTAATCCCTTGCTCATTTTAATTAAAAGAATCAATGATGCAGTGTTTCTTCGTTTTTCGGTATAATTTTTTCAGGATAGCTAGATTTGTAATTAGAGGTAAATATTAATCTAATTTATGACTTAAAAATGTATTATAACGATGATGATGACACTGAGGAATGTAAATGATTTATGCATAAAACTTCTATCTATTCACAAGAAGACGGAGTCTATAGTCAAAGGTTTTGTAATGTTTGTAGAAGAGGATCCCGTAAAGCAGGGTAGGCCTAGCCTCAGTCGACAATACAGCATGAACTGAAGACAGAAGAACCGAAGAAGACGCAGTCAAGCAAGATGGGTCAGAACGAAAGAACAATAAGCCAGGTCAACAGGAATGGAGCCAAATCAGGAACCAAGGAGGAAAGTCAAGGGCAAGCCAAGTCACAACGAGTTAATCAGAATCAAGCAGGAGCAATAGCACGAACTTACACCAACCAAGGGTACTGAGATATAGAAGGTACAGAGCTAACATAGGCAGCCTAGAGTGAAAACGAGGTAATTGAGGTTACCAGAGGTCATATATGGCCGCCCTTCGTGCATGCACGAGTAGCGATTACATGACGGTGCGTTCTGATGCGAGGTAGCGTGTTGGGAGCTGGTATCTGAAGATTCGTGGGAGGCCAAGGAGGTCTCCGTAGTGGGTCCTGCTGCAGTATTCATCAGAGGGCGTGGGACAGACATGCAGGTCCTTTTTTATTATTCGTGTTTAGTTGAAGGTGATACCGTTTATTGGCCTGACTTTTTAGGGCCTTGGAAGTCTCTTCTTTCCATCTGAAGATCTAAGGTCTCAAAAGCTTATGTGACTGTCTAATAAAAGGTATCTCCTTCAAATAAGCACCAAATAAAATTTGCACATACAGAAGAATAGAAGATAAAAATGAATTCTAGAATGCAATGGCATGTCAAGAAAGAGAATATCGGGTGTAGTTGATGTCTTGTGTAAAGATCCTCGCCAAGTATAACCATAACTGTTATCTGACCCGTGTGTGTTAACCTTTACACTCAGAAAATGAACAATAATAACATACATTTTTAGACATGGTAGGCCTATTAAAGTTTCAACAATCCGGACTTCTGCAAATGTCACATCCAAACAACCTAAGCAGCCTAGACTATTTATAAGGAATAGGGACAGAACAAGTAAAGGTCAGCTTGTACTCAAGTGAAGGGAGGGTTACTTTCACAGTTTAAGAGGTTGTCTTGAGCCAAAAGGTACAAGTGGTATGGGATTTAGCACAGCCGTTGACAAAATGGTAGTATCATCTTAAAGTTTAACAGTTACTAATGTTTCTGGAGGAGGCAAAAAACACAATTTTAATACATGTTTCCAGAAGTAAAATATAAGAAATTTAAAATCGTTAGTTATTTTCAAGAAAGTGAAGGAAGGAATTCTGTGCTTTTTTAATATGGAGTTCCAACATAGAATGAGGCAGAAGAAGTCCAAGGTTAATGGATGCCAAACGATGCTTTACTGTGACACACCTGGTGCTTTGGAGTGGCCACCAGCCCATCTGAATTCAGTAAAGCTGACGATTAACAGAAACTCTCACTCCACAACTTAATAATTTTTTTTATATATATTCTATGCTATTGTTATTTATTTATTAACTATTTCTTGAAAAGTTTACTTCAATAAAACAGAATTTTACAGAAAATATGCCAAATAATTTGCCTGCCCGTTCTCACTCCTAGATGTAAGGCTGCCAGAACCAGAAATCGACTTTCACCAAAATGAAGTCTTAATGGGGAAGAATATAGAGATCCCAAAAAGCAGGAAGTTAAGATGGCTGCTCCCATGGTACACACATAAAGTAATACATATATATGCGTAATAAATATATATTGATTATTTTAATCCTTAAGCACCATGCAGCAAACAGTGAGATTTCTGTAATATTTGGGAATTAGAGACATCCGTTTTGAAAAATCCTTATTTAGTCCAAAAACATATTGGGAAATGAATATATAGCTAATCATTCCACATACTCAGCTCCCACAGCTAATATTTCTCAGTCCTTTCAGACTTTAAAAAATGTGATAGATGTGCTTAAAAAATAGTTAGGATCGTCAAACATTTGTACTATAAATTGAGCAATCCCAAATCGAACAACAAAATTATAGCGAAGACGGTAAAAACCTACATTATGACAACATATATCATCCTGTAAAAAAATATAATAATGTGTATGCATCTGATATATAGGTACTTAATGTTTGCATGTATTCTAGAGGAAATCCACTTACAGAAAATGTCACATAAAGTTTGAGCTTAAAGAGCATATGAAATAGATTTAAAAGTACTTGCACAGTTAATCATGGTTTTTGAAAGTCTATTACTATTTCAATTTCAAGCAAACATCTGTGAAATGACTGATGTCTTGAAAATCATCAGAACTCTTCTTTTCTACATATTTTTTTTTTTTCCGTACACATTTTCAAGTTCACTATGACCTTCACTCGAGAACTGATTTCATGGCATTTTATAAACAGTGAAAAACATTTCTGGCTATTTTTTTTGTTATTTCTCACCTATATAATAGACACATGGGAGTTTATTCAGAGGAAATGCAGTCTTAGAGAAGAAATAAATAAATATATGCATATATATATATATATATGTGTGTGTGTGTGTGTGTAAATACCATATTGGCTCGAATATAGGCCGCACCCTATTGCACATTAGTGGAATGTAAAACAGTATTTTATCTAATTAACAGTAATACATGTATTTTAATATTTTTGGTATCTATTATACAGTTTGTCTGCATATGTTATATACAGACAGAAAACCAATAGCCATTTTAAGCCTCCCCCTTAATTCATAATGCACCTTACTTATAGATATGCCCCTCTGCCCGCTGATATGCCACTCTGCCCCTGATATGCTTTATAACCTTTGATACATCACTCTGACCCTGATATGCACCTCTGCCCCCTGACATGCACCTCTGTCCCCAGATATGCTTTATAACCCCTGATATGTCACTCTGCCCTCCAGATATGCTTTATAACCCCTAATATGCTTTATGCCCCCAGATATGGCACTCTGACCCCCCCAGATATGCCTTAAGTCCCCAATAAATGGGCCAATACGGTAATATCTCACACACAACTAAATATATATATATATATATATAAATTGCACACAACAACCAGGTTTTATTTGGTCAGGAAACAGTATCTGAAAAATATATTCTTTGTAATCGCTAAATCAAATATAGCCTTTATGACTCTTTTAGAAATTACGACAGAGGGTCATTGTAAGTAGAATATTAACAAAAATAACTCTGGTTGCTCAGACGCAGGTTTTACATGCATGTGAAGGGGTTATATAAACAAAAAAAGGATAGTTATGATTCTATTGATGAATATATAAGCTTTTTAATGAAAAGGGGATCATACGAGACATACAACTCCCATTGGCAACAAGACTAAATAATTATACATTTCCCAAAAAACTTTGTAGTCTGTGGGCTCAAAGCACTAATATTTATCCTATATTGTGTTAAAAAAAAAATTGTGAATAGGAAAAATAATCTTAATATAGTTTAGTAACAATGGGAGATGAGACGTTTGGAGATTAAGACAATATTTTTGGCTGCTTGTCAACATCTTCTAGAAGTTTTTTATTGTTATACAGCAAAATCCCAACTTTTGCCTTCAAACTGGATGTATCAAACAAAGAAGTTCAAAAGTACTGAACCCAACAACAATTCCCTACGTTTTCCTTTGATCTAGTGGACACTTGGCAAAAAAACTTGGTACCGAACGTGATAGTTTCATGTTCCATTAAAAATACAAGATTCGATGCTTGTCGGATGGGTGGTCCATCAGACATTGCCTTGCACAAATGAGAAAGTTGAAGAGACTGAGAGTAATAAATCCTCTAACATTCCATAGATTAGAACCAATGTGGAATGTTCTGATGTTAACAATACTATGAATATGAAAATTGTATTTTTTTCAGTTATATATATATCGTATAGGCTTACTACATAATTCTTGGCTTGTAAAGTTAATGTAGGAAAGCAGGTATAGCAGCATGGCAGATAATAATTCACCAATTAAATCCACACAAATAGAAACATCAGATAGGTGAAGACTGTTACAATACTGATTCTCAACTTATACCTAAGGGACTATGAGTCGAAGTGTTTGATGTCCCATCTCTACTGTAGTAAAGTTCCAAAGTGACAACACAAGATTATTTAAAACTCATGTGGCAGGAGAAAAGAATTCTTCTACAAATGAATCTTGCACATTAAGTACTTTATTTGAGAACCAGCATGAAAAGACACCCCAGAGAAAATTGCACACAATAAAAAGTTCCAGAATATCATTATTTTAAATAAATAAAAAAATTACATCAACAAGCATCTATTTTCTACTATACTTTTCTGCATGTACTTTTTTTTTTGCTTTCTTTCCTATGCTGAGAGACATAAATTTAAAATGATATGTTTCGAGCTCTTAAAATTGGTCTCTGTCAAGAATGTTATCTGCGGAGCACAAGTGAAAGATCAAAGCTTTTTACACTCTGCGTCTTGGGATTCATCATAATAAATTGTCAGAAATGAACCGTCTGCTTGGTTTACGGTTGCGGATCCTTAATACATAGTAGGATAAGCAATATCTTACAGATTCTGCACCATAATATCTAAAGTAGACTCCCATGCATAAGACTATCTTAGCCTAGGTTGTCTATAGAGGTTTAGGGTGAGGCTAAGGCCTTGTAGGGTTGGCCCTATGTGAAGGAGGGAACTTGGACATTAAGAAACCCATAGAAAAATACTCATACAAAACTTAGCAAATTATATTTCTCACATTTTCAGTCATCGATTGGGTAGGGAGTAGACACGGTAAGCACCATTCCCTAGCTCCAGAGAACGAGGGGAGAGAGAGATCTAGAGACCAGGGGTAGTAGGTCTTCGCCGGAGACTCCTGGTCAAACCAGAAGAGGTCCCAAGTACATGTTACAGGGGTTTGCTTCAATTGAGTGTTAGAGATAGTGCCTTGCCCTGCCATTTTTTAAGCAAAGGGTTACATCTGCTCCACCCATGCAAGCGTTTTCCATGTATACATTATCACATTTTAAGTATGTGGGAAGTTAAATTATAGAAATTATTGTGGCATAATTAAAGAGAAAATTATTGTGGCACTATTTAAGAGAAATTCATTCAACTGAAGCTGTACGTTATCTCAATAATTTTCTGCTCCCTGCAGAGAACTGCAGAATGGTTGTCAGTTAAAGTAATTTGCTGTTCATTTCTCGTCTGTGAATATCTAAGCCTCTGTATCTTATCTGTTAATAGGCTTAATTAACCTCAATTGTCCTAGATTGTCCTTAAGTGAAGTCCAACAAAATGTGTCGAGAAAAACTTGAAGAAGTTATATTTAGTATAGCAGTAGATGTCATTGCGGTAAAATACTGGACGGCTTGGCAGAAATATCACACCATTCAAGACAGGGAGTTAAGTGAAATCATGTCTAAATTACTATTATACTTAAATATATGCATAAAAATACTTCTGTTCTCTTTCAGAAAAAAAATTCTGACTAACAACTTCGGGGGGTATTATAGAAACATCTAAAGTTTAAAACATTTTAGGACTATGTGGTCCTCCTCATCAAAAGTTATTCACCAGTGATTTATAACACAATTTAGGGATCCCTGGGGTTTATTCACTAAAGGGGGAGTTTGTAGGAGAGGTATGATCTTCATTCCCTCATTCATTATGAAGGACTGGCCCTGTATAATGCATAATTCAATAGGTAAGCAAAGCTCAACCAACAATAGAAGGTCACCGGAGTTCATAACGAATAGTGAAGTGAAGGAGTTAAACCACAGCTCCCCTGTTAACTTTTCCTTTAGTGAATAGACACTAGTCGATAATGGAATGTCGCTGAACAGAAAATTCCAGAATCCTGTCTTTCATTTTAACTAAACACTATTCCCAAATTAATGTGTTGCAGTTAGCATACCATTCAGCATACAAAAGTAATTTTAGTTTTTTATATATAAATATATAAAGTGAAGAAAAATAAATTGGCTTCCTGAATTGTGCTCTTTTTATGTTCATAGTATATTCTTCAAGAGCATGTAATCAAATCAAGGTGTCTATTTTAAAATATACCAGATTAAAACTGCTAGAATTGCAAATTTATCTGCTCGTTATCCTCTAAAACGTTTCTTTACTTTGTAGAAGAATTAAGAGTGAATGGCTAAAAACTTGTGAGTTTCGCATTTCAAAAACAACCGGAAACTGCTTGCCAAATTAACATGAATTTTGCATTTCAACTGAACCTTTATGAATTGAAAATATAATTCTAAGACTCTCCTTAAATTAAGTCAGTTCTTTTGAGCAAAATAAAAATGTTGAAAGTATATCTTATCTGGCAATTCCTTTTGCTCGTTTCTACACAAATTGCTAGGATATTTATTTCACAGCATCTGCATTCCTGGAAAATTATGGGTTTTGACTACCCGGAGCCTACCAATGTGGGACACGGCCAGGACTGCCCACTGACGTCCATGAGTGGTTCTGCTGACAGTAGCGTTCCTGTTGACTTCAGGGGTGTTCCTGCTGATGTCAGTGGGCGTTTCCACTGACATCTCAGGAAACACCCCTGTTTAAAGGGGAAAAGGGTGGGAAGTGGGGCATGTCAAGACCCCGCTCCCAAGACCCGGCGGATTTGGGTGTTGACCTGGAGAGTCAGAGAAGCGTTTCTTCTTCCAGAGTTCCCATGTATGAACATCTGTTTACATGTTGATTAATAGAAGTAACCGTATTCAGGTGTAAACCCAGTAACATATTCCGTGCTCCAGTAGCATATTCCAGGGGGCGTAGCGGCCCCTTTTGCGACAAAACGAGGAGCCCTGGGTTAAAACGGAGATCCCTGATCTTCCCAACTGGGTCATAAACACTGTGGAGGGAGTGGCAGGCAGTGCTGCCATGAGTTAGGTGTAGGTCATAGCTGATGTTAAATACAGTACTGTGTAAACTCTGAGGCTCCGAATATATTGTATTGACTGGACTAGCGTTGTAAAAGATACCTCTGTCCAACTTGTCTGCTGCCCCAACAATAAGAGTAGCCCTTTAGGAAGAAAAGTCAAAATATGCACTTAGTAAGAAGATGATAGACATCTTTAGTGTGGTATGTAAGCAGAGCTTTTGAAACTGTTGGTTGTTAGAAGGTGTTGTGTTTTGCCATGTTGACAAATATGTATTCCAATAATTAATGCTTCACTTGCCGGTCTGTAATTCCCATTTATAATGTAATTTTTTTATTTAAAACAAAATAGGCACAATAGCCATTTTTAGAACTAAAAATCCCTCGTTCTATAGATATAAGCAAGCATAAATAAGATGTTGCATTCCATAAAACGTGTTCGGCAAGTCAAATCACCCCAGCAAATGGTACGAAAATGCGGGATTAAAATAAATGTTGTCCTTGATTTTTATCTTACAGATGATGTTTGTTAGAACATAACTACAAAGAAATGCACAACTGTAACAGTTGTGAGCAGCTGTAGAATGTGTTGCACATTTTCTTTTTCTGTGGGCAATAATAGTACTTTCTAGAAAGGAAAAAGATTCCAAGACAAGCTAATTGCCAATGGCTACATTCTTCATTTCCGCAGCTTTATCTTCTCTCGGTTTCAAGGTATTCAATCTGTTGTGGCAGGCACAATTTGGATAACTGAGCAATAACAGTTAACATCTTCATTTATTTCTTTTTATTTTAATACTGCGCAAACAGCTGTGCCGGAATTCTAGACATTTATCTTTTTTTTGTTAGATTGCAAATTTTAATGGTACATTTTAAAATGATAAAAGATTATCTTAAAACATACCTGTTACACAGCGATAACAAATAGGTAAATCTAAAGAGGATTAAATTGTCAAAATATTAGATTTTCATGGGAGTTTTTAGTGTTATATTTTTTAGCACTTTTGTAAAGATGTCATTTCTGCTGGTCCGTTCTGCTGCAATAATTGGGAAAATCTAGCAGAATGCAGAAAAAAAAATAGATTTCTGTACCTACCGAATTCAGCAACACAATGCTGGCTATTCTAGCAGCAGGTACCTTTTGGGGACAGATTGACCCTTTTAGGTAATATGGCCCCCTGGTGTGTGACGTCATCTGGTTAGACCAGCCCATTTACACTATCTTCCAGCACAGGCCTCCATATACTCCATTAAAAGGCGCTATGTACCTTATAGACACGTAGAACCGGGGTATAACTTCGTATCCCTAGTTATGGAAAAGGTGTTAAATAAAAAACATACATATTAAAAATATGGTAGAACATTTTTTCACCCACCTCTTCCAGCTAGTAATCTTAGCAATATATATTTCTATACATCATAACTAACTGCCCAGTCAATGCTGGAAATCAAACATTATTATTATGTAATACCAATAAACCAATATTTAACTGAAACTTATGTACTGAATTTAATTTGCATTAATATTTTTGCTGGAAAAAAAAAACATTGAAATTGCAGTACAAACGTATGGGGTTAGAATTAAAAAATATAGGTGGAAACTTCTATTGCTACCTGTGCCACAACATCGGCCTGTGAAACGTTGAAATACTTCATATTAATGAATACAATTTTCGGTTTTCCTATTAATCAGTTATTTTACATTTTTTTCCATGCTGTGAAATGTTCAGTGGCACCATCTGGATTAAAATTAATAAAAATCACATAGCCGACCCAGAGCACAAAACTGTAACATATTGTGGCACTATTGGTATAATTACTATTATTCGCTCTTAAAACCACCAGATTTCAACAAATCCATTTATCAAGAGCAAGCAGGCATGTAATAAAAATATTTAAAAAAATATTACATTGTGAAATCTTTAAAGATCTAAAGACCTACTCCATCATGCTCTAATTTTTATTTTAGATTTTTTTATTTGCTGTACATTTTAAAATTATTTTAAACAACTCGTGTCTTTTCATGTCAGGAATGGAGCAGTTACAGACAACAGCTGGCTTTGCTCCAGAAGCGGTATCACAAGTGATTACCTAACTTCCGAAGCAGCACTCCCTGCCCCTAGCTATATCTAACCAGAACTCCGTCCATGGCTATCCATGCCTACCTAACTTAGATCTCATAGAGAGCTAGAGAGGTACCACTACCAGGTATTACTATTGTCGGCCATTGCCAGTAAACTTATTCAAGTAGACCCTTCTCTTTGTCCGTGCTTCCCAAGTGTGTCTTTTAATTTGCCCAGTTCCAAAGACACTACTAAAAAAAGTGTTTTTGATCTCTGGGAGATGTTCCAATATGTCTTACTATTCAGGAAAGATTTCTGATTTATTATTGTGTGAATATTTGTGGTACCAACGGCTAGGTACTGGCATCAGCACATGGACATACTTCCACTGTAAGATACAGCCCCTTATTGGTACTGAAATCCCCTTGTCCCTCCTTGTTACTCTTTTCTAGGAGCTCAGAATGTCTGCTGGATATGAGGGTATCACAGGGGTCTACAACCCTAGAAGTCACAAAGTGAATAGAAACAGCGTTTATAAATTCTGTAGTGTGCATACAACAAATTCTTCCCCTCAGTTAATCTAGGAATAGATCACAATGTCACTTAAAAAGCCTCAGTAAGAACTCACTCCCTTGTCTCACCTCTAACCACATCCCGTAAACCAACGTGTCCATCCTTGGCAAGTGAAAATGTTGGGAGAAGGCAGACAGATGGATGCTAATATCATCTCTGCCAATGTTTCCACCTGTCGGGCGGTGAACCCAACTCAGTACAGCAATCAATGTTTACAACGTGTCCAACAATTAAATTTTTTGTTGTACAATCTTAAAAAATCCTATTAATGGGTTATTAAACTGGTTGACAAGACTCTGTCACAGACGGCTATATCTTCAACTACCAAAACAAGAAACAAACAAGATTTCAATTAAACTTTTGATGAAATGTTTCAGTATAGGGGACCTCTGAAGCTTTAGTACATTCTTTACCTTACTAAAATGTAATTTCGTACAGTGCCATCAAGGAATAATCTTCATTTCTAAATGAAATTATATTGTTTAAAAGGTTATGGGCTTGAGTTCTTTGCTTATCACATTTTTTTTTACGGATTCACCGGAGTCATAAATGTAAAATAAATTGAAACTAGTTATTACAGACATGGCAGTTGGAAAGTAGAATTATAAGAGATAATAATGTAGCAGTATCACCTTCTCACCATCCGGGAAACTCTCCGTTTATATAGTGCTTTATATATTGTTTTTTTTTTTTCTTTTGCCAGACACACAGATTCATTTAACAATTTACTTAGTGCCAACATTCTACATCATAGATGTTTTGTTAAGTCCTTAAGTATACATTTACCTTAGTTATTGTTACTTCTATAAGAGTGGATGTGTATTTTGTGTATGCATTTCTAAAAGACAACATTTTAGATTTTTCCTAGTTTTGAAGGGTTCTAAATTAGATCAGTCAACCATATACATGTATCTATTCATCCAGTTGGATATTAATGTTCAGCTCTGGCATCGTGAAATCGCAGGGGCCCACTTTTTGGAGATTCATGGTGCCAGGCAAAAGTGTACTCTGGACTCCATAGTGTTACTAAGCCAGTTGATCTACCTTTTAACCGTTTCATTGAACAGTGGCGCTATAGGAAGCATAATCGCCCAATAGGTTGTTTGGTTTCCCTGGATTTGCTGCCTTAGACCTGTTTCGGGGTGCACCAATACATCCATCCAGAACTGGCAGGAAGAGGGAGATTGCAAAGTCAACAACTAGATCTCCCACCATGATGGGAGATTTGAACCTGAAGAATTCTTTTTCTTATATAAAGATATGTAATAATTCAATTTAGGTTTATTTTGATGAGATACGAAGCACATTGAAAATACATTCAATTGTTAAAATATTTTTAACTTTTCACATAAATATTGATACAAATGTGAGCTTTAATTAACAATATGCCTGCGTAACTTCCTATTTTGAGCAATGTACCGCTATATGTTTTTTAGATCTTTACACTTTGGGAAATATTTAGAAGCCTGGTTTTTATGTTAACATATCCATTTTAAAAACATAGACTAAGAAGATAAATGTGGCTGTTGCTCATTTGAATCCTATTTTGAATAATGGAAAAAAATAAGACAATTTTTTTTTTGAAAAATGCAATTTAGGGGAAAAAAAAGATCTTTGATTTGAAAAGTTAAAAATAAATCAGCTATGAACAAGAGCACATATGTTATCTCTCTATCAATGTTACAATTCCTTCTGGTGATGACAAGCTGACAGGTAGACATATTTTATATTATTCAGTAGAAAAAGGATGACCCCTTTTTGACAGATGGTTATAGTAAAAGAAATCAAAAGGATTTAATTTAGCAAATTATTGAAATGTGTAACCTCTGCACCTTACCTGATAAAATGAAAAAGCCATTTTCATATAGAATTAAATTACCTGTTACCCCTCCAAGGCATATCCAAGTTATTATGGAACTCTGGAAGACCGAAAGCACAAGTGGATATTTTTCTATAGGAGTCCTTCACCTACCATCTGAAGTTGCACTTTTTCCAAAAAAATATAACAAGCTAAAACTGTAAAAAAAAGAAAAAAATCGCCTATCTGTCTCTCTCTTTCTAGCTGCAATACTATTACCTTCGACATCTTTTAGCTTTTGGAATCGCGCTAATAATACTTTCTTTTTTGGTGCTTATACCACTCTCTCTTTAATACGCATTCTCCCCACATACAACAATTATCTCATATCTGTTGTGCATTTACTGAAAACCCCCTTGGAATTTTTAATTTACAGTTAAAGCAGAATACATGAAAGAGAATAGATGAGCTTTGGTTCTTGGCCCCACCGATTGACTCATTCAAAGAAAAATAAAGCCTATTTGCCTTGTAAATGCTAATGCAATAGCTTTTGTATTAATTGCTTCCCACATAAGCCGGTCAAACATATTTAATGCCATTTAACGAAATGACTTGGATCACCGATACCACACAATATTAAAATACTGAACGTTTTTACTGGTTTAGGAAAAATTACTATAGGCACAGTGATCAATGGAACTACTGATCGCGATATTAACACTTGAACTTTCTCCTACCATACAATTTATGGTACAATGTAACAGTCACTAATTACTAATCCATTTACAAAGAACAAATTAGGGTAAAGAGTTGAATGCTCTCACTTAGAAACATATCAAAGCGTTAGATTTCTTTGAACAGATTTTTTTTTCTACGTATATCTTTTCCCAAGAAAGTGAGTTCTGGAAAGAAATATGTAACAGTGTAGGCATGAATGAAATTTGGATAAATTGAAAGATTCTAGAAACAAAGACTGAATTTGATCTCTACACACAGCCTGATGGAAAGTGAAATAAACTTACAGAGTGGGAATAGACAAGAAGAAGACAGGCTTAACTAGGGACTTCCAAATGTAGGCTTCATCATTTCTGTACAACAATGCAAATAGGGCTTGCCGCTCATAGTGGCAGGAAAGTTGGTGGGGGAATGTATGTGACCAAACACTACTCTCATGCTCAGAGAGTAGAGAAGCTGACCCAGAGACACGAGGAAGCATGGCTTTACACGGAGGCTCCAAAGACTTCCCAGGTCTTGACAAGACCAGTCTAGAGTATGGTTGCATTTGGCACTATGGCTCTTATTCAAGTATGTCCAACTTCTTCACTCCGCTTACCCCGAGCCTTCCCTTACGAAATGTGGCCAGGACTGCCCACTGACATCAGCAGGTGGTCCCCCTGATGTCGGTTGGAGTTCCTGCTGACCTCGGGGGCTTTCCTGCTGATGTCAGTGGGAAACAACCCCATTTAAAGGGCTAATGGGCGGGGAGCGGTGTCTTGACATGCGACCCAGAGGATTCGGGTGTTCACCCGAAGAACGTGAGAAGCAGTGTTTCCCCGGAGATCTGTGGGTCAAACCCGGAGAGTTCCCAGGTATGCCAATTACTTACAGCATCAGTAAGCCCTGCAGTAACCTTATGGAGTCATATTGGATATCTTGATGGACAGCGTGCCTTAACTTCAAACCTATTCCCTCAAGTAGGGTCAGCCAACATGGTCATAATCCACTAGTGTCACCTCTTTTTGCAGCTAAAGTTTTGCTATTAGAGTAAAAACAAAATTCATAGAATAGCATAAAGCATCTTGAATGTTATTATTATTATTATTTTTTTATCTTTTTGTGAACTTAGTTGTACGTCTGTGAAGTGTAAATTGGCTTGACTGTTTACTTTTTTGTAATTTATATAAACTCTTATAAGGTGGCTTTCTTATGAATGCAACTGTGCACTTTAAAAAGCAACAGTAAGATAAAAAAATAATGGAACACCACATTCTAAAGAGTACAACTTGAATATACCATGTCAAATTTTAGAAAGTGTTATTTTACATTTTAAGCTAATCAGTAATAAGTATGTGCAGGTGCTTTATAGAAATCGACAACTTTAAATCATGTATTGAATATGTCTGAAATAATAAATTCATAATTCTCAGGAGTAGAAGAAATAAAATCACGAGCTGAATTGCAATTAACTTGCCTATAACCTGAATGGAAATATTCTTTTTTTTTTCCTCTTTCCCGCACACACCTGCTAGTAAGCTAGAAATATATTCTGAATGCCCATTTATGAAAGCAAACCTAGCTTTACCTTGTAATCATTTCTGGAAGTTTTTTTTCTTTGGGTTAATATGAGTATTTCCAACGTTTTTACCGTGAAAGACATAATCTTAATAATCTTTAAAACCTTTCATAAACATCAATGGGTTGTGTCTTTATATATTTCACTGTAAAAATAAAATAAAAAAATAGCAATAGCAAGGTTTTTTGTTTTTGGAAGAATTATCACAAGGAATACAATTAGCAAGAACATTTGCTTATGCATACACAATGCAGAACACTTTTGTTGAGCAAAGCTTGGAATGTTAAGTTCATTTCCATATTTTCTGGTCCAGAAAAATGGCACTAACCATATAATATCATTAATAGGAATTAAATGTGATCTAAAAATTCAATTAAGAGCCATTCCATACTTACAAGCTTGTTGAAAGCTTTGCCTAATTTCACTATGAAAATGATATTCTATACAAGCTATTTATTAGCCTGTAAAAAAAGACTCTCATAAGAAATGTAATCTTTATCTTCAAATTTATCATAGTATGATATATTGTAGTGTTGTAGCATTCCTATTTTGTCTGAAAACATCATGAAAAGGGTTATTGATCTTAATTCCAGGCGCTAGGCACTTGGGTCTTGGTCCCCTATTTTCTGCCTTGTGAAAGCACTTAGCGGCTGTCACATGAAAGCATTAAGCTAAGGTTTGGTCCTCTCAAATGAGTGAAATTCTGACATGTGGACATCAAGAGAAGTTATGATTTTTAATGGTAATTGATTTGTGTTTATTATATCTCGGTAGAATAAAGGAATTGTTACCTGACTATTGAATTACAAAATATAACACTATGTTTGTTATAGGTTAGAAAATACTGGGTAGAAGATAAACTAGGTCTGGAAAAAACTCCTAACAACATTTTTTTTGCAATTTTTCTTTTCTTGATTCTGATTAAAAATATAATGTGAAAAAATACGTATCAAAGTTAAATAAATAACCCCACTAAGTTTGCAATAAACCTGAGTTAAAACTAAATGTACTTTTTTCAAGTGATGTATTTGAGTGATTAGTGTTGCTTCTGTTATTTTGAATCCATGGACATTTGTAGCGTAGGTAAATATGGCTCAGCTTCAATTTAACACGTTAACACTTTGTTTATAAATAAATTTGGCTAATGAAAATTAAATTGAATTTTAACTAATATCGGAAGGTGTAGGGTACAACAATAAGGCTTTACGCAAAAGTTCCAACAATGTTTAAACCTTAGTGCCTCATCTAACCAAGCATAAAATAGATTTGAAGACAAGAAAAATGCACTGTTTAATTTCCCGAAGGTGTATCTACCAGCCATCCAGTAAAAGTAATTGTATTTGAAGAAAACAAGAAGTCAATTTGAGGCATGCAACATTTATCTGTTATTTTTAAACAATAAGTTTCTATTATATGATGATAAAAAAATATCATGGAATACCTTTTAGCATTCAAAATACTTTTGATGGGTTTTTATTTCTTGTCTAAAGAATTACAAATTTTTTTTTTTTTTAGAAATTACGAGTGTATACAATATCTCAACACTAACTTTAAAACATTGGTGTATAAATGAAAGTGTAAGTGATAGAACATCTGCTAAACTCAACTCAAGGGAACGTCAACATTTATATAATACCTTTTGTTATTAGGAAACAGCGCTTGATCTTAAGAAATGTACCCAAGAAAACAGTAGTAGTAATAATAATAACAGTAATTATGTTCGCATTAGGTAATAATAATAATAATAATAAATTTACTATGTTATCATTAGATATTTACTTTTTAAGTATCATAAATAATAATCCATGTCATTCTTCTTCTTTGTGTAATTCTTCTGTATCTAACATAGTATTCCTACAGTCCAATATGTTTGGTTATGAATAAAGTTGCTGATTAACTTTGTTATTTTTCATGTTTGCATGTTGCAGGTAAACCAGTCGATTTTGGCTTTGACCCGTATGTTTGATTCATTTTCATAAATATGTACAGCACGTTAATCTTCCGCCTGTACTAAATTATCAAAATGTATTTGGATTTTTGTACAAATTCTTGAAATTCAGAAAGCGTTCCTGGAACTTTATTTTACCGGAATTAGCTGTATATTAGTCATCTTATTTACTGCTTACAGAAAACATCATATATCAGAAAAGAATTTCATCTGAAAAGCAATATGCAGTAGAGAAGCTAGTTATTTGTGATGAATATAGATATTATTAGTAGCTCAAATTATGAATTCATTCTTAGGAGGGATATGGTTTTGGGAGGCTTAACAGATGTATTCTTCACTGAAAGTATATCCCCCGACGCAGATAAGTAGATGTTTTAATTCTGACACTTATTTTATTAGAATAAAAATAAGAATCAGCTCCCTTATGTAAGAAAGGTATGTTTCTGATACTAATTTGTTCTCTCTTTTCTTTCTTTCCATTATAACAAAACATGGCAAAATGGGAAATATTTCTTAACCCCTTAATGACAAAGCCCGTACATGTACGGGCTCAAAATGTATTGTTTTCAATGGGTTTAGGGACCGCCGATTGTCCTTAAAGGGGTTAAACATTTATCTCACTTTGATAAAACAAATATTTTGATGCTTGGATTAACAGTTTGCTTCTTGCTATAAATTACATTTGATTTAAAGTGCTTTTATCTCCAGCGGAAGTCACTCAGTCTTTTACTTTTATAAATTGTGAACAGAGTGGCACCATGTGCAGAAACACAAATCATATCAAAAACATGAAATATGACACATCTCTTTTACTCTAGAGTTTAAACGTTACCGTTGAATCATGACATCATTAGCTAATTGAATACGAAGTGACTGACGTTGTGGACTACTGTGCATTTTTTATTAGGCTTTATATACTTTTAAATAAGTAATATTTTTTTTGTGCATAAAAATGCAAGCAATAGGTCTCAAGTTGGCGACCAATTGCCTTACTTTGCTTCTTTAGTCGCTATCACAGATTGAATAACTGCTCCTTATTATTCATTTTCTTGTATACCTTTGAATACTCTATTTTGACATAATTTGGCACATCCGTAAAATTTATATTGTGATAAAGGACCATGAAAACTGTATTACTTCATATGTTTGGTGTTAACATCATATGACGTACTAATATGCACAGACAGTTAAAATCACAAAATATAAACTTGATTATATATGTTTTATTTTATTGTAAATGAGCCTTTTATGACCCTCAGCAAGCCAAACATATGCTGTTAGTTAACAATAATGGTGCAATGATGGGGTTCCAGTTCAATATTGGATCCCCTTGGGCTGTAAGGCGGTCCATTGAATAAGCAGATTGTCCTTTTGGATAGATATTATTTTGCTTCTTTTATAATCAATAAGGTTTACCCTGACAAACATTTGTCTTGTTAGCAGAGATCTTTGAAAAAAACAATATTTCTAATTATCTATGAATATAGACAGTGCGTATGATTCATGAAGGAAGAGGTCAAGTTCTGCCGGGAGACCTTGACCTGGCAACTGGTGGTGACAATGTAAGCGTGTGAATTATGAATACAAACACAACATCAGATATGAAAACTTGTCTATATTGTATATGGGTTGGAAGTGATAATAGACTTAAAATAAAAATGTTTACTCATGTTAGAGAATAATTAATATTAGCCAATATAAAATGTGCTTGACTGATTCCTTCAGTGTTGATTTGGACGTATGTACGAAGACATTAAAAATGTTTCATCTAAAAAAGAATTGGATAGCGTCAACAGATGTTGAATTGACACTACTGCACTGTAATCTAATAGCAACTTTAGTCTAGTTTTCCCCCCCATTAAAAGAGACATTTGGGAAATCAAGAATGCTACTGTCACATATTGGGCTCTTAGTGATCATTCTAAAACAGATCAAACTTAAAGTAATAAGGAAAAGCAATGATAAAGGGGGCTGGTGATGCAATATAGTTGTCGAATCCTTAAAAAAAAATAACAACCTTAAAATAAGTCATATGTTTGGAAAAGAAAATGTATTGTGGCAGCTCCATTTTTTTCTACATTTCCGAAAGAAGATATTTTACTATTTCCCCCGGCGCTATCTCTTGACAGCTAGATTTCAGTAAGTAAACAGAAGATTGTAAGTAGCTTATAGATTCATGTATATATCTCAGATATGTTTTCAACATCTACAGCTAGCGTCAGCCATGGGACAGACTTTTAAGATGGCTGCTCCCGCTAGCAGAGAGATATGGTTGAATTCTAAAACATTTTCAACACACTTTAAACTGTAAACATAATTGTGCGTTTTGCTTAAAACATATTGGGCTATAAATGATAAGATTAGGGACAATTTCACTTGGCATCTAGGTCTATGGGGGCCACATAACAGGGACCCAGCTGCCCAGATCACCCTACTGTTCCATGGGCCAGTTAAAAGGACGATCACTGATATGTAATTCCAGCATTGCCTCCATGGTTCATTTCTGCCCCGCGCTGTGTATCCTTAACTTAGGTCGGCAACGGAGAGACGGAGGGCAGCTCAGAAGCTATATATATGCTAGGCGCCATGACTTTAAATGTGTCACTCGCTTTAATATGGCCCAATAAACCTGATGTAGTGTCTTTCCCTTTCAGAGGTTTCCACACCATTGGCTGAAAATATATTCTTAAACCATGTATTTCTGAATTTGTTATGTTGTATTATTAAGTATTTCTTTTTTATATTGTTTTTCTTATTTTTACATGTCTTTAATACACATGACCTTTATGATCTCCACAAACAAGAGCATTGTCTGCTGAATGAGCATATAAAACATTTCCAGATCTCTCCGGCTTTCACAATCATGACATTTCTGCCCTTTTTCCTATCACTCATGTCACATAAATCATAATTCTCAATCTATATTTTGCACCATCACTTGACTGAACAAATAGCTTTGAAGGTTAACTACAAATGGTCTTTTCATAAATGCTTAAATATAGATAAAAGGAAGGCCTTTCGTGAGCCATCTTGCAACTGAATGCTGGTTTTAGATTTGGAAAGAGTCATTAGATGTAATTACACAGACGGGTCCTTGTTAACTGGTCTGACAATAAAGAACAGGTCCCCAACGAGTGACAATGTAATGAAAATGTATTCCATTTTATTAATTTCTCATTAGAATAAGACAGGGAGTGTCTTGGCTTAAGTACTATGTAAGTGGCTTTGATTACGTCATAGGTAAAGCCTGTTCTCAAACCTAACACAGGTCTTCTACTAAATCCACTTCTTATTACCATATGCCCAATGCACAAATAAAGACTAAAGCTTCCGATGTAAACATGCTTCAATTAAGACATTCTTTTGTTTTCAGCATAGCTATGTAAATTACAGAGGCATCGCTTAGTAGAGGGATATAGTCCAATCACGTGTCTCTGGAGCACTGTTATACATACATTTGTAAGGTGACATAGTTTCAGCTAGCAAAAAAATGCTACAGATTTCCAAATGGAAATTCCAAATGGAAATGTAAATGGACAGACAGAATGAGGATGCGTTCCATAGCAAGCTACAGCATTGCTGACTTGCCACACTTGCTGCCTAGTGACTCGAGCGACCTGACTACTCCTTTTCTTGTAGAGCTTTTACATCATGTCTGCTAGCACATATACATCCCAATCAAATATCCAATTAAATGAGTAACTCAAATGTTCTTGAGAATTTAGAATGTTGAGCAGAAGTTGGATCTTGACACTGACTATTTATTATCATTTCTCTGAAAATGTTCAGCTTAACCTTTATTCCCACAGGAAAAAAGAGAATCTGCTAGAAGAGGCAGAAAGTCTGATCCTTAGTTAAATAGACAGGCCATGTGGAAGGTTCTACTGAGCCAATCTACACCAAGGTTCCTAAATATTCACACCATGGAAAAGTTTTTCCAGGGCTTGATTACCAATTATGATGTCTATAACTTTAGTAGTCATCATGCTTAAGATCCTATAGCAGTCCAAGATAATTAAACATAATTTCAGAAATAACATTTCTATAATTAATTGAAATGTTAAAATGGGAGAGAGTGTTCCCCAGTATAGTTAGTTGACAAGGCTAGATTTGAATTCTATTTACTTAGTTTATGATTTGCTTTCCAAATTCCTAATTACAAAAAAAGACATTATAATAATAACAAAAATGTTTATAATTATTATAGCTGTAAAAATGACTACTGATTTTTAACTGAAAGAAACCTCTAAAACAACTGCAATTCAATTACCAGAAGGCTTGTACAGACACTTCTACAATGTTACTTTGGAATAACTAAGTACTGGTTAAATTCTAGTGTGGGGAATCAATATATACACAAAACATCAGAAGAAGAAGAATTGGAAAGCGTTCAAAGGAAAAATAATTATGGCTTCAAGGCAACAATTATTTCAGTGTAGCAATAAATACACTATTAACATTAACCTTTTTGTTATTAGCCTCTACATTTGGTTCACAATTTATCGTGACTGCGTTCAACATGTACAGAAAAGATGAATTTCTTTATGGGAATACTTTTATTATTTGCTAATAGTGAACTTCAAAGTGTGTTCTTCTGGCAAATATCAACAATTTTTTGGGTGTCCAAGATAAAAAGCAGACTATTCTGTGGAACTTCTATCCTGCCTAATTTTTTAGTGTGTAATATTAATATATGCTTAATCCTTTGTTTTACATCTTTTAAAGACTTTATTTTTTCTTAACTGGAGCTTTAACACAAATGCTCACCTACCCATGATCCTCTAGCATTCTCCAGCCTCTCCTTCCCTCGCGACCTGGAAGACTTGTGTAGCTTGGGACACTACAACATGGGGCTGCAAAAGGAACCTTAAGTCCCGTACGCCCATTGGCCTTATTTGCAGCAGTTGGTAGCTTTACTTGAGACATCTGATGTCATTGAAGGATGTCATGCCCCATACTATTTGGTTTTACACTCTAGACTTGGTTAGGTAGGGATTAATTTAAGCACCATCTTATAATTCACTGGAGTCATTATTAATGTGGATGTCTTTACCAAATGTATATCTATTAGTTTGTTCCTCCTAGGAAGAAAGAAACGGTATCCTACTTTACAGGAGACACAAGAACTAGCCTTTGCATTCTGACATAAAATAATCAAAATTGCTTAGAACACTTTCTTAAGGCTCGAAAGTTAGCTCCTTGGGGAGATAATAGAGATAGATCATTGGGTCAAGACTGGACACATGTCAAAAAAGGATAACTCTTGGTGGTTCACAGTACGTCCTCTAGAACATGACAGTAGATATATCTGGACCAACTTGGCACGATGGGACAACAAGGACTGGCGCCCACAAGCCACTAGTTTAAAAAACAAAACATTCCATATCATCAAAATTTTAAAGGAATGGTTGGGCTTTTAAAAAACTATTGGAAATGTATAATGATGCTAATTTACAATAATGCAGTATAAGATAACTTGTATCACCCTCCATAATAGTAATAAATGCTTCTAAACTTAGTTGTGGGGATGCATATATATTAGAATAAGCTTATTGATTAGCATATAAAAATAATTGTTCTGTTAAAAATGTAGTTCTGTGCACATAAGTAAATTGAATACGAAATTGTGGTTTCGAGCATCTTATATTTTAAATGGAAGTATGCCTCGGAACAAAGATATTAATCTTTAATATTCCACTATCTTTCAGGAAGATGTTGTCAGGATATACAATTTCCTATAGATTATGATTTTGTTGCGTGCATTTCTATAGTCATAAAAGAGCCCATAGTATGCTTCAATAATTTAACACATGTACCTTGTGTATATTTACACAATTCATTCAAATACTGTATGCCTGGACACTTATCTCTCGCACAACACTCCTCGTAGGCAAAAAAAACAAGATAAGTTTATATATATATATATATATATATATATGTATGTAAACATTTTATATCAGCCTCTAATACTTAAGCCGGGAGGTCGTTGGACTTATCTACCACCCACCATATAGATAATTTTTAACACGGTATTTAGTTGTGTTAATGTAGATTTAGATATTTGTGTATGTGTTTTAAACATTTAAAAAATATATCATTTTAGAAAGATGGTTAAGATAATGATATGATGTAATGCATTAAACACAATTGGATGTCTTTGGTAAATGTACACTTACTTTGTAACTGCACAAATATGTCAAAATTCAGTGTACTTTTTTTAAGATAATAGTAAACCCAATATCTGCATGATAAAATCAAGAGAATTTAGTACTATTGAGCAAAAAAACAATGTCAGTAACGTTATAATTAGTCGCTAATTGTAATTTGATTGCATCTGCATATCACTGAAATTATCAAAGACAATTGGCAGAAATATTGTAGATTTTATAAGCAATAAAACAGAATTATAATTAAATCATACATTTAATTTTTTTAATTGTAGCTAAAAAAGTAGACAGGCTGATAAATGTTAGACTGATAATTTAATATGTGCCAATGCGTAAAATGTTATTCTATATAAACCTTGTATATTTTCTACTTAAAATTGTTAATAATTATTACTTTTTTGACCCCAGATCTACTCTGGATTTATAGAGAACATTGAAAATCACATCTTAATGTTTTTTTGGATAACAATTTTAAAAAAAATGATATAAAAAATAGACTTTTAAACAGGAAGGTATCAGTATGGAAAAATAAGAAGTTAAACACATTAATTTAAATAACTAGTACTTAATTATAAACACAGGTTAAAGGGTTACACATTTAGGAAAGCAACACAGTTGAGGTATAGTCACGTAAATTATGTAATATAAACTTATTGACTACATTTTTACAAATAACATTTACTTTAAAATGCTGATCTTATTTTCTAAATATTGCTCAAAACTTTTTATATAATAAGTCGTAACATAAGGCATTCCTACATAGATACATAGTTTTTCAGCTGGATAAAGCAATATTTTAGACCTAATGCTTGAACATATCCAAAAGCTTTCAGGATTTGCTAAAGACTAATGTAAGTTTACACGCCATATCCCATATGGGAATTTTAGGATTCATACATGAATAATGTATTCATTCGCTGGGCACATCTTATAGCTGTTTATTGACTAGCACAACTAGGGCTGGAAAAACGATCAGGAGACGTCCCTGTCACTTTCATGCTCACGTAGCCTGTGGCCAGTCATATCTAGATGCTGGCCATGCACTGCAGTATGACATTTGTATGGTGCGCCAGATGGCCAGTCCAAGCCTGAGTACAACTAGTTAAATCGGAATAAGTTCTTATATACAAGTAATCCAAAACAAAATGTATGCTGTTGTATATCAGACTAATGTCATCCGCAAGGGCATCCGAGGCCCGAAACACGTGACACATCTTTTTAGCACAAGGACATTTCGGCCTTTATTTCAGCCTTCATGGGACTCATTAGTGATGTGAGTTTTATACCCTTTGACTCTTAATGAGTCAATCAACCTGATTGTTCTCTAAAAAAGGACCTGTAACTTCAGATAAACAGAAGAGTAAAATGACATTTTTCCATCTGTCTAAAACTAGAATGGTTTGTGTTTATCCCAATTGGGGATCTGTAGATAACTGCTGATAGGTTTATAGTCAAGTAACTTTTCGTATTAAGGTAATAGAAGGCCTTTCATGTTCTTACTTTTCGGCAACCTAAGTGTAAACATATAAATTAATATATTTACATTGATAAAAGCATGTGTACAACAGGTACACATATAATATGATAACCTATACTAATAAATGAAAGGTGATACAGGGGCATCTAGTGAAATTTAGTTTTACCTTTTTAGTAAGGAATAATGAAATCAAATTTGAGCATCCATATTGCAGAATTTTATTGCAAGAATACCTTTTGATTGCTGTCAATTATGTCTTATATAATGAGTAAGTCACCAGAATCAGGAATCTGCACTCACTCCCCACAGGAACTCAGGTGCTTAGCTGTGCCAGGAAGGGCCAGCTCCCCAGTAAATCAAAATAGAAAAAGGCTCCAGGCACTCATGGGTTCCATCAGGCAGATTTATTGGAAGAGATGAACAACAACGTTTCGACCTCACGATGAGGTCTTTATCAAGTTATATAATGAGTAAGCATATTGTAGACCCTGGAAACCCCGCACTTGCTCTTAACATCATGTTGGAATATTGGACAATTTACTCATAGGATGCCCATTCCTGGTGCTGGTCGGGAAGCCTCCTTCTTATGGCTGGCCGCAACAGAGATCTATAATGTAATAATGTGATTGCGCGTGTCTGGAGCAGCCGCTTCCTAAACAGAGGGAGTGCAGACAGTAGTTTAGGAGAAGAGTGTGAGAGATCATGTAACCGCCTCAATATTGCGATGCAAAACATTTGTACACCATTTGGCCATATTTTCGGTCACTCACCCAACAATTGCATTACAAAGAATTAAAAAGAAGGGACAACAATTTATGAAGAAGATATCCGCTGTGTTAGTAATGTAGTATAGAAGGTTGAAACAAGACCGCCAAGTTCAACCTTTCACACATACCTACTCCTAAAGTTCTATGAAGTTTAAAGAGAAAGAAAGTAAAAATCTATTGTCATTGGACAGTTTTAAAAATATCGGTGTAACATTTAACAACATATTTAGATTTATCGGTGGTGGTGTATGCTCCAAAACCTATATTTATAATACAAATCCAAATTAATTGTACCCATGTTATATGTACAGATTATATTTCTACATATTGTAGGTGTAAGTTACTTAATTGTAGCTTTGTCATGAAGAGGACAAATGCAATTTAACTGTAATAGGCATGAAGTGTCTAGGATCAGCTGACAAACGACCTCATATTCTCGTACCGTTACCTGAAACTTCCTAAGACTTCCAGCTCACAAAGGCTCATCCTATTTATTTTTCATACTTTTCTATCTGAAGCACCTGATCATGTAGTTCAAATCTCTGCAAAGGTGACAGATGCGATGGACTTAAGGTCGTTTTTCATCAGTCGTTTCAAGACCGAAATGGAATTCTTAAACCAGAGACCGGACAAATACGCGCTGAGAACCTATGATTCACATCCAGCCGTAAGCACCAAGATCATATATTTTGAGGAAATTGGTGTTGCTTTTCCTGTGACATTTTTCTGCCTGACAGAATTTTAAATACAATCACCTATTTAGAGTGATGAGACCGCCGGAACAACAAAGCCTTCACGATAAGATAACTCTGGCAACCCCTTAGAGACTGACACCTTATTAACATAATAAACTGATAGAGCAACGGAACGCTGTGCGCCTTCTATAATAAATGAACCTGCTTCCGACGTCAGATTTGTTTGACATTCTTTCTCTAATCTCGCTAGCAAATCAAATCTATCTTTACATTTCCATATAACTAATTAAAAACTGAATTTTAATCATAAGCTTCCCGATGTTACATTTTAATAGCGTTATTTATTTATCTGGTTCCAAAACTCAGATGATATAGAGCTAGAAGTTACATCCATCTAACCATCTACCCGTCCATTTGGATGGCTTGTGGCTACCTATCTTCCTTTCTGAATGTACAGGTGCAAATTTTTGTCCATCTTACGGTTCTAATCACATGTTGGTTTCTTAAGGAGGACAAACTTTGATGATCAATCATCACAGATGCCAAAATCCCTAATCGTTCCAGAGTGTTACTTAAAATGTTTGTCGATTATTAGTAACTTGTAACTGTTACATTAAATTTGAGTTTGTTAGTATTTAGATTGCTCTTACTGTTCTTAATCTTCGGATTTATGGCATCTTTAGTAAATTATACTTCAGGTCCAAGGATTTATGAATGACAGGTGTCTTCAGTGTTGGTAGATCTAGAACATTTCAGTGTTTGTATTAGCAAATCTGAATTCTCCATAAGACAGCAGAAAAACAGCCCACAGTATCACCATTTCAAAAGGCATTGTAGGGCAAAGGTGAATGTGGTATGGTTGTAGCTCTACTTATTTTGACCATATTCCATCCCTTTTGCTTATACTAATCTTTCCAGTTCCCAAGACCTATCAAAACTTTTAATTAGTATGTGGGCTGTGGGGCTAAGTTTTGTCCCTGAGGTTTGATGTGACTGTTGAGGACACTTTCCTGGGGTTTTAATTTGGCTTAGTATATTGTAGCTTATAGTTGGAGGTTAGTCAGGCTTCCATAACTTATGAAAATGAAATGTATACCCTTTTCTGTTTTCGCTCACATTGCAAACCTGCAGCCAAGTAGATCAATGCAACCACTTCAAGTATCGCTGTCAAACTACATCAGTAATTTCCATTAAAATATTATGTACTATATATACTTCTGGAAAATGTCTTGTTATATAAGTAAGACAAGAAAAATAACATTTCTGACACTGCTGAGCTTTCTAATGAAGCTTGAAAATTGTTGCGTTCCCACATGGCATAATAGAAGCAATTGTAGGGAAAAAAAAAATCTAAATGAGATTTTTACTGACTCTCAAGAGATGAGTGCGCTGTTTTGATGTCTGGTGTTTCTTTTAAGATTTCTTACTCTATATGTAGGTTGCTCATTATTGATACAGCATTGGTCGTTATGTTTAGGCAGGGCCTTTTAAACAAAATAATGAACAAATATTAATGTTTGTTATTGTAAACATGCATGGGGTAAGCATATGACTCTTCAATCTAAGATTAGACCAAGCACTGAGTAAGGTCTGAGTCTTTACATCAGGAAAAATAAGCACACTAGATGAGCTGAATGCAATTTAAAGTTGAATGGGAAAAGTAATCATTGACCGTTGGCTCTTCCTGCCCATGTGTCATCTCTCATTTTTTCTACTTTCAGTTTCCAAAATGTAGGTGTTAACTTATCAATACCAACATTAAAACCATAAACATGTAGTATATATACAAAGGCATATATTAAACAAGGGTAGGCTGTGCTTAAATATCTTTGTGAAGGAGTAGCAAAACACAGCCATGCAGAATAAAGCCTGTGAATCTGGAGGTCATGTGCGCACAAAGATTCATGAAAAGCCGTAAGGAAGGTACGGGATTTTGAATGTACCGAGTGTACTTGGTTGCCATGGTGGTGGACTGTCCACCACAGAGTCCTGGGTATAACGAGACTGTCTGCCTTGCATCTGCCTGCGTTATAGACTTTTGTGTGAGCCAATGAGGCGGAAGTTTGGAAAATGGAAGACAATATATCCATCCTTGGGAGAGATTGTTCCAGAACACCTCAAGGGAGAGACACAGAAGAGATGACCTGTACAGACATCCTACAGAGTCTAAGCCAGGCCCAGTGTATGTTTGTTTTCCAATGTTTTGAAGAGTGTAGGTTTCAGCTCCTGAAGAAAACATCAGCACAAACCATCCTCACTTGCTCTATCCAAGAGCCCACCTAAGTGCACCACCATTCTTCTGAAACTGGATTTCTGCAGTTGATAACGGGCTCCACCTATGGGAGAGTGTACTAAAATCTCCTGGTCTCCCAACATGCCAGTCTGGCCCTGCTTGCCCCTTGTTGTATGTGCAATGTGTCTTCTGGATCATCATTTCCTTGAAAAGTATGGTTGAGTAAGACAACTGGTTTGAGTTTGAACTAACTTGCCCATGGGTGATGTTGGATACCATTGTTATAGCGCTTTGGAATATGATGATGCTATATAAAGCAATACATAATAAGTACCCAAGCCCTTTGCGATGGCTTCCATTCCTGTAGATGAATAGATCATCATTTCCTTCACATATTGTTCTGTAATGTTCCAGACACTAATTCCATTAACTAATGCTAATGCACTTATCTTCTGCTACCTTCTAATATGACAGCAGAACCTGGGCATTGGCTTTCACAGGGCTATTCTGACAACTAAGTTTAACCTCACTTTAAAGGTAATGATACCACTGTCCATTTATATTTGTTTTTAGATAAAAAATGCCTGAATTCACTCTTATTAATTGGCTCATATTAATTCCTATGCTTTCTCGTACAAGCAGGGTTTAAAAAATGAATTAAACAAACTTAAGCTATTGGGAGTGGGGAGTATCCTTGTTATCTAGTAAAAGAAGTGCCTGAAAGTCGTCTTTAGATCCCGGTTCTCAAAGTGGAATATTATGAACTTAATTGCCAGAATGAGATTTAATGGAAGATTATAGTCATAGAAAAGATGAAAAGAAAACATACACAGGGACAAGAAGTAATTTGATTCACTGGTTTTATCTCTGTTTGTAAAATGAAGAACGTCTTGCAAACAACTCTTCGCTTGCTTTGATACTTTGATTTATCAAAATAATTTAAGCTGTGATATTTCTATTTTAAAGATACGAGCTTCAAACAGGAACTAATCTTTATTGAACATATAATTGATTTTTGACCTTCACCGTTTCTGTACTATTAACCTCCGAATATAATATCACAATGGAATATTACAGCCAGGAATGAAATACTTTACATCAAAAGTTTGAGTTCATTGCTTGTATCTAAAAAAGAAATGCAAATTGCTGTGGGCTGTTTAAGCAATTAAGTAGAAGTCTTTGAATTTATGGCACCGTTTCACAAGGCCACATGTGAATAGTCATGAAAGAACCAACTTTTATCATAATACATGCTCTGTGCAGTTAATAAAAAAATCTAACTTAATGGCCCGATAAGCATCTGTCCTATGGTCCCTATGGACAACCCAGAGGTAGAGCAAAAGGATTTGTCTTTATCGAGAAAAAATTCTCAAATCCTAAGATGGGTCCATGAGAGTTTTCGAAGATGTTTAACCCCTTAAGGACAATGGGCGGTCCCTAAACCCATTGAAAACAATGCATTTTGAGCCCGTACATGTACAGGCTTTGTCATTAAGGGGTTAAACACCAAAGGCGTAAGAGAAAACATTTACAGTCCGATTGGTAAACAACCCATTGCACATTCTTTAATATTTTTAGTGTAAAAATTGGCAAATTGAAAAAAATTTCAAGGATGATTTTCAACTCAATCATATATGCACAAAACTTAGATATCGTCTTAACCCATCAAACGTTCTTCGTTCTCTTTTTTTTTTTTTTTATTATTGAATAGTTCTTTCACGGAAATTAAACAATTTATTTGCAAAACAAATTTTGCTTTCCAAGAAAAAAACATTCATATGAATTATAAATTGCATACACAGCGTGCCTATCTCTACATTCCACTTCTGTTTTAAAATGAATTTACTTGTAGTTTCCTTTTACGTTTTAGATATTATTGTTATATATGGTCTACGCTAGTGAAATTAATTTCTGATTAAAACACATAAAGCAAGTCCCCGCAGTTTCATCTCTTGGACATGTTTTAGCTTTTAGTTTAATGGTTTTCCAGCATTAAATGATATTTTATCAATTAAATATTTATATTTTATTCAGCAAAGGATTTACAGCTTCTATAAGAAGCCATTGTAGGAAGCCATATGTAAAATCGATAGATGTGATGCTTCCGGCCTAAAAACATTGTTTTTTTTTAAAATACTATTATTAATATGTGGTTTAAAGGAACGTTGGCTGCGGATACAAAACCTCGTTTTTGAGGTTTTGGGACTGAATGTTGAACTCAGTATTTATGGTGACAGTTTGAATTTTCCATGACGATAAATATCTTCAAACTTCATCAACTTTTTAAAAATGCACCTAAAGGGGCTTTGTGAACTTAATGTTTGTCAACAGAGGTCATCTCCCTAGTACCACGAACCAGACAATCCATTGCTAGACTGGAGGCCGTGAAGAGTCATCAACCCTACTTGTTCATTGGGTTTGGTTGCTGCTGTTAAACCATCAGTAGATACCTCTCTGAATTTAAAGGTTCAAACGTCTTGGAAATAAAACAATCCAAGCATTTACTTGGATATAGGAAAGACCAATTTCACTGTTAGCAATAATACTACAAGTACTCCAGAAAAGAAAGAAACATAATGATGTACTAGTAGAACACTAGATGTTGAAGGATCTAGAACATTAATAATACATTGGATCCCAGACATAGATTTGAACTAGCCATTGTATTACAGTTTTATTATTTTGAGGATACCATATACATTGTCGGCATTTAAATGAAATAGATTACAGTTTAAAAAAATAACAACTAGTTTCCTCTTTTATATGATAAATGTGAAATCTGTGTTTGAATTGTTTGAAAGTTCTCATTACTTCACTGGAAAATGAGACATGAAACATATTGTCGAAAAATTTGGTTAGGGAATTATAGCAGCGTTAAATATTTTATCCTTAGTGGAAAATCTACTCGAATAGATTTGAACTCTAAATTTACTGGTGTAGTTAAGTGTCATAAGGCCGTATATCAAAATATAGCCCATGTTGGAGGTTCTAATGATGTTCTATATTTCCTTTCTTAACTAAAGGAATAGCATTTTCTTTGTCTTGACTCATAGTTATATTTTATTATATAAGAGAACAGAGTTTAAGAATGATCCTGTTATGATACTGCTATTTGAAAGTAAACAGTGCAATAATGGCTTCACGGTTATGATTACGTGTTCGTTCTTTTGTCATGGTGTGGAGGTCAAGTCAGCGATAGGACCTTCTTAAGAATTCCCCAGAATATTTTCATCGGTGACAAGAATGTATTAACGGTTGAGGGCAATGGATTTTGAAACTAAAGCAATAAATCATTGAGAATACTATAAAATGATTTGGTTTGAAGGAGCTTACATTCCATCCTGAATTTTCAAAATTCCTGATTAATATTTTTCCTGATTTAATATTAACTTTAAAGGACAATTTTTTTGTTGTTGCAAATATCAAATAACCCTTCACCATATATCGTCTGTGTCGTGCTCACATGTCCGTCATACCACCTCATTTTAAAACAAGCCGCCACTCAGACTATGTTGAAATTAAAATGAGCAGCCTGATTTAGGTTGATAAAAATCTAATAGACTTTTAAAAATTAACATTTATTTTGGAACGTGTTTCTTATGTAGATGCTTCTTGGTAATGCAAAGTAAATTCTAATCTTACTTCGTCTGGCAAGTTTGCAATAAGAAGGATGTCTACTTGAACATCTTAAAAGGCTGTTCTGACATGTTAATGAGATATAATTATTATAATAAGAACTTTATTATGAAGACACGATTGAGGTCACAATAAGAAGTCATTTTTTCTGTCTTTTTTTTAAAAATCTCATTTAATGAAGTCTATTCATTTTGTAAAGTTCAGACTTGAAGAGCAAGACACTTATAGACTCAACAACTGTATTTCTTACAACTGTCTTACACTTTTTCTTCCTATTTAAAGGTTTTACATAAAAAAGACAGATGCCCACATTTGCATAAGTGCTGATGGATTGGCAGACGCAGTCCTGTATAGGAACCAAATATAGGGCATATTAACCACACAGGGCCAGAAAAACATATAGGTGGTAGTGGTACTGCGTATGAAGACTGGTGGTCCAATGGGTACGTTCAGTTGGATGTAAACATTTTTTATGAACAAGCTGCCAAATTTTGGTGAAGTCTGTTTAATCAGATACTTAGATGAGTTTTAAGCTTTAGTTCTTCTTTGAATAAGGAACTCCCTTCTTTTGTTCACAATGAGCTATATATATATATATATAATATATATATATATATATATATATATATATATATATATATACGTTTAGAATGCGGTCTAATCTTTATATTGTTTCTCATAGCCAACAGAACACAGATCAATGCATTACTTACATTTATGTTTTAATAATTAGTGAACAGCATGGCAGTAATGTAATGATGTCCATTGATTTGCACTGTAATGACATTGTTTATTGTTTTAAGAAGCTGCCCGCATTACAGATTACATTTGAGTCTAGACAACGGTGTAGATTATCAATGTGAAAATTAAAACTGGCTTCAGGGTTCAGCATTTATTCAGGAGTATTGGTCTATAAAGGCAAATACTCTGGTTGTGTGTCTATTTGTTGATGAATAAGCATAGTTTTTCTGGTTCTGCACTTTTAATACCATGAAGTTGAGTTTCCTGTTTATTGGGTATATAGAGTATATGGTAGCTATACATATATTTAACCCCTTAATGACAAAATGCATTGTTTTCAATGGGGTTTGGGACCGCCCATTGTCCTTAAGGGGTTAAGAAGCAAAAAGAGGTACAACTCATCGATTTACATAAGTCAACATTCTATAAATTCTGCCTGCTCCAATGGCTTTTATGATATGAACTTCTTGATCCAATATCAGATATTAAGTCAGCCAACTTGGCTTGTCTTTCTTTCTTTGACATATTAAGCATTCTATGTGTTTTAAATATGTATTTTTGGCATTTATTGATGTTTTATAGTTTACATATAGCTTTATTCCTGTGTGACACCTCATGGTAAAGTAAAGACATTCATTAACTTTGGGGCTATAATGATTAATTGTTTATGTGTTATTTGAATGGTTCTAAGATAGGTCATCATTGGTAAGCAGTTCTGACAATATTCTCCCGGCTACACCATGTCTTTCAATGAGCAGCAGGATCTAGTAATAATATCGGTTATGCTTTTACCACCTACTGATGTCCCCAGATGGAATTTTATATATTAGAAATTTTAGACTCGTAAAACAGCAGTCTGTATGGACCCCGCAAATTAAAATGCTATAGGTTTGATTGACAGAATAGATATGACAGACAGCCGGTCACAGTGGGTGTTCACAGTGGTACAAAATTAGTACAGAGCTCCATATGTTATGGAATAATTATAAGGTATAAATGAAATGCCTGTGTGTGTTAGAAGGTTAGCAAAACACTGTAAAAATGTATTTAAAAATTATCAAAAACATTTTTTATTTGTGTTTTTTGGTCATATATTTGACTTTCTGGCTTACATAGTGTGACAGACTAAAATAAGTAAATATGTTCAGTAGGTTGTATGGGAAATGCATGTTATACATCTGGTAACTTTGTTACAATTTTTGTATATATATTTATATTGTTTGATGATTATCAAACACTGGATGCACAATAAATACTCCAAAATGTTCTGTTTCATAATAAATAAATAATAAACTTCCAAGCTGTAATAGGTTACGTTTTCAAAGCAGTTTGAGGACGGTTGGGCCAAGGATCGGCAAAGTGTTATATGAGAGACCATCAAGGTCCACGATCACATATGGTGCTGTTGAGTATCTCAAGGAGAGCCACGTGCACATAGAGTTTCCGGGTCTCCTGCCCACCTGTTTGCTGGATCATCACCGATGATTGAAGAGCAGTAATCCTTAGGGCCAGACTGGGGATGAATAAGTGGCCCTGGCATCTTAAGGCCAGGCGCCACCTAATGGCATATACTCTGGCAGCATGCGGCTGAAATCAGTCAGTGTGCAGCCCTGTTAGCCGCTGGCTACCTCTCTCACATAGCTTCAGCATTGTAGTGACTGATGGCATTTTAGCGTGTGCCAAGTGGGATATCTCATGAATAGACCTGGACAAAAACAAAATTATTCTTTCTCCTGGAGTGGTTGTGAAAAACACCCGCACAAAACACTAGCAGCTGCAGCTTGGAAACTTTTAATATCTGCTCCTTGACGCCACAATGTACACTAAATCTTGTTCCACCTCTGTAACATTTATGTTCTTTCTGAGAATTATGGAAACAATGTCTTAACTCACTAAATCTGGGTGCTGAAAGGTGATGCCGTGTCCTAGACGCCTAAAAGCACAAAGCCATTCATTTCCGTGGAACCTCAACTCTTATGCATGCTGCACAGTACATTCACAGGCAGAGTACTAGTTCTTATCTTTTATTGTTATCTTTTATTTATTAAGCGCCAACAAATTACTCAGCGCTGTGCTGGTTAGGCACAGTGCTCCATAGTGTGTATAGGCCGGTTACAAGGGAGATCTGTGACCTCCCCAAACGGCACAGAGAGAAGTAGTGCGCCGGGGAGGCTGTTGCTATCAAGAACTGCCTCCCTGTGCCTAGGCGAGAATACACCAGTGCGTAATCTTTGTGTAAAATGAGTCAGCAATGAATGGTCGTAACTCATGAAGCGCCTGTATTTGCATTATGGAGGATCTAGTTCCATAGATGACCATATCCTTTCATTAGAATTTATTTTATATTTACTTTACTTTTTGTTGTAAACTTATCATATAAATACTGCATTTTTAAATACATATGTATGGTACAATTAGCATATTTGACAATTTATATATTTTTTTTAAATAACATGGAGCATTTTAAGTGAAAAAGAGCATATTTCTGACACCTTTTTTTGCATGCGAAATCAGGAAAAAAAAAACCTTGCTTTTCAGCCAAAAAGCCGAATATAACAATGGCTAATATGAAACTCATTATTCAAACAGAAATGAGTCAATTAAACACAGATGGAGGTCTGTGCAATAATGTTAAGTATAGCTGTAAGTGGTATAAATGACGCTTGGTTTGTTTTGAATTTCAATAAAAATTTGTTTATAGGCAACAGAAGGGCGAAAAATGTTTCAACTTCACGTTTACGTTAGACTTTTTTTGTGGCGATCGAGAAAACAATAGGCTCCTCCGTTTCATTCCGTTTGTTGAATATTGAGATCGATACTGTTCCTATTGTATTGTGCTGGCCTCCTTTGAAATGCAAGTAGACGGTTATCAAGCCGATACGAAAAGGTAGCTGTAAAGTGCAACGTGCAATTTCTATCATATTCTAAAGAGCTTAGTTAGCAAGTAGAGTGGTTTTATAATGACTTTTCTAAATGAGCTTTGCAGAAAACACTCTTAGCACGCGCCTCCTCCCTCTCGCGCCTGTTTTATCTTTTCTAAGTAAGCTGTAAAAATATATACTCCTCTTAAAGATCGTTTTTTGTAAATGAAATGTTTGCATATGTTAAACTATTCAGTGGGAAGTAATCAGTCTTTCTGCATATAGTATCAGCTGAAATTTGGTCTTCAACATTTATCTATGTTAAAAATTTAGCTGCATTTTTTTATGTAAAATGTGTCAGTTTATTCTCACGTATATGATAATTACCCTAGAATGGTGGTATCTTGTTCTGGAATGTTTGACAACGTTTAAGTTTGTTGGGACGTTTAATTAACATATAAGGCATACTTTGGTATTAAGAGCAGGATATCTGAGCCAGGAGCGTATCTGAGAACTTTCAGGGTTTGGATCAGAGTCTCCAGGTGAACCTTGGGGCTTGTGGGAATCAGTCATGTAAGGTAGCCATAGATATCACTGTCAAAATGGCAGCCTAAGGTGATAAGTCCAGCTCACTACTCTTGTCTATTTCTTGAATTCCTAGGTCTCCAGTGGCATGTAGTACTTGATCCAGCTTTTTCAATGTTCAACCAGAAATGTCCATCACAAAGTGATTGTAATGAGGGGCAAACCAAAAAGGGGGGTAGAAAACACTGGGTGCTAGAAAACATTCTAGAAGTTATAGATGCTCCATACATAATAGAATAAACTAAACTATGTTTAGTTCCAGGAGCTATGTATGGAGCATCTATAACTTCTAGAATGTTTTCTAGCACCCAGTGTTCTATCCCACTTTTGGTTTGTCGGCCATCACAATTCCATCTTATATCCAATGATAAAAGCCTTCTGCTCACAAAGACCTGATCTCTAACACATGTGAATAGAATAAACTAAACTATGTTTAGTTCCAGGAACTAACATGTGTTAGAGATCAGGTCTTTGTGAGCAGAAGGCTTTTATCATTGGATATAAAATGGAATTGTGATGGCCGACAAACCGAAAGTGGGATAGAACACTGGGTGTTAGTAAATATTCTAGGGGTTCCAGATGCTCCATGCATTGTTCCTGACACTAAGTATAGTTTAGTTCATTATATTAACATGTGTTAGAACTCAAGTGATGATGTTTGTGAGCAGAAGGCTTTTCTCATGGGATATAAGATGGAATTGTAATGAGGAAGACTGGCCACTAGAAAGAGTTCTAGAAGTTGTAGATGCCTACTCCTTGCACATAGCTGAATCTAGTTGATTAGCACGTGTTGACGACTTCTCATGGGATATAAAATGGTATTCTTCAGCAAAGTCATAAATATATAGTTATGGCTAAGAAGTTGAAAATATTGAAAATTATAAAGACTTAAAAACATTTACAGTTTGTTTTTGACTTATTCTGTTTTTACTGGGAAAGGAGGGATGGGGCCGTGTAAATTACTTGTAATATTCTTTTTTACTAATCCAAACAAAATGAGGTTTATCTAGGATAAAATTGGAAATCTAATGGATTGGTTAGTTTTGATGAGCTAAGATAATTATATAATGGCAAAATCTACTCATTTTCACAAGTCAGGAAACAAATACCAGAAAATGCCTTCTTTTATTTCTTTCAATCAAAATCAATTAACATCAATGCTTACCAAACGATTATTTGTGACAGCGGGGGATCTGCTGTATCCATTACTATAAAAGTGAACAATTTGATGAAAACTAATATTTTCAGTATTCTAATTAAACCCTTCATAAAATACATTTCCGTTTAAGTTTCCATAGAACTCCAAGCTCCTTCGAAGAGAGACTATGTGTACTTCTTGGCATTGTTGTGATAGCATTAGAACAATTACACTAATTAAATGTCTGTGTGATTACATACTAGCATTCAACTGGATACAATGAAAGGGTTGAGTAAAGAATAAACCGCATTATTATTATTATTTCTTTACCGTGTAACGGAATGCCCTTAATTTGAGGTCAACCCCGCCACTGATGACTAAGCGTAACTCAACTTACTAAATGCAAGCTTTTTGGGTATATGTAGGCAATGTAGCACAAACACCCGTATCTGTGTGTACAAAGACATATGTCTTATTGTTTTAGAGAAACATAGAATCGTCGTCGGTCTCATCTTTGATTCAAGAGCCATATGCCTGTCCCATACATGTTTACATCCCCTAACTCTACTAGCCTTTACCACATTTACTTGGAGGGTGGTGTTCTTATAATTGTATGTTGAAAAAAAACATTTCCTTTTGAGAAAATTTTTCTTTGGCCAATATAGAAATACAATGTAAAGCAGTATAAGCTTACAGAACCTCAGATGTCTCTTCTTCAGATGTAGATCATTTATATTACACCGAGTGACATCTGTTAGATGCAAGAAGCGTCTTTGTTTATACATTAACACATTTTATCTGTCACCGGATATATGAAGTTAAACCAGATGGCCCCATTAATCAAGGCCACCTATTAATAAACCTTCTTGTTTTGTCAGAAATCGGTTTCTTACGTTCTTAACTTCAAGAATAATGCAAGGAAGAATGACACAAGTAATTTATTCATTTTGCCACTGCTTTGGTTAATATATATATATATATATATATATATATATATATATATATATATATACATATATACATATACATATTCATAAATACATATATATTTCCACCCTGATGCTCTTGTCAACCTCTAGCATGATAAATAAACTTTCTGAACCTGTGCTGAGAATTACTTGTTAACTTTGCCTTTAAGTTCTGAGTCCTACCTTTGAAGTATGTATTTTGTTGTTAACTTTAAAACACAGTGCATTGTACGCCAGCATTACAGAATCAATAACCCATCATCTTCCAATAGCTTTAATATTATATGAGCAGGTCATTCTCATCCAACATTTAGAAACGTTAAAATATTTAGGGATTAACCATTTTATAGCAGATAAAGGTATTTTCAGTGCTGCAGCCGTGTGGTGGGGGTAACTGCGCAGGCGGGGGCCACCTTCTGCTGCTCATCCTTTCCCCCAGCTGTTATTGCAACAAGGCGCTGATCTCCCATGTGGGTTATGATCAGGGCCAGACTAGGGATAACCAGGTTATCCTGGTACTTTAAGGCCAGCAGCTGCGTAATGACGCAAGCATGGCTGATGGCTGAATTTGCAGGGCTGGAGCTTACGTTTTTATGCTCATGTAGTGTGCGGCTGGGCATATACGATGGTGGACCCACATTATAGCACCTGATCTGCGGGGTAACGGCCCACCATGCGTTTTGCCAGTGCGGTGTAGAAACAAAAGTGTCTCTTCTAACAGTTCTCTTTGTCCCCAACCAGCCACCGGGATCAGCTGCCCGACTCAATAAAAGCCCCTGTTGTTATTTAATCCTACCAAGTATCTAATAACAAACGCGAGTCTCAATTTTATGCTGAACTCAAATTACACACGGATTGTAGAGGTAGATTAATCATTGAGAAATTCATATACTGGAAAGTGACACCGTGATCTTGACCAAACAAAGTAATAAAGATAGATTGCGAAAAAATGACAGGCCAACGGAAATGGAATTCCGTAACACAGGAGGGAGAAATAATAAAAATATGCAATGGAAAGCAGAAAACAGCAAACCGGACTAGTACATATTGTCATAAGTGACATTTTTATCTCATCATGGTTATTTATATGCTCTAGCATTATCATAACATGGCAATTTGTAAGTTATTGCAATGCTTCATGCCATGGTTAGTAAACAAATATATGATGTGTGTATACAGCATATATATATATATATATATATATATATATATATATATATTCAAAGAAATAAGAGGTTCAGTATGAATAAGTTGACAGAAAGATTATTTGGCAAGGGTGAGAGCTTTACTCTGTAAAAGACTCTGAGACGACATTTTGAAGATATTGCTCATGAGGAAAGTATCATAAAATATTACTATATATATATACAATGAAGCAAAACCTTAGTTGTAATATTTTTTCCTATCAATTCAGATGTCAGTGATCATGAAATTAAATATATTTTAACATTGTTTTGTTTAAAAGTTGATGGTATTTAGACTTTAGACATTCAAGGTAATGTTTAAAAAGTGATCTAGTACAAAAAATGATAAATTGTTTAATGTTTTCCCAATTTTTTTTTATTTTTTTTTTAATATTTGGTTTTGACTATACTGTACTTTGCTGAGACAAATGTATATATATATATGAATATTTGAAAAGATCTAAAAAATCAGTTGATGAGAACTTGTAGAACTCAATACATCTAAAAATGTATAGAATACAATTACATTTTAAATATTATTTTGCTATTCCTAAACATATATATATGCTGTCATAATACAACTACTTCCAATGTTTTCCAATAAAAATTCCAGCACAGTATGACCAATTTTCGTAGGTTAACATACATTTGAATATAGAAGCTTTTCCCAAATCGCTTCAGGTTTTATGGAAATCCGGCACTTGCAGCAGCATTTTTCTGTCCCTGAACTCTATGAAGAATGGTAATTATTCCGTGCGCAGTTTTATCACATGCAGCAATTAGCCATCAGTTAATTCAGGGTCAGCAAGAATTTTGCTTACATAATTTGACATCTGTCCTCGAGTCACCACGGGAGGTTAAAAACGTACGTAAAAATATTTTTGGAACCTGGAAAATTACTTCTACCTGCAGACATCGTTTAATGAATTCTTTTAGCGCATCGGTTATACCAGTGAAACTCATGAGTAAGATCTGAAGATGTCGGCCAGAAAGTGTGGGTTGTCATGATGGATTAAGTCTTAAAGTATCAATCAGAATGACACAAGGAATCATTTATGAAGTGCTAATCACTGCTTCAGTCTAGGAAATGAGTACATTAAAAAGAAATTAGTTCTCGTGCTATACTCTTTATACAGTGGACAAAGGTTAATAATGGTACAGAAGTGTATTTTGAGGTAGATGAATGTTAATAACCAATCAATTTGAAGAGTATCTAAAAAGCACCGTCTGTTTGACAAGATTCACAGATTCCGGTTTGGTGATTCGTCCCTCAACAAACATTCTATCTTTAGAATGTCTCCATCTTCCTTAATCTATGTAGATTATATATTATCATTTAGACCGCAGAGTCGAAGATCTTTGAGCTCAATATGTCTCTCCGAGAGAAATGTAACAACTTTTGATGGCCTGGGTAACCTAATAAGGCTTGATGATGATATATAACTTGGTAAGTGAGTCACTCAGAGAAACTTTATACAGCCCATTATTGTATTGCTTTAGGTCCCAGTATTTTTGAGTTGACAAAGCTAGAATTAGGAGCCTGTGTAGCATCTATGGTCAAAGAATGTAAAATGAAATAAAAAGCAGTCCCATTGTAATAAAATGCTATAAACAATGATGCAATGAGTAGTTTTAGATACTGTATTAGTTTGTTTCATTAAAAAGCTCAGGACGGAGACATGAGGGATATTTCATCATGACAAGTTTCATTAATTTTAGACACTAGGCCTTTGCGAACCATTTAGTCATGAAATTCATGATGATTCAAGTCATTCCTTAGAACATATTTTGTCTTAGGTGTTAGAGGTTGTATGCGGTGAGGCTTTAAGAACATCTCAGAGCTCTGACTCTACAGTAAAAGTCATAAATACACCATCGTATTCTTTGACAAGCTTATGTTTAATATGGGGCATATGCTAGGGATACTTGAAGACCAAGGCTTACAAACTATATATGTTCCCAACAAACTGATTAAATGATGAAGTGAAAATCCATCAGAAATATCCAATGATCTAATACAACCATGAAGATAACCAGGTCCACCATAAGTCATTATGTTATCTTATAAATAAACGCTCTAGCTATAAGTTCTTCCGCATTATCAATGTGTAATTAAATATTTAGTTAAGTTATATATATATATATGCTGATATATGGGGAGTGGAATGCAATAAGGCAGTTTGAAGAAAGTGGGAACCTGCCATTATTACTGAAGACTAAATGATCTTTAGATTATAAATTCTTTGGGGTAGCATTTCCTTTCCTAATCTATTCTTACCTATTGTTTTCCAATCAAAATGACCCTACTTATGACATCACAGCACTTTCTGTACCTCCTCTTTTATTACACCATATACTATGGTACAGTTAGAAAAAAAATTGATCAGATATAAATTACAAAGAAAAACAGGATAAATAGGAGAAACGCAGGAGCTCCCTAAACCAGCCTTAATACAGATGTTGTAAATTTTAGTGGAACCGCTGGCATGCGCTAATTAGATATGTTTAATGACTTGGCAGGTGCAGCATCAATTAACAACACATTAGGTGTTAGCAGAGCTGGATTCACTATAAGGTAAAACTTGCGCCTATGCTAGAGCCTCTATGGATACATGATGCTTTATAAGAAAACACTGAGTAAAATATATAAAAATACACCATGAAATGTCCAACAGAGCTGGTTTCCCAAAACCTTTAATTTTAGGCCAATTTTCAAGACGGCTGGAAATTTGCTCATCTGTAATGCTTAATTAACTCCTTGCTTTCTATTCACAAAAAAAGTCAGAATTGTGCCAAGTTCGCTCCAGGGGTTATAATTGTCAGATGAAAATGCAATAATTATCAACTCATTCACTAAAATTAAGTCACCTGCATTGTACCCCATCACATGCTCCAACAGTCATCTTTAGGCACAATGAGAAAAAAAAAAGTAAATCAGTGTGAAGTAGCCTAGAAAATTGTTCTAAAAATCCTCTCTGCACCTTGTCTTCATTGTATCAATCGGCCAACCTGACTGTCGTACCTAACACGGTGCTGAGATTGAATATTTATGTCTGTCTTGTTACAAAACCAAGATCTAATTTTATACTTGCCTGAGAATGGTACCACTCTGTGCAACAAAAATCTATTTCACAGCATGTAAAATTTCCATTTGGCACAAGATAATGGCTCTGCCTCATTAATCAGATCTGCCTAAAGCAGAAGTCTCGACACCTACCAGGAGTACAGAATTCCATTCAATCCTTCCATTCATTCCATGCACTCTTCATTGCCTAGGTATCCAACGAGACCCCAGTCGATACAAGTAATTGAATATATTTAAACAGACAGAAAATATTCCAGGAAAGGCTTGGGGGTCAGATGCTGCAGGCATTGTTAACCTTGTCAAAATGCCTTGGGCAAATCTATGTGGTAACTGTCACCTGCAATGGTGACTTAACTAGAGATTTATCTTTGTAAGAGCAGCAGGGTATCCACTATTTTGCATAAATCTCGTAAACGGGGAACATCATCTCTGTAAGAAGGAATATTTTTCCATGTATTTGGCATAAACAATAATCACAGGCCTGCCTAAGATCTTATTATGTTGTCTTATAGATAATACTTAGTGAAGGTAATGAGGCAGAACATATTTAAGAATATAGCCAACCTTAAGAATTGAAATGCTTGTTTGATGTTGTTTTACCTTATGAATAAAGCAATATGTGCCCCTTTCCTGAAAGAATAGTAGAAACATTAAGATACAAGTCTTCTTATTGCTTGAGTAAAATGTCTATATTTGGACAGAGAGCTGCTATTGGCTGCCTAGGACACTATGATGTCACCGCTACAAATAATTTGATTCTGGAGTTGGAGCCTGTCTGTGTCCTCGTCGAATAGAGGCATTTTGGAACATATTGATACTTTCCATCTCTGTCTTCCATAGGTACTTGGACAGCTATTGATATCTATATGGGTGAAATATTATATAACGACGAGCTGTATATAATTGGAGCTACCATCATACCTTCTTTCTCCAAGCTAGGATAGGCAAGTTTAGTAAACTATGACTATAAAATCTTTCCAAACTTATTTCCAGAGTGTTTCCAGAGACATTTTCTTTGTCAAAATATTTTTAATGTATAAATACAGGGAAGGTTGGGTCTTGCTTATGGTATTTTTGAGATGCGACAGAACCTTTAGACGCCCATTCTTTGGTTACAAAGCTATGCAGATATAAGGTAGGACAATAACAGAGGACAGTGAATGAAGATATCTACAGAATATCCCTGTGCGACTATTCAAACAAAATATTAAAGCCTTATGTAGGCACTTTAGATGAATACCCTCAAAAATCCATTGCACGGCTGTGCAGAATATGATGGTGCTATCTAATACAATAAATAATAATAAAAATCATAAAATCCAGGCTTGTCACAGACACTTGTTAATGGTTAATTCTTTTTCTCGGCAAAGTATTTGCAGAAGTAAGTCACTGCTGAACTCTGTATTGTTTCGGTAAGACAGCACAACCATATGCAGTGTATTAATCTCAAATGGAGGGAATTGAGACTAAATGAAATAATGAAGGTCAGAGCCGAGAGTCTAGAACATTGAATGATACTAACCACCACTGTCATTTCGCAGAAGCACATCATTAATAAGACAGTAATAGGGTTTCAGATTGAAATTGAAGTTTAAGTATAATCTTTCTTTTAGTGTAGATTATTGTCAGGAGGTGCAGAAATGCCCCCAAAAAACTAAAATGCCCAAAAGAGATCTTAAAAAAAAGTTACACATAACTATAAATTTTAGAAACCAGATCAAATAAATTATTGGAAAATTGCAAAGGCGTAGGATTATCTGAAAGAAATACAAAGAAAATGTGAGTAACATAAGCAGGAAAGGGACGGCATCAAGGCGTGACAAATAAAGCCTAGCCGATCCAGACCCCTACCACCCATCCTGTAACTAACGTATATACAGACACTGGCACCACAGTCACACACACACACACCTTGCACATGGACAAGAGAACCTGGAATTTGATGGATTGCTACTACCACAACAGACCTAATGAGAAGGGCTGTATAAAGTGTATAAGAGAACTATGGATGATAGAAGTGAGAAACCTCTAGTTACCCAACACTTTAACATAATGAAGGGGGAGTTACTGTCACAACATGAGATCTACCAACTGCCCAGTACAACCCAGATGTGTAGAGACCCAGAAGAACAAACTGTGCAGCTGACACCCACAACTGGAACTTAACTAACACCCCTGCCATTACAGAGCACAGCAGCTGAGACGAGACATAAGATCAAGGATAAACTAGCTACAGCGAACCCTTGAGAGCAATTACCAAGGCTCAGTGGAAAAGGACTATCTCCTAGTATGCTAATAGATGCCAATAAAGCCCCATGACAATCCACACCACCACCATAGCTCAGATCAGTGAACTGAAATGCTACAGCTGCTGCATTCCTGGAAATGCTTGAATACACACTCAAGAAGGACAAACGAGCATATAGCATCATAGCCAACAGGCTACAGGACCACATAGGCCAGTACATGAGCAAAGCTCAGAAGGGCATTGGGAACAACACCAGTTGTTCATAGACAGAGCAGTTGCCCAAAGACTCAAGGTCTAGACAGACCTACCTGAGAACATCATGAATTGACTACAGGAAATCCTAGGATTCAATGCCACACACATGGATCTGTGAATGCCTGAAGCTATACAAAGTCAATAGGATACTAAGGACCTTCCTCAATAACTTATTGGTAGCCTGGATGCCAACTCAAGTTATTGCACAAGTGAACATCAAGTGCAGCATATACCAAGGTGATGCGCTGTCCCTGCTGCTGTACTGCAAAGGCTTGACCCCCTCAGCCAGCTAATCACAAGGACTCCATATGGGTAGTTCAAGATCAAGAGTGGAACTTCAATCAGCCACCTTCTCTACATGAATAACATGTATAACATCAACCTAACACGGATGTACAGTGAATACATTGGGATGTCATTTGGACTGGATAAGTGTGGTATAATGAGGGGGGGGATACTTAAGAACGATGGGATGGAACCACCAGCAGGGCACATAGCAGACATACAGACCAACTACAAATACCTTGGTATCACATGGGAACCACAATGAGGAGGCAAGGAAGGCAGCAACATCCAAGTACTCCAAAAGGATAAGGCAGACCCTGAAGAGCCAGCTCAATGAGAACATGATCCACGCCATCAGTACATACTCCTTGGCAGTCATCAGATACCCTGTCTGCATAATGAGCTAGCCAAAGGAGGACATGGAGGCTTCCGATGTGAAGACCTGCAAGCTCTTCACAATGTACAGAGGTTTCCACCTCAAGTCCAACACCCAGAGACTGTACACCAGGTGCAAAGAAGGCGGAAGGGGTCTCAAGCACTATACATTTACAAACATACACACTGACTCTGACACTATAGTATACACACACACTAACATACTCTATTCCCCTCTCTCACCTGCCATGACGATGCCTACCTTCTGCCATCCTGCACGCTATGCTTTCCTGCGGGTGCACAGTGAAGCGAGTGATGTGAGGCACCCAGTGGGTCACGTACTGTGCATTATGTGACGCAGCTGGGAGCCTCATGGCACCCGTTACACTGGATTCATGATGGCAGACCTGCACCCTAAGCACCAGGAAGTGGTTTCTAGTCCTGGCACCCGAGGGTTTGTCAAGCTCTGATCTACATTATACTGACTAGTTAGTAAGCATGCATATTTATTTGGGCCCAAGGTACTGTGGCCAAGGCACTTGACTATAGGGTAATATTTCTATATTTCTCAGGTAAGCAAAGAATAAATATATTATCAGAAGAATATAATCAGGAACAAAAATATTAACAACATTATTCAGAAACCAGACCCCCCCCCCCCAAAAAAATGAACTACATAATTCAGGATTAATATCTGTGTAACAATGTAACATTGTAGGTCTACACTGCATCCTCACACACAATTAACAATCCAATTCATGTTATCAGTTTACCGCTCTGCATGCTATTCAATAAGAACACAAAATGCAAGAAATCTGTAGTGCATTTATGTCACGCAGTTTGCAAAGCACTCCTACAGATGGCAAGAACAGCAGCACTCCCTGTCGGCGTCTGAGACAGGAGGAAGCACTTGCAGTGTTATAATCCCAAACGAAAATACGATTTATTTATTTTTATGCTCATAAGTACTTGGCAGGAACTCGTCTTGCAATGTGATCACATATTAATTGTTATGGAAAAAAACCATAAAAGGGAAAACGAGATGAAAATTAGTGAAGACGATGAAATATGAGTGTGAACTGCACTATGATCCAAAGATTTTGTGTAGTTAAAAAAAAGATCATGTAACTTTAAGAGCTAAAGAGGAGACAACCTATTTTCCAAGCAAGGCTTCATGGTGGCTCAGGGGGCAGTTGGGGTCTTCTGCCCTGCAGGTTGGTCCAAATACTTTACGCAGGGTCGGGTCAACTTAAAGTCTAACATATTACAGACTGGCCTTCTCTCAGAGTCGGACGCTACATTGGAGTCATGTAACATCACGTGACTGACTGCCATGTGTATTCACCAATCTTGATTTTCCAGCCAAAGTTATAGTGTGCGGGAAGACAACAGAATAACGATCTGCCAAATGCGTTTTGCGTATTATGCACTTAGTTATAGGCATAAAATGCACAAAAAACCCTTAATATCCTTACCCATTAAGTTCCTTACCAATGGAGCACTCTCTCTCTGCCTACTTTGTTCACAAATTCTAGTGGTCCTAAAAATCAGAATACTTCTTGGTACATAAGTCCAGCTGTCAAGGCTGTCCACGTACATCAGGACTGTTGGCACATATACCACTCCGTGCCTTGATTATATCCCTTTGTCTCCTACAGGAAGAGTAAATAGTTAATAGCCAGTAAAATCTTATATATTTTGCACAGTGATCTTAGCTGTCGGTATAACAAAATTATTTTAGTTTATTAACTGTGTTTTTGGGGTTATCAAAATTTAAAAGGACAGCCTCTCTATTATTTTAACATTATTGACAGGCTCTTAATGCTACATTTGTAATGTTACGTTGACGCCATGATGGCCTTGTTAAATATTTATAGCCATTGAGTACAAGAGTATTTCCTTAATTGAGTTAAGCACGTCTATTAATCATCAAGGTTCATTTCAGTTTATAGTCACAAACACCAGCAAATATTTATTTATCCTTTTGGAAACTGCGGATAAATGCAGGCGCAAGAGAGAAATCATGATTATTGACATGAACTCAGTATGAATAAGACATTTGTCAGGTCACCTGTTGGCTACTGGGATAGCTGTGAGGACAAAGTAATTGCTAATCCACATGACGTTTGGTTATTTTACTCGACTACCCATGGAGAGTTGTACCTTCTTATAAAATACAGTAAACTACATGCCAATTATAGCATTCTTCTCTGGAGATTTTCTTTCAAGAACAACTTGCTAATATAAATATCATTTCCTACAGAATTAATGTGTTGGGTAAACTCTTTGGCAAAAGTATTAGTGGCGATTCGGCAAGATTTACATGAAAACATCTCAAAGTCTGCTTATGCAGCCTCGTGAATTTGCTTTGGGCGATTTCCGATGTGGTAGTTTTATATGTTTTTTATATATTTTGAAAAAGTAAAGTACATCTGAAAGTGTGACAGGCAGAATTATTTGCTTTCTGAACCTTAATGTTCTTATTTTTTTCTCAAAGGGTGAAATGAGGCCAATGCTGCTTTCAAGACCTTTAGGTTTATTCACTAAAGTTGAAGTTGGCAGGAGAGCTGCAGCTTCCTCCTACTGGCTTAACTTTACAGTATGAAGGAACGACATCCGTGGTCTCTTGGTCTAGAATACCTTGATCCCATTTCTAGCCGGGAAGCATTTCCTAGCGTCTATGAGTAGTCCAGAGCTGAGTTGCCGTTGGGTTTTGTTGGCTGAGTACTCACTCAGAAAGCTCACAGCAAATAAAACCCTGAACTTGAATCGGGTGTCCTCTGAATATGTAGAGTCTCATGTTATTCTGTTAATGTTGTTCCTTTCATAGAAGCATATAATTTGATGGCGGATCCGACCTATTTGGCCGTCTAGTCTTCTTCCTGCTGTAAAGACTCCAAATTTAATTAATGCTTGGTCTAGTCTTAGATGTGTATGCCTTTTCCATGCATGTATAAATTTCCTCACTGTACTAACCTCTTATGATGAGAGGCTGTTCCACTTACCTACTACCCACTCTTCTCCAAAGATTTTGACTATTAAAAATCTCTTTAAAATACCATAAAATTTCAAAACAAAAAAACCCAAGGTACAAATGTCTTGTTTAGCATTTGAGTTCCATTGGACTGTTTTGTTTCTGATATCATGTGATCAGTATTTCTGCTTTGCTATAGTTTGGAATAGATAAACAAACAGAAAAAATCAATTTCAAGATTTCATTTTTCCAAAAGTATAATTTTTATAAAAATGTTGTTTAACTAATTCTATGCCTGCATAAACTCATATCCAGCTGTGAATCAGAGATGTCTTACCCCCTACATGTATCTCTCTTTGGATAAGAATATGAAAACAGGGCCTATACAAATGGCTCTCTAAAGACCTCTTTATTAATAGAACATTACAAAGGGCATGAGGTCACCCGCTAAGACTTGAAGAAAGGAGATTTAGTCTACGACAGTGGAGAGGATTGTTAACAGTAAGGACAATAAAAGTAAGGAATTCACTGCCTGAAGAGGTGGTGCTATCAACTACATTAGATGCCTTTAAAAGGGATACTTTTTTAATGAAGCAGAACTGTGTGTGATAGTAGATTAATTAATATTTATATAGTGCTTGTTGATTCAAGGAGAAATCTGGAGTCAAGAAGGAATGTTTCCCTCATTGAAAGCACAATTTCTTTTGGCTCAACAGCGATTGACAAGGAATAGGAAAAGGGTTGCGCTTAATCAACACGAGTCTTTTCTCAGCCCAAACTACAATGACTAGAACACAACTTCCTCTGAAGTTCTCTTGCTAATATTTGTCTCACTCTTTCCAGCCATTACTTTAGCTGCTTTTTCTCGCGCTGTAGTTAAAATGTCCGTATGATAAAATGTCTAACTTGATCTTAATAAAAATACCCCCTGCTGTCAGTGACGATGAGACGCTCAGCACATGCAGAATGTGCCTCCAACAATTCATCCTCACTTATTAAGACGACTAAATCCATATGAATGCTCAGCTTAGCTATTTTACATTTCATTTCTCTTCTTACTGAAGAATGCACGTTAACTCTCCTAATAGCCGACAAATAATCACTAATATTTGCGTTGTTTTCGTATACTCCTTGCATAAACACATTTGTTTTCTTCATAAATGTTACACTAATCTCTAATTTTTGATCAACAGAACAAAATATTAAATGTAGCAATATATTGGTTAAACTGCGATACAGAATTTCAACATTGTGATGTCACAAAAGTTGAAGTTGTGGTACAAAGGGAGCCGATAAAATAAATCCCAATAAAAAAAAATAACCTTTCTTATATTTGTAAGGCAATTTAATGTATCTGATAATTTGATATACACATTGTTATGATGTAGATGAAAGTACTTTATGCCACTATCCTCTACCACCTCTAAAGCATAGCTTCACCGTGCGAGATGCACAAGCCATTAGTTGAATATTTCTCAAGGAGAAAACAGAATAGACAGATGGGGAGGACTAAGTGGCTCTCATCTGCCGTCATGTTCTGTATCTGTGTGTTTGAGGTCTCCTCCTTTTATCTTTTACTATGGTTACCAAGTTCAGAAGGTAGACTGCATTCAATGTCCTTTTGAAGTTCAACTTTTACCTTTGCCAACCCGCAACTACAGAGCGGCGCTAAGTTTGTGGACGTACATGCATACAGTAATTTCCCAGTAGCAGCAGCGTTCTTTACTTTTCCGATTTTAGCACACTGAAAGAATACGGGCATATTATGTATGCATACTATAACGTGACATTCTATAGATCCGCAGATGAAAAATGTTATATCACTGAATTAAGTATATATTACATGGCAACAATTATAAGGATTTGTTAGCGATGGATCGTGATTATCGTGATTCGCACATGATTCACAGTTTAGTAAATAAGCCCTGCTGCCTTGAGATGCCTTAAAACAGAAGACTTAATCTTTTTCAACAGTGAAACTAGCATTTATGTTGATTATATATATATATATATATATATAATGTGTTTGTGTAAAGCATATATACAGTTTGAGGTCAAGGGTTTGGATTCTATAAATACTTGTAAAGCGTCAAATTCAGGGCCACGATCCTTTCATATATATATGTATATGAAACTGTGTTCAAGTTATTTGTAGCCATACACTTAAGTCCGCCATGTTAAATGTAAGGAAATAAAAGGTCCAAAGCAGCGCGGGATTAAAGGCTACATATGCAGCTGCATGCATGTCCTAAACAATTGCTCATTTAAATTGATTAGAAACCAAAATATTTTTAAAATTTTTTTTATAAAATTAAAATGCCCATTGTATGTGGAGGTGTATTTGCCTAGGCTAACCCAGGGTAGTACCCCCAGCCACCCCCCTCCACAGCCGCCATCCTCACTGGATTATGACATCATATCCATATGTTAAAGAATCACAGATAGTACATGGGCATCCCTTAAGATTGGAAGAAAGGAACTGTCATCTCAAACAAAGAGAAGGTTTCATTAATGTTACGACGGTTAAATGATGGAATAGACACCACCTAAAGTCCATTTGGCCATTTCAATCGACAGGTTAGAACGTTTGGATGTTTTTCTAGATATGAAATGCATACAGGGTTATCGCGAGTAAAAATACATAAGATTGTTAATCCAAGGGAAGTGCGACTGCTTCAAAGTCAAGAGGATTTTTTTCCCTATGGCCATGCCTGGGAACCTCTTAGCTCCAGCTACCCAGAGCCTTCCCTTGCAGGACGCAGCAAGGACTGCCCACTGATGTAAGTGGGTGGTCCCGTGATGTCGGTGGGTGGTCCCTTGACATTGGTGGGCGTTCCTGCTGACATCACGGGAAACACTCTCATTTAAAGGGGAAATGGGCAGGCAGTGGAGGATTTGGGTGTTGACCTGGAGAACCAGAGAAGCGGCGCTTCACCCGGATATCTCTGGGTCAAACCCGGAGAGTTCCCAGGTATGCCTATGGCGTTACTGTCTCAGTTGGGATTTTGCCTCCTTTCGGATCATCTGATATGGGTTTATGGAATGGTTGAACTTAATGGCCTATATGTCTTTTTTTCAACTTAATTACCTATGTAACTATGTAAGCACCTTTTAAGGCAATCTGTGGAGGTTTCCACAGTGTAAATGGGCTGTCGGGAGATCACAGATCTTCCATGTAACCAACCCATTGAGCACACCAAGAGACTCGATCAACCAAGAGGGCAATCTGCAACCCTAGGCCTATTCATCCTAGTCTAGAATACATCACTGATTGTATCAGATCAATCTAAATACTGTATCTATAGCCCCTTCTCATTTAGGTACTACTGTCCCTTTTAAAACAGTTTGTAAAGGAAAAAGATAAAACAGACCCAAATTGGTTGCGGTGGGAGCCCTACCATCATTATGAACAGCTGTAGAAATCATCAGCTACCATCATAGACGATATTATTTCTAATGCTGGGAGCGGTGGCGTCGAATGCTCCCCGGGGAGTCATTTTAAAAGGAGATGTTGTAGATACATACCTATTAAATGCCCCTTCTACATGTCTTAATTGGCAAAGATTGACAATATTAAATGTGATTATTATAATCTGTACCGACTTACTGGTTAACAGAAAAAAAAAATCAGTGTAATTTTAAATGATCATTAGGGAATAGTTCCTGGAAATATCACAATTTAGAATATACATGGAATATGGAAGGTAATGAAGTTTCATTCCATTAGAGGAAAACAAATTAACAAATAATGCTAATAGGGGCTATCAGATTTACAAAAAAGAGGCACAAGTCGTTTAATACATATACAGCTGACAGTACAATCTTGATAATTAAGGATGCACAAAGCATTTTATGATTGCTGCAATTAAATGCATGGCCCTAAACTGCATGTTAAGTGCATTATTTTATTTTTTTATACTAATTGGATTCTCACGGAATAGGCTCACTTGAAACCTATGTCGGATTACTAATTAATAATGGAAATTAACATGTAACATTCCACCGTGGGAGCTGGTTAATCAGACTTCTTGTTCAGTGCAGGAGTCTTACGTAAAAGCCTATGTCACTACTCCGGTATCATAATTTGTCTTTGTTGGCAGGCATGGCGGAGAAGAGGCTATTTTTCCACCCCTGAAATGTTGCTCAGTAGGATTGTAGGTGAGTTTGGGGACATGGGGAAGCAATCAGGAGGAATTGTAAGGAGGAATGTTAAAGATATTTCTTAGTCTTCGCCGGGGAGAAGTGAGTGAAAACATGAATTAAGTAGAAGGCTAAACGAAGACAAAAAAAAGTGGTGCATGATCTTGCCCTCCTTGGAAAAACAAAAAACTATGTGCTTACTAATATAGTGCTTGCCTAGGAGATGGATTTACATTCTGTAGTTTATACCAGTATCTGTGTGTTAGTTTGTTGTTGTTGTGTTCTGTTATTCTTTTTTGTTGTTTACGGTTTATTCGCTTACGCTTGTATCTCATGCTGTAGAGATGCGATGGAGTTTATAGGCAGAGTTTCTATAATCTATTATGTAGACTGTTAAACTTCTTGGTCGCGTTTATGGCTCTTTCTATTCACTATCACATCAAACGTAGCAAATAATGAACTGAATATGGAAAGAACTCGAGAGAGTCATCACCTGAATGTTCTATCGAAGGCCAACAGCCCTTTGATCTAGAAAGGTTCCCCTTACTTTTGGGTTACCGAAGTGTTACCCTGACATTCAAAATACATTCCATACAAACATTTTAAACCTCCTGCACATATATACAGAGTCCTGTACATCCTGTGAATATACAAACATATATTGTACTAGATTGTAAGCTCTTTGAGCAGAGAGCCCTCTTCATCTTTTGTTTCTGTAAGTCTAAATTGTTATGTGATATCCCACTTATGTTCTGTTTACCAATTGTACAGTGCTGCAGAATACAATATTGATAGATACATTAATAAATAATAATAGTAGTATAATAATAGTATAGTGTATCAGTTTGGCCCTGTTTGGCATGCCCTCTAATTTCTTTCCCTTTGATTTTCTACACGTCGGCCTGTATCTAATAAATTTGAGGCTCCATAATAAGAATTCTTGAGTGGGGGTACATATTTGCCCCAACTTTCCCTGTCTATATAGTGAAGACGAGGTGGTTCCCTGACAACCCTAGTGAACCTATGCTTAAGGTATAGCCCTATATAAAGATTTTCTCTTATATAAGTAAATGTGGCAATGAGGTTCCTCATTGACTATGGAATCTTACTAGAAGCAATCTTGTTATTTGATTTTCAGCAATCCATCAGCTAAAAAACATTAGCAAATAATTAATGGTATCCAACTAATATAATTAATGTGCATAAGCCTTGACGGTAATTTGACCCTTGTAAAAGTTGTGTCTGCACAACATAATTAAACTATTTTAAATAAAACATGTTTTCTATAATTAGAGCAGAGATGCCACCCAGTTAAATCTTAAAAATAAAAAAACGCAATAATTAACTAATTTAAATAAGTATAAAAAAGTGTGTGTATATATATATATATATATATATATATATATTTATATATATTTGCCGCACAAAGTACGTGATTTTTTTTCTTTGTATGGCTTAATATTGTGTTGTTTATTCTATGATACTGGTAATTAATACCAAATGATATTGTAGTGGCTGTTTTAATCCTCCAAAAACCCAATAATATTCCTATCACATTATTGAGCCAAGGTTATGGAAGGAAATCTTTTTATTGCCTATTATATAAAATGCCGGCATGCGTCTGTCATGGCTTATTATCATTTTCACAGTTTAGAATTTTTAATGTTCATCAACCCACAATTTCAAGCATGAACTCATAGCGTTCTATCATTAGCAAATTAGGGAGATATTTTTGCAAATTACCACACGTTTCAAGTGATTACAACCTTAAGAGGAAGAAGTGGCAAAATTAGGTAATTAAATTCGGTGGTGCTATAACAAAATAGATATACGCATTTTTTTTTTTTTTAAACAAATTGTGTTTAGTTTTTGGGGGGGTTTTGGAGGGGGGAAAAGTATTTTAACTGCAGTCATATTGCGGATGAAACAACATTTTAAATAAAGCTAAAAAAAAAATGATTGGTTAAAGGTGTGCAGCACAAAAAAAATCATAAACATGATTTTTTAATAGTGTATTTCAATTAAAAATCACTTTTAATTATTAATATATACACATATAAGACAAAATATATTAGGACTATTCCAAATGAAAAAAAATAGTTTGGGCTATACAGCTTGACAATATTACATTTGTATAGCACCAGCAGATTCCGTAGTGCTGTTAAAACAGAGTCAGTAGAATATTTTAAACTAACAAACAGTAGCAAACTGGTACAAAAAGAGAAGATGGCCCTGTTCTTGGGAGCTTACAATCTAGTCTATTATTATTTATAATAATATTATAATTTTTTATGGTAGGATTATATTCTTCAGAGCTGTATAATGGGCAAGAATGGCGAGCAAAACATATACTAATTATCCAGTTATCTTAAGAACAGTTTAAAAAAAAATAAATAAATAAATAAATAAAAATGGTGTTGACCTTATAGGCCTACTTTGGCCAGTGCTACTGGTTTCGGTACATGTATACACTATTGTCTTCTGTATGGCGTGAGGAGCTTGGCAAGTCAACTTATGAGTAAGTCTCCCTTATTTGAGTTTGCACTTGATACATTTACATTCGCATTCAGACACAGACTAGTCATGTGGCCAAACAAGGCAGATACTTGGTGGACTGGTGGCCATTACCGCTGGATATACTTTTAGTTTGGCAGATTGGGTCCTGCAGTGTGCGGCCACTGGTTGGATATGCGCAGCTGCACCCTAAATGAGTATAAAAAAAGTAATACCTTTTTTTGGATCAACTTTAGAACTAGATATGTGTGAAAGGTTGAACTTGATGGACTGAAGTCTTTTTTCAACCTACTATACTATACTAAGTGCCAGGGCTGCTTATTCATCGTCAGTCCGGCCATTGTCATATTCAATCTTTAGCCCCAACTTTTTAAATACGACACTTAATTTTATTATTTACGGTATCAAATTATTTGGAATAACTTAAGTTATTATTATGTAAATTTCCAAGGGTAACATTATGTTAGCATAACTGACGATTTAAGATACTTTTTTGGGTATTTATTTTTTTTTTTTACTGAACATCATCATATATAAATCATGATAGCCTCCTTTAATGGGAAAATCAGGTACCGAACATTTATTAATCTGGAAATAGAATGAGTCATCAGGTTATGCCCTTTCTAAGCCAGTACCAAATGTCCTTTGATAGGAATCATTTTTTTCCATATTTTTCAAATTTTTTGTAAAAAAAATATTTGCCTTCTGAAAATGTGTTCAGGGTGGCATTTTAACGGCAGAAACTTTAGAATCTGTTTAAACTGACAGTGTAGTGTCAGTAGCGAGAAGGTAGAACAGGTTTCATTTTTAAAGGTCACTGTGGAAGATTTTCATTCTGAAAATGCGGCTTCTGATAATAAAAATCAAACAAAAGACGCTAACAAAGGTTTGACAGTAACATTGATCAGCCTGTTACACTTCAAGGTGAAAGGTAACAAAGTCGATGCATCTCATCCCATAAATCAAGTACAGGAAAGCACCTACAATAATATAACTATTTTCTTAAAGCGGGTTTAAATGCCATACTGTTAATACATAAAAAGAAAAGGCATTATAAATGAAAACACAAGTGCTCATGTGATCTACATCAAAAATCCATGTGTATATTGCAGAGCTAAAAAGAATATGTAAAATAATTGTTTTTTATATTTCTTTAAGGAATCCTTCTTTTTTTCCCACTTTCTTACAGAGATGCATTTAAGGCAATGACAATTTTTAAGTATTTTAAAATGAAATTGTGGGAAAATTCTATAAATATAAATATTAAAGGCAGTTTTGGAAGAAATAAAAAAGGATATTAAATATAAGGAAATGAGAAAACAAAAGCCAATAAAAGTTATATTACAAGAATTATCTACTATTGCATCACAATAATATAAAATTTCATTTTTTTATGTTTTTTCATTTTTTTTTTGTTTAGTGAATGTTTATCATATGCTCTTTTCAACCCTTCTCTCTCTAACTTCCTTATACTTGTTATAGGTTAAAAACCCATTATGAACTATTTGCCTCCTGGATTAATTTATTTCTGATTAGAATCATAGAAACAAAGCATTTGACAGCAGAAACAAATCATTCAGACCCATTAGTCGGCCTGTTTTTTTCTAATGTAAAGACTCAGACCTTAATTTCTATCAATACGCCACGCCTTACCATGGAATACCATGGAGATACATTGGACAATGCTGCCTATAGAGCAGTGATGGCGAACGCGTGGCACGCGTGCCTCTGTGGGCAGCTGCCCGGAATCTAATCTAAATGGCCGGCTCTACTTCAATTCTTTTTTTTATTAAAGTATTAAAGCAGCGCCGGCCGGCGGCATCAGCACTCAGCGGCCGTGTGCGATGGCCGCCTACTGATGGGAGCAGCGTGAGGGGTGAAAGCCCCGCCCCCTCGCACGGACCTTTCACCCCTCATGTTGCTCCCATCACTATGCGGCCATCAGATTAATGGAAATTTAATCGAAACGGCCGATGCGTGCTGACACCGCCAGCCGGAGCTACTTTAATACTTTTTTTATTTTACTTTATATGGCAAGCCGATCCGGCATATTCAATTTAAAAAAAAAAAGATTTAAAGTAGCTCCGGCCGGCGGTGTCAGCACGCATCGGCCGTTTCGATTAAATTTCCATTAATCTGATGGCCGCATAGTGATGGGAGGAGCGTGAGGGGTGAAAGCTCCGCCCCCTCACACTCAGACTGCTGGAGCACCAGATGTCCTGTCACTGACATCCTGTCAACATAGAAAACTGCGGCCTGCAGCTACCAGAGGACGGAGGCCAGGATGAAAAAGCTCCAAAGTGGAAGAAGTAGAAGGTAAATAAACAAATTTATTTTTTTAACAAACTGTATAATATTTTTTTATATAAAAGCCTTATGCCACTCTGCCTCCCTGATATGCCTTATGCCCCTTATATGCCACTCTCCTTCCAGAAATGCCTTATACCCCTATATGCCACTCTGTTCCATGATATGCCTTTTAACCCCCTAAATGCCAGAGTGGCATATAGGGGTATAAGGCATTTCTGGAGTCAGAGTGGCATATAGGGGCTACAAGGCATTTCTGGAGGCAAAGTGGCATATAGGAGGTTAACATGCATAGCATGGGGCAGAGTGGCATATAGGAGGGTATAAGGCATATCAGGTAGGCAGAGTGGCATATGGGGGGGGGCATAAGGCTTTTCTGGAGTGACCCATGGAATGCCTTTTCACCCCCTATATGCCACTCTGCCTCTATAAATGCCTTTTAACCCCCTATATGGCAGAGTTGCATATAGGGGTATAAGGCATTTCTGGAGGCAGAGGGGCATATAGGGAGTTAAAAGGGGGCAGAGTGGCAAGCCTGGGGCAGATGTCTGGCACTCCACCAGAATTGATCTGTGTTTGTTTTCTGGATGTACCCTGCAGTACGAAAAGACATCAGATTCTACTAACTTAATCAGGTTCTATTAACTTAAGTAATTGAAAGCTCCTTGACATGGGGCTCTGTGCAAAAGAAAATAAAAAGGGGGTAGAAGGGGCTGTTGGTAACCCTATTAGAGGAAGGGAAAGATTGCATCAGGTTCTGGGCAACAGCAACTCGTGTGATATGCCTTTTAACCCCCTATATGGCAGAGTGGCATATAGGGGGTATAAGGCATTTCTGGAGGCAGAGGGGCATATAGGGGGTTAAAAGCAGGCAGAGTGGCAAGTCTGGGGCAGATGTGCATAACTGGGGGGGCAGGTTGGCAAATAAAAGGAAATAAAAACAAAAACAAAAAATGTCTCAATCAAAAAATGGTCGCAGTAGTAAATGTTTTGATTCCATTAGGTGTAATATATTTCATTTATTAGGGCCTTTTAACAGTTTTGCTTTCTGGTATTTTAATACAAATAATATGACAAAAAGAATGTTTTATAGTTATTTGTACGGCAAATAGTGTGACTCGGGTATGTATAAGGGGTGTGTGTGGGTATAAGAGCTCAATCGCGAGATAAACTATATGGGGCTGCTCTCCGAATGTTTCCAGGGCTGCTTTTCAGTCCCAGTCCGGCCCTGGCCGTGACTAGAGTCATACACTGTAGTCCGGCGTCAGCTCCCGCGGACTACATCTCCCACAGTTCTCTGGGGAGAACCCTCCCCAGAGAACACTGAAGCCACGCCCCCCCCGCTCTCAAACATTCAGGTTTAATTGCAATGTTGGCACTTTGAAAAAAATAAGTCGTTTTGGTTTGCAGTTTGGGCACTTGGGCTCAAAAAGGTTTGCCATCACTGCTATAGAGGATTATCTTATTTACTGGGCCATATCAATAGAAAATATCTAACACTTAAGTACAAAAAAAACTAATACATTTATAATAAATAAGGGATGGCTTTAGAGCGGAGACTAATATAATGGCTTAAAGGGTCATTCATATTGGCACTAATTTGCTTAGTTTTGACTCCCACACTGCTAAAATGGCCTACCATTTTCTTTTCATTATAGACACCCATGGTTCAACTGCTCTAATAGAGAACTGTTACTATTATATATTTAATTTTATAGTTTCTTATTGTAAATGTTAAGCTTGGGTATTTGTAAAACAAAACAAAATAATTTCTTTGATTTTGACGTGTTGTATTTTTATTTGATTTGTTTCTTTTGTAACTAGAATGTTAATATGGCCTGAAGCCAAAAACATTCAACATATAATTTTGAACTTAACGCACCATAAAAAACTCTATTCACAAACCAAGAATTGAAAGTGTTTTGTAGTTACAGTTTTATAATAGTTTTGTAATTATCACTGTATGTGTCCTTTAGTTGTTGTTATTTTGGTGAATATCAATGGATTCTAGTGCCATTTTATGTAAAATAATGCCATGCACTGTGTTTTCTTTATCCTTACCCAATATTATTCACAATAAATGTTCTTCTTGATACAGAATATGAAAAGAACCCTAATTTATTAATTTAAACATGTGTGGGACAGGCATATGGCTCCTGAATCTAAGACGAGACCAACGACTGATTAAGGTTTGAGGCTTTATAGAAGGAAAAATAGGCCGACTAGATGGGCTCAATGGGATCACCATTCATGATCAGGTTCTTTCCTCCTTTTAGATGTGATATTTAAATTTTATACATATCTAATAAAAGGGTAGTCTTTAAAAACAGGTTCAAGATATGGTTTTGACCCTCAAGATAGCCCACCTTGGATGGCACTGCAGTCTCAGGACTTGTCCTCACTGCTGTCTTTTGTATGATGTCAGGCACTACTAGATTGATAATCAAAAATATAGAATAAATGTAAATTTATAAAGTTTCAACCCAACCATGTATGTTACTGGACAGATGCCAAGACTGTTTGATGAATGAGTGGAGTTCAACAATAAGTTCAATGTAAAACAATATTTGAACATACAAGGTCATACACAAAACATGGTTTCAATATCAATTTAGCCGCTAAAATTAATATTGATTTATATTTTGATTTTTTTTATTTATATCTGTCAGTTAGCCCCTTTTTCTTTCACTCTTAATTTTGTAGTTTCAACAATTTTATTTGATAGAAATAGTATTATTGCTTTAAAGTAGTTGTCCTCAACTCCATGAATCTTTGTATGATGAGTAAAATTTTAGTTTTTCAGAAACTAGACTGGTTATCAAGTACTCCCTGACCGTGTGAAGAGTACCCTATGGGGTAAAGTCTATTGCTGAGAGACCCAACAGGTTGAAATTAGAGGGCAACAGCGGTTTCATAATATAAATATATATATTTTTTTTAAAAGTCATTTTTGAACTCAATTACCAAAAACTCTATTGCAAGTAGTTTGTGAAGACGTTAAATGTAAAAATAAATTGTGACTCATTTTTAATTTCTTCAGACCTGTCAAGTGATGGATTATGGTGAAATATCAATTACTAATCTCAAAGGCAGCCAGACAATCTAAAATACATAATACAATATTGATTAGTTTAGAAGTGCCCTTTCTCAATATTAATAGAAATGTATCTAATCCTGCACTGATAGCGGAAAACAGAGCCTTTTTAATCATCGTCATAATGAAAAAGAAATCATTAACATTATACCATTAACAGCCCGACATGTGTTGACTATTATTTTTAAAGCATTTCTCGTTTTCCGATAACAAGATGTTTTGAACTGCATAACACGTATGAAAAGTTGAAAGTGCTTCTATAAATTGATACCGATTTCTGTTGATCTTATCAAAAAGCGCATACATTTACCATTTTGGGAGTTTCAAATAAACGTGTGAAACACAGCAACTGCTCACATAAGATCTTTATAGCTAAGGCAACGACTTATGTGATTACACTATTAAATTGTTAGATATTGTGCAGAATAGTGCAGAATTGTACGTTTTTAATTTACAGTTTAAAAATCTTTATTTATAGTTGCTATTTACTAATGCCTTATTAATACATTTAAACATGCTGGGATAGGCAATATGGTTCTTGATTTTAAGACGAGACCAATGACAAGTAAGGTTTGAGTCTTTACAGCAGGAAAAATGGGCCAACTAGATGGAGCCGAATGGGTCTTATCTGCCGTCACATTCTACAATTTTTAGTTGGATAGTTTTCAGCGTACCTCCAACATGCTCATAATCCGTCTTGGATATCCCTTTGGATGATGACCATACTACTGTGTTCTTTTTTTTGTTCCCCATAGCACCATGTTGCTGGGACATGGTTGAATACTCTTGATGGCATCATTTGAAATGCTTGCAGATATAGACAAAGTAGAGGGGGTGAAAGGATATACCCATACAAAAATGTCGCAAAACATTGCTTTACTTCCTGCACATGCCGTTGGAAGAAATAAATATTTATGAGTCGCCATGTCATCAAGATACTTTGCAAGAGTTTCTGCTAAGTACTTCTGTAGGCATTGGGGTTGCTGTAGGTGTGGTTGCGTATGTGGAAAGTCACCTGCTCCATACCTGGGATTAAGTCATATAGCAACATTCTACCCATTCTAGTCTTACCTCCTTTAAAAGGTCAAGGCTTTTAGTTGCTTGATCTCCTCTTCGATTCAGGATGCATATTTACATTCCCCCAACATATTAACCTTCTGCTACAAGGCTGTTCCACTTTCCAACAACCTTTTTTAGGTTTATTTTAGTAAATTCTTTTAAATTCTTGTGTTAAATAATGGTTTATTTTAGTTTAGTGAAAATGCATGTGTTTAGGTTTTAGAGACTAACATGCATACATACACGAGTTTGTTAGATTAAAATGTTTATTTTATGATTTTTATAAATGTTTTACGTATCTGTAACATTGGTAGACAGATAAAGATCAGTTGGCTGCCTGTTTCCTTTCTACTTTAAACATGTGAATAACATTCCTGGAGGAAAATATGTTTGACTGTATCGATACTTTTAACCCAGATGGTTTGAGATTAGGTTGCAGCTTGTTCTTTTCCGTGTTTTTCAGAACTTCATTTTGCAAGTTGATCTACTTAATGATCTATAAATGATAGATATTAGCTGTCTGTTTTAATTGCCAGTATGTCTTCTTTTACACCCTGGCTTCATGGTGGGTTTACTTGCTTGGCTAAATTTGAGTCATCGGATATAATAACCTCTGCTTCCTAATGTGTGCTCATGTCTTTCAGGAGCCACTTAACCTATATTCCTTCTTCACATTCTAATTCTAACTAAGGGCATCATTTTACACCCGCCATTATATCGCCATTTGGAAGCTTTAGATCGTACTTCTTTGTCTGTATCTCTTTGTTTGCACCCCTGGGAAAGTTAACCTTTGCCATGTCATCTAAAAAGATATAATAATTCACTAGATATTTTAGTGCAAAAGACATTATGTATACTGATGAACACACACATTTTTCTAGGTGACTGTGCTCCTTATTCATTCAGCTTGATTCTATTATTTTTGTTACTTATTTCCATATTTTTTCTTCATTAATTATTACGAATGACCTACAACAAAATACAGCACACATTGTCCGCATGCATAGTCAACCCCATCAGTAGATGGCAGCACTGAGAACTTTCCTTTATCATGTCCTATCTATCTCGTTGATGAAGACTCTATGGTTTTGATGGTAAAAGCTATTTGTACAACCAATACATTACAAATCACTTTGTGGCAGTGACTCTTAGGCTTGATTTGATTAACTAACATTTTTTTTAAAGATGTATTTCTTTGTTAAGTTGGTTTTAATTTGCATCTCTTGGAAAACCATGTCTACTTTAAACATAAAAGGAGGATTTCTGCCAATAGAGATAGATTATGGCTGTTTAATAGGTATATGATGGTGCTACATAAAACAATAAATAATAATAATAGTAGCATTTAATAAAATGTAAGTGGGTATTTAGATACGTACATACGGTTATTGTGGCTTAGTATCTTTAGTGGCATTGGGGTTAAATATCCCTCATAGAGAGACAAAGTAGCACAGAGACCTGGGAAGACATTGAGACAGTAGCACAGATCAACAGACACACACTGTGATATCTCAAGCTGGTCCCTCCGAGATCAATAACAATCAATGCCGTATAAGTACTAAGCATTGATGCACTCTGCTAGCACTGTGATTGAAATTAAATTACCAATGTGACTGCTGGGGTGACATGAGCCAAGCCTCTGCCATGGAAACACTGCTAGAGATAAGGATGAGGTAGTTGGTATAGCTAAGAGCCAGGTTATTAAATGGGTGCTTTTTAGACAAAGGGTACATAGCGCTTAATTGTTGTATTGACTATTTTATTTGTGAAGGGTTGCTGATCATTAACTGAGCACTTCAGTGAGTGCAAAGAGTGTTGTTTATAAATTGTGCTCTTGCATGTGCCTGTTTTGTGTGCCCATAGGCATACATCCAGTGTTGGTGGTAGACACTGTATTATCAACTCCTGATGCTATGGTTTGAGTGCTTTGCTCTTTCTGTGAGTTCCAACAAGAAAAGTACACGTTAGCACTGCAGTAACCTTTAGATATTTTTTTGTTTAAAGTAAAAATTGGAACTCATTAGACGTGTTTAACAAATACATATAAATACATAATAACATTTGAGTGGCAAAATTCTGTAAGGATTTTCAGGCAGTAAAAGTATTGATACGGTTTTGCTACATCTCTTGGGTTGCTACTTTTTCGCAGGCTTAGTTTTAACTGGGTCCTTACCTACACTACACTAGTCTTGAGCCAGTATCAGTAGCATGATTGGGACAGGTCAGAAATCTTTGTTTCCATCGTCTTGGTTCACATGAGAAAAAACTAATGGAGCTTGAATGTGAAGACGGTGTAGGGAACACACAGATCTGCTTGACCACTGGTGGAAATCTGCCTCTGCCTAGTCCATTTTGGTGTCAAATTGAATTCGGGAATAAGTACCAGTGCAGAGTACTCTGGTCCATGGACTGGGGAAATGTCTGGTTGGCTGGTGGCCAATAAGGCCACATACTTAGAGAAACTGCAACTCTAATGGCATATTGGGTCCAGCAGTGTGTGTTTGTATGCCTGGAGAGTATATACAAGTGGCAGCCACAAGTATGTCACTTGGCAGTAGCTGTCCTTAAAGTGCCATGGCTACATGTTCATCCTGAGTCCACCCCTGATTCTATATATATATATATATATATATATATATATATATATATATATATATATATATATCTTTTATCACACATAAAATAGTTTGCACGCTTTAGAAAACCATAAGTAAATAAAGGCGAGTATATTTCTGTCATTCATCTGTGTCCTGCAGTTTGAATTCTGATCCAGCAAAGCTCTATTTCAGAACACCTAGGTACATCTTGGTAATGTGCAGTAAATTCAAGTTACTAAGCATAGCAAAGTCTCAGAGATTGGAAGCAGCAAACTAAATGAAATTCTGCTGTTTTTAAATATAAACTTTAAACAAAGACATTTGACCTTCACTGTACGAGCACATAGGATCTAGAGTAATGAACGGTGAAGGATGAAAAGTGACAGCTACACAACACCCTGAATGTGTTCTACAAGAACATTTTATTAGCTAGTAAAAGTATCAAAACCACTATTACTGCCTTGAGAATCAAAAAAAAAATCTCTTTGGTGCTACAGAGAACATAATGCAACGTCTTCACTTAATACTTTGATGGCATTATATGAAATATATGTATATAAAAGATAATGTACTATGGGCTTAGTAAGGTGTGTTACACTATATAAGATATTTACTAAACAAGAATTTGTGGCTGCTGCAAATGGTGACCTTTGTGACAAGGTCCCCTATTGAATATGTGTATAATCAGTGACATATTATGGCCTTTGGCGGCGACATCCCCTCAGGCTCCATGTAACGCCACTACTCGATGGGCTGGTTTAAATGGGAGATCACTGATCTCCCCAACCAGCCCATAAACCAAGTGGACAGCCCTGGGTTATAGGTCTAGGTCAACACTAAAGGTAAATCCATCACTGTGTATAACCCACTGTAATGGTTTTGGGCCCCAACCACAAAAACATTGTTCAGTCGGAAAACAGGAGCAAAGAGAGAGAATGTTGACTGAAAGCTTTAATCAGCCAACAATGGTCCAAAAAATGGGACCATGGAGGGGGCAGTGTCCTCCAGCTCTGGAGCTGCAGCTTCTCCTAAAAGTAATTTATTAACATTATGTTATAATGTCATAAATCATTCTAAAACATATATTTTGAACTAGTGTACGGTACGTGAACCTATTTTTTTCCCACTCCCTTTTTGGTTGAAATATATATATATATATATATATATATATATATATATATATATATATATATATATAGCAACCCACCACTTATGTCCTCTGTGTTAACAAAAATACATAATTCATGTATCTGTCAGCGGAAAAAATAAATGCATCTAACTGATATTTTTATTTGTTGTATTTTTAACATACATCAGTTATAAACTGCAACCAAATCCATCCTGGGTTGTTTATTTAGGGTCCTTTCCTTATATTATACATCACTTGGTCAGTGAAGAGGAAAAGCGGGGTTTTATAGGCTGCTCGACTTTCTTTCTCAGATTCATTATTTTAGTAAAAACTTTTCTCAATGATTCCGCATTCATTAAGTACTGGAATAACGTGTGTTTTTTGTTTGATTTAGCTTTGATTAAATGTCTTAATTAAATCTGTAGTTCGGCGTCTAAAGGTCTACTTTGATATAGAGAAGTTTTACCGGCCTATTCATCAATCCGGTAAAATCAGTTCTAAACTGCATGCTGATGAGTCTTCAAGCCCACGTAGGTGTCTAAGTAAAAAATATGAATATTCATCTTTGTGGTTAATTGAGCCAGAGGTCAGGAGAACAGAGCACAGAGTTACCCAGGGATCTGCTTTTTCGATTTTCTTAATTTTTTTAAGTAATGCTTATTAATGGCCAGTATTGGTAGTCACATAACAATGCCTTAAGCCAATTAAAAGTTATATACCTGATGATCTGCCGCAGCAAGAACTGTTTTAAAAAAAATGTGTATAAAAAAAAAACTCATTAAACAGACCATTTTTGGTCCCCAACAGACGGAGTGAAGCAGTAGTTTAATATGAATTATTCAAACAAAAAAAAGAGAAAGGAAAGCAAATAACAGGTAGAAGCTGCAGCTTTGTAGCCACAGCTCCATGGTCCTAGGATTCTTGATACTGATTGGCTGCTAAGCAGGGATAAAAACTACTAGAATTTTTGTTGTGCGTTCTTTTATCCTCAAGCTGATTAGATATTGTTATAACCCTCTTAACATGACTCCCAAATCATCATATATTGTGAAAAAAAAATAATAAATCACAACAATACAGTAACTTCATCAAATAGCTCTTTACGAACCCCAACCCCTGAATAGCATAGCGCTGTCTATAATATTTCTTCCTCGTAGTTGTTCTGTAACAGACAAAACTATACATTAATTCTCCACAAGTTTTTGAACGTTTAAAGTTATGATGTTTCAAACAGATGGGCAATCAGTTTTAGAAGCTCAAGAATATGTAGCTTGCAGAGAAAAATAGTTTTTATAGTCAAAATGCACATTTTTCTGTTGACACACTAAAAACTAAAAATAATATTTGTTTACTCTTTATTGCTTCATAACCAATCAAAGAAAAAAGTAATTTGTCAACATTCTGTTGTGTTTCGGTATTTTGTCTGTCTGCAAAATATTTTTTTTCTGCCATCAAGCTGGGATACATATAAAAGATTTGTTGTATATTTTTATGCGCCATATGCTAAAAAGAGATTCCCCCCCCCTTAAAAATTCAGCAAAGGAAACACTCAGCGGGGATACAACTTCATTTTAAAGTGATATTTAAAAAAAAAAGTCACAAAAACGTATTTAAAACAAAGCTATTATAAATTGTATTTCAACTTTCTGTGAAGTAGGTGATCACCATAAGTATCTTTTAGAGGTCCACTGAGAGGCAAATGGATGTAGCTTAATTGTGTGTTATAAAGCATGCGCACCACCATAGCCATACATATTTTTTGGAAAAAAAGTAACAAACCTGTTTAGATCACACCAGATTTATTAATATGAATCCCTATATATGAAAAAATACCCTGGAACTTCTATAGTAAAAGGACCCAAGGGATGAGGAGGTCCTCCATGGGTCTGCAAGCCAACCCTAGGGCAGTAGCCCCCATTAATACTGCATTAATCAAGAGGACACATAAAAGGATTCTCCCCAGTTCTCCCCCTTTCTGAACAGAGAGACGATATGGACATCATAACTCTGAAATGGCACTAGTGATGACACTGTTTAGACCCTAGGTGAAGTGGTGTTGTGGTTGGTGGCTATCTTCTCCTTTGTTTATGTCCACAGAATTTGATGGCAGATCTGACCCGTTCTGCCCGTCTAGTTGGCCTGTTTTTCCTGATGTAAAAACTCAGTCCTTAATCAGTCTTTAGTCGTGTCTTGGATTCAGGATAGACATCTGCCAATTTCATGCATGTTTAAATTCCTTTACTGTGTTCCTTCAATCAACAGTGATTCTAGTATGCCTCCTACCTTTTGGACCTAATTTACGTCAAATGGCAGCAGAACAAAAAACAAATTACATGATAAACTTGTAGAACTGAATGCTAAAATAAGGTTGTGAAGCAATTACAAATGTACTTTATGAGTTGGGATTGAGAAGTAGGATCTGCTGCGTTCTAAAGTAACAACTGGAGATTCTTTATGTGCAGCTTGAATCTGTTATGAAAAGAATGAGTCGCTGGGAGACAAAAAGTTATTAATTTTTGAATCATTATAGCTAAATGGCCATCTTACCAGTATCCAAATAACATCCTACAGTGTAACTAAGCAACAGAAACAATTTATTCTAGAAAAAATGACATTTGATCTTGTATTGTCTATAAAGTAGATAAATATCTAAAAACCCGTAGAACAATAAAATCGTCTGAGTTCTGTTAGCATGCCAAAAATAATCTAAATAGGCTTCTTGTGGTTTTCTCCACTCATTATTTTATTTTATCGGTAAAGAATAGCAAAAGTAGTGAAACCGTACGTTTATATGTGACAGATATAAAGTATTTCATGATTCACAGATGAGAAAATTAATTTAAAGAAAATGCAATAAGGACATTGTTCTCACTCACCATTAACTGGAAAATGGATAAAACCTAAAAGTTAATTGAAACTCAAGAATTACATTTTAAATTTGCATTTTCTACATAGGTACTTACATATACACACTGCATACTTTCAAAAATGTATTCAAGTGTTTCTTCTTTGCCTTCCAGCCCTAAAAAGCATCTTGAGGATAGTGAATCTGATGGCGCTTTATAAGACAATACATAATCATAATAATAAAGGATAGTCTATATATTGTACAGAATTGTATGTAGTGTTGTTAAATAAATACGGCACAAACCATCTAGCCATGTCTCGATTGGCCATTAGGCAAACTGGCAAATGCCCGGTGTCTCCCATATACTGTTATTGCCGCTTGTGTGGCAGATCCTGTCTTGGAATTGGCTGGATTCACGCATCTGTGCCTTGCAAAAGAGTCCTGTCCATTCCACCCAGAGGCATCACCTAAAAGATTTATTGGCCTTGGCCCTTAGTTTTTTGTTATTTATCATAACTAGTTTAACAATGTATTATCGCTACTATTATTAAGTTATTAATACAGGCTTTATTTTTATGTTGACTCAGATTAGACATCTTAGTTTAGGTGGACTTTCTGGCTATATGTTGAACTGGACGTAAATAAAATGAGCGTAGACCAAATGCTTAGAATAAGAACGGCCCGGGGGGTAACTTTCTTCCATGTCCCCTCTGTTATCTATGAATATGAATAATTGTAATCGAAAGTTGACCTGATATCTAATTAACACTAAAAGACTTAAGGTTCCACTTTACAAGAGAAGTTATAAAAGCCCAAGACACAAGGAAATTCTTGTCCGACACAAGGTTTTCTGACCTACGAGTGGTGTATTTATCTTTGGCGCAGCCCTAGCCATAAGTCTAGAATGTGCCACCAACTGCCTCCTCCTCGCTGCATCCTTCTTCTGAGCTCGGGGATATGATGTCATATCGCGCTGCTTCATATTTTAAAGATGTTCAGTGCCTTTTAATGTATTATATGGAAGCTATGCCCAACACAGTGTTAATGAGCTGGTTGGGGAGACCAGTGATCTCTCTTTTAATCAACCTATTGAGATGCTACATGGAGTCTGGTTGCCTAGTAGGCTGACAGCCTTCCTAATATGTAGCAGAGAGGCTGCCGACCACCTGGACCTGCTGCTCCACCGGCAGTTCCCCTTGGCCACTGCCCAGTATAAATGTATGTACTTATTTGTAAAGGTCTCCGAATACAAGCATTGTGGTTTAAAGAGTTTTGTGAACATAAACCAGCTTGTATCGAGAACAGACATAATTATTAATAGCATATAGGGTTACTTTGTTACAAGATGTTATGACTCAAGATTCCGATTCTTTACAAATAATGTGATTTGTAATTCATTATCGTTATTAAGCGTGTGCCACATAATATAATTTGCATTTTGTTTATGAACTATCTGAAAAGCCAATGATCGGTTTACTGAACCCAAGTAAACAATGATTTGTAACACAATGAAATCACCTGCTATGGATTAGAAGCATATGGTAATATGATAAGTCATCTGTTTTAGTTACAAATGTAATTCTTTGTCTGATGATTACTGAGATCTCTTTGTTGAAAGCATTAATCTTTAATACAGTCTGCAAGACACTCGGGTAATCCTTGGAAGAAAATAATCATTTCTTCTAATGTATTCAAACAGAAAATGTGTACTGTTCATTATAGCGGCTTTTGAAAAAAAAAATATTTAAAATACTTTTTTATGTAAAGAAAATTCATCTGTTCTGAAGCTGGGGACATAAAATCTTTTTCGAATCCGCAAATATATATATATATATTTTAAAAAAATATGGCTTTATAATTCTGAATCCAGAGCAAATAGCATCATGTAGCAGATACACAACTGACATTGTGTACAAATCCATATTTTTAATGTGATCAGAGTCGTCTTAGTCTACATGAGAGTAAAACAGGATATCTATCAAGTTTCTGTTGTTTATATTTAATGAAATGTCTGGTTAAATACAATCTCATTTTAGATTATTATTTTTTTTACAAATTTTTTTTTTTTACAAATAATATGTATAAAACAGCAATGAAAATATTTACCGAGAGGGCAGGACATAAATAGATAAATGGAACAGCTTCCATGGAAGAGATGAATACAGTGAGGGGATGTAAACAGTGTGTTATGGGTATACTGTTTGTCTATCCTGAATCTAAGACTGCTTAAGGTTTGAGTCTTTACAGCAGGAAAAACCAGCATCTTTTTTCCATCAAATTCTATGTTTCCAAATGTTTTGGTACGGTGGACCCAGGGGCTGCCGCACAGCCCTCTTTCCACCTCTATACCCCTTCCATCACTCCTACCTCCGTCAACGATGTAAAAAGAGACTCCATTACATTCGTGGCATAATACAATACAGCCCATGGGATTTCCAGGCAGGTTCTAAAATCTGTATGAATACTTAATGTATCACTATGGATGTGCATTTAAGGCTCATATTTTTTCTTAATTTTCATACTGATATCACTTAAAATGTAGTACAGTTTTCAGTTTCCAGTGTTTTACAAAATGCTATTTTTATTTCAGCTTATATAGTGTTTTTTCTGTTTGGCCCACCAGGCAGACACATTTTATCATATTGTCTTGTGGGTAAACAATGGACTGTCTAAGGTCCGAAGGGAAAGGGATATCAGTAAAATAAGCAGGACTAAGCAGCATTATCATAAAGCACAAGCTCTTTGTATTGTTTGAACAATGGCCGCCTCCAGGTCCGCAGATAAAACGGTTTGAAATATGAAAGAAATAACCAAGTTCTCTTCAGTGCTAAATGACGCTACTAAATAAAAACGTAAGAAATGAAAACCCCCAATAAAATGTCTTATTCTTTTCATGAGACTTCCCTTTTAAGTATTATAGTTAAATGCATGACTTAGTGTAATATGTGTGCTTAATCATTTTTGTTCCTATATCACTTTAGATAACCATTTGGCAATTAGTCTACCAGTGCTGTTGGGTAATATGGACACTATTGCTTAACTTCATTTCCTGTGTATCTTCTCTTTGGAATGGTATGGAGATCTATCACACAATGTGATCAATCACAGAATGAGCTATTTAGCATTAGTCTGTATTGTGCTAATGATAGAACCACTTGTTTTAAGTGAAGATATATTTAAACCTTCACTGCTGGAGGATGAATGAGTCCGGCGCTTAAAAGCCACTTTCCCATGCGTGTAGCTTATGTCTACATGCGCTTCTGTATTTCTTTCCGTTCACTACATTCACTGCTTGTTGTATGAGAACCCTTTCACCGCAGGAAAATCATGCAAAGTAGAGGGACAAACAAAGATAAAATAAAATACATTTATTTTCCACTTGGTGTAACATTTGTTCCTGAACTCAAATTTAAAAGCCCGCTCCTTCCGAACAGTGACTAATGCATGAAAACTTTCACTGTCCTAAAATTACCACTATGGATCATTTAAGGACATCATACCACAAAAAACAAGGGGTTACGCAATGATGAACACCCCAGAGCAAAGTGACAAAAACCCCATATAGTATGTGAGAAGAACACATGGCTCCTTCCTCTTACCTTATATATATATTGCCCTATTTAGGCCTTGAAAACCCAGAAGTCATTTTGCCCAGGGCACCATATTTAGGATATAAGTGCAAAGCCAAGTGAGCTTCACCTAATGTCAATCTCAGCGCCTCTGGTCATCCGTTGCCCATCCTGTCCTGTTCATTTACATTCCATGTTTGACCACATTCCGTCTTCGTCTATGATGCGGTGGGACCAAATATATGTGTATTGAATGGGGAAACAGGAATATTAATTGCTTCCTGACTGTACCACGTTTTACACGTAGCTTATATTATTATAAGACAACACCTGGTCTGACTCGTATAAGGTTGCAACACAAATCACGCTTCCCTTGACGCAGATTTCATGTACATGTATGCTTGAAGCCAAGAATGGCAATGCAATTAAATAACTTACATGTGCATTATGATAAAGGAAAAAGAACAAAATGAGTTTCTTTATAATATAGTTTTTTTTTATTGTTGTTTCAAATAAGGAGAGACCCCTTTTGATGTGTGCACACATGATTCTGAAAAGATGCTTATCTACAATAAACCTTGACTAAGTTTGATGAGGCAATTTCAGACTCATGATCCTCAATCCAACCCGGTACTCCTTGACAGTCTCCTTTGATTAAAATTACTTACATCGCGGCAATTTGCTCAAAAGAATATCAGAGTGTAGATTATATAATGACAGTAAAAATAGCCTCTTGAGAATGATTTACTGACAACCTATCATTATTATCTGATTTGCACAGTCTGTGATGTAATTGATTAAACTGTTTTAGGTGAGTTCTAGGGTCTTAGAACTGAAAATTCTGCTATGCGGATATATATAAGGAGGCTGCTAATTTTAACACATTCTTTAATATGTTAGCCTATGGTTGACGACTTGAAGATAAATATATGGTAATATAATTATAATTTTATTCACCATATAAATATAGTTTAACCAGATCACCAACATGAGGCGTGTCTAAAAAAAGTTTCTATGGCTTTTCTTTATTTGAAATCAGGACCAACCTTAATGCCAATCAGATAGTTGCCTCTGGGGCTTGAATCAGGGAAATGCCAGGCTTAGAACTGCCATGGGCCCTGGTACCAACAGGCAAGCCCCGGAATAAGGAAGAAGGAACTCTTTATTTGTCCATGATATGGATTTTAAGGTGGGTTCCAGACAGGCGCATGTGACATTGCGCCTTTTGGCATGTAATCGATTCCCATCATTCTCCCAAGTTGGAGGAGGTTGGAACAACAGAGATTGGGCTGCCATTTTCTTCTAGGACTGACTCTGCTTGAAACATTAGATCTGTTCATGCTTTAAAACGTCTGTATTGGTGTGATGTGAAACAAAATATAAAAAATATATCACAAAGGTTTGTCTACATTCAAAGGTATTTATTAAAAGGTAATAACACAGCAAACGCATTTATCCCAAATACACACCCATAGCCAAACCCCACAGGACAACGAACCCCTTTTATCTCTCTCACTATATACACATTTATAACAATTCCCTTCCACACACTTTGATTTCACCCACTGTTAGGCCTCCACATGTGATAATAGCTCACTGCTGGGAGCTGACTCTTACCACATCCACCATGGAGGAAAAACAAAGAACAGAAGAATTTCCTGTGTGGCATTATATTATAGACCCTACATTTGACATCACATCCTGTTTGCAGTGTATTCATGTGGGAGGGAAGGAAGGAATCTAAGAACGCCCACCTAAACCTATTTACCACATTGGAATAATTTGCATCTTGGCAGTAGCAGATTACAATTTACTATCTAGCCTTTTCTCCTTGCTTTGTCCAGCTTCTGCCTCCAAGTCTTGAACCTGATCCTAGACATTATGAAAAAATGCGACATTTCCCCATTTAAGAAACCATAGCTTGTTGTGATAGTAATATGATTCAAAAAGTTCCATATTTACCTACAGCAATGACTGCTGCAGGCAATCATATTTTCCAAATTGAATCCCAAGATGAACCCAGGTGCCTAAAGAAAACTTTTGGTAACAAGAATTACGGAAGGTTCTATAAGGGTAATTATGCCTAATTTATTCTTTATATATAAAACCCCTTTAAGGATAAATGCATGGTATGAAATCATCCAAATTATTCCAGAAAGCAGGAACTGAATGCATTTTACTGTACTATTACTTATTTTAATGTCCTTTGGCAAAAATGTTCATTTCTAAAAGCGAACGTTAAGGAAGGTTAGAATGCCAAATCGTTCCTCTTCCTTTGCACATTTTACTAAAAAAAATCCATAGGTTAAAAAACTTAAGAAAAAATTAAAGATAATAAAAGTGACTTACTGTTAATTAACAGAATCCCCTGGCAAAAAAAAGGCACTTAAAGGCAACATAACTTAGAATAAGTATAACACGAAAGGGCACATTCTTGGATGACTTCTCTTAATGGTTGACTCAAACATCTTAACTGAATTCCTAATAATACTCTGAATCTTTTTATAGTTTTACAGTTTGTTGATACGATCTCTAAAGAGCAATATTTGCTTTATGTGTTTTAATAATTATATCTTCTATGTTGCTTCAGTTTGAGCGGAATGCGAAAACTAACCTATATAATAATAAATATTAACCATGTCTTTGTCCTTACGTAATTATGACTTTTTCTGTAGTAGTTTGTTAAAACTAATTAGCAATTTTCTGTGAGACCTATTGTACGGTGCTAAGGAATATGCGTAGGATAAGTATTAAATGTTAGAGATAATTAGTTAACCCAGTCCATGGGGATCGTTTTCTTGCCATAATTTTAGAATATTTAAGAATTGTAAATGAAAATTTTATTAACCATTATTCCTGTGGATAGAATAAAAGTAAATCCCGCTCCGGACACTTGTAATAGCAGATCTTTGTACTCAATCATTTTATTTGGGAGAGTACGGGGCCATCGCCCGTTTGTTCATATTGGCTTTCCTCTCGTACCATCACATATCCCCACTTGTCTTACTTTGTTGGTTAGTGTTTTGTTCTTTTGTATTTAAGAGCACATTCATTTGAAATGGCCAAAAAAGAACAATTTCGGCTTAGAGGGTCTTCTGAAATGTGTGGCTAGGTACTTATTGCTATGAGCTAGTCAAAACCTCTCATTTATATTATGTTTATATATTTGTTGCCAACTTTATTAGGGTAAGAAGCGCAGACAGTTTTTGTTTTTTGTATACATTGTACAGCCAATACACTGTTTTTGCAGCATGCTTACACCTGTTTGGTAGGCCTCGTATTACACATTTGTATTAATTGAGCCTGAGACTAGCTTAGCGCACCGACATTTTTTTTTTTCCCTGTTTGCACATATTTGAGGTTGTTGGCTCCTCATCAGTCTGGTTGCAGCTTGCTGTCCAGGGGTTAATGGGGAGGAGGTTTAATTGCACCTCCCCCAACACATTAATAAGGTTTTGGTAGCAGTATAAACTGCTTTGTGTGCCCACTATGTAGGAGGTGAGAGTAGGATCTCACCCTATTGAGAGTGTGCCTTGACGTGGCGGGTGAGCTTAATTATGCTTTGGCCAATTCATATAACCAAAACCTCTCATTTATATTATGTTTATATATTTGTTGCCAACTTTATTAGGGTAAGAAGCGCAGACAGTTTTTGTTTCTTGCATACTTATTGCTATGAATTTATGTGCCAATAAGCCATTTAGAAGAATAGTAACATTTATTTATGCAATTTGTGAACCCATTTGTTGTGGTTTGTATACATATTATTGACATTTAGGGCTGTAGAACCATGTGATACCTTCATACCCAGCAAATATTCTGAGCTCTTGGAAAAGAGGGAATAGAGGGATTTGGGTCACACAGTAGGACTGTGTCTCCTAGAGAGGGACACTCAGGAAGTATGCATGTAAACATGCATGCGCATCCATCAATATATTTATTATACACCTTGAATGCTGAGGAATAAGAATGGCATCTAGGGTATTTTCCTGCCAGTATGTAGAATCAATACATTAACGAGAACATAAACTTATCATGGTGAGGATCTGTTAGGATGACAAAGAACAGAAAATGTATTTTCTAAATCTTTATATTTTGATCAGAAACATTCAAGTCTATAAATCATTTAACACCACCCTCTGTCTACCAGATGTGGTAATCCAAGAGGCTACACATGACAAATGTATGATTTTTTACTCCACCGTGTATCTCAGATGTCTTCAAAATCACATTTGAAAGGCATCTCCAGGGGTTGTTCATAGTGACAAATAGGGATGTTACAAAGCCAATTCTGTCCAGCAGGTGGTGGTGCTTTGCTTTTGACACCTCTCTGCAGGACAACTAAAAATGTACGTTTTCTTATATCTGTCTGGTGTATTTTATTTATTTATTTACTATAGGTGCATACATTAGTCAATGCGGTAATAAAAAGTACTTGTTTAATGTTTGAAAAAAAAAAAAGGCTGGGACTACAAGTGAATATATCTAAACAAGTCATATCCAAAATTCCTTTTTTGGGGCATTTTAGAAGATTTGATGCCCTGGATAAATGAATGAATAAAACCAATTATACCACTTCCTCCTAAATATATTAAATACTATTTTTTATTGATTTATATAGCGCTAATATATTCTGTGCCGCTTTTAGAAAAACTAAAATAATTCAAAGTTTAGTTTCTGAAAATACATTTTCAGCTAAAATTCTGTTTCTGTTCCCTTTTTTTCTGTTCCTTATAACATCAAATTTAATTGCTGAAACCAAAAAAGCCTCTAATGTATTAATCACAATCATCACAAACACGAGGGGGGGGTAATTAGTAATCTCTGTAAGCAAATAACATTGTCATAAACATTCTATATTTACTCATTCTCTATGAATTACTCTCCTTAATAATTAATTAGTGTGGCGTGTTAAATTATTGAAGAAGTTCAGTCTCTTAGAAATTCTAAATTGAAAAGTTAAATTAAGACTTTATTACTGCTAGTCTGTTTTTTTAAACGTTTTTCCTGGTGTATTGTTTAGACCGGGGGCGTCCAACCTGCGGCCCTCCAGCTGCTGCAGGACTACATCTTCCATCCTACTCAGCCAGCCCCTTAGCTGAAAGAACATTATGGGAGATGTAGTCCTGCAGCAGCTGGATGGCCGGATGTTGGACACCCCTGGCTTAAGACTAATATATTTAATAGAATTGTGTACAGATAATTTTAGTTCTTCTTTTAATCATTAGCCAAAAAGGCACATTATGCGAAACAAAAAATAATAAAGTAGATCCTGACATCTAATGTGTGACCTTTAGTTGTATCTTCTGTGGGAGGAAAATAAAGCCTTCAGAGATATTTTGACAAATTGTAATTTTGTATATTAAATCCACCTGCGTTGAGAGTGAATGAGGAGGGATTTTAGGGTTATAAATGTCGATCTACAAATTTTAGGTAAAAGCGAGATCTATGAAGGTCACATAAAAATCATCATTACTGATTACATCTAATACAACTTAAGGTAATATGAGACAAAAGCAATTAATTTAGATCTTGTATTCAGTAAATATAGGTTGATGTTCCTCTGATTTAGAAAGAGAGACAGAAGCTATGGATGGACACACATTTTTTTCTATGTTGGCCCAATAAAAGTATGAACTTAAGACTTTGAGTGAGACATAGAAACAGAATTTGCTGACAGATTATTATTATTTATTGTTTTATATTTGTTATTGTTGAATCAAATTCCATAGCAGATCAGACCCTTTCGGGCCATCTGGTCTGCATGTTATTCCTGCTGTAAAGATTCAAACCTTAATCAGTCCTTGATCTTTTCTTAGATACAGAATACCCAAATACCTATCCAAGGATATACATTTGGCTAGACTTGTCTCCCAGGACTCAAAGCTATCCTTCAGGTATCTGGCATGTTCCTTTGTCCAACAGAGTTATTAGGTAGCGTTAGTATATTCGGGGGTAAGCAACGTTGCTATTACTAAGAGATAGCTCTACAGATATCCAGTCATCAAAAATTCTGAGCATTTTTTTGCTTAGTGTTTTTACGATAATCCTTTCTCATTCCTGTTGATAACTTGTTTAACAGACATTAAGGGGAATCATATGCTTTACAGAATGACTGCTAAATAATTTAAGGTCAAGAGTAAGTATGCCAAGCCCATTTATGTACAAGCAGACAGTAATATACTGATATACTATAAAAGTTGCCTTTTGCATCCACTGGCAAATGTGCTTAAATTTAGAGAATCAGAGATTTAGGATGACAATGCGGATGAATTGTATTACTGAAGAGGATTTGTTTCTTCCAATCGACTCTTCCATTCTAGCATTTTATGCGTTGGAGTTAAACCAAGCAATTGTGTTTTTCAGTCCAATGTAACAGTTTCTTATGCTAGTTTTTTTTATCCTCGCATTGCTTAGGTGGGCGGTCAAAGACTTCTTGGCAGACATATTGGCTAGGAGTAGGGGATATTGCCAGTATTATGAAAGGAATTTCTGCAGTTTGAACACTTACTGGTTATGTTATGTACACCATTATATTTATTACATGGAACACATTTTTTCTTTTTGTGCATCGACACGTGTGTCGTAACATCATCAGTGGGTATTCATAGTTTCCAGGAGCTTTAGAAGATGTTCCTGTTGGCGTTACGTTGCAATGGAGTGGAGATTTTTTTATCCCGTCAGGGGCAAACTCTCACTTTTTCACCCAGCTATACTAATAATGAGGCCACTTAATGCGCCAGTTAACAGGACGGTGTTATGACTTTTACTACCAAGCAAGTTGATGGAGTCCACGGTTGAGAGTAAGGCAGAGTTACTTTGTTTCTGTAACTGATTACAGACTCCAAGGAACTGAAAATGTATTAAATGAAGAAAAACACAAAGTGATCTCTAAAGAGATTTGAGTCATAGTTCCTTTAAATATGTACTTTTACATATGTGTATATTTCTATAAATATATATATGCTTATGAACACATTGCGGTAAATGTAAAATGTTTATACTTTGCGTTGTCTTTAACCAAAGTGTTCCGTTTGTGTTAAAGCTTTTCAATCCATTACAATAACTTTAATTGTATTTCTGTCACTTATATGTGTCTATCCAAAACCTGTAGTCTTTTTAATGATACATTACCATGAACGTTATGAAATGTTGTCAGGCTATAGGATGGCATATTAAAGCTCGATTATAATGAGGTCTTTACAAGCTGCTCTATTTGACTGCTAGCATTGAATTCACAGGTGCCTACAATTCTGCATGTAATTGGAAAATGGTTCTTTGTCACCTAGACGTGAGAACAGGTATGTCTTCAGGCAAACTGGAAACAAGGAAAAGATGTATGCATAAAGTATGTGTTAATTAGCATGCTGGTCCTACCTCTGATGACAATGACCTTCTTCTAAAAAGCCAAAATGTATCAGATCGCTATACTTTGTCTTTGACGGTCAAACCCTTTATGTTCTATCATGTTAAAGAGCACATAAAGGGAAATGAAGGAGAAATCAGTAATGGAATAGTTGTCACGTAGTATGGGAAGCTACCTAAACTGATGCTGATTTGGAAAGGCTCAGTTCTAAGTAGCAACTGATCCACCTATAGATATAGAGCTTTGCCTATACAGTTCTGATAGGTATTAAATAAAGGTTGTTATAGGGAAGGTTGGTTTATAGTTAGAGAAAGACAGCTTGAAATAAAAAAGAGGCTGTTGAGATAGACAGAAAAGAAAGTAATACAAATTGACTGGTGAGGGGCAGTCAACCGGAGGGCACAACTACTATCCTTGTATGGAGCTTGGGCAAGCAGAGGGAGAGCCTCCATGATCTGTTACAGGCATCCTCCTTGGCCGTCATGGCCCACCAGAAAGGGACTGAGCTCTCACTGCCTGCTCCCCAAGACTGGGCCTTTGTGAATTTTGGGGCCCAGATGGCCCCCTTCCAGGTATTAGGGCCTTGTGGCTCATTCATGGGGTGCGGCAGTGGCAGGTGAATAGTGTTGGATGGTGAAGAAGCATGGGATTTAGGTTTGCACTGGACCCCAATATTTTTGATGGGGGCCCTTCCTGTAGCTATGTTTATTGTTATGATGTTTATTATTATGAGGCAGTTACAGAACAATAAATAAAATTCCCTTCAACTGCAGTCTGCCTCTGACATAGACATCCAACATAGGTGTAAGAATAAAACTAAAAGAATTGTGTAAAGCAATGGTTTTATTTATACATTTCCTTTCATATCTGTAACATACGCTTTAGCTATAATTGAACTTTATGTTCTTTTTTATTATGGGTATTATCTTGTTTCCCACAGTTTGCTTGATTGTCGGTAAATATTATCTCCCCAGCTCTCTGTTTTGCTTCTTCTCCTTCACTTTGTCATTATTGCTATAACGTCTGTCCAAGTTTGTAACTTTTTTTTAAAAAACAGGGATGCTTTAAAGACAAGTGATATGTCCCCCCCCCGTTTTGTTCTTAATATATTCTTATACCTCAGCTGTATAAGAATATATTTTCATTTCGCCTGAATTTGCAGGAAATGAAAAGCCAGATTCATGTGTCAATATCTATTGACGTTTAAACCCGAGTCCTACAAAGTACTTTTATTATATGACTATTATTTACACTTTATATATTTTAAAGGTACATCATTGAAGTGTGAATATAAACCAGTGTAAAACCCCCCAAACAACATTTTAGTTTACATTTACCTATTTTAAGAATCCTGAAGTCAACTTGAAGAACATACTTGTGTGAAAGTAGAAGAGGACCTTGCCATCTATTAGGTGGTTGAGGGGGAGTGAGACAGTATAAGACCCCATATTACGCCTTTGACTAGTGCACTTTAAGATATTATACTCTGTCTAAATTTATGTGCTCTCTACAACTTTATATGAAGCTACGCATGTTTGCTTGAGAACGTTCTTTGGTTTGCTTTAGAACCCAATATTATGAGTTTTCCATTTTGCGAGGTTGTATGGCTTTTGGTGAGTCTGGTTCACCAATGTTTTTGCTTGTTAGATGAATCTTTCACCAAACTGAATCCAAGTATTCACGTTCAACTTGGGTATCGGCAAACATGGTGGGTAATAGCAGCTTCAGCCCTCTCGCGCTGCAAAAATGTCGTGTAGTAGGGTTCCATATTCACTGTTAGAATCCCAGTGAAAATACATGACTTTATATACTTAGCTAGTGGGGCACAATAAAAGGACAGTTTAATGTCCCTGACAGCCTCATGAAAGAAGTACTTTCTTGGCACTTTAAGAGGAATTCTTTAAAAGGTTAAAAAAAGCCTACCTTATGAAGAAGCTGCAGGTCTCGGCATAGAAACTGTGTTCTAGATAAAGAACCCATAGGCTTTGTATATTCCACTAGCACAAATGCGTACTAGACTAGATGGCATCAGCACAAGGTAGAGGTTTAATGGCGCTACATAGTGTTTTGTTGTTTCACTTCTGCAGATATTCACTTTGCAAAAAAAACACCAAAATAATAATTTCAGTATAAGGAACATGTTGACCTTGTTGGCAGTTTGAAATATACGTATTTATTAATAATGTTTTTGGTTTGCTACACAAAAATAGCTAGACGGACTGAATTCAGCTTAGAAAAAAAAATTTCAATAATAAGAATATTTGATTTGATGAATGGCCGCTTACTAAAGAGGTTAAACTGTGGGAGAATAGCTGAATTGATTAAATAAACCAAAAAAAAACAAAAAACCGCAGGACTAAGAAGTCTAGGTGAAGTTCTGCAGTTTGCCAGCTGTTTGAAAGAATGAACAGGCTTCCTATAAGCATCTAAAAAGGTTGTTAGGAGGCTCAAGGGGATAACTTTGTGTTACGTGCACTGCTTGCACCAGTCAGAATTTGTACTGTGCCCTCGATTTTTGTCACAGTAAGAGGGTGGGGAAATAAAAAGTAACACCAAACGTGTTTGGTTCAAAAAGAGATGGCCCCCATAATCACAATAAGCAGAATCAGCTGCTGTGTTTTTGACTTGCACTTTTATGTCGGCTTTTTAAAATAAGGATAGAAGCAAAGCACATGCCAGTTTGCACAGCTGGAGGACACAGCGAGGGTCTGTGGTGCCTCTGACTGCCTCTTGTGCCTGCGGAACGTAGTGCTCGGTGTGGAAAGGCTGCGTTGTGTAGTGAATAGAATTAAGGCTAGAAACCTAGATGAAAACATCTTACTGCCAAAACCACATCAAGAAATACAAATAAATATATATATATATATATATATATACACAACACATATATTTTAGTATTCACTAATATAATGTTTTCAGGCAGCTGCGTATTAGCCGTCGTCTTGTAGATTGGGCTAAGGTAACAGAACGAGAACACATACAAACACTCTGACTCCTTATCATACTGCCTTGGGGTAAACATTAGAAAGGCTCAGTCATAATCTCACAGAGACCTTCTGACTAATGAAGGTCTGTTGCAGAAGGGGCTCTACTCGATAAACAGAACTTCATTAACATTGCCATAAAGAACCGGCTAAGTGTAGTGTTTGGGGAAAAAAGCCAAATATTATGTGACTGGAGATAAAGGGAGGTTACTGGCGTGAAATGACATAAAAGCAGGGTTTTGTTCAATGCCGACCGATATTAATGTATACAGTCGTGTATTCAATGCTCTGAGAAAATATTTTTCAGTGGCACTCACCCTTCTAGCTAGGACTGACACTTCAGCTTTTGTGATGCTACAGAAGATGGACGGAAGAATTGGGAGAAACTAGTAAATGAAGCGAAAGAAACGTGAAGGGATGGAGAAAAGGCTAAATAGATTGGTTTCAAAAACCACTCCTCTGAAGTCATTTATTTTATCCGTCTCAAACAAATAAACATTATATAAGCTTTTACATCAAATCCGACCCACTAGACGCGGTATGTCCCCATCTGCACCAAACTACACGGCATCTTATCAGAAGCGCGTCCAAGTGTTAAGAAGCCTTAAGCTCACAGAGCATAAGACATAAAGAAAAATAATACCCTTTGCAAACACTGCTTGACAAGACAGAATAAACTTTTTTTTTTTATCATTGCATTATTTTCTCTAGAGGGGTTTATTTCGAGCCATAACTACATGTAAGATGTGTAAAGGCAAAAGGGACGGATAAATTATTGAATGTGTTAGGAAGCTGTTCACCCAATTATTTATTTATTATATTATTTGTTCTAGATTAATTAGCGTCTCGGAGACTTCAGTTTAACAAAAGATACAAAAAAAAAACTTTATATTGAGGTTTCAGTTCTTTGGTAATTAACATCCTTCTGGTCTGCTCGTACACAGCTATTTCCTGATGAGTTTAAAATAGCTGTTAATGCTATATTACATATTATAGCTGTCAAAATTGTAATATATAATCCTCGTCTTTTACCTACTTTGTGTGGAATAAAAGTCATTTGGGGTAATTCATTTAAACTTCACATTATTCAATAAAATAGCTAATGTAGCATTAGTTACAGAATTATCATAACTTGAAGCTTAAGGTGAACCTTAGTAATGCCAACCAACACATTTTATTTTTTAAAGCGAAGTTCTACTGTCCCTGGCAGGATCTTAACCAAGGAACTCATATCGGTGCGCTTTAATGTACTTTAATATGCATTCTTTCCACTGAACAAAGTAAAGCACCTACCTTCAGGAGGAGCTGCAGCTCCAGAGCTCCTGCAATGAGAGGCCGGCCCTGGCACTTGAAGACCAGTGCCCACCCGATGATGTATGCACAGCTCAAAGCTGGATATGCGTCGCTCCACAAGGTTTTTAGGCTCACATAGGCTTGCTACCTGGCATATCCAGCCACTGGCCGCATGCTGCAGTGAGTGGCACTGTCAGCCAGTGGCCCGCCATTCATTTGCCCGGTGTGTCTAATGGCCAGTCTGGACGTGGACACCTTCTGTGCAGTATAATATTTCACACAACTGATTTCCTGCTTAAAAACAATGGGATCGCCTATTTATCTGTATGTTCTTGCTTAAACCCCCCCCCCCTGGAACATTTGCCAGCCCCAGGTTGCTCTGAGCAGTTGTCTCAGACTTAAACAACCCTTCTGAGCAATGTGGCTTGGGAGGAACAGGGATTTCAGTCCCTCTTGCAAAGGGCAGGGCAAGGAACACCTCGGAGCAACTTGGCCTGGGGAGACCAATGGCTTTGGTGGCAGGTCTGTAAGAGTGACTCTATTGGTGCCCGGCTGGGAGCTCATCTGGCATCAACCAATGAAGGGCAACTGTTCTTACCAATAGAGTCGCTCTTATGGACCATTAAATCCTGGTGCGATCCTACGGATTAACCCCTGCTATACTACGGAAGACTTAATATAGGCTAGAGGTAGTGACTTGTATTGGTATTTGTCTACCCCAATAGGCTAGCCTAGTTACAGGAATACTATTTATATTTATATTATATATAGTACGCAGCGTTTTCATGTTCTCCCGAATACAAATGCAGAAGTCTATTATATATATATAACATACAATTAACACCAGGTGACTGCGCTTAATTAAATCCAATCAGTGAAAAAATATTTTTAAATAAATAAATACTACCTAAATAGGTGTGTTGAATGATGTGTGAGTCTCACTTGAAAAATATAAAACAGAAACAAAAAATAGTGCAATATGTAATTATTCAGAAATAATTGTTTAAAATATCAGTGGACTCTTACATTTGATGGGGCTTCCCCAAGCCCATATAATGCGCCTATTCCGGAATCAAGGTGCTGCCTTTCATCCGGACTTTATCTCATCAAAATCAAGAGATAATAATGAAGGTTGTTGGTCTTAAACAAGATGTTGTAGTTCAGCTTGTTTGTAAATACAATCCGCAATGTGAGAGTAGGTAGAGAGTAAAAAGGTTCACTTGCTCCTTTCTCCGCGGGTTCAGATTCAAATTTGCGGCGTCCCGCGTCCTGTTGTAGATGAATCTGTCCTGCACACGGGACAATAGAGAAAATCTCCTCCTGTTGTGAACGTCAGCGTGTATTACGCGTTTCGCCTTAAGGCTTCCTCAGATACGTATATAACACATTGCACCCCTATAATACTATGTAGCCAGCACTACTGGCAAGGTAGGCAATAGCCTACGACGCAGATAGCTTGGGGGCACCCGCTCTGGTTTGCCGTCTACCTTCAGTGCTGAGTTTGCTTGTGATTTTTCAGTTGATCTATACCTGCAACGCTATATTTCCTTATGGTTTTTATTTGTTCTATACCTAAACTACATCAGGGGTGTAGCGCAGTGAAGGAGGGGACAAAGAGTGCCGCCAACGCAATGGGGGGGCATGTCGTGTATAATCTGCTCACATGACCCCAAGATCAGAGCACGAAAGGGTCTGTGACAAGGGGTGGAGCCAAAGGGGTGGCAGCAAAATGTAGACGAAAATCCATGCATCAGCCATGTGCGATATTCTTTATAACGTCAAACTTTGTCTCTCGTAAAATATGAAAGGTTCTGAAGATTACTTTCAAACACACTGAATATGATAATTCCCTGTAGACTCTTTTCCATTTGACAGTAAATGGTTTAAACCGGTTCATGGCGTTTCTAACTTATAAAAACAAGGGAACACATTTTAAACAGACATCTCTTCCCAGGTTCCAATATTTGGCGCTCACGTATCTCGATAGGAAAACTAGACACATCTCAGCAAATTGCTTTCTTGGTATGCATCAGTGTGTACAATCTGTGGCTGACCACAGCAAAGCATTCATCATTCCTGACTCTTAATGTACCTTTTTCACTTTAGGGATATTGATTACATACTTTTTGTTAAGTGCATACTTTGTGAATAGTGCTCTAACAAGTTGAAGTCTTATTAACGCTAATCCCTGTACTCTCCATGGTGTGGTATAAGAGGTCAATAATCAGCATCCACTTCTACAGCTATATACTGTAAAAGTCTGATATTGGTAAAGTTACAAATAACAGTTTTTATTTCTCTGCCGTCTAATGGCGGCAGGCATTTTACACGAAATTATGAATAATGTCAATGAAACTTAAAGAAAATTCTGTCGATTTTTTTTTTTCTTCGCCTCTAAAGGTTTTTCTCTTTATCCCGTCTTATTAGCATCTTAAGTTGTGGATAATTGAAAACTGTCTACAAGACATGAACCCAAAGGGTGGTTAACCACAAGTCAACCTAAGCATCTCTCTCTAGAGTAACATTCAGATCAATGATTAGTAGCCCTTATTGTTGGTTATATGTAGGAGTGAAAGGTTGAGGAACCCACATTTCGAAGGTGGACGTCAATGTTTTGGCTTTGGGTAGCCTTTTCTGTGTAATAGTGTAAACTGCTTACATATGTTGAGGGTGACTGCCATTTGTTTTCTTGTACAAGTTGAAATTGTTGACTTGACAATTTTATTCTCTAAACAAAGATACAGTTGAGTTAGGTACTTACCTCTCTTATAAACTAAGTACGAATTAAGGAGAATGTAAGTTAAGAGATGATATGGCTTTTGAGTGAGAGGAGGGTTCAAGGAAGTCATTTGTGAATCGGAGAGTTTATATTAAAAGGTTCTGAAGGAGGTAATTAATGAGCAGAGAGTTTGTTTTGCAATAAAGAAGTTTTTTTATTGGGGCACCTGACCATTACACCAACAGGGATTTTCCACTCTTCAGGCCATTTTCTATTTCAACATGACTGTGTCCCAGTGCACAAAACAAGGTCCATAAAGAAATGGTTGGATGAGTTTGGTGTGGAGGAACTTGACCGGCCTCACAGAGCCCTGACCTCAACCCCATCAAACACCTTTAGGATGAACTGAAACATCAGTGGCTGACCTCACAAATGCTCTACTGGATGAATGGGCACAGAAATTCTCATGGAAAGATCACCAAGCAATATGTAGACCAACTACATATTAATGTCTATGTATTTAGAATAAGATGTCATAAAAGTCCCTGTTGGTATTACAATTACTTTAATAATCACCTCGGCACATCTTGCCAGGTAATCTGGTAGAGACCAGGTTAAAATTCCACGGACTCGCTGTTTGAAAGTCTTAGTTAACATGGTGCCACTGCCCCCCCCCCAAACGCTCTTCAATCATCTGTCTCCTTCGCATTACGATGTTTAAATCCCTATCGGCTTGAAATGTGTTTCCTGCCCTCCAATAAAGAGGTTAATTCAGTGCAATTTTAATTTTAATCTTTGATGAAAGCAGAACATGCAAATTAAAACAATGTATTCTTTTGAATTTAATAGCCAAGTGAGCTTAATAAATAGCAGAGAAGAAGTTCTTATTATTGTTTCAAAGCTGTTTGGTAGAATGTGCGTTTAACGGGTGCTGTGGATCGTGTGGGCAGGAAACAGCAGGAAATGATTGTCTGGGCATGTAATATCTCTAGATTACAGTCTTTTAAAATCTGCTTGTTTGAGCCGGTGGTGTTTTAAACTTTCCGCAAAACAAAAGACGCTGCATTTAAAATGTAAAGTATTAAGGAAGAGAACCGTAAGTACTGTGCCAGGGTTTCCTGCAATAATTATGAATATTCAAGTATCTAATTTAGAATGTTCGTGTTATAAATAAATCATTGAAATACCCATGCATCTCCTGTTTGTTATTCAAATTCTCTTTTTTTTCGGGCTCTTGTGGTATTATTTATTCATGCAATAACATGGATTTCTTGCTGCGTTGCTTTGTTATGTAAGTACTGTGGAAATTCTACTAAACAAATGTTATCTTGGAAAAACTGAGTCGACCTGTATAAGCAGACACGCTCTGAATCATTACGGTTATATAGGCACAAATTATGTAGCCTCCTCGGAGGTCGAAACACAAAGAAGGCGGAGGAGGCCTAGATCGTAACTCATATGGTGCAGCAAAAATAATGGCCTAAAATCTTATATAAGAGCAAGAAAATGCAGTAGGAAGCATCCTTTCCCAAATTCACATTATGTACATTAAATGATATATTTTGGACTTTATAGTAATTATTATGCCATTTGTGCACAGCATTCTCTTTCATTAAATTAGGAGAGTTGGCATGGTTGATTAGTTACCTGATATGATGGATCTTATAAAAGAAATTTTTAGTACCGTATTTGCTCGATTATAAGACGACCCTGATTATAAGACGACCCCCCAAAATCTGAATATTAACTTAGGAAAAAAGAAAAAGCCTGAATATAAGACGACCCCAAAGGAAAAAAGTTTTACCAGTAAATGTTAATTCATGTAAACTTTTTTTTTTAATAAAAGCTATGATTGAGAAAAAGATTTTTTTTGTTTTTATTTCTTGTATTTTCCAACCTGTCCCCCAGTTACGCACATCTGCCCCCAGGCTTGCCACTCCAATATGGCACTGTGGCCCATGATATGCCTTTTAACCCTCTATATGCCACTGTGCCCCATGGTATGCCTTTTGACCCCCTATGTGCCACTCTGCCTCCAGAAATGCCTTATACCCCTATATCCCATTCTGGCATTTAGGGGGTTAAAATGCATATTATGGGGCAGAGTGGCATATAGGGAGGTATAAGGCATTTCAGGAGGCAGAGTGGCATTAAGGGAGTTAAAAGGCATTGTATAGAGCACTCTGCCTCCAGAAATGCCTTATACCCCTATATGCCACTCTGCCATTTAGGGGGTTAAAAGGCATATTATGGGGCAGAGTGGCATATAGGGAGGTATAAGGCATTTCAGGAGGCAGAGTGCTCTATTAAATCCCCCCTTAACGCCACTCCAGAAATGCCCTATGCCCCCATTTAACACACACACACACCCTATACCCCCATTTAACTAACACACACACACACACTCTCTCTCTCTCTCTCTCTGTCTCTCTCTCTCTCTCTCTCTCCCCCTCTCTCACCCCCCTTCCCCCGCTCTCCCCCCTCTCTTACCGATGCTTCCAGCCGGGGCAGCGGGTTGACGTCGCCTTCTACTGCAGCCGGAAGGAGGTGTGGCTAGCAGCGGGGGTTTGTATGCGTCCGTCGCGTATACTTTCCCCGGCTGTCAGAGATCAAAGTTCCCCGCACCGGTGCGGGGAACTCTGATCTCTGACAGTCGGGGAAGGTCTATGCGACGGACGCAGACAACCCCTGCTGCTAGCCACACCTCCTTCCGGCTGCAGTAGAAGGCGACGTAGACGCGTAGACGTCAACCCGCTGCCCCGGCAACACAGCAGGAAGCAAGGAAGCACCGGTAAGTGTGTGTATGATGGGGGGGGTCGGGTGAGACAGGAGGATCCAGGTCCCCTGCAGCGGTGCGGGGGATCTGGATCTTAGTCTCCTAATCAGACCTCTATTTGAGGTCTGATTAGAAGACGACCCCGATTAGAAGACGAGGGGTATTTTTCAGAGCATTTGCTCTGAAAAAAACCTCGTCTTATAATCGAGCAAATACGGTATATTATGTATTTGAGAAAGTAGGTACATTGTGGGTTTGATCATTTTAGTAAGCATCGCCATAGTGTCTGTAGCACTCTTTACAGCCTTGCTTTCTCTAGCCCAGCTCTCGTCCAAGCCCTTGCAAACATAGGAGATGACCTCATGGCGGTGCCCGTACCAATTCAGCTCCCTGTGGCTTTTCCAGTTAGACTCTATGGTAGAGCCGGGCTTGGTGTTAAGGAATAAAAGCAAACGAAACATATGGTGGAACAAACTTTTGACTGGTGCATACCAGAGTGGTGACAAAGCTTATATATTGTCACTATGACATCATAATTCGCAACACGTTGTACCATAAACGATCTTGATCCCCGACAGCTGGAGCTCCATACGTACTCAATGTAGATCATATGTGTCAGGACCGGGGACGGCCACTTACCTCGCGGCGGGGATCGCCGTCGCGGGGAACGGATTCGGGACGCCGGCTCCCTCGTGGCGCGATCGCTCGTCCGCGGGGAAGGCCATATCCCCGGCCTCGATTTTGCCGCACTCCGCGCTTGGCAAAAGCGCGCGCTTTCCTTGTGGCGGGGGGGCGTGGCTTCGTCCCGGGGGATGGAGGGAGGCAGGAGGGAGCTGCCAATCAGGGGAGGAGTCAGCCTCCCTTACCCCTATCCTTCTCACACCAAGGGGAGGGCACCAGGTGTGTGGAGGAGGGGAACAGGTGCCCAGAGGAGGTAATCAGGTGGGAAGGGGAGGAAACCTCTAATTAAAGACCCTATAAGAACTCAATAATCCCTTCACACTTTGCTTGCTTGTTGAGCCAGTTTCCTGTGGATTCCCTATCACCTACTTCTTGAAGATTATTGGATATTCTGCGTGACATTACGGTATTTTGACCCTTTGTGCTCCTTTATTGGATTCCTCTACTTGTCTTTGCCCTTTATCTGGAACTGTGCCTTCGTTTATGAACCTACGCTGCCTGCCTTTGACCTTGGAACTGTTTTTGACTACGCTGTTTGCCTTTGCCCTCTATACTGGAACTGTGACTTCGTTTAAGAACCTACGCCGCCTGCCTTTGACCTCGGAACTGTTTTGACTACGCTACTTGCCTTTGCCCTATGTACTGGACTGTAAATTCGTTTATAAATCTACACAGCCGTGTTTCTTTCATTTGAACTGTATGTTTTTGATTGGTTGCTCATTAAAGCACCTTACGTACCAAACCTGCGCTACGCTCCGTTCCTGTTTCTGACAATAAGCTTTATCCTTCCAGAAAAAAAAACAGAAGCTCAGTATGACCTGAACTCAAAATGTTACATGTCTAATGACTCATCCGCCACGCTGGGAAAGAAAACAAAATTCTCTGAGGCAACCAAACAAAATTAAGCTGCTATTGTGGCATAACTTAAGGGTTTCAGAGAAAGCAGTATTTGTAAAAGGTATTGCCGCAGTTTGCTATTGGTTTATATTGAAATGTGTGCCACGGGCAAACATTTTTATTGAAATTCAAAGGAACACACGTCTGTAGCAGCTGAGAGCTCCGGGCTTGTTATCCTGTACCTACACCGGAGCATCCTGACACACTATAATTGAAATTCATTGCTTGACCTTTAGTCTATAAAAAAAGCTATGCTGTCATTAGTACTGACTGCCTTCTATATTCTTCTGTCACACCTCAGGCCAACTTAAACCATCCCAGACGAAATAGGCTATTTTATGTCATACCCCAGAGTTTGGCTGTGTTAAAGTAGACACTAAGATCGTTGTAATGCGCTGAAGTAAATATAATATCGAATGCAACTTAGAATTATTTCCTTTATATTAACTCTTGACATGTACATTCCTGTTTATAACATAATCAGGGTTAAATTTATTTTAAATTGTTGTAAAACTGTAGTCCAGGCACATAACGAAGTACAATATGGGCATGATAACAATGAAGTCCCCTCTAATTTATGTGTAAATCTTGACTTTTTTCACACTCAATGTTCAAGCTCTATTTATTATTTACATTCTTTCGTAAATTGTATAGTCTGATATGGAAGTCATAAATCTATTTGGGCAAAGCCAGAAGTATTCGTAGAAACGAAGACACGATTAATAGTGGGCTTCACATAGTTCCAGTCCGTATCACTAACGGAATTAGTTATTTGATGGGCCAATTTGTAGTACATCTTATGGTAGAAGATCTCCATTTCTTACAATAAAAATGTTGAAGTCTACTATCCAAAGTATTGATCTCTTAAATCACCAAACCGGAACGCTGATCTTTTTCACCTTTAACCTAACGTGAGGTCAAAAGGAAAAATACATCTTGCATTGAAGCTCGATAATGGTATTCCTAGGAGGGTTACAGCACAAGACGTTAAGAAATCAATGTCAGATATCCTGTAACAACCCTATTTGGTTCATACAAAAAATGTTGCTTTATACTAAATTTCTAGTAAATTTTTAGTAAATCTTTAATTTCTATCAATATTAACAACCTTAGTATAATATATAAAAAAAAGTAACTGTAGGTTATTTTCTGACCTTCTCATATTCACTAAACCATGTGGGTTTTTTTAAAAACTAAAGGTGCCTATCTATTGGCATGTGGACCATGGACTTTTGTTGATAATGTTTGGGGTGCTATTTTAGATGGTAAATACCCCCATAGTTTTGTAATCATATTCACCCGTAGTTCTTTGGAAAGGTCATGGCACATTCTATAATGCAATGTTATTCAGATGGTTTTTAATTCAGAGATATACAACCTTTTTCAGAAAGCGGAACCAATCTTTGGTTCATTTAGCTTTTTCCCAAATCGGAGTATTTTTTTTTGAGTTAATATTCATGCTGTGGTTTCTGCATGTATTCCCAAACAAATCCAAAATAGGAAAAGCAAACTGTGTTACGAAGGCTCACAATACATTAGAAAAAGCATTTACCAGGTAGAAGGCTTGTTTGTTGAGTAACAGTTATTTACGGACAATCACGGTTCCCACCAAGGCACTTGGTCCTGTGGAATACTGCTTAGGTCATACCACCATCTATTTTAAAACCTTGTTCATATTGTTTCATATTATTTTATAACATTTCTACTGTCTGTTTTTGCTTTAAGGTCATCGTTTGTTATGTGATAGATTTTTTTAAATACAAGAATTATATTTTATATATAAAAAAAGTGAGGCCTGCTTTTTTATACCCAAGCCAGTCTATGTCACTCTTTTATACTTGTTGTCAACCATTATCCGTGTCAAGAAAGTGTAAGAGCCTGCTGTCATAAAGCAGACTGTAATCAAATTGCATTTTCTGCACTAGAGATTCGAACATTGCCAACGTGGGCTTTTGTTTCTAAGGGTTGGACGGCACTATCAGCAATCTTTCAGAGTGCTAAAAAGATATGTTTCTATCCCATTTTGCTGTAGCTCTATTGTAGTCTGTGATATAACAGATTGAGAACAAAGTGAAGAGATAATTGAATTCCTCTGGCAATTTACATTAGAGTTAATAGGACATAAACCGCCACAGTGTTAACAGGAAAAAAAATATCTTATTTATTTTCTTTTGTATATATCAGGGCTGGCACCATAGAATGCGATCACCCTGAAAGATTTATTTTAAGTACTAATTGATAGTTTAAAAATAGATTAAAAAAACCTTTTACAGGAGAGGAAAGATCACACAGTGCACTGTTAGAGACAGAGCTATATTAACTTTCTAGGCCGCCCCCCCCAAAGGCTTTTTATAAGGTGGGTATAACCAAAAAATGGGTGTAAAAAGGGGTAATTTTGCTCCCGTGGTTTAAGTACGTAACTTCCTTTTTAGAATACTTGGCTTAGGTTACAGTTGTTAAAACACATTGCTAGGGATAATAGGAATATTAGTCCACTGTAGAATTCTAGAACATTTTAAGATGTGCAATTATGAAAAAAATTAAGATGCTTGAAAATATCCTCTCAGATAAATAATAAACGTCTTGTCGTACTAACATATACCACCCTGTGAACAGATATGTTTGAGGCTATGAAAATATTTGGAATGAAATAAATGTGACTTTACATGACAAGTTCTCAAAACGTAAATCTATTGTGTTTTCTTACCGTCCAGAAATATCTTGAATTATTCTTGTACTGCTTGGGCTCGAGATGCTATTGAGTGGTTTACATATTATTACATGCTTCCTACGGTAGCGGAAAAATATTGCAGTCGTCTGAAGGATTCAGTTTCTAAAAAAGAAGAAAAGAAAAGACAAGAAAAGACCTTAGACCTCAATTTCACTCATTATAATAAATCAATTTCAAGCTCATTTATACTTAATCTCCACTGGAAATTTGCATTAGCCAATCAGAAATAAAGAAACACCTCGGGGGAGATCAAGAGTCACATAAAAATTCAACAGAAAATTCACATAATAAATCAGTAAAACTGAGACTGCCTAGATGGAGATTTTAAACACAACTAAATTATATTAAAAAAAGCTCTAAATCGTGCTTCAGGCGAACATGAACTAATCTGGGAAGCAGTAACGTGCCAAACAGATGCAGCAAACTTGTTCAGTTATGTCTATGAGAAATAGTGTTATAGGCACCATTTTACAAATATTTCCTTGATTTTCATCTATTGCCTAGACCACCTGCTTCTATGCATGGCCATGAATCTCAAAAAGCCACAAAATTTGGAGGTCCATAGGTCCCAGTATGCCGACACAGATTTTATATGAGCTACAACTATCCTAGTAGGTCCCAGTATGCGGAGATGTACTTCCTAACCTGATTTATTTTTTTGACTGGGTAATTAATATAATAGACCAGGGAGGAGCTGTTGATACAGCCTATATAGATTTTAGTAAGCCATTCGACACTATCCCCCATAGAAGGCTTATACCTAAATTTCAGTCTTTGGTTTGGATGCCGGACTAGTTGAATGGATAAGGCAGTGGTTGAGTGATAGGAGACAGAAGGTTGTAGTTAATGGTGTATATTCAAAGGAAGGACTTGTCACTAGTGAGGTTCCTCAGGGATTGGCATTGGGGCCTGTACTTTTGTAATATTATTATTTGTCATATTACAGAAGGTCTTAATTGTATGGTATGTCTTTGTAGATGATACAAACGTCTGCAACACGGTAGACATTCTGGGTAGAACCAAGTGGTGAATGATTTAAGTAAATTAGAAGAGTGGTCGAGAGTATGGCAGCTGCACCTTAATATTAACTCGAGCTCTACATGTACGGGCTTTGTCATTAAGGGGTTAAGAAATATAAATTAATGGACTAGGGATGTAAAAATACCAAGGCAGAATATAGCATTGGTGGCACTGTTCTGTGGGTGACAAGGAAAGAGAGGGACTTAGCAATAATCATTTCTGATGACTTAAAGGTAAGTAGACAATGCAATAAAGCAAGCAGGGTACTGGGCTGTATAGCGAGAGGCATTAGTAGCAGGGAGAGGGAAGAGATTGTGCCACTTTACAGATCTCTAGTCAGGCCTCACCTAGAGTATTGCGTACATTTCAAAGTGGTAAGTGGTTTGCAGGACTTAACGAGTTTTAACAACGTACAGGAAGGAAGCTTTTTTTGAAAGGAGGAGCAATGTTAGGAGGTCGTAAGCTTAGATGTAACGTAAGGAAGTTATGCTTTACTCAGAGGGTAGTCTCCCAGCAGAAGTGACGGATGCTAATATAGTGAGGAAATTTAAGCAAGCATGGCATAGATATAATGGGCAGACTTCATCTGCCATCAAATTATGCAACAATGTATTTCCTAAAAGCCACAACTGACCCAGTGGGATGCTTTCTATAATCATTAGATTTCTCACAGCTTGTCCATCTTCACTTAACGTAGAAGACCTCTAGAATGTCCTGCTAACAGAAAAGAGAATTAGGATGCCCTTGTGTTAATGATCTTTGTTTTGTCATAGCCTCATACAAGAAGGCAGATGCATTTTATGGGTCATCAAAAACACCTCTATGAATGCATCGTAATCAATCCCACTGGCTTACAGCATGTTTACATATGCAGTTCTCCATTAACTGTAGTTCTTGTGATCTAGGATCTTGAACTGCCTTTTTGTCACGTTCAAGATTTCCACAGCGTTCCTCCACAAGATCATAGGTTTTATTAATATAAGTCAAACATAAACCCTATCTGAGATAACAATGCGTCCTCCCTCTTTCTCTACTAGTTGACCTAGATTTTACTCCTGTCTCAGTCTACGCCATTGTTCATCTTTTTTTTCTCTCCCTTCCTTTTGACCACCTACTTTAATTTCCCATTGTACAACATTATACAGAATTCTTTCTACAACATATAATTCACTACAGTCATAAAGATCGAGCATAAGAGAAAATACAGAGCAGTGCTCTAGAAACCCAAAATTTTACACTGCAGGCCATTTAGTAGTTATGAATAAACCAGATCATTTAATAGCCATGAATAAAACAGTAATTTTCTACACATAGAACTCTAAGACTTTCAATTAACTTATAGTGCAGCTGGAAAAAAAAAGATTCCCAATGTAGCCCTTGTAGAAGTCATTGTGGGTGGTATGAGAGTATTCGACTAAGGGGAAGATCACTCTACGGACTCTTCCAAAATAATATATCACTGATATCCTATTAAAAAAAAGAAACACAATTAAATAAGATTCTATATAATCTAAGCCCTGGAGTGGTTTGGCTAGGAAATATTCAGATCTCTTAACGTTGCGTCAGTTGTGTGATGTCTGAAATGAACACTGAGATTGATTCCTGGTGATCTGATGTGTTCTGCTTGTTTTTACCTGAAGCATAGAATTTCAGAGCAGTGTGTCTATGCTGTTCTACCTACCTGAAAAGTTCCTTGACCTTAGAACTTTGTTTGCCTTGTCTTAAGTTTAGGACCATTTAACATCTATCCCATCCAGACATAACTTACTGTATTTCCTTCCATCTCCCGTTCATTTAAACTACCATAATCCCAGCTAATTAATATTTAATTACATATCTTATAATCATCTGACCTTAATCTTGGACGTTGAGCTATTGTTCTAATATTTGTCCACGTTTGAAGCATACTTCGCACCTGTACACAAATTACCTTAGCCCTGTCATATACACATGAAAAAGTTGAGTTTTTACTCTTAATATCAACCCATGTGATGGTGAACCTAATTTTATGAGATCCATAGATATCAAAGAATCCTTATAACAGGATAATATCGGATATTTACTGGAAGGATTTTCATGTGTACGCAATGAATGCATGAGTATTTAACCCCTTAAGGACAATAGGGGTTTTTACTCGTAGTATATTGTGGGACAATGGCTCTTTTAACGTTTTTCAGTGTTACTGTTTAGCTGTGATTTTCTTCTCTCTCATTTCATGCTCCCACACATATTATATATTGTTTTTTTCAGGACAAACAGGGCTTTCTTTAGATACCATTAATTTTATCATATCATCTAATTTACTATAAAAAAAATGATAAAATATGGGGATTTTTTGTTAAAAAATTACTTTTTCTCACTTTTTAAACAGAAAACTTTTACTCATCTGCAAAAACGAATGAAAAAACCTGCTAAATAGATTCTACTATTTGTCCTGAGTTTAGAAATACCCAATGTTTTTATGTTTTTTTGCTTTTTTCTGCACGTTATGGGGCAATAAGTACAGGTAGCGTTTTGCCATTTCAAAACCTTTTTTTCCAAATCTGGTAATTCTTCCCCCCATGTGCCATTTCAGGTATCTTTGAAGCCGGCCAATGAAATTTACCCCATCAAATCATATATTTTTAAAAACTAGACACCCCAAGGTATTTGAAATGCTGGTATTTTAACCCTTTCAATGCACTAATTTTACCACTACCCTTTGTGAAACTTTATGGTAGTAATTCTTTTTGTATTTTTTTCACACATGTTGTATAAATTTATCGCTCCTGGTGTATGTCCGTGTCACACAACACCCCAATATGTGTTCAGTAACATCTCCTGAGCGCAGCGATACCCCACATGCATGGGTTTGTAGGTTATTTGGGAGGTAAAAGGCCGCCTTTGTGAGGTGTGTATTTTTTTGCCATTTAGACATCTGCCCCATGTCCCATATTTGGGACATCTTTGAACCCGGCCAATTCAATTTACCCCATCAAATCATATATTTTTTAATACTAGACACCCTATGGGCATTTGTAATGCCAATATTTTAACTCTTTCCATAATGGAATTTTTGTAAAGATATTAGGACATATTTTGTAAAAATTTTAGGACTTGCTTATTAAAAACTTTTTTTTTTTTTGGTGACAGTGGGGATTTTTACATGTTACCATATTTTTGACATTTTTTTGAAACATTTTTAAAAATTTTTTTTTTTTTTTTTTTTTTTTTTTTTTACTAGTCACTCTCACTAGTGAGCTGGGCTCCATTGACCTTGCATGGTTGGATGCAGTACCTGCATTCAACCTGCAGGAGGAGCTCGAGAGTTCTCAAGAGGGTCTGGATAGACCCTCTATGAACTCATTTCTATTGTTAATGCCATCCTGTGAATGACGGCAACGTCATTCACAGGATGGCACTTGTGGTTGCTCCTCGGAGCAATCACAAGGCGATCGGGGGTCGGGGGGTAGTGTTACTGACATGCCTCGATATCGAGGCATGTCAGTAACACCATTTATGCTTAGGAAGCGATTCATATCGCTTCCTAAGCAGTTTTAGCCGGGCGCCGCCGCGATCTTTGATGATCGGTGCGGCGGCGGCCATTTTTCTTCCGGGGAGGGCTGCCGAGGGCTGCCCTCCCCGGATCCACGGTCAGCCTCACTTGTGAGGCTTCCGTGGATGCTGCAAAGCCGCCGATCGCGGCGAAAACGCCGCGATCGCGGCGCTGCAGCTATTTAACGGCAGCCCGTACATGTACGGGCATTGTCGTTAACCCGTTGCACGGCAACCCCGTACATGTACGGGGATTGTCGTTAAGGGGTTAAGCTGGAAGACTTTTTTGGACATTAAATAAATTGAAGGATCACATACTTCTGAGACTTGGAACACTGAGTGGGCCATTTGTTTCCTATCTGTTTCTAAAGTCCCGTACTTGCTTTTTCTATAAAGGAATACTCCTTTCAAAAGTCTACAAAGTATCAAGTTTTATTTCTTCTTGAAGGCGCTTGCCTTTTATGTTAGTTACATAGCTGTTTTGTGTCCTTTTTTTTTTCACCCCGGGAGACTTGCACTGTTTATCAGCCTTAATCAACATGACTGACAGCACAGTTGATAAAAGTGAATGACTCTCTGCTGGTGGGACTACAATCTTTTGAAATGTCAGTACTGAGAAATCTGAATTTACATTTCTTTGGGAGTGAAGCTCTTACAAGATTTTCATCTTTTTACACTGGAGGGATGAAAGCTAAACCTACTTAAGTACCCATTAGACATATTAAGAACCTATTATAAAAGTTACCGTGTCAGCATGACAGCAAAGTACCTGCACTTAAGTATATGCCTACACGGCTTGATCATGTCACAGGTAATTGCGCAATGTTTTTTCGATGATCGTGGGAGTGGCACATTATGGCTGTAAAAGTATACTCTAGGGGCAATTTACTTATAGATCGGACTCTCTAAGCAAGCAGCCACATCTAATACTCAATTTGTTGCAGCAAGACTTAGGAAAAGAAAAGGCTCTTTCTTACATTCCATTTAACAATAACGTTATGTCTACCAGGGAGATGATGTTTTCAATTTCCTTTCCAAACTCGTAAGTGTTTGGTTGATTGGACCTTTCTACCATTAATTTTATGGAATGTTTATGGTTAAAGGTAAACTATTGCGCTCAGCCTCAAACAAAATAAAAAATTTTTAGGTTGTCAATAATGGTAATTGTATTGATTATATCGGGCTAGATATTTCGAGAGTATTGAACTGCAATAACAATCTTCACAAATAGTACAACAATATCAAAATAAGGTTATAAAACCGTGATGTATCTCTGTCTAATCAGGTTCCCATCCAACCACAGTAACTGTAACACTCTACCCTGTGACATTAGGTGGAAGACAATAATGCCATCTATTGCATGTTCAACTTTTTCAACTAACTATTTCATGGAGCCAACATATGATCGGGACCCAACTTGCCCTTTGCAAACACAGGTCTCTGAAAGGAGGCCACTATGACCCACCACCAGAAGCGGAGATGCACTTAAATCAATGACTCTTGATAGTCCCCCTACCACTGAGCCCAAGCAGTAGTAGGGCCAACCATCCACCTGAATGCAACCATTGTATATATATTGGGCACAGATGTTTACACCACTATAGTATATTAGTTTCCATGAACATTCTGTAGACTTTACATAGAATTAAATGTATTAATACATAGGCAGGGCATTGCTTTTACTATTTAGAATCTGATTTTCAGATATGGAATGGCCAATAGCAGCTGGCATGTTGCACATGGGCAAATAATAACTTAACAATGGCCATTTTTTTTCTGTGTTAGGAAAGAATTAAAGCACAGATCCTTATTTCAATGAATCCTAAGGTGCGGTCATCAATGTCAGAATGTCCTTTCTTGCATCACGTTCACACTGATAATTGTCAATTTATAAAATAAATTTTAATGATACCGTACAGCTAACCGGAAGAGGAAGTGAATTGTTATATGAGACGCAATATTTAAATTCATTTCTATGCTCATAATTTCGGTCAAGAAGTGCTTTGATGCATAAAATATAGCTAGATAACCAGAAACAATAATGATGTGTTCTTTTATGCTAAATGATTGTGCTTGGTGTATTAATGATTCTAAAAGTCACAGGCTGCAACGTCTACTACAAGTAAGGTATCCATGAACAAGTACATTTTAATTAATAACACCCTAAATTCATTATTTCTTGAACTAACCATATCTTCATATCTATAGTCTGCTTTAAAAGAAATAACCAACCCATAAACTCACTAGTTATTTTTCCCAATCCATTTAAAACAAAATTCAATTCCTTTAAAACTATATGCTGCTGTGTATATAATCAATAGATCTTAACTTTAAAATTAGATTAGCTTCACATGAGCCATCTGATTTCCCTACTTCATATTTAACAAAGCTTATTAAGGAAACACCAAGTATTTGTCCTAACTTATAAAGCAGAGTTTTTATTAACTGAGATCAAGATGCAGCAAGAACGTTCATCTTAAATATTATATCAGAGATTGCTGGAAGGATATAATATATAGTCCAGTAAAACACACTGCAGTGTTGTAAATAGCACTACTTATGACATATATCAGTCAGGACACGAGCGTACCGGACATCTAGGGAGCAAATAGCTACACTGTGCTGCAATGTGTCAGATCAGTTTGCTGTGTTGATATCAGTGAGAAATTTGGAGAAGGATGGCTTAGCCTGAAGGAAGTCTTTCTATTTACAAGGTACCGCTGTAAGCTAATTCTAAAACTAAACATATTGGGAGAACCTCATCAGAAACTTAAATTCACATTAAACAAAAACATAATGTAATAAAAGGTCCACTGAGAAATTACAGCAAGAATTTTGTCTGCCTGCATCTAGCTCTGTTCGTGTCTGACATGTCTTAAGTGAATTTTCATACTGATGGAAATATTTTTATTGGTTTTATCATGAATTTTCAATGCTCCCAATCTCTTGTCAAAATGATCGTTGGTGACCTAGGCTATAAGGATGTGTCCGCGCATTCGCTGGTTGGGGTATTCATAGCAAATGGGTTCCTCTCTAAATCGAATAGCTATGCCTGTCCTTCGAGGTTCTTTATTATGACATCATCATAAAGAGTGGAATATCTAAAAAAAAAAAAATAACAAAAAAAATGTAGGGCCCAAAGTCAATGTAAAGATACCTCTCACTACATCCTGATCATACCATCATAAATTTATGTGCTCCATCAGTGCTGCATGACGAAAAATGCGTGGAATGGTCAGAATGCTCCTATCACGGTCATACAGTTTGAAAAGAGATCCTTTACACCGCATCTTCAGGTCATGGAATGCACGGTCCATGGTTGCTGGCCGGTGGCAGCTGCATACTCTGTGATGTAGATACATCACCCATCTCAGATGTTGTGGCAGAACAGATGGTAAGGTCCACAACCAGCTTATTATGATGCTCTTTTAACTTTTTGATAAATTCCACATGCCTATACTTGGAGGTTGCGACAATGAATCATCCGATTTCTATTTAGGAAATCGGATTCCTTTACAAGAAATGAACGAACTGTTGATCATTCAACATTTGACACTCTCAGGTCTACAGGGTTCTTTGGACAGTAAAAACTAGATCAATGGTTTACGTTCATTGTAGGGTCTTCCTTTAAAAATGGAATACAGATGATGGAAAAATCGGAAATTCCTGATATGCAAAATGTTTCATTAGATTATCAAATTCTATTCTGTGAACATCTGCACAGAGATTTAGAGCAATGTTGTACAGAATACATTTTGACTAATCATGCTTTTATATTAATAAGTTCTGTATTCATCATGGCATTCAATGTATTCCTAAGGTCCTGACACAAACATGCAAAAATGGTTAAGAAATATTCCAAGTATTACTGGCTGATACCAATTACGTGTTTAAGAAATAAAATTACAGTCCACGTCCTGTGATGATCGGATAGAACATTTTAACAGAAGCGGAATTGTCCACTATGCACGATTTTCACTGCTAAACTTTTAACCTTTCAATTTACTTTATGTTCCGTTCCGGGGAAGTTTTAGAACACTGGAGTGCTTAGCCATATGGTTGGATTTAAGATAAGACACTGTAAAAGTGAATTGTAGACTCTCCTTGTTTTGTGTCATTGGGTGTAACGTGAAGCCCACATTGTCGTAGCTTATGGCAATAGAGAGTTCTTTCAAAGGAAGTTACACAGAGATCTAAACATTCCATTATTTTCTATCCACGCTTAAGATTACATTTCTTGGGGGCACACTGGAAGAGATACTCAAAAAGACTGCCATTGTTTCTAAACGGTGTTTACCTCTATACTTGGTGCTACACATAAAAACCTCTGAAAGCCTTCACAAATATGAAGCACCTGAATTAATAAAGATTGGCACCACTGTGGATGGTACATGAAAATTATTTAAGAATGCTTATCTTTTTATCCAGTTGGTTACTGGATTCACAAACAATTATTTATAATTCCTAAGAATTATTTTTTGTTCTATGATTCCATTATCACATTTATTTATAACTGCGATAATGTTTATTGGCAAGTAAGATGTACATGCTGCTGAGCTGTTGACATTGTTACATTGTTCCATTGTAGGGTTGGTATTTACCTTTGTATCGTTATAGCTTTTACGCTAAAGGATATAGTATATCTTCCTATTCTTGACTTGTGCATTGTCTTCTATGCTATTCTTATGTCCTGTCCTTTATCCTTACTTACATATTTCAAGTTCCCTGTATAATAGACCATTCCAGCCTTCCATTAGGATAGTTTATACTTTCCATTGTTCTAGCCACTTGCCTTCTGGCTCATGTTACTTACATCAGGTGCTGTATCTTCTCACATAGCCTATGACAATGCACACATGTTCCTGCTTAAACATTTTCCACTAAAGACCAAGCCATTGCACAAGCAAGGTAGCAATGATTATAATTTAGCCCATGTTATATACACTTTCTATAAACGTCCTTGATTAAAGGAGCCATATGGTCACCCTAGAGTATTGGCTTCTACTGGACTTGGCCCAAGCATTTGAGTCTTGCCTCTTATCTCACATATCCATGAATTCTTTACGCAGACATGTTCAGTTGCAGACTTTCAATGGATCACTTATTTGGGGCACTTAATTTCACGTGTCAAAAAAGTGTCAGAAAAAGTAAAGGGCACACAACAATGGGTAGACAATATAATCACTGGGACGATGGTGAGTGCCAACTGAGGTTTCAAGGGGAAATGTAAACTTAAATGCTGAAAGTGATAAAGATCAAGGAAGCCCTCAACATAATGTTTTCTTGACTCAACATAGATAACGCTTCCAGTAAATCCAGTGTTAAAGAGGCAAACTGCAACCCAAGTGAGGTCATGACGTGTACTTAAGGCCGACTGAATACTTACAAGCAATATGAAAGTGACTCTGTGGGTGAGTAAGATTAATATGGTTAAATAATAGCAAACAATCTTTTGCATCCATGGTTGACTCATGTTGTTTTATGTGCCGCCGATGTAGACCATTCCTCATTTAGTCTTGTAACAGCTTAAATCTTTGTAGAATCACATGATGTAATTGTAGTGTCTATGACCAGGGTCTTTATGGAAGGTTTAAATAATGCTACACGATCCAACAAGGATAATTAAATACTCTTTTTCCATTTTGTGCTACACAGTTTTATCTTTAAAGACTAAATTTGATAATTGAACGGTTAATTAAATTAGCGATAAAGGCACACAATTTACTTGCAATAAAGAGGTCACTCTGAAAGGAATGGGGATAGTTTCTAGTTTTATTTATTTTCAATTATTTTACTTTTTTTTTTTTTACACAGCAGCATTTTCAAACACCAAGAGTCACAACTCTCTGTCTTTCATATTGAACCTTTACTGTCAGATGTCTTCCAAGAACCGTCTAGAGACACAAACACGTTTCATTAGGTTCATTGAAAGACAAGCGCTTACAGAAGACGCACTTTTATAAATGGCATGTTTTGGGACAAATTAACAATTGTTGACTCAATTAAAATACTATCCCTACTAAATATCTAAACATATATAACAGCACTATTGTTTAATGTAGAAAGAAGACAGGACTTCTCCAAAAAAAAACCTCTAACTGGTTATTAAGATTGCTTAAAAGTGAGTCACATAATGATATTTTTTTATCATATTGCCAATTTAAGTAGCTGTCTGACTTTATTTAGTTATAAATGGTGCCGTCTGCTGGCTCATTGCAATTTGGTTTTTCTTTTTATTCCCAGTTATTATAGGTAATAGAAATAGAGTGATTCAATCTGCAATAAGCTTACTTAATAACGTCCTTCTCGTGAACTCTTTAAAAAAATGTGTATTATTCCATTCCACCAGCGTATTATCCTGCAGCACAAAGAATTTAAATGTTGTTTTAAACTTTTTTTTTATCTTGATGTTAGTTATTTGCCTTAAAATTAGGCATATATTCGGTAGCTAAATGACAGTCTGAATTGTTTCTAGTTGTTATAGAAATATAAGAGAAAATGCAGAAAATAACACTTTTTAGAAAATGTACATTGTGTTTCATTAATTTTACTGAAATAGCTACTGATTCTCGTTGCTTGCTAAAATATCCTTACTTTGGAAAAAATAACCATTTTTCCAAGTGAAACAGAATTGCGATCCACCGATCACAGCATTCATGGAATCTGTAAATAAGCAACTTAATTAGGACTCTAGTTCATCATTATGACGCATCATCAATATTTTGTTTTTAGATTTAATTGTATATATATATATATATATATATATATATATAATTTTTTATCCAAAATAATATATAAAAGATACTATGTTTAAGGCAAATGCAGGAAGTTTAATTAGTGCAAAAAACACAGCAAAAATAAATAAGTGCGTCCTCCCTTAGGAGCATTTCAAATTTAAAGCTCTCTTGTGCCATTACAAAAAAAAATCTCCATCGACGTATCAGTCTGATCCTGCCCCAGGGGCACTCCAGAACTGAAATGAGAGGCAAGTTTCCTTGACACGAGGGAGCCAACAACACCAGACGTACTTTTTGGCCGGGGACACAACTAGAAACCACAAGGCCCCAGTGTGAAAATCGCCCCGAGACCCTCTAACTTCAACAGCTGTTTGTGCCATCATTGCCAAACAACTTGTCTGTGTCTTCTTTGCCCCTGGCCTCCTCTTCCAACATACACTTTGGCACACATATGTAAAAACGCTTACACAAATTATACACACTTACTCATATTCACTAACGCACGTACACATTCATTCTAACACACACTCCATCTTACCTGACCTACACATCCATGCTCACATCCACACAATTACACATCCATGCACACACACACAAAAATGCACGTCCATGCTCTCACACACACAGAAATACACATCCATGTTCACACACAATTACATATCCACGCTCACACACATACACAATTACAGATCCATGCTCACACACACAAGTACATATCCTTACACACACACAGAAATACACATCCATGCTCACACACACACACACAAATACACATCCATGCTCGCACGCACAGAGAAATAAACATCCACGCTCACACACACATCTATGCTCACACGCACAATTACAGATCCATGCTCACACACACAATTACAGATCCATGCTCACACACACACATAATTACAGATCCATACTCACACACACACATCCTTTCTCACACACACACACACACACACATACACATGCATGCTCACACACACAATTACATATACATGCTCACATATATATATATATATATATATATTAACACATAGACATACCCCCTGTCCCCTCTTACGTCTCACCGCTCCTGCAGCTTGCTGTCTGGCTGCTTGCACACCGTGTGACCCTTATACTTTCCTGTGACCCTGTTTCGGTTCAAAATAGTTTCTAAACTATTTTGAATCGGTATGAGGAGACAGGGACAAGGGGTCGCAGGGGTTGCCCTAGACCCCTTAGAGGTATGGAACCCATCACAGCTTTGACCGCTGGGACCCCTGTAGTTAAGATGGTTAAGTGGTTTTGGCCTTCATTGGCCTTGTCAGTGGGGTATGGTTGGGGTATGGTTGGTCCACGCCTGGACTCAACTTTACAAAAAGAATATGTAATGCTAACCAGGAACAGACAGCTGCTTCATTGCCTGCCCTACAGCGCATCCCTGTTCAGGAGCATCTCAAGTTTTAGCTATCTTTTGCCATCTACATATCAGTCTGATCACACCCAAAAACAGCAGTCCAGAACCAAAAAGAAATTACCTCTGTGTGTATTCCTTTTATGCTTTATAGGTGGCGCGCTCCCCTTTCTGTATATTTTTTGTGATGTGCATATTTACAAAGTTTGACTACACCTTAAGTTTAGGCAGCCCCTCCTGCCACACAGGCGCCTCATTAATGCTGTTCAGAGAATTTTTAAGTTGCTTAAGAGTCTCATTTGGGTTAAAACTCAGTACAGGCCCACTAATTCAGCTCCTTGGTAAGCAGTATAGCTGTGAAAAAATGAGATTGGACTCACCAAACTTAGGGTACTTTGACATGGTGGCAGGATAAGCGATATATGGCCATATAGCGTGACGGAATTTAAATTACAGCTAACATAGCAAAAACATGTAGTAAAAATATATTTTTCTTCTACTGCTACCTAAAACTCTATTGAATTTTAGTGTATAAATTCAAATAAAAGCATTCAGAGTAAGTCATAAAGTAGATATATACAGAGAGAGTAGAATTCTTCTTCAAATTACATTAGAGGCTACGCACGGCTCTAAAAACCTTATTATTCCAGGCTCATCTAAATCAATCATTGCAAGACAATTATCTTAACAAGTTAAACTAGCACATTCTAAGCAATGCAGGAGAAAAATATTATTTGTCTTTACTGAAAGATACCACAGTAAAGATTAGAATGTATTCAAGACAATGCAATTGAGATTTCAATTTCCACATGCCGTAAAACTTTGGACCATAAACATGGAGAGAACTAGTTAAGGACAGCATTTGTTATTCTTAAACTGCATCGGTTCTTAGATATAAAATGCATTAAATGTTATGTGTTCATATATCACTGGGCTAGCAACATATTCTGCCCTAAGATGATCAGGCCCACTGCGGCAGGTCTGAGGGAAGGTGGCAGCCCTTCTGCCACCAAACTGGTAGCTCCCAAGCGTGTGATCTTCCTAATTCACACATTAAGGCTATAGAGGACTAGCTGGGGTATGATGTCATAGGGCAATGGTGGCTACTGGCTGGAGGCGCTGACCTAGGGCAGCGCGAACAAGAAATATGTCACTGTACATTCTAATTAGAGATTTAAAATCAAATGATATGAAATTGTCATGTTTTCAATAGCAACTAACACTGTTGTTACGGATATGCTTATTTTACTCAAAGAAATGATGGTTGGGTGGCAAGCTTGGCTCCATAACATTTATGACTGGTGGATCCCAACATTAAGACATGACTGGTGCTTAATTGTTGGCAGTTACAGTTAAGTTTAAGATCTCTATAAATGATAAAATTATATTATTATATAATACCTATATAATTTGAAATTATATTTATATGGTGCCAACAATTTCCCCAGCGCTTCTTACAGTACAGACATTCAAAGGGTCTGACAAAACTAGAACGGACAGACGAACCGATACATTAGGTAAAGAGGGCCCGCTCGCAAACCTACAAAAAAAAAATACATTGCAGATTTATTATATAGATATATTAAAAATATATATAAATGGAAACAATTACGTTTGTAAATGTTCATGAAAATAACATACAGGAATTTCCATATTGACTGCCTGATTTTATTAACCTCGACAAGTCCTAATAATTATGATAAATATACTGTCAAACAAAATCAGCAGAAATGAGATAAGATTAAGTAAAAAGCAATGTGGATTTTTACACTGTGCGCGGTATTATAAATTATGCTTAGGGAACAGAAAGACCAGTGTGTAATTGAGCAAAGCCTATCAGTTTTATGTTTTTCTTGTTATATTTTATTTAAAAAGATAAATGTATTATTAGAGAAATCTTCAAAAACATACAGATTTAATAAAATACGTTGCTTTAAAGAAATCAATAATTATGAAATATATATTTTTTTAACCTTCTTAGGATCTAGAAAAATACTGTTTAAATATCTGGTACACAGGCATTCAGTAATGTAGACGGCTCTTTTGTCAACCCGGTGTCATTCTGGTAATTAGATTTTCAATGGAGCCATTTATCAATTTGTTTTCCAGATTTGCAATAAGAAAAAAAAATAGCATCCTATCTATGAAAAATTTCCATGCAAAAGTGTATTTCAGTCGAGAGCCATTATTTTGACAAAACTGTACTTTGCAAACTATGGGGACACATCTCTGCATGTTTAACTTTGTATTTCTCAAACGGCTTCTATTACTAACATCTTCTCTTTATTTTTTTTTCTTTATTCTTCCTGGCCCTTTAAATGTCATATATCTGTATTTTTTTCACAGCTGCGAAAATTGCAATTTCTTTGGGAAGTAAAAAAAAAAAAATGACCTTGGCCAATGATTTATTTATTTTGTCTTTGCTTTAATACCTTCAAATAAACTTACTTACACTGGTTCTAGATAAAAAAAAAAATAATGTGTGTCTATGGAAGCATTCCATAAACGTCAGATCAAGTAAAAATTTTTGACATTAGTAGAGACATTGTTGATAATTACTACATTTTAATTTATATGATGTGGAAATCATTTTAATATAATGATGTGGACAGAAAACATATATCATGACATATTTACCCTAGTTATCAACCAACAGTTGATAATAAATAGTGCTTAATAATGAATTATTATTAGTAGTAGTACCGGTAGTAGTAGTAGTAGTAGTAGTAGTAGTAGTAGTAGGATTTAGCATGTTCGAGCTAGGTCAAATCCTATTACTAGATATTATGTAATTAACCAAGCAACTTAGATAAAGAAAATGTACTTGATGTACAGATTTTAAGGTGACATTTAGGGCTCTCGTACCCAGCAACCATTCTGAGCTCCTAAAAAAGAGGGGCATCAGGGGATCAAGGATGGATACCCTGGAAAAATTCCTATGTGTCCATGCCAGAATTTAGCACAACTCACAATGTAACGCAAATAATCATGGAGTAATAAATCAGAAATCTTTCTTTAAGACACATTTTAATATCTTAGTGTGACTCATCTCTGACTCACTAGGTCTTAACTAACTACGCATTGCTTAATCTTTTCAGTGAAAGAGGAACACTTAAGAAGTAGTGAACTATGATAATGGTTACAGAGATCAATTACACACTTTCTCAAACGCACAAAAGCCTAGGAGATAATAGATATTTTCAACTCCCGTCATCCTTAGGTATGTGAAAAAGTACAGCATTTGGAGATCCATACTTTTTGTCATTATCATTCTGATTAATGACCAACAAATATATATTTTACAGCCCACATTAGATTTGAAACTCTTCAGGCCAGTAGGTCTATATAATTGAGATATAATTCATTAAAATGAGAGAGCTTCATGGTTATGCAGCCGACATATCTTAAAGGCCGTAGAGAATATGTCTCGGCATAAAACTTGGGTTGGTTCCATTCCCAGCAAGCATTATTACTAAAATAAAGAAAGAAATATACTAGTGGTCTTTTAGTGTCTTTGGACCCTTGTGTTTTGTAGCCACTGTCTCAACAGTTCTTATGACTCCCTATGTAATCTTTCAGCAACTGGAGGCATATATCACCCACAGCCAAATCATTCACTAAGAAACCTTTGTTTCTACTGAAGATCGGTGGGAAAATGGTGGTCTTAAGGCACAGGTGGACTATTTAAAGCCACATGAGTGAGGAGAGCTAGGGTACATTTTCTAAAACAAAAAGTTCCCAGTAACTCACAGGGCGAAAAGGACACTTACTCTGGGCCCAGATTCATCATAGGACCCTGCAGAGATGTCCTCGTGCCCCTCTATTGTGCTCAACATAAGCATTCCGTAGAGTAGATCAGGGCAACATGGGCAAGTGCGACTAGATGTGCCCGGGGTCCCATCTTGAATGAAGATGGCCCTGAAAGCAATTATGTCTTTTTGGTCCAAGGTTGTCTCCTGGACATGTAATATCATAAGGCCATATGAGACTTACCCTCTACTTACCCCACTTACGCAGCCATGCCATTTATAATATCCGTGGTCTGTTTTTCTCCTTGAGGTATATTATTTCTTTTGTTTCTGTGCTGCTCGTATTATTATTGCTCCATCAAGAGTACAAATCCTCGTGCGCATAATTTTATTTAATGCAATTCATAATTTAACATCTATTTTTACATTATAGAAACCATTGTAATCTTGAGTCTTTTGTATAATTACGTGTGCTTACTTCTTAATTTGTGTCGCTCATTTGGAATGGCTGTCTAGATGGGAAATGAAATATATTAATCTTTTTGTTAATTGGACATCACCGACAAGTTTATTGTGTTATTACAGGGCAGAGTGGTAACAATCTAAGACTTGCTGTGAAAACGCTGGCGGCTCGTCCATGTTTTTGAAGTTATTAGCATTTAGGAATTTTTTTCCCTTTCTATAACTAGAAATATTAAATCCACAGGGTGTCTACGTTATCTAAATGCGTTTTGACACCCCTAGATGATGTCAATTCATTGTTCGGCCAACGTCAACTTTAATGCGTTAAAGATTTAATATATCTTATGCATACTGGCACAGTTTGAACCGAAATTGTTATAATTAAACATTCATTATTACAGTTAATACTCATCCCCAGAGCACCAAGTACATCGTCTCACATGGGTGTAAAGAATAGGATATGGGACATAGTCACAGCTATTTCCAATGCAAGTGCTTCAGTAATTTTCTAGGGGTTTTTTTTAAAACTTGATGGTCATGGGTTTTGACGTAATGTAAGGATTTGTAACTTTACTGAGAGAGTGGTAGCTAAGTGGAACAACCTCCCAACAGAAGTGGTAGAGGATAAACCAGAGCAGGAATTTAAACATGTATGGAAAAGAAGCCTAGGACAGGAGCCCTGCCTAAATGTGGCCCTTGGGACCTAAGTTATTAATTTCCAGTTGATGATAAAAAAAATTTTTTTATCAACTTTTAATTAAAAATCCAAAACTATTTCCTATATAAACCCTCATCATAGAATCCATAAATATACGCGAAAGACAAATATATTATAAATTAAACAATCTCTTATTTTCTGCAAAATAAAGCAATTTATGATGATCCTTCTACCAAGGAAAATGTAATCTGATTGCAGATGAAATGTAAAGGCTGCAGTTTGTGGGTGTTGGGGAAATCTAGGTTTATCCCTAGTCAGTTATATTAGTGCTTTAAAATCCAAACATCTGTTTCAGACTGTATTTTCCCCATTTTTTTTTATTAACCTCTGTCAGAGATGAGCATCTGCTCAGTAATTTGAAATAGGAATCTCTAAACCTTAATGCGGACAAGAGAGGTTGCCCTAATAGCAAGGTTATACAGCTTGTCCTTATGGCATTAAAAAACGTAGAGATTGCAAGCTCTTCTGGTGAGCTTACATAATTACACAATGCAAAGGAAACATGCAAAGAACATATACTGTAAAATAGCTTATATATATTGCTTGCTTACCAAAGTAATAGTAGTATAAATTAAGTTGTATATATACATTTTTTATGCTGGAACCCTTGGAGATAGACTACTAACCCACTCCATTCCTTTAAAAAAATATATTTAAAAGAAAAGGAGGATGTGCAAAGAGTGTTGAGAAATGGGTTGGATATACCCAAGATAGAGAGTGACTAGAGATTGCTGAGGGTGATGTGAGTAGGAGAACCTTCTGCTAATGTCCTCCCCTGTTACCCCACGGAGTACCCTTTAAAAGTAGGTGTGCCTAAACTGGTGCCCATTACAGATTCTGCAGTATATTGCGCTCTTCGTTCATGAAATGGTTAATTCTCTGTATCACAGCTCTCCATTGGAAACCCTGCTAAAGGCCTGTGCTGTTTTCTTTCCTGTTGAAGCATGTAATATATTGCAATACACCATTCTGTCGGTAGCCATCACATTGAGTCCTACATTATTAATGTGATCCTTCCAAGCATGAATAATGCAGAGTGTAAAAATCGTATGTATCTCCGTTAACCACTTAAACGCCGGAGAGATGAGATGGCTCCCAAAAAGTTCAACGTTGCGTAGAAAGAAAAGTTCCGATATTGAAGTTGCGAGCAATTAAAAAACTACTAGAAGATTTATGAATAATTGTTGTTATTGTTATACTTAATGTAGGGGTTTAACTTTATTTATCCTTTAAAATTGTGTGTTTATATGCATTCATAAATGTATATATGTTGATTAGCCTTTATGACAAGATGTGTCCTTTGACAATGATGTAATTTGTGATGTGGTATTGCATCATGTTCTATTGTCATTATGGCTTCATACCTGGGAACTCTCAGATTTTGGCCCGGAGAAGTCTCCAGGTCAACACCCGAATCCTCCAGGTCACTGAGTCACTCCCCCTCCATTTCCTCTTTAAATGGGGATGTTTCAGAACGCCAACTGACATCAGGGGAACACCCCGACGCCAGCGGGACCACCCACCAAGGTCAGTGGGCAGTCCTGGGCGGAAAAAGTACGTTCCGGTTGCCAGAGACCAAAGGTTCCCAGGCATGCCCATGTTATGCCACCCATATTGTACGTGTTCAAAGCTCATTTTAGGCTACACCAACTAAATCAGGAATGGTTTGGAAGTTGATGTTTTGGTATAGATTAGGAACAGGTAGTAGACCTTTAGCATACATAACTTACAATTTTGACATTACCTGTGTTATATATTTTTCTTTTGTTCTTACTAGAACTAGGATGTCCATATTTGTTTTGTTCTGTACTTGCCTTACCAATAATAGGCACTGATAATAAGTCTGATGTGTGATGTGGTTTTGAAAGTGCCTATAACGGCTAATGAATCTCTGTATACCGTGCAGAGAAATCAATTCTTAAGCTGGTTCTCTCCAGGGGAGTTTAAAAAAAAAAGAAAAAAAAGAGAGAGAGAATGAGAGTATTACGAGATACTGAGCTGAGATAAGCCGGCTATGACTGAGAACTTCTATTCCATTTTGTTACATCCTGTTGAGAATAAATACCTAAATCTGTTTGAAAATTGAAACATGAAATGCAAGGAATATGATTGAACGTATGTAGATAGAGAGGTGGCAAATGACAGATACAGAGAGAGACATAAAAGGAGAAAGAAAGAAAGAGAGATAAAGGGAAAAAAGAGGCAAGAGAGGAAGGAAATAAAGAAAGATAAATAAAGGAAAGTAAGGAGGAAGGAAAATAATAACAATCATCACAATTGTCTGGAGAGGTTGATAGTTAATAAACTGTCGACACTTAATTTGCTAATGCAAGTCATCAGCTTCTTTATTACTTCCTTCCGTTAAGATCAAAATTGAAAGGCCATATAGTCATCCATGTTACCTGGACAATCATTATTTAGCAAATGTATGTGTTTATGGCTACCAATAACTTCCTCTTAATTCTTTCATGACTAGTTTTGGGGTCACTTTTACTTCCTTTTTCTTATTATGTGTGCCTAAACCCTAGTCTTAAATCTCTGCTCCAGTCCTCTGTCTGTCTCGTACCTTCCGTAATTGTTCTCAGATCTGTCATCAGTTTTGTACCTAAGCCGTATGCCATTTCACTGGTCTGTAAATGTCATTTCCTCTCTGTCCGTAATTCAGTATGTCTGCTCGCTGGATTGGGTGAACTCTTCCTGTGTATTTCCATGGTTATGATCTGACTGCTTGCCTACAAAAGGAAATTAGCATACCATGGAATTCTATATTTGTACGGAAGTTCGTTATGCCTCTTGGAATTAAAATTGAGACAACTAGTAACATTTACATAAAAGTTCCAGCATTATTTATGTATTGCCAAAAAGTAGGAGGGGGTGTTATCGTGGACAATTTAAATGTTGTACTTAAAAGGAGTTCTAGAGAATATGGGTGCTCCTTTCCCCAATCGGCCTCAGATTTCTCCAAGAACCTGCATAATTCTATAGAACCAGAACATAGCGCTGGCCTTTTTAGTTACGGAAGGAGCCTCCAGACCAGTGTAAAATGTTCTCTCCTTAAGCACAGTATTATTTCATTTTGTTCCAATAAACCCCCTTTATCTGCAGAGCCGGAGGCTTATTTTGTCACTTATTTTGGGTGAATTTCCCCTTTCAAACGGCACAATGAGCTGATTCTTTATGGCAATGCTAATGAAGTCTGTTCCACCAGACTTTCAATGGTCAGCATGTCCAACTGGTTGATTAAGACCGAGTCATGCAATTTGTTACCAATGCGTTATTAGAAGGAGTCAGAGTGGTTGTTTAGTACATTGGACTAATATAACAAAATACACAAATGGCTTATATGCAGCCACCTGAAAACATTATATTATGCAAAAACCAGAGCGATTAAAAAAAAAAAGGAAACGCCACAATTTTTTTTCCAATCTGATATTAGTGATAAAAAAAAAATGGCGTTGGGTGATCTCCCTTTAATCAATCAAGAGAGGCAATAGTAATTAATCTGTATTTTCTCAAACCCTCTCTACTGCTATCTTCAAACAGAAATGATTTCTTCTTTCCTTTGCTTTGCAAACAGCTAGGTTTCTTATGCTCAAGATATCAATTTATATGTATGAATGAGATTTTTTTTCTATTTGTATTGAGAATAAATCTTCTGCTGTTTGGCATTTAGATTGTCATTTTCACATATTGCTTTTTATTTCTGCTCGTGGTAACAATGATTTTGGACTTATCGCCGGTACTACATAGGTTTCCATATGCCATTAAGTATGTAAAGATTCCTTTTGTGTGCTTATGATATATTTCATTTCAGTGCCGTCTCTCTCGTATATTATATGCACAAGGTCAATATAGTGTTTGCGTGTTCCCATAGTAACCATTTGACTGATAATGCTCACTATAACGATATGGGTTGCCAGTCGCTGAATTGAGTATTCGTGTCGAATGACGGATAAGCGTTTGAAAGGGACTCTATTATTTGAATGTGATAGAACAGCCTTAACTTTTAATAAAGGGATCCCTGCCACACATGCGTGCACACTCACATATATATATGTATGTATATATATATATATATATATATATATATATATATATATATATATATATATATATATATATATACACAGTGTCTAACCTAAATGTTTTATGTCTATAAACAAATATTAATTACACTTTTGAATAAAAAAATCATATCTACCGTCTATCTCCCCCATACTTATTAACCAATAAAAATGGGGGGGAGGGTTTCTCTCAAAATGAACACATTTTAGAAAACAAACATTAGAATTTGCCAAGGGGGGCCACCGCAGACTAAACAAAATACAAATCTATATTAAAGGTCAGATCATCTCAGCTTTTTATGGCTTGCCTGTCTTCACAATGTTGTCTTTCAGTGGTAGACTGACGGTGACCATATTGACGGTGACCATATTGGGGGTGACCATGTAAGAGGGGCTCATGTTTTCTGGCCTTTGTGTTTATTTTGAAGTTTGAGCCTCTCTTCCCTATGTCAGGCAAGTGTGACCTTGTTGAGAGTTTGTGGTGGATCTCCTTTAAGCCACCGCCTTTTTCATATGCATGTTATTATTTCACGGTCTTTATTCAGCTTGCTACATTGTAATCTATATAATTGTAATTCTTGTAGCGTGGCCACCAGTCATGTATTTAGCCTCAGTCAGGGCAGTGACGCCCTCCATGCCGCCGTCCTTACAGCTGAGCACTCCACCTGGTAAGGACACAGGGCAACCAGGCGGAAATGAACTGTGGAGGCTTTGCTGACATGGCACAGTCCTCCATAGTGTTAAGGGACTTTATGAGGAGCTGACCGATCTTTCTTTAACCAACCCATTGAACTGGAAGCCTGAGCTCTATGTTATGGGACAGAAGGGCTGCCTCCCCCCGGGCCTGCCGCCCTTATACCTAGTCAGCCTAGACCAGAATACACCGCTGATAGCAACTCTTTATCAGAATCTTAATATTAATTACTGCTTCAGACTCCTTAATGCACACACCTTATCGTTTTGTTCCATTCTTTTATAGACTGAACTTTCTTTTCATGAATTGATGGGATATTTTCTCCCAGGCCGCATTTCTTTACCATGAATTGCGACATGGAGATAACTTTTTTTATATTGTCTTTAAAGTTTTAAAGGAACTAAAAACTTGATTTATTTGTTCAGATTTTGCTGGTTGTGCGCTGTTAGCTACGTCCGTTATATATTTCAAGATACCCAGAGTGCATTTCAGTATAGCGGTGCAAATGAAAACTAATACAACAGATTGCTAATATGATATCATGGGAAATTGCTTTCATGTCCACATCAAAATCATTTCTCTCTTCAATCCTGCCCAAGGCTAATGGAATGGTGTTGTCTGCTTTTCTTGATTTGTTAACAGCTAGCAGGAATATCTTTCATGCCGTTACCATGCTGGCCCTATTAAACTTATAAACAGAGTTTTTCCATCTGCTTATCAGTTTTCTTGTGAAAAGGGGAAGAAAACTAAAGCAGTGTTAAATGCGGAATGGAATTCAGATTTATATAGGGGATTAAGTTAAAGGTTATGGGATGAGAGTTCAATTTCCTTCTCTGTTATTGAATATACCTTTTTGTGATTTTTTTTTTTCTTCTTTCAATGCTTACCGGTCAATTGAATTTGATAAATAGTTGGTGGTTTGATGGATGCATCTATCTTAGATTTATCTTTCTGTTTTTATATGTAACCTAAAAAGAGCAGATGTTAAAAAAAGATCCATCCAAGAGACATTTTGGGATATTCAGAATTGTATTTACAAAAGTTTTTTGTTTTGGGAAGTTTCAACTTCAAAATTGCATTAGCGAGTTTTAGTAAGATGTAACAACTTTCCTTGATCTGTTCAATTGAGCATTTTCTGTATCCGTGGGTACACCAAGTTATATGCACCAATGGACAGAGCAAGTAGCACCCTATTTCAACCCAGAACACCTGTGGGCAGAAGCTTGGTTGTATTGCGTGCACCAGTTTGATTTAGCGTTCTGTATTACCTGAACCTGATTACCTTCTTGTGGACTACCTGGTTGTGACTTTGGCCTGTTTGTTGGACTTTTGCTTCTGGGTTGCTGCTTGATCTTAGTTGCTGACCTCCTGGCCTGATTTGACCTTGCGTTTCAGATTACCCTTGTGCTACTTTACTTTTACTACCCCAAAGAGTATACAAGGAGACATCTTTTCCAAAACATGTACTAGACATGTGAGAATGATGGGTACGAATGTGTTGTGTGTCAGAAATCTCTATTCCTTTTTAAATTTTAGAATACATTCTTCAGAGAAAGTGTTCCCACATTCTCCATGATGAAGTGTGAACAACCTACGTCAAGGTCACATTTATATTTATACGTTTCTAAGAGGTAACAAGTGAAACAACCCTCCAGAAGAAGTGTTTCCACGATTTTTCTGTCTAATCATAAGGTAGTTTTATAATATATCTTTAAACAGGTGGGATCCATCTGATCAGCTATTGCTATATTGAAAAATAAAAGCTCTTAAGAGATTCCCGCTTTTGACCAAACTATTGACACGACATTTCACAAGATACCTTCCTTTCTTATAATGAACAGTTTATTTTGTTCCTATTAAAGCATTTTTTGCCGGTATGACCCTGTACCCAGATATTTACTTTGGCACCTGTCAGAGTCTCCTAAAACAGGAATATTATTGTCTGAGACACATGGAGGCTACGAATCATCCAAAGGCACTATAGGATTGTTTAGATAAAGAAAAAAGGTCCACGTTGGATATAAATTATAGTGAGACTCTCCCTGACATCCTTTGAAGTATCACAAACATCATTGCAATGGTTCTATCAAAACACAAACCTGATTATTTTTTAACTGCCAACTTTAAATCACTCGCTGTCACACTGCAGTCCATGGTTAATTTGTCATTCTTTTTACAGTTATGTATTATGCAGAAAACATATGGTCTTTCTGAATGACGTCCAAATGTTTAAATATAGGGCTGTAAAAATAAACAGAAGACGCCTTTACCCATAATGCATGCCAGAGAGAAGGGCCTGGTTACATATCACACCTTGAAAGAAGGTGTGAAATTATAAGTTCCCTGCATCGTACAATACTAAATGATGAGAGCTGGCATGGTTTAAAGAACAATGTAGATTGGCGAATCGTTAAGGGGAAGCCATCATAAAAAAAAGTCTTGATATATTTGGGTATCAAACATTTTAGGGTTCTGCAAATTATCAGGGATAATTTATGAACTAAACCACATGAAATTGGGACATTTCATCAGAATGACCCAGGACAGATCTTTGTACCACAATTAGTGCCCCCCCCCAAAAGAAAATTCATGGCCAAATCAAATGTGCAGATTCATTCAATATCAACAAAACAAACAAATCCACAATTTATTGCTAAAATAAAGATTTGTTTCCACCCTTGCTTAAAATCCTAGACCTATATATATATACAGTAAAATGTTGAAAATACACTGTTATCTGAATAAAAACATAAACAGGACATTAGAATTAAAAGAACAAATGATTCTGAATAGGTTTGACAAAGTGATCTATTGCATTATATCTAGAAAGACCACCCAGAAGATACAAAGTCCTAATGTCGTTCATTGGCACAAAAAGGTCACTCTCTACACACAATGCAAGACACTCCAGTTGTTCTTTTGTGTGTGTCAAGTACAACTCACTGGTGGTATTTTTATAACTTTTCACATTATGTCAAATATCTTAGCGGGGTGGAGATAGAAAGAATGTCAGGCTACACAAAAAGCCGGTGTTAAATAATTGATAGGTCGAAAAAGACCCCTATGAACATAAATGGTTGTTTGAAAACAATAGTACCATTGAGAATTTCTTTTAGCTTTTTTTAACCCATCATTGTGGCGGACACAGAAACAGGACAATGGTTTCCCTATAGATAATGCAGTCGTAGTGCTGGAATGCCACCGGGAAACAGCTATGGGTGTCTGCAGAGGATTTTGAAGTCACGGGATAGAAATGGTTAAAATTAAGAAACACTGTACCAGGGGCATCTTTAAAACAAAGCAAATGGGGTATCTGGCATGGGCACCAGCTTATTAAGGTCTCGCCCCAGCAGTCTCTTGGTCCCAGGTCTGATTGGGGAGCTCTATGATTTTCTAGTGACGTGCAAAGGGAAAAATTATGTAGAGAGATCCGTGCCAGAACAGACCTTCACAGCAGAGCTCCCTCGCTGAGCATCACCACCCTGCATATTCTGCAAGGAACCTTGGTGTGAAGGTCAGGGCCAACACATACATTTTTTGCTCCCTTTTTTCAATGTTATGACTGACAAATCGAAAAGGAAATCAGGGCTATGGATGGGAAATATCAATTAAGTGATTAATGCAATGAATACAATTGTTACAATAGGATCACTGAGACTTCTTATTTTATACAATGAGGACAACAATTGTGTAACTAATTGGCGACTATTCTTTGTTTTACATAAGCTATGTTTTACTGGTGAAGGATCCTTGTTCTTCTTCCATTTATGATGACTTCTAAGGAGCAAGTAAACATTATATTAGCATCAATCAGTGTCAAGTAATACTATTTGTGAATAAATGTTTTATTACAGATACGCACAGGGCTGTCACAAGTAGAGTTGGACAATATATTAAAAAATAGCATTTGCAGGAGTTACCAAAAAATAATTGTTGAGTGTAAATAAGTAATTTACATTGTGATGTCATGAGCGGTCACCTGTTTTAGGCTTAAGGGCCTTCTTGGTGGAAACTCAGCCGTGAGAACAAAGTTTGTTACGCAAGAGTTGATTACTCCACCAACGTCTCTCACCATTCATAGTTAACAATGTAGATTATGGCGTGGCCATCCTAGAGTCTTTTTGTGTGAAGATGTTGCAAACCCGGCTTGTTTTATACAAGGTACTAGTATGGCGGTAGTAGTTATTTTGACTACTTTAGTCCTCATCGATTTCTCCCTAAGCTCATAGGAATAGTCATTTGCATTCTCACGATGTTCACCACCATGGTGCAGAAGGTCAGATGCCCCTGTGCCAGTTTGCTTTCCAGTCTATTGTGCTAGGAGATGTAGGAACCGGCCTCGTCTGCCCACTGTGTATTAGATGTGTATAGAAGTATGCCTAGAAGGGGGATAATAAATGAGCAAAAAAAGGGAGAATCGGTATATTCTTTTTTCTTTCAAGCTGCTCTTATTAATGAGAAGTGATTGTTTTGTAAGGTCCAGAGGTTTGTGTTAAATTACCTTTTGCAAAACCCTTTAGTATTATTTGTGACTGCTTTTCCGGCTCGTCTAATTCCGCTTCGAAGGCTTATCTATACATCCTTACTGATGCGTTGGGCTTTCAGTAACATTGAAGAATTCAAGGGTTCATTTCATCTTGCTATAAATTAACACTGAACGTCTTTAGGCATGCAGAGCCTTCATCTGCTACCCGAGCTGCGGATCCTTATTATACAAAGAAGAATTTGTATTTTCATTAGTATTACTGGTGGTATACAAAACCTACTGGGATTATTGCACATAGTAAAATTTAATTAACTTTACAAAAGATCCTAATTGTTTTCTTTCCTTTATCTTTTGAGAAAAGGAAAGCAAAGTGCTACTTATTAAAGGGGCCATATCCAGAAATCCCACCGTGCCGACCTCTCACCAAAAGGGGTTGACTATTTTATTCTATGGGTGGGCTCCACTGAAAATAAGGATTTTCCAGAGAGCTGCTTTCAGTCCAATGGCTTTTCTCCCAAGAAAAAAAAGCTTTATCAGTCCACCACCCAATTAATACCCCAGCACTTTCTTCTGCCATTGTGCATATAAACATGCAATATTTTATTTGCCTGCTTATTATATTCTTGCAAAAACAAAAATGCATAATATAAAAAAAACAGGTTAATATAAAATAATAATGTTAAAAAATTTCTTTTTTTTATTATTATTTTGCATAACATAATGCCAATAAAATGGTTTTAAACAAACTTATCCTCTCCCAGTACACCAAATGATAGTTTTTTAATGATCCTTAATAAAACAAAATTAAACAAAACGTAGACTGGATATTATTTGAGCTCTTGATAAAGATTTATTTTTCAGATGTGTTCGCAATCTAACCCTTAGATTACCCTTGGTGTTCTGCTTCTGTGGTTACAATTGGAAAGGTATATAAAATCATTATTTGTTCTAACATCATCATTTTAACCCTCCAGTCAAACTCTTAAAAAAGAGGGGGGGGGGAATATACGAGAAATTGCAGTTTAATTGTGAAACTAAATGACTAACAGAGTACTTAATTTTCATGAAAACGTATCCGTCGGGAATAAGAACACTCTACGATTGAATGAAGATATTAATTTATATTACACTGCCAGCCAACGAGAAATTAAAGTGAGATACTAAGTATGGTTAACTAACCAAACAATGATATACTAGACATTTTAAAAAATGACAGGAATGAAAAAAAAATCATTATGGTTATTAAATGTTTCAATAGAATTTTATTCTTGAAAGGGCTTTTGTTTTTTATTGTGATATATATATATATATATATATATATATATATATATATATATATATATATATATATATATAATTGCTACACACATTATTAATGCATATGCCCATTTTTATGCGGTGGGTTTAGACATATTAAATGATGACCTGTTCCTTAATTTTTTTAACTTGCCTTCTCAGCAGTGTAGAACGTTTTCTGGATATGTTTTCTAAATCCTGTCATTTCTGACTCTTTCAATTAAAGTATTTAAGTTTTGCTCATCTATAATCAGCATTGTTTATTGCGGTATGTCCAGCTTCTACAAGGACAAGCCCTAATGCCTGTTCTGGGCTCATCAAAAGTGACAGCTGGAGTTGTCTAAAGTGCTTCCTCTCCTTCCAGTTTATAAGGCAGGTTAATCCAGCGTAGTTTGTCCTTGACTTGCTACACCTGGCCCAGGATCGACCTCGACCCAAGTTAGCCTCAGCTTTACCCATACCTTCCCTAGCCCACCTTAACTCGAACAGAGCTAGCGCCATGAAGAACAGAATGGGTTATAAAAGTAGACCTTTATAGGCTTTAAATTAAAGCCCATTGCCCTTAGTCTTCTGATTCCTATTGTTGTTTTAATAGGGCGTCATGTCTGTTATATAACTTAATATGGTCTGTTTGTTATTGGCTAATTTAATTATACTGATGCTTGATGGAAAAAGGGGCTTGAAGCATGTAGGCTAGACTTAGCTCATGAAGTTCTTCCGCTGCTGTATGTATGGGGAAAATGGAAAAGACCAACAGCACTGACAGATTTAGTCTACCAATATTTAATCACTTTACGCGTGGTTGAGGAGTATTTTTTATTGTAGTGGATCTGTCATGTTCTGTATTGTCATCAATATGGAGTCTTTAGTAAACAATGGGAAAAATTAGTAATGGAACATCTGTAGGAAGTTCTCATTCGTTTCCCTGAAACTATGTTACTGTTGATACAAATGAATTGGAAAACCAAATTAGTTACAAATATTATGTGCAAGAATAAATTATTTTACATAATTAAAAAGTCTCAATTATAGTAGAACTTTTTTTTACAACAGTAGAATATTTTTGACAAGTTGGTAATTAAGGAAATTAAATGAAGTCTAACGTCCTAAAAAGGTACAGTAGTGGGATCTTTTCCTCGACCTTTGGAGGACCACATCAGCTGGTTTTTTTCGGTGGGGATGGTATGAGAATGGGTGACGGAGGGGTGTAAGCGAAACATCCGCCATTTTAAAAGCATAAGCGGCTGCCGCTGACCTCTTTGACCAAACGCTGTCCTGCCAAAGACTAGATGATAGACCTGTGCAGAAGCTTTCATTGTGAAAAGGCAAACGTTGTGTATATATATATATATATATATATATCCCCTTATCGTAAAGTTGGTGTAGATTTGGCGTCGGTTCTCCTACCCCTTAACCATTTGACTGCCAGAAAAACAAATTCAGCAATCGTATGCAAATAACAATAAAACCAATGTGATTTTTGTGATAAACTGTCAGAATGAAGGCCGTGGGTTTTATTAATTTTAAAAGCTGCTAAAAGCCCTCAATCTGCTAACAGCAGGGGATGAAAATGTAAAATCGCTGCAGGATAAATTATTGAGACACATTGTGAAAAAAGGTGCCTAGTAATTTAAATATAGCACTGTGGTATTAGCACATTTTTTTTAGCAAAAGCTAAAGTATCAAATATTTCCTTCCATCTCTTATATTTCGATTTAAGGTAAAATGCAGATTTATGGACGGACAGAAAAACTTCGTACCATTTCATAAAAAGCATGTTGGGTCATGAAAAACAGGAATGATTCTGTTGTGTGCGTAGATAGATTTCCCTTGGGGTTCGGCAATCTCATTAAAAATAAAATGTTTTTATTAACTTATTACTTATTATACATTTTTAATGGATCTCAGTGTCATCCCATGCTGTGGGCCACCGTTGGTGTTTTTTTGCAACAAAAATTGGACCACCCATCCATATACAATCCCCAAATATGTACAATACTAAATGATATACCTTTAAAAATATCTTATAAAGACAGAAAATGCTGCTTTCGATCTTGATTATATTTTTGGACAAAATGTCTGATTCTCTACCCTGTTGTTAGACATCCTCGCTATACAGTTGTACCTTAGCTGCGACTTTAAATATCTCTTATAGGATTTAGAAAATATTTCACAACCAGTAATCCCTTCCCAAGTATCAAAATCGTTTTTAATCCGCACTCAACAAAGGTCTGGCTATGTGACCTCTCTGATCCCAGAGCAACGGAATTTATTTCCATTCTCCGGGATTTTATAGAACGTCTCAAGTGTTTCACATGATTTTACCGTCTCCGGGACATCTGCTTCTTGTTAAATGATTCTCAATATTATCTGATGCTGTTTTGTTTAAGTAGTTTATCAATAACCTAGTCAAATCATTGCGGTACAAAAAATCAGGAATGTGGGGACAAGTACAGATAAGATGGCCTCAAGTGTGTGAGTGTGACTGAGTGTAGGTATGTGTACGTAAATTGGGGGCAAGCCAAAGGGTGCTAGCCCTTCTCTGAAAGAGCAACCATTCAAAATGAAATAGTGTGTTACAAGACACAGGGATTATAAACACAAACATATTATGTAAGCATCTTTAACTATTTAAAGTAATATTAACACAACATGTCAACATTTTTTTATGTATTGATTTAATGCAAGTAAACTTTTGGTGAGGGGTCCACGAGATTCGCTATAGCTCTTACCAAAATTAAAAAAATAACATCAAAAAGAAAAATAAGAATGTTTTAGCAACACCTACGAGTCACAAAAAAGAAATAAAAAAGGTCCTTTTTATTTCAAAGATTGCTTCTTATATTGAAGCACATATTAAAGCAACAGTACGATGTTCATAAAATATATGTGTGATGCCGTAACATGTCAGAATACTGATATTTTGTATGTATACTAAAATAAGAATTTTAAAATTGTACAAATAGATACATTAAAAATGACATAGAAATCAGGTGCTTATCCGGCACGTATTAGTTTAAGACGGGATTATAAGCAAAAAAGATTTACAAGAATCAGCAGTAACAAGTCTGATGCTCAATAGACATTATAATTGTACATATTACTGTACATACATTATATGGGTTTAAGCTGGCAGATTATATTTTCTCTTCAAGTTTAAAAATGCACTACATATAAAGTGTCCATAGTTTAAGGCGACATTACAGCTCAAAACTGGTATCCTTTCTATCTTGTGGAAGCTTTGTTTGAAATAAAAGTTGATGACTATTTTACACACTGTAAAGATATTCCCTTTACACTAAGTGGTTCCTGCTTTGCCTTTTATTTTTTTTTTAAAGTGGTTTTGTTCTAGAAAACATCTACACAGGTCACATGGTCCTTACAGTATCCACCACCACCACTATAAAGTTCGTGTTCGTGAAGGAATCCTGTCTGTAAACCTCTCAAGGTTAAATAAGCCTTTTTTTTTCTTTTCTTATTTTAAAAAAATACCTGTTAATGTTTACTCTGAATACTTGAGTACATTACACAGTTCTTAAGGCCAAATTTAGAAGTTTATTGTTAAGAATCGTCTTCGCAAGTGTCTTTGGAGCCATATAAGTCTGCTAGTTTCTTAAACCGAGGTCCCCAGTTTTGTAGATAGTCATAGTCCAAATCGGAATCTGTAGACGCTGACTCTAATGAGCTTAAAGAGCCAGCCACTGAACCTCGCCCTTCGTACCCGTAGATCTGGATGGAGTCATAAGGAGGTGCAGTCGGGTCATTATCGGCCTCGTGTATCCTCGTGTTGATGAAATCGTCAACATCAACACTATTCGGAGCTGGTCTCATTCCAAGTTCTCTTGGTGGGTACTGGAACTCAGGCTTTATGTCTTTCCGTGGCATAAATCCATTAATTCCATCGGGGTTCTGTAACGTAGCAATGTCGAAAGCTTCCGTGTCTTCTTCTCCACCGCCTTCGTCATCGTACGTAATTATATTTTCTCTGATATCTTCTTCTTCAAACACAATGAGCGGCTCCTTCTTTTCTCTCCTCAGTGCGACAAAGAGAACCACGATCACTGTGGAAAAGAATAAATAAATATATTCTGATTTAACGCTTTTCTTGCAAAGTTTCATTGAATTAATCTACATATCTATACAAGTCACATAGTGATGCTTGCTTACACGCTTACACTCTCATTGTAAATATGCATTGGAATAACAAATATAACATTACTGTAATACATATTGAAATGCCAAAAAAGGAAACTGATAGAGATGCCCCTGAGGAGCACTCAAATGTGTTTAAATATTTAAAAGGCAGCACTTTTAGCTTCCAGTGTTCCTGAAGGTTCTTAAGATGCTGCAAACCATGACAGGTGCACAGAACAATGATTAAATGACGTCTGTTAAGTCATGCAGCCGGGAATGGCATCTCACTTACCTAATAAAATCACGATACAGGCAAGAATGGCGATCAATGCTCCAGTACTTAGGCCAGCATTAAGAGATTGAGGCTCAGCATTGCAAGACAGCACCGTTCCATCGCTGCAGCTACAGACACGGATCGTGAGAGTGTTGGTACTGCTCATTGGGGGGCTTCCACCGTCGCTTATCACGATGGGGAGTGGGTAGAAGTCTTGTTTCTGGCGGCTGAACACTCCGCGACCCACGTGAATGCTGGCTGTGTTATCTTTCGAGGGAGAAAGAAACACCATGGGTCATTAGGGAACGTATTCTTTCCAAAACATTATAGTGCAAATTGTGCAAATACATGATTCATCATCATAGAAAAACATATTTTAGATTTTAACCTACGTTTATATGCAATACAGTACAGCATAGTGATGAACTGTATCAGTCCTCAAAAGAATTAAGATGCTGATTGCAATGGGTGCTCTGTATCCAAGAATGTGTACATTTGTACGTGCATACGGGTACATATACATGTCATGTTATGTCACTTGTGTTCTTCAAGAGTTGTTTTAGTTGTGTTATTCAGTATCTAGAATATGGGGGTTAGTCAGGTAGTTCACGGATGGGTTTTTTTGTGCAGAAACCACTTTAAAGTTGCTTAAGATATATTTTTATAAATAAGGTGCTTTGTCATTAAAAATGGAAATTTGGAACAAAACTGTCCTAGGCTTAGAAGAACCATAAAACGTAATGTTATTGCAGACCCTACAGATCAGACTAGTGCATATAGTATAAGTGATCTCTAACGTTAACAAAGTATTTTTCAAATAAGGTTCAACCAAAATAATCTATGCATCTGAATCTGAAGGAAATATGTGGAGATACAGCCTGAGCGCATAATGTGCTTCGTGAAGCGGTTTGGTCTCCAAGATTTAGCTTTCATGGTTGCATATGATGAGCTTCAAAATAACCTGGCCAATGAAGCTAACAGGTACATGAGCTCCAACTTGAATGTATAAAGAACATTCAGTGGTCATTGATGTATTCTGCGTGTCCCAAAGAGTTTTAGAACATCTGACTGCACCATGAACGCCAAGCATCCTGGTCGGTGACCGGAAGAATGCTCGTTCTACAATTCATATTTGTTCAAAATGTTTGCCCGTCTTTTGTCAGTGACGTTAGCTCTGCAGTTTAACTACATTAATATCTAAACGGTTACCATTTTGTTTTTTCTTTGTATAACTGTAACAGGTATATAAACAGTAGTATTTATCTCTTTTATCTCTGTTAATTTCTTTTAAGAGAATAAAATTTTGGTTTCACTAGTTCTTTGTGTTATAATGTAGCACATTTCTAACTACATGTAATAATAGATCAAACCCAAATTGTTACATCACAGCTGGCTTATTTGTCGAACCAGTTAAAGAGTCAGATATTGCCATCCCATTTGGAGCCAAGGCTGGCTCACCCAGCTATATATATGTGGGGGATCTTCAACATCCTGAATCCTGAATCTAAGACGAGCCATAGAACTGATTAAGGTCTGATTCTTTACATCAGGAAAAGCATAGCTGGGCCGAATTGTTCTGATCTGCCATCAAATTCTATGTTTCCAGATTCTATTCCAAATCAACATCTTTTCATGTAGCCTTTTCTGCTTAATTTCTGCTTAATTTAGACAACCGAGCCATATTTTATGCTAACCCATTTAGTTTTTTTGGCGGTTTGGACTGAATTTCAATAGAGGACATATCTGCGCTCTTGTGAACTCGTAGGTATGGAGCCTGAGAAAATATTTCCACTGCGTTGAGATAATATATATTCTTTTTTTTTGTACTGACAAAGAGTTCATTTTCTCACTAAAATTACCAACGTTTCTATCCCCAAATTGGCCTGTAGACAACAAAAGAGCGTTTATAAATAAAATCCAATGATAACAGTTTAACAGGTAATAGAATTCAGTCAAAAGAGAGCCTTATCTCAGCTTAGTGCCTTTTCCCCCCGGTGTATTCTGTCTGTTTCGCTATTTGTAACACAGAGAACCAGCAATGTCGCTTTCCTGAGCATTTTGATAGAATATTACTTTCTTCAATAGCGTAAATGCTTTCGTTAAAATTTATTTATACCGATACGAGTTCAAAATAATAGCTTTCATTAAAAAATCGGCATGCAAAGAAAGCGACTGGATACTTTCAAATATCTTTGTTTGCTTTAATTTCCAAGGGTAAAATAATTTCAGAAATGTGATAGAAGTTTGTTTATGCTACTGGAGAAAAGGAATATATCTCAGCTTGAAAACGACTAAGCCATTTAACACAGCTTGATCTATACAATTGCTTTATGTATTTTTTATGCAAACTAAAGTTTCATATTTGAAGCTTTTTGTAACACAAGAAATCACTTTAAAAAAAAAAAAAAAAAAGGCTGGAAGTTTTGATAGCTTTTTGGTTGGAATGTAATTACCTGCAAAAAAAGGGGTAAAAGGAATGCTATTAAAATGAAAATTACCTGGTATTATATTCAGTTTAAAGGTCAATAGAATTATTGCCCATTAGGCTTTTAAATACAATTGTTTATTATGTAAATTCTGAAACCTGTATCTATAAGCAAGATGGATAAGTAAATGCTGGAAATAAATTGCAATAAAATGAGAAGAAAATCAACTAAGGCCTTAGATCATTGTGTGTTAGAATTCAAGAGGTTATTTAAAAGAAATGTTCTCTATGTATTATGGTACTCCTGTACCATTTATTACTTTTTAGCGGTATATTCTAGCCTAGGTCGACCATGCCTAGGGAGTCAGGTCCAGGGGAACAGAAGTCCCTCTGCCACAAATCCAGCGACCGGTCTTGTCTTCTATTCAGCTGTCTACCTTTCTCTAGGGACATTTGTTTTCACCCAACACTGAAATACTATAAAGGCATTCTGGAAAACTAACAAAGGCTTTAAACTAAATTAACAAAGATCTGTTACATAGTACAACGTATGGATTGTCCTCTGTGCCACATATCTATGGCTGCTATAGCTTTGGCTTCAAAGCAAGGATTGTAACTCGTAATAAAATATATACGTCTCTACGATACCAACCTCTGTTGTCCCTTATGGTAAAATTTTGATTGGGATGAACAATTTCCGCCGGGAAGCTGAAGAAAAAGCGTGGGCCATTTGCCGTATCGTCCTTATCAATAGCTGTTATCGTCAATAAATGCTGCAAAAAAAAAAAAAAGTTTATTTTTGTTTGTTTCATTTCAACAACCAAATAGCGATAGCCTTAAATCCGGAAATAAATGTTATATAAATCTACTCCCTCATTAATTTCTATTGAATAAATATATATTCCTTAAACTGAATGAGAACATGTGACCAAATGTAGCCAAAAAAAAATAAAATAAAAAATATAAATATATATATATATATATATATTACCATATTAGGAAAGGATAATCCAATGTATAAGTCTGCTATTGGAGATTGTATCTAATTTTTCATTTTTTAATCTTCCTTTGAAATCCCACCAGCATTATAAAATTATTACACTGTGAAAAGCATGGTTTTGTATTTGTTGGCAGAATTATCACAATGTGGCCAGTAATATCTCTTTACCTAATGTGTCATTTTGTCTTAGACTGCAAATTCTAGTTTTATCAGATTCTTTGAATGTATCGGCTGTAAGAGGTATTATATAATAATAATAATATTATACCTGATTAATTTGGGCATTTTCGCAGAGGAACGCTTCATAGGGTTTTGCTAATTCGGGGGCATTGTCATTCTTGTCCAAAACTCTGATTGCCACTGGGACTCTGGTCTCATGGAGATTGTTATCTAGATAATGATAATAATGACAACAGAATATTTTACAAAAGAAAAATAGGAATTTAGTTCACAATAATTTACATATATTTGGAGTTATAAAGAAATGCACATGAATGGCAGAAAACGTGTATAAATGTTCTTTTGGCTGCGGGACAAAAACAATAAATGCGGTATGCAAAAAATACTAATTTAGTTTACAATTATTCACGTGGTTTTGAGGTCACAAAGAAATGAATGTAATCAGTGATGTATCCTGGCCAAGCAGTCAAGGGCGACCCCAAAGGTAACTTTATATAATTCCTGCACATATAAATATAATATACCAAAAAATTTAATAAAAGCAAAAAAAAAAGGATATGGTCTCTATGTAAAGAACAAAAAAAATAAAAAGAATATCACACCGAAATACAGAAATGTATTGATTTGGCTCAATATAAGTCACTAAGGAAAGTTTAGGACTCACAATGTTACACATTCTAAATGTTTTCTCTTGGCAAGAAACAGTTTACCGTCACATGGGCCTTAAATGTATTGCTGGTCTGTTTAAGAGTGTGTGTGAAAAAAAAAAAAAGAATGAAATGATACCCTTTTCCCAACTCAGGAATGAAAAATATTATAGACTGTAATTTCCTTGTAACTTTCTTTTTTTTATTATTTCTTGTGAAACTGAACTAACGATTTCGCACCATCTGGGGGAATACTTACTGAATTCAGTTGCTATGACTGTGATGTTGTGCCAAGCGCCCTCTTCACGATCTAAAGCTTTCAGGGTTTTGATGATACCATCCTGCAAGTCTACGCTGAAAAATCTGTCAAGGTCAGTGTGCCGATCGATGCTGTACCTAAAGAGGATGATCGCAGAGTAATTAGACAAGAAAATTACTAAGCGGCTTGATGTTCGAGTGTTAAGATATTAAAGATTCATTTGAAAGTAGCTTCCCAGCAGCATGTATGGCAAAATCAGAATATTAATGGAATCTCACAAACAACTTTTAAAAAGAGATTTAGCCTCATTATTTATTAACGTTTTCTCATGTAGGTTGTGTTTTGCAACATCAGAAATCTTTCAGTGCTATAAATAAGAAAACAAATTGTAATGTGGAACACGAGAAAATACTCGTAACTCAATGGAATTCTGTTTTATTGGGTTCCGCACCTTTAAAGATATACAATATTAATACATATTATCTACTGCATCAGCTTTTTGAATGCCACAATGGCTCATAATAAGCCTGCCTTAACCCATTTGCCCAGTATGAAAATGGCACATTTTGTATTTATTTATATTAAATGGGAAAATTTCACTACAAATATAACATTTTTAATAACTAAGATTTCCTATCTTTTTCTGAAAATTTGTTTCCGTTAAGGAATTACTAAACATATCGGCCTTTGTTGTTTTTCAACCTTCCTTCAACTTACTTAACAATTTAAGGCATAGCCCTTAGTTTTTCGGTTTCTTACACGTTTACTACAATATAGTTACAAGTAATTGTCAATCAAGAAGATTAAGACGAACAGCCTGTAAAGGTCCTTCCACAAAATAATTGCGTGGCTGGCGCTGCGAAAAATAAGTTCCTTCAAGAAGGCCGGACGGAGTCTTACTAAAAGTTGAGGGCTTGCAACATTGTTAGAAAATGGCAAACACATTTCTGCCGTTACATTATTATTTATTGACTTATATAGTTCCATCATATTCCGCAATGCTTTACAATGGGCAACCATGACTGTTTTGTTCAGCGTAGAAGGATATTGACCCGTAAGCCTCATGGCCACCCAGGACATAAGACGGTGTATACTGTCATTTATATTACTATTTATATAATGTGAGTAACAAAAAAGTAACGATCATACAATGTGCCCTAGTTTAACATAAACAGCCTCTTTGATTTATTTGCTGCAGAACAAACCACGTCCTTAATCTTCGTCCCCTCTTAAGGATTAATTACTGTGCCCAGGCCACAAGGCTGCTTTAAGGATCAACATTTGTATCTGTGGTCAATTCTTCTTGATAAATGTGTTCTCTTGGGCAAAAAGGTGAGGAAATACACATGTAAAGGTGTATAAGCCAAGACATCAGCCTTTAAACGTGAGCTCGCGTCATCAAACAGAACAAATACAGTATCTACATTACTAAGTATATCTGTTTGTTGACAAAGTTGTCTTTTTTTCCAAAAAGGATAAAATAAAACCTAAAAGATAACAAATAACATTGTACCGTGTGTCTGGTTTAAATCTGTTTTCTGTAGTTTACCCGCAGTGCAGCAGGCAAGACAACGGCTGTCCTAAAAACTTTAAAGACAAACCCAAGGGAAAAAAGTATATCTCCCAGGCATTGGATTGTCAGAAAAATATAACAGACCTTCTTGTGGAAATCCATTTTATTGTCCCCTTGTATGAAACAGCATCATTTATTAAACCGGGAAGAAATGAAAACATTAATAAATAAATGTTTACCCCTTCAAAAGATATAGCCAAGGGGCTGGGGATCTCAGTTACTGACAAATAACGATAGTGTAAGCTGAAAAAAGAATAATTTGTCTGTTTTTTTTTTTTTTTTTCTTCAAGCAAGCAAAATTGCTGGTAAAAGAGAATATCTGAAAGGTCTTCTAAAAATTACTATAGTGACTTGATTCTGTAAATTAAATTGGAAATAAATGTTTAATGTTTTCATGATGAGGTTTTTTTTTCTTTGAATTAATATTCTTGGTCTTCATCTAGAGCTATGTTGAAGGTAAAAGATAAGATGGGATCATACGAGCATAGCAAGGAGTTCTACTAAATACACTCCAAGAACCAGGGTTGTAAAATATTATACTAAAAAGATGTTCCTTATGGGGCAGAAAGGGGGCTGTGGAACGTTAGGTAGGCATTTTCTTTGAACTAGAACGGTGTGGGAGTGGAAGGAAACTTGTCATTCTATGTGTAGAACCTTGGTGAAGTTGGTGGAGACCTGGCAATGAGGTGCGAAAATAAATTGGATGAACTGGTAGAATTCTGATTTTTGGATAACAAGGTTTTAACAACAGTTGACATAATTAGTGGTATACATGTTCGAATGCTTGCTTTTGTGTTACTTGGTTAAATCTTTTTATTGTGAATGGATGGTCTCTGAAGAGTTACAATTTCATATTTTTGGCCAACCTTTTATTTTAGTAACAGTTTATTCATTACGTGATAAGGTAAATAATCTAATATATTGTATTCGATGTGTTTTTAATTACATTTGTAAGCTCGAAACATATGGGTTATTGGTTTCACAGTCAGCGATGTAGTTGGATAATCAACCTCTACACTTGATTATCAATATCTACAGACAAACAAGCTCCGAATCCATTAGTGAAACCAGAGTTGGGTGCACAGATCCATAACCCCATACTCCGTCTAGCATGTCAGCTCTGAGGTTAACGGCATCAATTTTAAAGATGTAATGTAATGCAGTTCATGTTGGCAGTGCTGTATAATCTCAATGGGACACTAAATACCTTTCATTTTCATTGTAAGCCCTAACTAAATGATACCAGCTTAACAACCCCGTGACTGAATGTTTACATTTACTAAGCGGTTTAAGATTTAAGTACCATGCAAAATGCAATGACTTAGGAGACAGGAGATCTTCAGATAGAGTATCTCGCCGCTGTCTGCGTACTGAATGTTATTTATTCATAGAGGCAATAGTGTTTTAACATTCAATAATGCGATTGTCTTAGTGGCTTCCTCTACTCATATCTGCAGATAACGTTCACATTTAGCCGGCCACAGAGAAACATTGACCTGATCACTAAACGGCATCCACAGAATCAGTACTAGATAGATGATGAAGGCACCAAAAATCTGGTTTTAACATGGAAACTATAAACTTAGGGACACTTCGGAAAAATTTGTTTTTGTTCATTTATTTTTTTATTACATTTATTTCATTTTTACTGGTGTCTCCCTATTTTCCCTGTCTCGTACTTGAGTTCAGTCCTGCTTCGGTTAGCTTTCACAAATAGATTCATCTAGTCTCTGGGGGAGAGTCATTTGAACGTTGTATCGCTACAGAGATGTTTTTTTGTTATAGCCTATTGATTACTAGAATACAGACGTTTAAGGTTTGAATGGCTTTTCTCAACTCAAGAAAATGTAAATACAAGCTAAATGGGGAAAAAAATTATACGACAGTTTTATATAATCCAAATGGACCTAAAACAGAACCCGTCGCATTGGGCTCTGCTCTTAGGGTAAAAATGTTTTAAGGCTAGTTGAAGAAAGGGGCAAATGCACATAGGGTTATTGTGCAGAATACCCCAATGCCTGTGGAACAGGGGCCACATGTAAATTTAAATGGATCTCTCGGCTATTAGATGCATTGAAGTGTCCCTTTAATGTTGCTGCTTTATACAAAAGTATGAGCATGAGTTAGGTATCCAGAAAACTTCAACAATGTAGCAACGCTTTTTCCTAGATGGGCATGGCACATGCAGATGCAAATATTATTTCAAGGGAAATGGATTCAAATAAATTGAATACAGCTAAGTATATATTTGCCTTTCCATGGCAGTTCATCTTTCTTCTTTTCATTCCTGCGTTTTACCTACGGAACAGCAGGAGGTCACTGGAGCGGACCTGAAAACAGATGTTACAATCTAGCTGTTGTTTGATCTGCTCGCATTGTTTGATCTACATCTGTTAGTGCTTTGATCAAGAAAACATGGCATCCTCCGCTGTGGGATTGATAATAATCATTTTAACTTTACCTAATAGGACTGTTTGCCGCGTCGGGGTCTTTCGCGTGTACTCTGCCAACAACTGTATTTTCGGGGGCATTTTCATATACTTCCAGAATATACCCAGGTTCCAAAAACACCGGAGGTTCATCAAAGTCTTCTACTGAAATCTTCACAGTGGCGGTGTCTTTGAATAAACCTTTACTGATGTATTTAGGATCAATGTGGATGTTGCGAGCTTCGACTTTTATACTGTAAAACTTCTTGGTTTCATAGTCAACAACCTACACAGACAATAATGAGACATTATACGGATGCGATAATAAAATTCACAGGTTGTTATTAATATAAAGTATAATATTTTAGGAGTGTATGGTCCCCAGGGGGTTATGTACCATCATGGATGTGCATGTTCTTGGAAAGGGGCACAAAAACATTTGGCTCCCCCAATACTTTTCTTAATAAAATGCTTTTCCATCTGGACAGACTGTCGATCGGCACAGGTGAAGCTGCAACCAAGCAAATCCCACGGTTTACTATGATGCCCATAAAAAAGGCAGCCCTCGGCAAATGACCAGATGGAGAAAAGCCAAGACATCTTGTGTCGCTACGAAAGAGACTATAGGTTAACCTATCAAACCCATCTAGTCTTCCTGTTTTTTCTTGCTGTGAAGACTCAAACCTTAATCAGTCTTAGACTCAGGAGCCTTATGTTTATCGCATACATCTTTAAATTCCTTAACTTCATTAACCTCTCTGAACTTCTGCAGGGGGGCTATTCCCCTTATCCACCACCCTCACAGAAAATCCTTAAATGTTTATGGCCTTTTGTTCTAACACTTCTCCTGCTCTGTAATACACTTCCCACTTGTCGTTTGTTTAAACCCTTTAAGTTTTTAAATGTTTCTATCACATTCCCCTTCTATCTTCTCCCCTCCATGCCATACATATTGAGATCCCTTAGTTTTTCCTGATAACATTTTATTCTGACGAGCAGCAAAACACCTTCTCATGCCTTCTCATGTTTTTTACGTAGGAAAGATAATCACTTGGCATATGACGTGAGCTTATTTCCTTTACCTTTTTAAGTTTTACAATCCCCTCCTGCGTTTGATAATCTGCAGTGATCTCAAACATCTGAGCTCCATCCCCTTCTAGGATGCGGTACTCTATTAAGCCGTTTTCTCCGATGTCAGGGTCTTTGGCTTTTATTCTCCCTACTTCATCTCCCGGAATAGCTGCTTCTGACACGGACATGGGGTATACACCTGGACACAGAATTTGGAATGTAATTCAAATGGTTTAGAATTCTCGTAAAAGCTCGTTCAAAGACAGAAATAAAACAAGGATCGTTTCATCTCAGGCTACATAGTACATTACTGGAGGTGCTGCTGCTGGCCATGAAAAGAAATAATTTAAAACATAGAGGATAATGAATAATCATCTGCATTTGCTTTTGTCCTGGGCCCTGCCGTGCTGCTGTTCAACGCTATCGCTCCCTATTACAAAATGTGATCTCTCCTGGTCTGAGCAAAATTCTCCTCGTGCCCGGGCGAGCCATGTATAAACCAGAGCACTAATTCTATTATGTGGGCCTACTAGCTACCCATTTTTTAAACAAATATATAGATTTTCTTCCACTGTTTTATTTTTTTATTTGTGAATAAGTATATATTCTATATAATCCTGCATGACCAACTACTTTCTTATCTTTAAATCATGAACTACCACCAAAAAAATGTAGCCACTTGATACATAATTACTGCAATGCATGCTGGGAGCATACAGTACACAGAGCACATTTACATATATGTAAATGAAACTGATTACATGTATGTCTTTCTACAGAGCACAATGCAATGCGGGAAGTAATAATACATGGTACTAATAGCAGTAGGTTTGCACATTAATAGTGCAGACGAAAGATCTTTTACTATAATCAGGATTATAATAATCAGGAGTGTTTTTTTTTACTTGATCTTAATCATTGCTTATCCTGATTGGCTGCTAATTTTAAATCATTTTAAAATCAAGGTAATTTGTTTCATAACTTATGAGGAAATCAGATGCCTCCTGCATTTCAGAAACTTGAATGTTGTTAAGTTGCTTTAGAAGACAGGACCACTTGAAGAGTAAAACTTTGTATCAAACAGTATTATGAGAGGTTGCTCACTCTGTGGAAATTTTGGTGGGTTGTCGTTGACGTCTGTCAGTGTTATTGTAACTTTGGTTGTCCCTGAAAGACCACCCATGTGACCTCCCATATCTTTTGCTTGAATGACCACGTGATATTCTTCCTTGGCTTCTCTGTCCATGTTAGGGAGCGCTGTCCTAATAATTCCTGGGTGAAGAACATAGAACAAAATTATTTTAGATTCAGAAACCTATATCCCTGAACATTCTGTCCATTGTTTAACTGAGCAGTCAATGGCCTATCACATAAAGGCATATCATAACACTTCAAGTCCACAACACGGTTGCTGGGGTTATTTGTCATTGAAGGCACCTTCTACACCAGTTTGCTGTTTTAAGCCTTCGCATTGCCCCTGAAAATGCATGGGCTACAAAAATTCCAATCCCGACAAAAGAAAACAAGACGGCCAACCTCTCATTTATCCAACGTTAATTAGTGTGTGAGATGAATGTTCCGTTACCATAGAAACTAACCAAAGGAATGTTGATTGAACCAACATCAGCACCTGGATTTGACGTTATGGTCCCCAATGTTAAAATAATGTAACAGCACAGATCAAAATCAAGTGCTATAGATGTTTGATCCAAGACATCACAGATTTGTAACATTCTACAAGTTGTTTTTGTAGTTCGGCTCTATAACCTGTTTTAAAATCTCCTCAAATAACTTTGAGCTTCGTCCACCTATCGTGTGTATTACTACAGTTTGAGTATTGAAAAATCCTATACAGGTTCTATTGTAAAAAAAAAAAGAAAACAATAATGACCTAGATTGCACATGCTGCTTTTGTCTGAATCCCCAAACTGTATTTAACCCTTTTCATGCTGGATAAGCCTCAGATACATTTTCATGTTAATTTTTGTTCCATATACTCGACATGTATAACAGGTACCCACTCGAAAGCAATTTTTTTTTAATACCCACTGCAATAGTGAGAGATTTTTTTTTAGTTTTTTAAAAGGGGAAAATTAATTAGTTGGTCACACCATATGACACCAAAAGATATCCCAGATGGTCTGGAAGGGAAATCAGTCATCTTCTACAGATGACATGAGGATATGCCATAGGGTTCTCTACCCAAGGTGTTCAAAACTATTAACTATTTGCTGATTGAAAGGACATTTTAGAAATATAAAATCTTCTTTGCGTTATAGTTTACCATTAAGAAAATAAGCAATAAATTCCAACTACCACGGTGTTTACCTGTTTGTGCTTCGACGGAAAAATATGGTTGCCCTTCGAGAATACTGTAAACTAGTTTGGCGCTATTTCCGTATGTAGGGTCATCTGCGTCCGAAGCTGTTACCTGGATGACTGATGTACCTAAAGAAAAACGTAAAACATTTCCATTAGTGTTCATTTCCTTAAATAAATATAAAAAATTCCAATTTATTCAGGAGGATAGATATTTTTTGTCTCATTAGTAGCATACATTTTGCAGGAGGATTTAAATATCCATTTACAATGAATGATGATTACTGCTATTGTTCATATTTTTCAGATAATACTGTATGAAGGCTGGTTATTGCAAAGTGCAATTAACTAATACATTAATTGTAACAATTCCGGAATCTAGTGTAGTTCTTAACTTTAAAATTCTAGAGTTGAATTGGTATATTTGTCATCTTATCTTACGTTTAAATAGAAAAAGTAACTGATTTATTTTCAAAACATAGAAGACATTTTTGGTGAAAAAAAAGATCATCTTCCAAATGATCCTAAAAACGTAGCCATCATTTATTACAGGAAATCTTAAGGAAGCTGTAGGTGGAGTACTCGCTTTGTGGAAGTAGTTATGGAAGACCCTCTGTCTCCTTCAAGAAAGAGATGATTGTATTTGCAGAGAAATATCATTTTAATGTATGATGTACAAACTTAATTCAAGTAGTAAACCCTCAAATGTTTAGGGATTTGAAATAAGCCTCCTTCTTAAGAAGGTTAGTGAAGGTGTCTTTCTAAATTTGCCTTCTTCTTTGGTATGGTGGACCACAGATGTCCCTCAAGTGCAGATCAATGGTCTCAGTTAATGGTGAACCTCATGCACAAGTGGATTGTAGAGTAATACTTTCAATTTTGTTTTCAGAAAATAAAATAATAAAACAACTGTTGTCCAACCAGGGGCTCACTGGCATCGTCAGAGAATGACAATTGACCCTCCTCGTTGTTCAGCACTAAATTAGGACTGTTGTTTCAGACTAATTTTTCTTCAGTAGAATAAATCATGGCTCTTTCCCATAAATCCAAAATGAAAAAGGTGGATATCCAGTACAGGATCTCCATTGTAAACAAAGCAGTTAAACCTGCTTTAGGACTGTCCACGATATTCAGTCTCTGAGATTGATTTTACTAGAGACTCTCTGTACACCAAAGTCATTCACCAACGTGAGGTCACTGCTAAAAAAGAAAAAAAAAAGAAATCCCATCTGGATTCGGTTTAAACGTTAAAAAGCTCCAGGTTGATAGATCACTCCAAATTATTACAGGAAACTGGAAGGATATTTGATTAGGTTTTTAAACGGCCTTTAGGGACATATTTTTTTCTAATAAATTTCCCACTTACCTCAATGGGGAATTTCAAGGAAAAATGACCCCAACGGACCCTTTGAAGTTAATTATTACATAAAAAAAGGCTTTTCGTTGCTAATGGCAAGTAGGTTTTATAAAGTCTTTTAACACAGGTCTCTGAAGCAATTCATTTTGCTTCCACTCGTATAAAGGCAAGGTTTAATTCGACAGGCAAGCCACAAAAAATGATGTTATAGTTCAAAACTATTTGATTAGGAACACTTAGAATTTCTATACCTGATATAAAGCCCATATACAATGAATGAGTGCTGGTTCAATACGTATTAAAGAAGTACAACACTGTTTTGAAATGCCTTCAAGTTAGGATAATATTCTGGGTTTCCACCTCTTGAATATGCTTTAGAATGTTCACCATCGTCTTCTATACTTTAGGACAATAAGACTGCAGAAGTTAGATTAGGTTTTCTGCAGGCTGGGGTGGTGTAAAATAGGAGGACATTTTCTCAGATTGACGATTGCTTTAAGTGCAAATCTGGGTTTTATTTCAAACCAAATAGTTGCATAAACATTTGCATTGAGTGTGAATAAACATTCTATAACACAAAAGCTTTATACTTTTTCTGAAATAGTTAATATAAAACATTAAAGAATAACTTAGTATATATACTGTATGTTGTATGTGCTAATAATGTTTTTAAATATTAAGAGTCATGTCCTACCCATCACCTCTCATCAAGAAACATTTTAGCGATAGCTACAGGTCTACTAGTACCCAGTAGACTACTTAATGTCTCCATGTTTTCTTGAGTCCAAATTTCTGAGCATGACTATAGGAACAGGGTTAGTCAGTATACACTATCGTTCAAAAGTTTGGGGTCACTTAGAAATCTACTCATTTTTGAAAGAAAAGCAAATTTTTACCATTAAAATAACATGAAATTGATCAGAAATCCAGCGCAGACGGTGTTATTCTTGTAAATGACTATTGTATCTGTTAACGGTTGATTTTTAATGGTATATATACATGGTGACAATCATTTTATAAACAAATTGTAAAATTCAACATACCCACACTGGACATCTCTGGCACTCTAGCATGATAGTTCTCTTGCAAGAACTCTGGAGGATTATCATTTATATCCTGGACCTTCACAATAAATTCAGATGGCGGTTCCAAGGGTTTGTTGGTCTCCCTATCCACGGCTTGAGCCATTAATGTATATTGAGCCCTTTCTTCTCTGTCCAGAGTCTTGGTTGCGTGAATGTTCCCTGATTTGTCATCTATAACGAAAATGGTCCCAGCGCCTTCCCCTGAGAGTATGTATTTTATCTTCCCATCTCCGGAATCGACGTCGGAGTGAAGCTACAGCAAAAAAGATAATTTTCAGTAAGAAGAAAAAAGAAAATTTTACGTATAACATGCAATCACTTTACCTACTAATGCAAATGAAAGTTAATGTGGCACCAAAAGAACTGTTGGTGACCAGTGTGTGTGTGTGTGTGTGTGTGTGTGTGTGAATCTTATGGCAGAAATCAATCATTCTTCCATCCTATCTGCACATCTTTACAATAGCCTTATGCTAACTAAACCAGCCACCAGCATCACTTTACAGCAGGCTATCCTTAACACATACTTTTCATTTGAACTCTCTTAAAATAAATGATATTAACTGTTTCAACTTAAAACTTTTTTTCTAATATACCTAAAAGTTAAAATTATCCAGCGACATTGCATACAATAGCTGAACTTAAATCAGTTAAAGTTGATGTCCCACGACACAAGGGGGCACCATATACAAGTTTCCCCACGTAAACCCTATCGTCACATCAAATGTATAACTATGTCTAGCAAGGCAAAAGACAACCCAAATGCCTAACATTATAATTATGATATAATAAAACTCCCTTTAAAGTGTCTTGCTCACAGTACTGAATACCCTTTAACGCAGACAAACACGCTATTACATTTCAGCAAGTCAGTAGTTGAGAACACGTTAGAAAATAAAGTACATTGTGAAATAATGTAACGAGCAGAAAAAAGTCTAGATCCGCCCACATAATTTTCTCACAAGCACTCCTTCTGGATTCCATTGACCTACTTTGCACAGGAAGACATAGAGATGGAGATACTCCTACTTATTTGACAAATCTCAGCCAAACGTACTTTTATGGCCACAACTTAACTAAATCATAATTATTCTTCTGATCTGAACACTTCAACTTATTTTAGGCTTATGTCACACCTTACGTATGATACCGTTCTGGTCTGTGTGAAGGCACAGCTGCACTTTTCAAATTCAAAGAGCAATATCATTTGGAGAATAAAACACTCATTTGTTTTAAGATGAATATTGGTAAGTGCTTAGTTAATGGTGGTTAATTCTATGATATATCCAATTAATTGTGATGAGTTCCCTTTAAATGCTTGTCAAAAATTCTTTATGTAGTCTCAAGATTGTAAGCTTGCGAGCCGGGCCAGGCCATCTCCACCTAATGTATCGGTTTGTCTCAGTCTAGTCTTGTCATACCCCTTGAATAAATGTATTGTATGAAGCGCTGAGTAAACTGTTGGCGCCATATAAATAAAAGATAAGTTAGCATACGTATCCACAGTTAAAGAGGACACTTGATCCCTGTGTAATGACATTTTTTCTAATTTGATTTACATCAGATTTTTTAAAATGTTATTTTGCTATTTTTTCAGTATAAAGTTACAACCACAGTATTAACTTTTTTTTTTGCTATTGGTGGCTTTTGCCCAAGACATCTGTGACCTCATCGCATATTGGTAGCCAAAAGGTTTTAATGTATATTCCTTCTGAGGAATTGGTTAAAACATGAACTCTGCATTGTGACTCACAATGGTAATGTGGAAGAAGGCTGTACTTTTTATTTTTGTTTATTTTGATGAGTTAAATATGCATTTTAAAGCATGACTTAAATCACGTTTATTTAAAGGAAGACCCTATCCCTAAGCACACACTCCTTAAAACAACAAAATTCTTGTTTAATTAAAAAAAAAATTAACAATACTACAACCCAGTCAAGATGCCACAAATTAAATATGCATTCTGAAACCGAAATATTCCACTAGTGTTTATAAAGACATAGGTGAACTGAATACATATTCACGAGGCACATAGACAAATCCATATACTGATGAATATTTGGTTTACATTTGAGCAAAAGTACCATAACAATAAGAAATTTTGAAATAAATCAGTATGAGGGATCTGATTATTGTATAAACTATTCAGTCCATCTCTGCATTCCCTGTGTATTAATAGATTTATATAGGCAAAAATCAAGGGACAACTGTTCTTAAAACCCAAAAGTCATAATTTGCATTTAAATAGCGTGTTCTATCTAGGGCTGCAACAACTAATCGATAAAATCGATAATGAAAATCGTTGCCAACGAATTTCATTATCGATTAGTTGAATCGATTTTTATCGATTATAAAATGAGGGTTTTTTCAGAGCAAACGCTCTGAAAAATACCCCTCATTATATAATAGTTTAGTCTGACTCACAGCAGCAGCTCCTACTTACCAGTCCCTCCTGTAATCACTGTGACAACTGGCCCCGCCCCTTCCTTCTCCCAGAAGGCCAGAACCACATGGCTGTGACACTCATCTAACTGTAAGTATAAAATTAATATTTGGGCTACTGAAAGTTAGGGGAGGTGGGGGGTTAATTTAGGGGCAGTTATGGTTAATGGGGTGTTTAGGGTTAATTTAGGGGCAGTTATGGTTAATGGGGTGTTTAGGGTTAATTTAGGAGAAGTTATGGTTAATAGGGTGTTTAGGGTTAATTTAGGGGCAGCTATGGTTAATGGTGTCTTTATGGTTAATTTAGGAGCAGCTGTGGTTAATGGGGTGTTTGGGGTTAATTTGAGGGAGTTGTGGTTAATGGTGTGTTTAGGGTTAATTTAGGGGCTGTTGTGGTTGATGGGGTCTTTAGGGTTAATTTAGGGGATGCTGTGGTTGATGGGGTCTTTAGGGTTAGTTTAGGGGATGCTGTGGTTAATGGGGTGTTTAGGGTTAATTTAGGGGCAGTTATGGTTAATGGGGTGTTTAGGGCTAATTTAGGGTAATGTTTTGATGGGGTATTTAGAGTTCATTTAGGGGTAGTTATGGTTAATGGGGCGTTTAGAGTTAATTTAATGAGGACTGAGGGTTAATTTAATTAATTTAATAAAGTTAACTTACGGTGCAGTTAGAGATAAAGGGGGGGGAAACTAAGGGGAATCTAAATCCTGGGGGCAGTGAAGATTAACCCTGTACTTATTTATAAAAGTATGGTGTCATTGTGCTGTGAACGGGTCTGTGACTCTATGAGGGGACTATGAGATATCTGGGGGGTACAAGGCATATCTGGGGAAGACGGAGTGACATATCTGGGGTTATAAGGCATATACAGTATATATAAGGCATATTTGGGAGGGCAGTGTTTCATGTCTGGGGAGGACGGAGTGGTGTATCAGGGTGTATCCGGGTGTATAAGGCATATATGGGGGTAGAGTGGAGTGGCATATGTGGGGAGGGCAGCGTGGCATGTCTGGGGAGGATGGAGTGGTGTATCAGGCCAATCGGCCAACTAATCGATTATGAAAATAATCGTTAGTTGCAGCCCTAGTTCTATCATACACAACCCCTAATATTTCTTCTGTAGGATCCCAAATCCAAAATTATTTATCAACTTGTATTTCTCCAGGCAGTTCTAATTTTATGGTAAGTTGATGGTCCCTTAACTTGGGGTCATTTCTAAAACAACAAAAATTATACCTTCATTCATGAATTTAATACTAAGTACAGCACTAGAATCATCACTTCTAGTACTGCTGAGCTGAGTGCCCAAGCCCTTCAATTAAGTAATGATGTCATCAAGCAAATTTTAGCCACATTGATCATTTTTAACAGGAACATTTGTCAGGTGACACAAAAGAAGCCAGTTATAGGCTGTAGCTTCTTAAGCTTCTATGTTGTTTCTATGTGAGTAAACCTTAAGATGACAGACCTGCTCTAAAAGTGGACGGCACAATCAACATTTTGTCTAAGCCAAATAATACCTTTTAATACATTATATAACAAACAACGCAAAATGCTCATTGTAGAATGCAGCAGGACATCCATCTTGCCAGAAACCCTAGGCAGTTGCCTAGATTAACCTGGGCTAATCAAATATGCGTGGTTGTAGAAAGGTAGTTTAGGAACTTACCCGTCCAACAAGTACAGGATCTGGTCCGGTATATTCCTCTATTACGAAAAACTGATTCCAAACCCACCCCCTCTTTGACCGATGTAGGACCTGCCCTTCTTTTCCCTTTTCATGTCGTCCATGATACGATTGCCTCATTTTCCCATTTCTTTCCATCGGCGTGGCATTACTAAAATACACAAAGCTCAGGGACAGGAGGATGCCATGTAAACAAAAGTCCTTCATTTTTGGTAATGTAAATGTTAACAGTCCTCGATTTATTCCTGTTCAAGGTCAATCAAGAATGTGAAACGCGTTGGTTATTGGTAAATCCCACCGTTCTTCCCATAGAAAAAGAATTGGGTGATTATGTGTATCACACTGTCTTCTTCAGATAGCCCAAGGCCTTCCTGAAAGATAAAATAAAGAAAACTAAGTATTTTGTAGTGAAAATTCAGATACAGGAGGAAGCTATTCGAATTTGGGTCTCAAAGGTAAAGACTCATGCAGAAATTCTGGAAGCTAAAATTTAATATTTTGGTGAAGTTATAAAATTGTGGTTGTATAGCAAATATTTATACCTAATTTTCTGATCCATATAAAACGGAAATATATATATATTTGTACATGTAAATATATACAAATAGGTGGTATATTTTTCATTATATTATTTTAATATATTATTGTTGTCTCAACATAAATGCTAATTTAGAAAATGTTGCTCTTCTGCCATTATTGTGGCCGAAAAAAGTTAATTACAAACAACACAGGCTAAATCAAAAAAATAAAAACTGTCTGGCAAACACAAAACCTAGCTATTAGCACGATAATTGCAAGAAGCTTAATGAAAAGGTCGCTCGGATTCATACTGACACTAATAGGCAGAAGGGTAAAACAGAGACAGAGTATCACTAATAGGGTCAGTTCAATAAATACATTTTTACACCCCTTTATCTTCCAATATTTATAAAACAAACTGTAAGGAGTCTGTTGTGAATAAATTGCTGTATGTCACATAAATACATGAATGCGCTTCTAATTTGTAAAACATATCTTAATTCTGTTGTAAAAAATATAAACGAGATGAACGAAAAGATAATTTTTTTTTTATTCTTTCCGCCACTTTCCCGGTAACTCCAAGACCAGTGTCAAAGACTTTATTTACGATTTAACTTTTTACCCTTTTTACCCATCACGTGTGATGCAAATGACCACAAACACTCTGGGTGGGAAAAAGTTTGCTGCTTTTTTTTTTTGGGCCAAAGATTGGAAGTGCTACTTTCTGCAATTCTTAGAAGTTGAGTAAAAGTTTTCACTGACTCGCACTCTCAAAAATGTATATGATAATTCCTTAGACCGAGTGATACATTTGGATACTCCAAGATATGAAGACCTCTGTTTTTCCTCCCTATCGCTTTTAACCCTAAATTAAGCCATTGGTGGTAAGTAAGTGGAGGCATCAGATTTAAAGAATTATTTTTATATCCATTAAACTACCACCTGGCATATATGCTGCCCGCGGCCACTCCTGGCATACATTCTGCCCCCACCAAATTTACCCCTGACCCCAATCTTCCTCCCACTAAAGCAACTCCCTTGAAGAAGGAAAGCTAGAGAAATTCCCAGAAAATGGGCATATTTTTGGTTCTTTTTTGTAATCCTAATCAGCATAAGTGGATCTGCAATCAAACTGTAACTAATGCACAAAAAATATTAAAACCTATTAGATAAATAATTATAGCTCGCTTATTAGCACATGTGAAAAAAATGGTGTGATTTTTTTTAATTATTATTTTAAATTTTGAAATGAAGCACGCAAAAAAAGTTGCTATAAAGTTTGCATTTTTTTTCTTCACGGAACAGCGGGATAATTGCTTAATTGCAAGAACATGTCTAGACTAGAAAATAACAGATAAAAAAGAAATAAAGTAAGCAATTTCCAGGACTTGTTGGTCACAGAGGAAACAGCATTTCACAAAACTAGTTTAAAAGCTGGCACATTGTAATGTAAAGTTAATGACTGAGAAAAAAAAACGTGCAAAGTGGCTAAAATAGAAAAAAAAGAATGAAATTGAAACAAAAAATATCACTTTAGCAGCATTGGTATTCACAAAAACTCTTGAGTTTTATACAACTAAATTAATTAAGTTCATTATTATATCAGCAATGGGGCTTTGCCAAGAGTGTTATAGTTATAATAACCCAAGTTTGCAGAATAATTGTGTTGATGTCATATAATTAAAAATGGGGATCTGAGTTCCCAAGTTCTCTGCTAAAGCGGGACACTTGGTTGATAAAGTATTTTTTCTTAACATGAATCTCTTATTGAGATTTGTTCCTGGCAGGCACTCCCAGGCATAATCCTATAAAGTTTTAAAGCAATACATGAAATACTTTGCCATCTTTTTGTCTTGTGCTGGGATTAAGGAAATTGACCCTATCAGCAGATGAAGGGTTATTATCTGACCCAAAAAAATGCTTGTGGCTTATTGCAGTTTTTTTTTTTTTAGTTGCTAGATCGTAACTAAAAACATACAGGGTCAGGCAAAGTCTAGGTAACACGGGAGCAATTATCCCTAAACGACTCATGTTAAAAGTACTTTATCCACCGCTGAGGCTATTGTAGTAAGCTGAGGATGCCGCGGCCGTCAGAACGACTCAGAAGCTGCCAGAACCAGGCCTGCGCTGCCATATCAGTCCTGCTGAAGAACCCTTCAAGGGTCGAAACGTCTTTCTGATTTTTTTCCTTATATAATAGAGTTTCCTGGGCTATTGCTATATTCTTTCAGGCACCGGCTGGAGAGCTTACTTAGAAACTCTCGGGGTTTGACCCGGAATCTCTGAGTGAAGGGCAGCGTCTCTGGGTCACTTTTCTCTTTCTCCGGGGTAGGGTAGCCATGCTTAATTCCCCCATTAAACCTTTAATACCCCAACCTAAAAAATTCTATATAGTGACTCGCCAAATGTGTTAACCAAATGACTCTTACACCTGTCTCCATGGTAACCTTGACTTGTCATTATTCAAAGACGAAGTGAGTCACCAGCATTCAAGTACAGATATCAACCATGACATACTGGTAGCAAGGGCGCTAGTTGGGATTCTAAGGTATTATCAAATCTGTGCAGACACTAGAAACCAGCCCCTTCACCCTGAGATTGGAGCAAAAACCATATGAGTTCCCAAGTATGGCATAGAGGCAATACAGCTCCTCTTAGACACTTTTTATTAGACCCCCAAAGCCCAGTCATTCTCTGTCTACCTACCGTCCACCGTTTGCGACGGTGGATACCCGTGACTTAAGTCTCCTTAGATTTATCTACACAGTACATGTCCTTTGAAATAACTTTTTTTTTTTAACTTCTAAAAAGTAACTGCCCTGCCCGATGGCCGCCCATGTGCCATTTGAGCAGCCGCCCCAAAAAATGATCAGGTATCAAAACAGGATTCAGGTGATCAAAAATGTAAATGTGAAGAAAAGTGAGTTGTTTGCACTTTTCTATCACCTCCTACAGAAAGGTGACAAGGAAGACAGCTTGTCAGAAACATGATACTTTTCACTATTAACAGGTGTTCAACTCATCTGAGAACTTTAAATATGAATGCTTGTGCTTTCCACTTGTCAAACAACCCTCTTCCCAATTTCTTTCTTTGAAAAGAAGATTACATAAAAAAAGATGTTTGAAGAGGTAAAAAAATATAAATGTATCTGATATTTTATGGTATATGGCATCTTACAGAATGCCACACTTCTAAATTGTCGAGAAATATATATATATATATGAGAAAGAAAGGGGTAGGGGAGAGCTATGAAGATGGGTTGGTGTTACATAAAAAGTATGAGGTCACCAGGGATTGTGCTTTCTCTCTCAGTGCTACCTTGTGACGCACGCGAAAATCTATAGCTGTGAAAAACAATCACGTACTTTATATACAACCCTTGACCCTCCTGAAATGCAGCCCTTGCCCAACCCCATGATATCGTGTCAATCTTAAAGGATGGGGGTTACAAGCGAACGGTACCCCTACTGCGTGTATAATGTGATGTCAGTGTTCAGTTATAAGGCAGGTTGCAAAGATCGTTACCGTTAACCTGATGGCTTTTGTCTTCCAAAAACGTTTAAGCTCAGCATCTAAATTCTTACAGCAGAAACCAATTAAATATGCTTTTTCATTAATAATTAATTGTTACCAGTCAAATGGGCCATGTAAGGCCTCTGTTAATTTGCTGCTTGACAATGGGAGAGGTTTATTCCAGCATAACACCCAAGTTCCAAGTTTGAATATGATGGGTTAAAAATAAGATTGTGATTATGATTGTCATAATTTGTACTAAGGTGTCTCTTCGGCCCTTTAGATTTAGTCGGTCGCCCTGACTGGGTGAAGAATGATCACATCTGGGACCTGTTAGGATTCTCCTCCCCACTCGAGTTTTAGGGTAATTGAGCAGATTCCCGGGGGTCACGCAGTCGACTCTGATTTAATGATTTCTGAGCATATCTAGTGATATATCAGAGCTGAAATCTCTGCTTGAATACTGGTGACTTCATTCAGAATATTTACTCCTCACCTAGCCACGGTCATTCATTCTAACAGAATCTTAAGAGCGTGGAAACACAATAACGAATTTGGAAATAATTGTCTTAAGGAAAGGCTGAAGGATCCATATGATTACCTTACCAGGGCTTGATTTCCTATAAACTGTAAAGTTTAAAATGAATAGTGTAAGTTGGGACGAAACTCGGCTATATAACATATGGGAAAATATAATAAAACTAACATATAGTTAAATGTCTCTGGCATGCTAGCAAAAACATACATCATGCTATTATACTGTAAGTAAGCCATGTCTCCAGAGCAGCCTAATATTAAGTGATACCCTTAGGTTTGTGTTCATTGCTGCCAGTTAAGTTTATATTTTAAAAAAAAATAAATAAAAAAAAAAGCCTGATGTAACAACGGGTATTATTTCAGAATAACTGATGTTAAATGAGCAGTCTTATGAGCACCAAGGAGCAGCTGAATCCTTCATTGTGCTCACACGATAAAATAGATTATTGCGTCTGAATAGCAGCAGCCGAAAATCTCACAGCTTCTTAGGCTCGCGGCTGAAAGAGCCATTGTAACGTTACCCCAAATCCTGCCCTCCTCCAGACACTTGACAAGTATAGAAACACACAATAGAATTTTTGTATCGGACAAAACACCCCTTGTGCATCGAAGAGCTTATCTATTTAACTTACAAATGTCTCGCATTGTCTCCAAATCCTTCCCTGTTAAAAAGCCGACCAACGTAGATATTTACCATCTAGCAGGATAAATATTAGAAATGTCAAGCTTTGAATATGTTGGCTACACATATGCTTAACCTCTGTATGGCATATCCGGATAACAATTTGCCATTATTATTTTTTTTTCTCCCCTCTTTACTGTTTTTCCATTAATTTGCTCTGCTAAATTGTTAGAAAATCTGTTTTAAATGGAAATTTCCAAGCTCAGAATCATCTTGGTTTGTTATCAGTTTGTGAGTGGTTTAATTGAATTCAGTTCATCTGTCCAAGCTTGGTATTTGAGCTGGCACGTCCAAACACTCCAATATTGTAGAGTACACGATCCTAAATTCTCATGGTGACTCGATAGATTATTTTGGGCACTTCAGCCTCTAATCACTAAGCCTGAAACCTTGTCTTGGTTTTTATTGACAAGACGTTATTGTGCAAGGTGATGCAGTTTGGGCAGAGTTTGACAACAAAGAAATCAGCGTTGCTCGAAGGCCATGTTGTCCTCTTCCAAGCCTACTCCTTGTCTTCAATGAGTACCTGGATGAAATTCAATAGCTTACAGAGTCTAAACTAGTGAGAGATGCCTCTGGAATACATTGTAAAGCTAAGGAAGACAACATCAGTTATTTAACTTGATGACCGAGCTAGGCTAAGAATAATTTGATATGAGGTTCATTCACACCTGGAAAAATATATCTTCTGAAGTACTATATTGGCACCATGATATTTTAATCTATCAAATGGTGGGATTCCTGATAGAACATCATAATCAAACTTCTGATGTGCTGAAGGAGACCACCATTTCCTGAGTGGTTAAGCATTGTATGCAGATTATCTTGTGAGATCTTCCAAAAAGGGTTGATCCATTTTTTTTAGAACCTGTTGAGCAATAATTCCTTTGGGCTCCGTTTTAGAGCCATTTCATTGATATCACCACTTCTAAAAGTCTTTACAAGTAGACCTATAAAATATTTTTGAAGACAAAACTCATAATGCTGTATTTCTTTTAAAAAAGCATGTATAACATACAGCAGCTACTTCCTTAAAACCGGATTAGATAATGATCATTGGGTAGGCTGCTTTAACATTTCTCCTAAAAGAATGATACAGAAATTGAACACCAATTCTGTAGCATTCTTCTCTCAGTTAAGTATAGATCTCCAGCCAGCTCTGGAGAAATAGGACCCATATTAGATTTATTGTTTGTAATCTTCTTCTTAGAGAATGTCAGTGAACCTAAATCTTCCAGGGATCTCGAAAATTGAAAGAGCCAGTTACAGCCGTTAGCTCAATCACTGAAATATGAAAGCCAAAGATTCATTACCTGTCATTTCTGAACTTATTACCCTGCACGACAAATGTCTCCCTAACGGTAACAAAACCGGCCAGGTGTTTGTTACTGTGTTACATTTCTGTTCCCCATTTAACATTCGGATCTTGAGCTGTACGGGTAATATGAGGTACAGATGTACCAGCACCTACTTGAGGGCCTTTAACCAACCATTCACTGTTTGTTGTGGTCCAGATGGAGGAAGCAAGGAGGTCTGAGCTTATAGCAGAACCTTTACCCACTGATGAACCAGTAAACAAGAGAAGAGAAGACCAAAGTTTGGGTTCTTATACCATCTGTGATGGGCTCACTACTGCATGTATGTCAATAGATACATGGTAGGACAGATAAAAATGTCAGATGTCAGGGAAGCAACATAATAAGCCACAAGGACTTGTTTCAGAATACAAAAAGGGTTTAGAGTAATTGTCCTGGTGTATCATTCTCACAGTTATAATGCTTTATTCATCTTTCAAGAAGACTGATGAATAATTTGTCTTAGGTCATTCATCAGCATCAACCATCACCTGCTCAGAGCTGTGTGGGTTGGAAACAGGGTCAAATCATCCCTGTAACATGGATCTTAATCCCCTTGCAAGTGGCACTTGACATCCCAATCACAAAGGAGTTAATGAAAAATAAATGAGGCCATCAGGCTGAAGGTACGGTCATTATTATCAACACTTCTATCATAAACTAACATCATAATTCAATGCTGAGAAAAGCAAGAGAGGGCAATCTCGCATATGCCTGGAGTAAAATATAAATATATAAAGACCTTTTTTCACCTAAAAATGGTTTAAATGAAAAGTGTGATACAAACTTCCCAACGTTAAGGATAGCTGACGTGTGACAGTCGGAGGTGTTAAATCTGGTAGGGTCATGACAGGGAGCTGGTCATCTAATCTGACTCTCAAAATGTCAAGCTACTGATTAATCAAGCATTCAGGTTGGACATTCACTCATAATTAACGTTCTGAAATCATATTGCAGGTTTTCTATTTAGAAAATTCAACAGTATTAAGATACAGAATGTTTTAATCATAAAAACATAGTTTATCTCTGTAACCAGTTTGTAATGTCCATTCCAGCATTGTTGACCTATGTGTTGGATCTTAATTCTTCAGGGATAAATGGTCAGTGGGACACTATCATACTTTAATTCATATGATAGCTGAGTGATCCCTTCAAATTGTCATGTGATCCCCTTTGCAAATGAATGAGGAGATTCTACAGAAGCTCACATTATGCTTTCACCTCTTTTACCCCCCCATCCAAAGGGACCACTGAAGAGACTGCGCACGTTTTGCTCTAAATCACCCTGGCCTGCATTATCCAAGAAAGATTTTAATACATTTAAGTCAACCAACATTCTTAGAATCACATAAGTTTCCAAGACCTCAGAGGCCTCCCTTCTCTTGCCTAGCACATGTAAAGAATCAAAACTCGCCTGACCATTTCACTGCTACACAAATCAAGAAAAAACCTCTAAAGCATTTCTACAAGCTTTTTATGCAGGACAATAAAATTAAATGAGATCCATAAAGCAATGAACAACTGTCTTCTAATAACCATCTACATAAAGTGGGATGATCCAATAAAACTGAACAAAAATTATATAGAAATCTAAAATATGATCTATTTTAACAAAAAAAAAAAAAACAGAATCCATAATTCTTCCCTGTCCTCTCTTGCCTTTATCTGGGAAAAGGACACCAAAATTAAATTAGCTACATTATTATTTATTATTCTTATTATTATTTAGCACCAAAGTATTTTGCAGCCCCTTTCATAAAAAAAGTCATTATCTTGGAGGGGAATAGTGCATTAAATGTTAAGTGTACAATTTATAGAAATATATATATACATATAGATAGATAGATAGATATTTATAGTGAATATAACTGGAAGAAATGTGTAATCTGTCACCTGAAGGGTTAACAGAAGTAGCGAATCGTACCTCTTTTAATGCTTAGGGGATTCCTGAAAGCTAGAATGGTTCATTTTCCAGGAATACAAAGTGCGAGATATCCTGTTATCACATAGGATATATTATAATCATATTAACCTTTATTTAAAGCTAGATGCCAGGTATACCCACAGGACCTCCAAATACACCGGATCGGTGAGGCTTAGCAACAAATTGCATAAAAATTAAACTCAATACCATAGAGAGGACCACTTTCCGCTGAGAATAGTATCAGCTCTTGCACCTGTTGTACAGAAAAATACTTTAATACAAATCTCCGCATGCATAATATATTCATGGGAAACAAATGCAAACAGATGATACCTATCTATCCATCAAGAGAGAGCAGCACATTTACTGTAAAAGACCACTTACATTCGTATTGATACAAATTCTGCCTGCAAACTTCCCGTAAACAACTATTAGATTATCCACCTAGGGCCGAAATCAATGAAATAGATTTCTTCTCGGAGTTGCGCTATTTGATTACATAAAGCACCTCCGAAAAACTTTGCTTCCGTCAATCACTTGGAAATCATTTTCAGTGAAGGAAACTTTTTCACTGGAGACAGAAAGAAATATGAGTTATGTTCTGATCAGAGAGCTGTAGTGGTTATGGAAGTTAACTCTTGTTTGGTAGGGGGTGAATCATTTTAGATTACTAATATTAAAAACACATAGAACCTTTGTAGTGGTGTATTCTGGTCTTGGCAAATAGGTCTAGGGTGGCAACAGCCCCACTGCCTAATAACCAGGGGTAGATCACCCGATTGGGCGATGAGGCTTCTTGGAACGCCATCACTTCATGAGCCTTTTGGGGAGGTCATACATCCGGGTGCTGGGATACAATGTCGTATCACGGTGCTCAGCATAGAGGATGGCCTCCAGAATGGTAAATGGTGGGCCGGCTGGGGCACTAAATTTGGGTCAGGCCTATGGGAGAGCTCTGCAAGCCAAGATAATGCCACTGCGCCTTTGGCGCATGTGATTTCCTCCATTTTAAACGACTGTTGAATTATAAACAGAGTTTCTGTACATATCACAGTATTCAGTGGTCCACTAGGGAATGCATTTGAACACACACATTCAAACAGCTACTGATTCATCAATATCCTTTAACTCAAGCCTTTGAATACTCAGTTTTCCATCTTTAATATCCCCATTATATACAAGAGATGCAGAACACTTATCTCATGAAAGTTCCATAGTCCACTATGGTTCAATTAACGATACACTGCCTCCTGTGACACCTTGGTGGCGATCAGCAGTAGAAAGCTCCTTCAAGGCCACATCCAACCCAAGGTCCAACAATTTCGATCTTTTACTCTTAGAATTAACTTAGGAATCCATATCCAAGGTTTAAAAGCCTCAGGTCAGTTCATTGTACTTGGTTCCAACCACTTCTTAAGCGTAGATGACAAATTGATCTCCTTTCAAACCCCCAACCTTAGCTCCCTATGCTTGAGAATCACGTTCTCTTATATTAACCTTTCGTTCCATTTTTCACAGGATGTAGATTTTATTTTCATAAGTTACAACCCAGACTCTGATTATCCTGTTGGATATCCAGAATTATAACATGGAGGACAGCAGGTAAAAATAAAAAAAAGAAAATGATGAGATCATTTAACGTTCGATGATATGCATGGATAACGAAAAAGAAAAAAAGCAATGTATATACAGAAATTATTCCCAACAGATGGGACGGAAGATTGCGCAACTGAATATTTTTTTATTGTGGCTAATTAATCAATAGAGGAGGAAAAAAAACAATAAACTTTGAAAGGGTATTGTTAGGGTAGTCTTATCAGTTGTTCAGTTTCATCTGTTACTGTTAAAATAATGAGTTAATTTTGGATTCAAATGCTTCTGTGAAGCAAATTTAAACAGTATCAATATCTCAGAATATATTTACAAAGTAGAAAGAAGGTGTCAGGAAGAGAGAGTATATTGCGGTATGGAACACATAATGAATACAGTATGTCTTGTGCTGATACTCCCCAGATATTTCAATGCTTTATAGAGAACTCTATGTGTTTTGCATTTGCAAAATTATTCAGAAGACTTCAAGTCGGGGATAAAATTATAGGTTTCTGGCACTGGTTTAAAAATATTATGTATTTTAATATTCCTCAGTTTTGGTTTATGGAAAAGTATGTAGTCCTATAAACACAATTCGGGTACTTCTGCTTTAGGATTTAAACTATATATGTGGGAATGATATCGTACTGTGGAATATGGTGGTGTTAAATAAAAACAATAAGTAATAAAGCTGTTGAGGAATAATGGGATGTCACGTGGTCTTATCACCATAGCAGCCAACGGAATGGCACAATGTTCCATTGGTTGATGTGGTCATAAGACCATGTTGTAAATGTTGCTCAACATGACCTTCACCGATATTCTTTGGACATAGCGAGATTGGTCCTTCTTGTAATGGGTTGGATTTACTTTAGAAACAGATTCAGATAGGGTGAAAAGTTGGGTGGTGGTGAACATTCGGAGGCTGATAAGCTTCTTGAAAGGAGAACTCAACATGGACACTGAGTTTGAAGAAATAGGGCACTTGAGTTGGTTAGGGTTTAGACCAGGTTGAGATATTTGGGACTTCAAACCACTTCAAACCACTTTAGAATGTGTGAATTTGAATGAACTATATAGGAACCCTTTACAAAGCATCTGTTTTAAGTTGTTATTCTAAGGAATTTGTTAGTAATATCTGACGAGTCCTGACAAAGTCACCACCTAGAGAGTAGTACTAGAGGCTATGCTCTTGGATGCAAATTACTGTGCTGCTGCCTGCAACTATTATAGTATTTTATTTAAATATCCATATTTTCAACATGCCAATATCTTTCACATCTTTGGTTCTACATGGGTTCCAGATAGGTTTACAGTTTTCCATCTCTAGAAATGTTTAGGTTCTTAAAATTGTAAACTTGCAAGCGGGTTCGTCTTAGTCTGTCAGTTCTATTTTTATCATACTTTGAAAGTATGGACAGTAAGAAGCACTGCGGAAATTGCGCTATTTAAATTAAAATAAAGTAATAATGATCATAATAAAATGTTAGCCCTAAACGAATCACTACAATGACATGGGTCCTAATCCCAAAATATTGTCATAATTTTGACATAATTCTTGCGTCATCTGATGCCAGGCTGTTGGTTTTACCAAGTCCATTAATTGTGAGCTGTAAAAACACATATTCTACTATTTATTTATTTTTTGCCAAAAATAAGTTCTCATATATCTTCTCCTGAATTTATCACTTCTTCCTTCTTGATGGCTTGATGCATCTCAAAGTCATTCATCTTTTGACATGCCAGCGTGATGCTCCCTTTATAAATAGCTGCATAATAATAATGGCACCTCGTACAGTGTAAATGGTGCGCTAAAATAAAAAAAAGCTTCATGTAGTTAAACCTTGACATTCTCTGAGTCAAGCAGGCTGCCTCGTAAATTTTGGGAGTTGCTAGGCAACACCTTCCATATGTGCAGCTCTGATGTCTGCTAACAGGTGTTAGCGCAGGTTTCGTATAAGGCTTTAACCCCTTATTAGCTTTGGGATACCTTAGTGCATTTTTGGTATAACATGTGCTATAGACGTTTTGCAGAATCTACCATTTGCACTGGTAATACACCCCAAAAGCCCAAATAGTAGCAGGGTTCAATAAACACAATGCCACGGTGATAGCATAAATGAATTCATGGTGACTGAGAACCTGATGATGTCATATCTTAGGGTCTTTGGTCACGGGGGCCTCAAGTGTGGATGACATGTCAAGACGTGAATGCTATCAAGGAAACACAATTTTGCCCTCTCGTTAAACAGAGGCTGGTCCCAAAAATGTCCCAACACTAAGCCATCGGTAACAGAGATCTGTCACCAGAGACCTATTTTTTGCCTTAGCAAAAATAAAAATCTGAGCCCTGTTTACATGGTTGAACCGTTGTGGTGGTGTTTTGTTGTTTAGCTCTAGAAGCTCTTTAGAATTCTCTTCATTAAGAGAATATCTGAGCAAAAGCTAATTTAAGGATTACTGTTAACAGGATTTCACGGCCTATCAAGGTACCGCAAATGTGCAATTCTTGGATATAAGCTTGCGTTATTTATAATTGTACCGTAAACTCTATAATTATTAGCCGATGAAAAACATGAAGTGTTACCCGCAAGGCAGGCCCATTCTTTATTGGAGTAACCTTGGAAGTAATTAAAAGAACATTATATAAAAAATATATGGGTTTATATCACACAAGAACTTGATGAACTATACTGGGTAGCCACTTGCCCACTTAGACCCCCTGGTTCACGTTACTGTGACTAATGCAGATAAGCAGCTCAAGTTTTCAATGAGAACATAAGTTCTACTTGGGATAGAAAGGTCAACCTACAGGCTCCACGCTCAGTGTGACCCCAGCATTAACCTTACCCTCCTCACCTGAGGAATCATCCGACATGCCCCTATGAGCCTACTACATAACCATTTTATTTGATGCATTTTTAAAATATTTTCAGACCCTAGTGTTTATATTACTTGACTTATTTACTTTAATTAATTGTTTTTTTTTATGAATTATATTGCACATGGACTGTGCAATGAATATAAAATACAGCTAGCAGACATTTTTTGGGGGGATCAAATGCTTTTTTAAAACTGATTAAAATATTTGACCAAATCTTAAATATTGTTTTCTAAAATGGTTAAAACAATATTTATGTCCTCAACTGAAACTGGCTTTATCAAGCAAAATCTTTCTTTAGGTCAAGTGTAAGGATGCTCCGACAGCAGCCAAAGTTTTGAAATAAAGAAACTATTCTTAACATACGCAGTGAGGTGTTTGATAAGGTTCAATATGTTTGAAAGCTGTTGGATTAATTTATTCCACTGGAGAAAAATATTTTCTCTAAGTAAATCTCCGTGACAAGTCTCATACGCTAACATGTAAGGGCCGCTTATGTAAAGATGAAAGCCCTTTAACATATTATGTTGGTGCATCTCACCCCCTGATTCAGCGTCAACATAAATTACATTTGCCCCTTTAATGCCACTAAGCAGGAGTGGTTAATTGTAGTGTTTAATTAGGTTTGTGGAAGTGTTTAATCTCATGTAATAAATTGTGTGATTTCGAAGAATTCTATATCATAAAAGGTAATTTTTTGATGTTGGAAATCCTTGTAGAAATCTTTTGGAATCCAAGTATTGATTTTATGTTCCATGGTTTCTTTTCTATGGTGGAGTGTTAGCATCTCAATTTAAGCAAAGCTTTATATTTAACCTGGACTGACTTATGAAGAAGGAAATGAAACATAGAGAGTTCTAGCTTTCACTTGGCCCTTAGGTATGTCTTTTTTTAACAAGTTGTCTTAAAGGAAGGTGTTACTCTTAGAACAATTTAGTTGAGTTTGTCCCTATAATTCCATACCTAGGAAATATTAAGATAATGTAATAGGAGGTTTGAGAGGATATTGCTCTTTAAAAAAAATTTCTTTCCAATATAATTACAACATAGGTTTTAGAAAAAGTATCCAAATTCTGCCTAGGTTGAAGACATCAGTCTTATCTACGCAACCACCCTTCAAGAACATGACAACAAAGTGGTTCTACTGAGCTCTTGTATTATCTTGTAGGATTTAAACATCTCAGAATATTTATAGAAATTAATAGTCATCCCTAAGGAATTTATAACCAATGGCATTGTGGTTTTCCATTTATTAAAATGACTCATGGAACTTGAGAGCTTTTCGATACCTGGAGGCCATCATGATCAACTGGTACCTCCATCACCGTCTTCCTCTTCTTTCATCTATTACTGATTTGATCATGCGTGATATGCCATAATAGAAACCCATGCTTGAATACAGGTTAATCTATTACATATACAATTATATCCTTAAAAGCTAAGGTTTTCATGAGGACCAGGCCCACTTAGTCAACACAGTTGCATACAATACCATAAGAAGGTTAGGACTGTCTTTATCAAGTACCATTTGATAACTTCTTTCCTACAAATGTTAGCATAAGAAAGGCCAGGGTTGTACCATTAGGCTTATAACATCCCTCCTTAAAAATGTCATATGACTTACTCATTACTCTACTCAATGCATATAAGACATCTAAAGCTTCAAAAGACTGTGACAGATCAAGATGGAAGCCTATAGGCAGAATGAAAGGTGTTTAATCATGCGTTCTACAGAAATTACACACCTTCTACATAAACTATCTAAAAGCAGGCAAATATTTATTAATGTTGTCTACAAAAATCACACTGGAACCTTTATTTTTCTGATTACCGACATTCTCTATATTTTGAAATAAATAGAATTAAGATGCTAATTTGAGTAAGGTGTTCTACCTTTACGCCCCGAGACAAGAATGTTGAATTGCTTAATGAGATGGCAGAAAAACAGCAGAAAACCAGTCCTAGGTGTTATATAGCTGAATTGTTCAAATGAAAAATCTGGGAGGTTTATTGAAATGTGTGATTTTTAATGTTATACAAGAGGGTCGCATTAGAGCAGTTTAATGGGCCAGGGAAAAAAAAATACTGTGAAATATTATGCAAATGGTTCACCACGAGCTAAACAAAATGAATACACTTCGTGCTCTTAACACTTTGATTACAGATTATGCAGACAATGTAATTTAAAGGAAAAAGTGTGCTGCCTAATAAATGCAACGAGAGGAAATTATGTAAATTTTTAGAACATTAGACTGATTTGCTGGAAATGAAACCAGTTATACTTGATGTTTTCAGGAAAGAGGCACAATTATTATGATTGAAAAACAGCAATGTTAATGAAATGTTGTATTGTTAATCATTTCCATCTCCTTTAGTAGCCGCGCAGGCATGGCTTAACTTAGACCACAAAACTCGCTACTTAATATATAAACTCCAGAACTTAAAAAAAGAATGATGGCCACTTTTATTGAACGTTCAACATTTCAGATGGGCAAAAAAGGGGGACATGTTTGTTTTGGGGTGAGGTTAGACATGTGTCTTGGCCTTCAACAAGACTTTTTTTTACTTTAGGGGCATTGAGCACCGGTCTTAATATATATTTGGGGGTATCTAACATTTATCTGAAGGACGTGTCTTCTATGGCACAACAGAACCAATCAATACCCAGATGCACACAATATGTCAAAGTGGTACTCGTGGTTTTCCATTAATCTCTACACGCTTATCTTAGCACTATTTTCCCCACGGATACGTTGCTACAAAGACATCAGATCTTAAAGTGGTTTCAAGCAACAAATGGAATAATATTGGTAACATGTCGACAAACTCTTAATGGATGAGTCAAATTTGGTATCAAGTGCAGAACCTTCATTAAGGTGCACAGAATTACTGGCAGGGATCAGATCAAAAATAGTATAGTGTTCTTAAAGACAGCCCACAATATAGTCTAAAAATGGAAAACATGTACGGAGGGTATATTAGCGATTATTTCCTGATACATTTGTGATGTCAATCACATCAAAAGAAAAACTGCAGGTTCTGTTTCAGGCTGATGCCAAGATCACATTGAAAGTGCCATTAAACATGATAGCTGAAATTGTGTGTAATGTATATTCAATATACCATTCTTGCAAATTCTTATAATTTTATTAGTAAGCATGCTGACACGTTCACTGCAATTTTCTGCTGCTGAGATCAGTCTTTAAAAGTTTTTATGTATAAAGGTTTCTCGAGAAATCAGAAATCTTTGAAGGAACAATCGTCTAGAATTGTTCTTCTACATTTTTTGAAAACAGTAAGAATATAGTGGTTTATCAAGCCCGTAGAAATAGGTAGAGAGATAGATAGACTAATTGTAATTCTAAAAGAACATTGGAATGTAAAATATTTGATATTTAGGCTGAATTTAAGTCTAATTATGATGACATAGCATAACACGTTGATCCTGTATGTTCAACTTAATGTAGCCTCTGAAAGGCTGCAATATCATAATTTGTATATTGGCAACCGGCCCGTGGTCTGTTTCAAAGAACCGTTATAAAAAATGTCGGATCACAGATTACAAAAGTAGACAATCAAGATGACAACATCTTACAATGTGATTCCAATTTCCCCTCCCCAACTTCTGATCCCGAAACAGCATGATTAGACTTCCTTTGGTGAAGACCACCTACTTGACACCTATTCAAGCCTGATGTTTCTTAAGTCTCTGTTTAGTCTGGAGAACATCTGCGGGATAACAAAGTCACTTCAGTTGACTACAGGGCAGAGGGATTACTGAAGATGAATAGGTTTTGCAGGTGGTCTTCCCAATAAAATGTAAACAGAATAATGTTCATAGAAGGTGTGAGATGTGAGATGAATCATGGGCTCATGTGGGGAGGTTTTTGCCTAAATCCATTTTTTATTAACATGAAATTCTTATTAATGTCATTTACAAGATGACCGCAGAGGATTTTAAATGGAAATTTCAATTCAAGTATTGGAAATGTGATATTTTCTAAAATGGTCTTTCTCCAACACCTCTTTAGAGCTTTTAGGATGGTCACAAGTAAGTTTATACTTGTACTTTTCAGATTTTGACGATAAAACTCATTAATTAAAATGTTTGTGATATAACATGATGATCCAAGATTAATTTGAGGACCATTAACAAAAACAAAGATAAACTGTTGTCCAAATGTATAAATAACTTAACAGAGAATATTCTGTGTGTTCTACATTAATACAAGATTTCTAAACATGGATACTTTTGTTTTTAGGTTGGACTTTATCAATGATTATATTTAACATTTTGAAAGTAAAATCATAGTATTTAAAAAAACAACAACAAAAAAAAAAACCATACAATTGTCTGTAGTCTAAACACCCATCATTTTTTTTGCTCTGAAACACTTCCATACCAAGAATGCAGAGCTGTACACTAAGGTATGATGGAGGGACAGGAGAATATAGCACTGTCTAAATGAAAATATATTATTACTAAGAGTAATTGTCTGAGATTTCCAGAACAAAACAAACAGCAGTTCTAGCCAGACAATGAGTGATTGGAATTTTATTGTAGAATTGGTTGTATTTGATTTACGGACATGATATACACCAAGATATATATATATATACTCTAAAAATAGAACAACCTATGGGACCTCTTTATGTGTACCCTAAAGGAAAACTATAACTATATTACAGGTTCATATTACATGAAACAGCATTTTGTAACATTTACTAACATATATGCCGGGGTGGTCTTTCCTTTTCACTTCTCTTACTAAAACTGCTATAGTGAACAGCAGGAAATGAATAGTGCATCATAAAATCTCTTCCCCCAGTATGTCGTATTTTTAATCTATCCTTGTTCAAGTGGGTTAACCATATATGAATAAAGAGCACTACAGATTTTGGGCCTTTAGGGCTGGAATGAAAAATAAATGTAAGATGGAGAGGTGCCGTAAATATGTCCTTTCCATGGAAGTCTCAGTTTTTAGTCCCCTGAGAACCCAAGTTGGTTTTACTAGTCTTTCAGATGTAAATATGGCTGAAGAGCAACTTCCCATGTTGGGTATGACCTTATAGCATGCCGGGATATGTCCTCACTATTTTGGACCCTTCCCGATGTTTAGGGCCAGAACAACTGGGATTTTGAAAAGTTGGTTTGCATTTCCCTAAAATTGCAAATCATCTTTGAAATCCAAATTTCAACGCAGTTGCACACATTTGTTACATTTTAGAATTTGTCTAAATTTGTCTAAATCTAAATACCCTTGTGCTTTTTCACATGAGAATTGGAAATTGGGCTGATTGGACACATTTCTGTGGAGGTACAGAGTTCGAGAAGGAATTTCATCTTTCTCTGTGTCTATTTAAAGATACCCAGAAGTATTGAAAAAAAATAGTGCAGATGGATAGCGAAATACTGTGTAATCTGATGTGTGTGTACAATCTGTTTCACATCTCTGGTACAGAGAATGGCCTGGCAGACCCGGAGAGAATGGGTAATTATTGCAGCGGCCACCTTACGTGACCCCCATCTAAACTTAAAAAAAAGAGGTTATGCTGCCCATTAGGTGTCACATCTAACCAGATATCACAGACAGTGGTTGTGTTACAGAAGTGATCATTTCTACAAAGTAATTTCTTCATTGTGATTTGATAGCTGCACTCTTTCGGTGCCAGAGAGGGAATATTTGTTCATATCCCACTGGCATGCAAAAGTTTAAAGAAGAACTCCCACTGTTTTTATTACTAATATCAGATAGAAAATATGATTTGAAAAAATACTTTGTTTTCAGGCAGCTGCATGTTAGCCATTTGAATGTGTTCTAGCCTTGAAATCTACTACAATAGAACAAAAGCAGTAGAATGACTTAGTCTTAATCGCCCAGTCGGACTCTCTGTCTAATGGAAATTTATAGAGGAACGGATGTCATTAGCATTGCAGTAAAGCATCAGCTTAGTGCGGTGTTTGAGCAGCTAAAGTCACCCAAATTATCTCATGACCGCCGACAATGGGGGTTATTACTGTATAGAGCGCTGGTGTTATATTACTGTATACAGTGCTGGGGGTAATTACTGTATGCAGTGCTGGGGGGGTTATTACTGTATACAGTGCTGGGGGGTAATTACTGTATGCAGCGCTGGGTAATTTATCACTGTATATAACGCTGGGGGGTTATTCCTGTATACAGTGCTGGGGGTTATTACTGTATGCAGTGCTGGGGGGTATTACTGTATGCAGCGCTGGGGGGCTTACTGCTATATACCACGCTGGGGGTTATTACTGTATACAGTGCTGGGGGGTAATTATTGTATGCAGCGGTGGGTAGTTTATTACTGTAGATAACGCTGGGGGGTTATAACTGTATACAGTGCTGGGGAGCATACCCAAAACGGCCTGAGGTGCTGGGATGTGCCCACGGGGTAAATTTAACATTATAGGGTTTCTACTAATGACAACTGAAGGACGAATGGGTTTATAAATACTTCTAATCATTATCTAGAAACTTAGTGAAATGGTGAGGATTAAAATATGTCAATGGATTTAGTTTCCCATGCTTGGACAAGCCAATATAATTACAAATCCAGTATACCAAGTATCTACAGAGACTCATAATACATGGTATGAAGAAGATTCTTGTATACCTTTCCCGATGCTCAATTGAGTCTAAATTCTCCAAAGTCATTTGTATGCTGCATATAAGGATTTTTCTGTTAGGATTTCTGCGTGCTGTTTTGACATAATTCCCTCCCAAATCAATAATCATTATGGCTGAGACAAGTTGTGTTATCTTTAGCAATAGCTTCACCGTTCCCCAGCCTCACATTATAGATAATACCAATTTGCTTCTGCTTTCCCATTATAATGAAATAATTTTCCTTTACCAGATACCTGGGCCAGAGTACATATTTGGTTTTGTGGCGTTTTGACATATTTGAATAGGATTTGCTTTTAATGTTAATAACGTACAAGTTGTGTCAATTTTCTAAATAAATTTCATAATAAAAAATGTAAAAAAAAAAAAAAAAATCTCCTATCAGTTTAAACCTTTTGATGTAACTATGGCTGATGTCTCAGATATGACCTCATAAGATGCCTAGATGTGATCATATTCTTTTGAATCCTTCCTGGTGTTTTACAACAAGACAACTCTGGTCTTGAATAGTTATTTTCCATTCCATATAATTCAAAACCAACCCATTCCAACTGAGTTGCACACTTTCTTATTCTCATTAACCTCAATATCACGGAAATAACTGTGATCTTTAGGAGTAGCTTCTCCGTTCCCCAACCTCACATTACAGATAATGCAAGTTGTTGCTGGTTCTCCATTAATCAAATAATTGTCCATTGGCAGATATCCATTAACCATAACCAAGGAAAAGTCTAATCACGAAGTAGAAGTAACTATGTTTCCAAATTTTCGCTGGCTTGTTTAAACCATTGCTTTCCCGGTGAAAGGGGACCACAATCCACTGTTGTTTCGGTGCAAGGAAGCAAATATACCTTTCATCTGGTTTATTAATAGATCCAGTGAGGGAGAGCACTGGAATATGACATCATACAGTAGACCCATCAGGTCTTGCAAGGACATCAAAGCAGAAAAGATACATGGTATCAAAGGTCCCACCAGTTAAGTCCATCCAGTTAAACTTAGTGGCTACATCAACCCACAGTTTAAACTGCTTAATATCCAAGAAGAGAATTTCTGAGTTGTTAGGTTTTAATGCAAACAGTTAAATCTTTCTATATAGATCCCTTATTAAATCGAGCCCCAGATGTTGGGTTTTAGTCTGCAAAACACATCAGGAAAATTTATATTCATTTCCTTATTTTTCTTAATACCCCAAGGTTTGAATTTCCAAATCTAATTCCGTTAAGCAAAGTACAAAAAAAAAACCAACACACGATAAGTAGAAAACCAAGTATTCGAGAGTAAAACCCACAGAGGACAAACCGTAATGCTGTTTTCTATAAAGAACACATTTCTCTTTTTCATATTTCTTAAAAAAAAAAACTGGTAATAATAACTAAGGGGAAAAAACAATGTATTTTTATGTAAGTAGTAATAACTTGATCAGATCTCCGATTGTAACGTGGAACTGACTTGGCCTTGAGGGGGAAATTAAAATCTGGTGGTATTTTCGTAAAAAGGTTAAATGTTCTCCATCGGGATGGGATATTCCATCCGTAACAGTTGTTCGTTATTGACAGTGTTTCCCACCCAAGAGTTCATCGCTCTTGGCTCTCGAACCACCTAAGTTTTATCTGAACAATATAACGAAATGACCCTCCCTAAACAGATGGTATTTGTATATGTAAACTAATGTTGCATAAAGGCAGCTCTCCACTTAGGTCAACTAATCTTTCAGCAATTAACACTTACATTGCTCCTTTATTGTCAACACCCTCTCGCATTACATCATGATGTGTTTATTATTTATTTTTTTCAACAGCGCCATCCTGTTCTGTAGTGCTGTACAAATGGGTAGACATAACAAGTAACAAAATAACATAACAATTTGACCTACAGAAACAACAGGTGAGGAGGAGCTTACATTTTGTCATTTATGTTGATGTTTAGTATGTGCTGATCTATATTCAGGAGAGGACTGGCCAAGGGTAGCAGTCTCTGGGCTCCTGGGCTTGTCTGATTTTATGATTTAGGGCCAATAGGTGAAGCTTTTTTCTGAGTGCTTCATAGAAATTAAACAGTAGCCACCTGGTTGTCTAGACTAAGAGGGCGTTAAGGTGGGATTTCCATGATGACTGGATCATTTTATATCAACAACTGCTGGATTTTCTATACGTTCTCTTTCTGTAAGTGCGTTCTGGAAAGGACAGTGCACACAGAACATGTTCCCTGAGAGATATCTTTGGGTTTGGGTTGCTTTATTATTGGGACACTTGGTGTGATTGGCCCCCAGGTCTGAGAGTTGTCACCTTTCCTATTGGCGCAGTATCATCCCATTGTATTAACAACATCATCTCAGAAGCAATGTGTAGTCACCCATCACCCATCAGCCCCACTGAATGTCCTGAGATTCCATCAAGAGTCTACTTTCTTGAGACCTACAATCACAGGCATGATACAAAATGTCGGGCTACCTACAAATCAACACAAAGTACCAATTTTGCACAAAAAAAGAAGTGATGTAATAACAAACACACGGCTGGCAATAAATAATTACAGATGCCATAATCATTAGCGTCACATTTAAGGGGCACCGTTGAAGCTGCAGGGGCTGAGGTTGCAACAATAACGTCAACAATGGTATCCGGACCCTCTACAGATGCAAAACTCACTTGATGGGTATGGCAAATGAATACCCTTAACAATCATTGTGAACACAAGTGAGAAAACTAGCCTTATAGAAAGGTAATTTGCTTAACTGTCTTTTGTCTCTCTCCGGGTAGGAGAGAACTTGCTAAACAGAGTGTTTCCATAATTCTTTCTAACAAAGCAGACGACGGCATGAAAGCGCTGCAATCAGTGCTTAAAATGTGATAGTTAATTGTAGCTGTACTTGGTGTTTTGAGGTTAGGAACATGTATTTTTCTATCATTAGACTCTGCATAAATTCTTGGAATCCTAGCAATTTGTTTTAAAACATGAATGTAGATTAAGCTTGCAGAGTCTAAAATATAGGATTTAAAAGAGCACTAATTTAAGGTGCACATAGCATTCCCCTTTCATACGATAGAAGTGGGGTTTTAATGTTTAAACAACGATTTCTGCTACGGGACCCAATCATGCCGTGGGTTCTTCTGTGTCCTATGTCACTTGATCAGCCTGGTTTTTAAGCTGAAGCATAATTAAACCCAGGTTATTTAAAAATGTATTTAATAGCTTACGGCTAAAATTTATTACATTCTGGTTTGAATGTAATTAGACAACTTAGGAATCTTGCAGTTGAAATAAATATATCTTCCTCCAGGCCCCGACTCGCTATCTGGCACGCCGGGCACATGGTCCATGGTCCTCTGACTTTCTTCTACATGGCTTCCGTGTATAACTAATCACATATTAGTTGAGATTTATCAATCAGAGTAAGATCTCAGCAGTTAACGACCCCCTACCTATACAGCCAACCTAATAAAATAAGTGGAGGACATATAAGCCCAATGGAAGTGGAGAACTGGGATTTACTAAATCCATTGCAACCTTTCTGTAATTCTATCATTTATTCTCCTAAAAACTATATGTATGATTATTGTCCGCTGATCGCGTTCCTGATATGACAATGATACCTATGAAATTAAACAAGGGTATTGTGTAATTTAGTCTTACTAAGAAGTAAGAAAAATAAAATTGTATGTGATTGTAGACATATATGCACAAGAAATGCAGTTCCAAAAGATAGATTTGTTTTTGCAGAATACAATTTCCTGATTTATCTCCTGGTTTTTAAGAAGTATAAAAAACCGGAACTATAATTAAATAAAGGGGTTCGTTTGTGCGTCAATGGACACCTATAGATCCCAGCCAGACAAAAAGAATGCTTTGCTTTTCCTGAAAAGATGCATCCAATGCATATACCTTGTCATCCTTCAATAACCATTCTCTTTAAGCTCCCTAACACACACTTCCTTCTCATTGATCTTCTCTGCTTCAATTCCGAATTCATTACAATACTATTAACAGCTCTGATAAAATCTTCTGCTGATTCAGTTGATCGACTGCTTTAAGCCGCAGAATAAGGAGCAGTGAAGCCCTTATAGACAAGCTTTCACGAACGCTAGCTGTATTCTCTCTGTGCATTTAGCCATAATAGACAGTGACAATCTCTGACCTCATATTAACATGCCATAGGAGTGCTCTTCCAATAAAACAAAACTTGTCCAAAAATCTCATTCGCCCCCGGGGTATTGTTCTCTCTTTTATTCCCGGTGTTCTATTATATGTGGCAATGTGCTCTTGAGCAGTCATGTCAATCTGGCATTCTTCCGCTTCCTAAACCGCGACCTGCGTTATTAGAGGGGGGGGGTTAACAAAGTGCAATAAATGAATGCACCCGCTGGCATATACATTTCTGCAGTTCAATATAAATAAAGGGATTCATTATGAATAATAATCATAAAAACCATAAGTATTGTTTATAATATAAGTAAAGTAAATTTTTTGTTGTGGGTATTTCAAAGCCTCCCATTCTTAATAATCTATTGTATTCTTCAATGCCCCTTATATTCAAATTAAGTTGGATTTCTTGAGTCATCAAATGTCTTGGATACTGATCCATAGACATCACTTGTGGGTTTGCATTTTATTATTATTATTATTATTATTATTGTATAGCGCCAACAATTTTCCCAGCACTTCTTACAGTCCATACATTCAAAGGGTCTGACAAAACTAAAACTGACTGTCTAAGACAAACCGCTACATTACGTAAAGAGGGTGCTGCATTTGTAGTGTTTTTTTCCTTTTACGACTCCCACATTAAGTCATATTAATGATGTTTAGTGGGCAATCTCTGCACCCTAATTGCTTTAATTTGGCACTCTTGGTCACATGCACAAGTTGCTTGGTCCACAGTCCTGGTATGCTTAATTAAATACTATTTTCACATTTTGTGTTATAGGAACAAAGCTTGGCTCCCTGAAATACCCTTCACCTTTCCAAGTGGCATCAGAACAGGTGAGTGTTGCATGTCCTTGAAAAGTAATGATGATTTATGTACACATTATTTAGCGAACTGCAATAGATTGAAAACCATGATTTAGAAAGGATTGCACAACATCGGAGGCCACCAGCTCGATTCAGTGACCTGTCTGCACCTTGACTGGTGTTAACGGTGTGTGAAAAAATGCAGGGTTTTCAGTTCAACTCCATGAGTAAACCTCTCATAGTGACCATGGATTCTAGACTAAAAAACACTACTCTGGAATCATTATATAATCAATAAGTAGACATTGTTTTTCAGAGTGTGCAGAGATGGCAAATGCCAGGTGGGCTTGGGGCCAATGGGCAGATCGGGTCTTGAAGTGCGGGACCACTGGCAGGATAACACACACTGAGAGAGTGCAAGAGCCCCCCTTACTTTAACATGAAAAAGCTGATGAAATGGCCACCTGCACATGCGCAGTCAAAAATGCAGTATACCAGGGAAAATTAATAATTCATCCACAATCTTGAAAAAAAAAAAAAAAAAGACCCAATAGGGAAAATATAATCCAAAACGCTCCCTAGAACAATCCTGTTTCTGTTATTTTACAAAACTTTTTAAGGTCTGAAGTCAGACAGACTAGATGGGCTGAATAGTCCTTAGCTGACATCAAATTCTATATTGATATGTATCCATAGCAATCTATTTATATTATTAGCTGAAAAATATAAAACACTGAAGTTAAAAGTCTTTAAAACAAATATAAGCAAAATGCTGGCTATACCGCATGGGCTGCAATGGGCTTCTGCTGTGGCAGCAACATGTTCTAATGTCAATTAGTAGTTTTCCTTTAGCATGCTGGGCTGTAATTGTGACATTCACTTGCCAAATAGATGTGTGTGTTTATAGAATGAGTGACTGTTTGGCAAATTAATATATATAAATGTATCAGAAATCAGTATTAATATTGTTTTAAGAAATAGTCACATAACTGATCCAAATCATATTGTGCATGAAGGCACATTTCTTCTTTTTAACCCTTTTAAGTCTGGGATTGTGCTATCCCTTTAAATAACTCTTGCATCTCAAAGATTTGTATAAAAAGGGAGATAATAAGAACAAAATTATAACAGCTATAAATAGGATAAAATAAACACTGTCACCCATTGAGCTTCAATTTACAGCATTCAACTTGTGAGGATAAACCTCCTGAAACTATGCATACTTCTGTTGTGTGAATAGACAATTTTTACACCTTAACTATAAACTGAATAGATATTATAAAAGCCCATTTTTTTTATTTATTTTTTTTAAAGGGTTTTGTTTTAGCCAATTAGAAACAGAGAATTTGACGACAGATCAGGCCCATCTAGTCTGTCTGTTTTTTCAGCTGTAAGACTCTTAATCAGTTGTTGGTCTTAGATTCAGGAGCCATATGTCGATCCCATGCATGTTTATATTCCCTTACTGTATTACTCTCTACCACTTCCGATGGGAGGCTGTTCCATTTATCTCCCAGTTTGTATAGTGTATTTGCCAACATGAAAACCACAAGCATTCCAGTGACACTTTACCACTCGCAAGTCACGTCTTAAATATTCTATTAGGCGCCTAAAATGCTGTTTGTAATCCGGATCAAGACAAATCCTTAAACTAAAATCTCAAACAGTGAATTAAAACTACTTAAACCAAACACAACAGAGAAACGCGTGACATCATTAGTAGGGAAAAGATGCTTTATTAACTTTTTGAGAGAAGCAAAGCCATATAATTTTGATAAAATGCATAAACAAGATCAGTGGTTAAAATGTGCTCTAACGCCTACACCGCTGTATTTAGCACTTTTATAAATGAAATGTTCAAAACATTATGCCTTGTACTGTAGAACGCTTAAAACTTCCCCTGGCAGAACACTTTAGTCATGTCAAATTTTGAGTCATTCAGGATTTTTCAAGGAACATGTAACTATCATGTGACACAAAAGCAGCCACTGATAGGTAATTGCCATAGAAAACCAGAAAAACCTTCTAAAGAGATTGTGTTTTTTTATTCGACTAAACTGCATGGTAAACCATAAAATTACAGATCTGCTAAGGTTTATTTGCTCAACTAGAAGTGAAACTGCATTTTTAATTTATGTTTAACATATCATATGTACGCATGTATAAAATACGTGATTATATCAAACGACAAAACTTTTTGACAGTAATATTGCTTCTGGGGACACCAACAAACCACAAAAGCTACATATTCTATTGTTAAACCACTGGACAGAAGTAACCAGTAAAATCAAGGGACTTCCGGGAATTCTAGGATAGCTGGCAGCTATGAATTGCATTTTGGTTGCATCTTATTACTCACACAGCAAACCTATAAAATGCCAAACCAGGAAAACTGCTAGGAAAGCAAAGGGTGAAGATAAGTACAGGAAAACCGCTGAAACAGAATTTTCCTTTATTGTATTATTTAATTAAAAACAATGAGGCCCAATCACATACGAGCTATTTTCACTGCTCTCGTAACCTTGTACGGTCAATGTTTAACACTAGTAATATAAACAAGCTACGTTAATGTATAATGATCATGTCTACAGTAACTATGTACCACAGAGGTAAAAGTTAATAAAACTTCTAATATCTACCACTAACCCATTAAGGGTTAATAAAGCCAATTCAAAATTTCGGACTTTATTTTGTATAAGAACCTCCCTTTCAAACTGAGAAAAAAGTGTTTTATTCTGAATTAATGAAGTACTTAATTAAATAGCATATTTTTTCATTTGGATGTTTTGTTAATAGATTTGAGACTTGGTGACACATATAATAAAGTCCCCCCAAAAAAGAAAAAAATAGGCACAGAGCGCCGCGGCTTTAGAATTTCCAATTTTATTTTTGTTTTTGTCGTTTTCTTCTCTATCCTTGATTTAGTGATGTGATGTTCTTCCCGATACAAGTACATAGAGAATAAATCCCTCCAAATCACTCCTGCCAATTGAGTTGATGGCTTTTATTTTGAAACTCCATTTCGACGGAAAAACTCCTCAGACGATCAAAATTTAAACGGTTTCCCAAACTTTCTAGAAAGGTGCTACAATGAGAAAAAAAAAAAGCACGACGGTAACGGAAACCAGTCAGTAGAAAGATGTTAATCCTGACAGACTGTCTGAGCATTAGGCTGAACCACAGCTAGATTAAATTCTGTCTCCCTCGAGACTCCCCACATTGCTGGTGGTAACAAACCATCTTCCCATACTGCCCTCAGACTTGTACGGGCCACTGTCTCAGGTTTAAGAAAGAGCATTACTGCCCTCTAGTGATTACTCATGTTCCAAAAGAATAATCGTCAGACATCAGTTCCTTCAGACTGACTGAAGCTCACGTAGAACCTTAACGGGATGCAGAGCGGCCTAAAATCTTTGTCAAGCCTCTTCCGCAGCAAAAAAATGTGTTAATATGATCACTGACACACCAGGAGCACAAATTTATAGCCCACCAAAGACATTTCCAGACCTTGACTATACTCATGAAAGGTTTTCATAGATCATAAGTAATTCAATTGTTAAAATATGTGCATATTTTTCCCTGCTTTGGAGAAAAAAAAACTTTCTAGTAATAGAAGTCATTCTAGAATAAGTTGGCTTTCCTCTATATTCCACCAAAAGAAGACCAACACTGAACCCTTTTCTATCAATAAAAAACAACCTTATGAAAGAAAATATATACCATATTTTTGTGTACTTGAATTTGTTAATGCAAGTAAAATATTAACCAGTTAGTGACATTTAGCACGCAAGCAAAGTGGACTAGTGACTGAACAAGCCAACCATTTTGCGTACCAACAAAACAAACTCGCAACATAATCTGGACTAAAATGATCCACAAAAAACTATAGAAGCTACACACAAAGGATCATGTATTGGAGGAAATGTATCTTGTATACACCTAGTGGTCATACGGGGAACTGCGAGTAAACAAAAAGTGATGCCCAGTTTACAAATCAAAACACCTCATAAATAAATTGAGATTTTTTTTTTCCCTTTGCCAGCTCCTATGTTATACAAATCGTATAGTTATCAACGACAGGAACGCCAATATGTCATTAATTTATATGTTTAACAAAACATTACAAGTCAAAGTTTCAATTGCGTAAACAAAGTCTTAAAAAAAAGAACGCGTTAAGGGATGAATTGGTTGAATAAACAAAGTCTCAGAAAAAGAACCCAAAACTATTTTTAAGGTCATCGTAAACATCCCCCATCCTTCCATAATAGTCTCTTTCTAGTGTAAGGTTGAGCATGAGGCCTTCATTAGGCCTCGGAATGAAAGGATTATGTGGGGAACTGATGAAGACTCCTGAAATTATGAACATATGTAAAGCAAAGGAAAACAAAACCTGTAGGGGAATCATTACCAGATGTTGAAATAGCTGTAACTCCCCTCCCTTTCTCACATAAACCCCCTTCCAAAGTACTGGCTGGTATCTCGACAGCCATGAAAACAATATGCCTTGCAGGAATTTGTCTTCCTGCTCTGGCTCAAGCAGATCAAAAAAAAGACTTTGTTTCTGGCATATCGAAGGTATCGGTGTGAGACAACTAGTCAGGAAATGAATTGCACCGCTATGTACCCCGAGCGGGGTATCCTGAAGTGCCAGGCGATGATTACAATGGCCTACATTTTCCATATACTTTTGTTATACCACTTTAGTTACCGCTGTGGTATACAAACCCTTCGATACATTCAAAATAGCGCAAAATGTGTTTAGGAAAAGCGGGAAGGGGGTAAAAAAAATAATAAAAAGAAAAGGAAAACGAGGTATTAAAAGTAAAAAAATATATATATATATTATATATACAATAGGACATAATTAAGAACATAAGCATATAATGGAGTACTCTTAAGGAGATTGCCCAAGATCATTTTCTAAATTTTATTATGTATTTATGTATGATATTTTTTTTTATTATGTATTTATGAATTTTATTATGTATTTATTAACACCAAATTGCGTTATCGGTGGGTGGAGTCGGCCTGAACGCGAAACAGGTTTCTCACTTTGTCCTTTTATGGAATCCCACCCATTTCAATAAACGTCTACCTCCTAATAAGCCATTGATGTGAGATCAGTACATGGACAGACATCAAAACCGTTACCAAGACAAATAACAAATAATATGGTTTAAAAAATTGTTTTATTTGCTTTTATGCTAATTTGATGGTAAGGAGGTCCCAAATGGAGAAACAAAAAAAAAGGTGCTTAAGGCTATAGTGGAAGTTACACCAACCTATAGCTTCACCAAAACTCTGTTGTATCAACTATCTATGTAACTGTGATTTTTTTTTTCTTAAACATTTAACATTCTATTTTACTTTTGGAGTTGTTTTAAAGTTACAAAATTTATATTGTGTTTTTTTTTTCTTCTTTTTGAAATTATGATTCATACTGACGGAATATCCCTTTGGCAATTTAACCTTTAACCCTATTCAAAAGTCTGATTCCAAAAGAACAACGAATTTATTGTGCCATCTAATGGAGGTTCCCTAGGCATAAACCTACGTCTAAATCTGAAACCACTTTACCAGAAACTTTGGACAATGTTTTCAGAGATTACTAAAACAATAATGGCCTTATTCAAACAAATGTTTGTTTAAGAAATGTTAAAAAAGAATTATATAGGGATAACTATTGGAGAAAAATATATAACTTGAAATCACATGTAAATATTAAAATAAAAATGCTGAGTAAATATTTACATTCAAAAAAAAATATTCTCAAATTAACATACATTTTAAACCAATTACAATGAACATTAACTGTATTCTATTGTTAACAACTTAAAAAATAAAATTGTGTTGCTACAAATTCATATTATATTTTTTTTAAGAATCCTAAAAATCAGCACTGACAAAAATGATCAGAAACACTTCTGCAAGATGTGATTTATTTTTTTATGTGATATCACTGTATTAGGCCTCATGTTTTAAGCAGTGTTCCTAAAGTCTTATTAAAGGGCAGGGAACCACTTTTATATATAGTCTGTTCTTTTAGGGTTTTTGTGGATTTTTTTTCTTAAGTGGGATTTATCTCACGTATACATTTGGAGGGGCTAAAACTGTCACAGGGAATCGTTACCCCTTTATCCTACAGTAGTAACAATGCTGTTTAATAATTTCCTGGGTAGTTTGCTTGCCCCAAAAATAGTACAACAGAACCCCCAATTAACATGTTAAAGTGCTGGACAGACTCCATGGTTCTTTCTGCCCTTTTGGTGGCATTTTGCTAATAAATCCCTTTACACCGTAAGCCAATATAGTTATCTATTTAGCTTTTAATTAGTGAATCTAACAACCAAGGATATCAATGTCTCTTTGTATCAGTGTTTACAAATATATATGCTGAATAGTTGGTCTATTAATCCTTAAATCTGAATTACACTCGCCAAATACTTTGCCACTTTATAAACTCAAGGACAGAAATCTGAGGTCTTATATTTTAAGTATTGTTTAACCACTTTAACTTCCTTCCTTCTGCTATTTTATCCAGATAGGGTAATAGTAATTACTACATGTAGTATACACATTGTAAGGAATTGTCTATAAGAGGGCAGTTTGTTTTAGAAGAAAATGAAATGCTATTGATGAAGACGAATAGCATAAAGTGATAAAACTTACAGCTAGCATCTGCGCTCTGCGGCTTAAACGTCTTAAAGTATTTTTGGTCTAAGAAGGACTTGAATTTCCCTTCTCATAAAAATCTAGACACTTCACAATCATCCACTTGTGATTGAATTCCTCAGTGGAAAAAAGAATTGATTTAGATACACTTCATTGTAACACTCAGGACTAGACAGCCTTATTTAAATGAAAAAAAATGTATATTAAGTATAGTGCGTATAACTAATATATATATATATATATATATATATATATACATATATATATATATATATATATATATATATATATATACACACACACACACACATATATATATATATATATATATATACACATTCAGTAAATAGTTATAATCAACCATAATTGCGCAGTTAATCCGTAAGAAAAGGGTCAAGTGAGTACGTAAGCAAATCATGGATGCAAGGGTGCATGTAGCTTATCCCTCTGGCGCTGACAGGGTTAAGTAAAGCTCTTTCAGCAGCTGGTTCTTATTTCTTGCTATATTGTGCCATGGTTAAATAATTGAAGGACAATCTATTCTTCTGTACAAGCTGAATGGGCGATGCAATGTCTGTAACAGTCATTTTTTTATCAACTGAAGGTAGATTTAGACATTGTGGTCAGTGTTATAACACAGCAACCGGCTGTTTATCAGTAATGTCTAGCTTAGACGATATATACATACATATAGAATAAACACAGGATCACTGCAAGACTCTGCACACTTTAACCAGTGGAACTGTACATGTATTTTTATATAATTAAGTCATTTTCTGTCATTGCTGTCTTTTAATTTAACTCTACATATACTTGTTTTAGGCTTACTTAAGTGTTCTAGAGGCAGCTGCAGGGTTAATTTTATGTTAGGTTTTTTTTTTATTTTAATAATCATACCCCAAGGATCCTTCTTAAGAACAGCTAGAGGAATACGTGTTCTCCCTATAAAATATTAAGCATACATTACACAAGATGGTTTGGGAAGGCAGTGAGACCGTTACATGGAAATATCAGATATGAAAGGTATATGATGTCTCACTAAAGGACTGCTCAACACTATTTACTGAATCAGTAACCCATTTGCTGCCACAGATGATCTGAGTTCCAGCACTTAAAGAGTTAACCGTGCTGGTGAAGCCCCTTCATAGTTAGAATCCAGATCAACTGCAAGATACATTATTTCTGCAGAAAAATATACGTTGTAGCAATTATAATAATAATACAAACTGGAATTAAGTTAACCCCTTTAGTGCCACATGTCCATTTTAGTCCTTAAAAAGGCATCAGTTCTGCATGCAACAGAGCCCTGCTTGTTATCTGGTTAACCCCTTCACCGCCAGCACAGTGCAACTGCCACTGTCTTAGCCACAAATCCCACAGATGGGCACGAAGGACATTAACCCTTTCTGCATTGCACTAACCAACAAAAGCATCGATATGACGCATGTCATGCACATCGCATCATGTAAAATGCATTGGGCTACTGTACACTCATGCACAGGTAAGCCACCTGGCACAGAATGGGTTAATTCACATACTAATGAAAAGCGAACCAGTTTCATATACTCCAAATTATCTCAGAGATGTTCCTTCTTCTGCAAAGAGCCATCCCTTTTTCTGAATTCACCTCCATCAGACATAATGTTACCCAGAATTAAGAAAAAAGGTCCAATATTTAACCCTCAATCTACATGCCAAGTAACCTGTCAAATATATTAATAAAAAGGATATAAAGGATATAAAGGGAACGGATGAATCAAAAAAGAGCCATGAACTGAGACCCTAAGAGTTACCATAAACCAAAAAACAGCCAAATTCTTGCTCTTGGGAAGTGCAAAGCTCCAATTGGTCTTATGCAAAAAAAACATAAAATATCTCCATGCCCAACCTGGATTATAAGTTCCTCCTGGACTGTATACCCTTTCCAGCCTCCTTCTTCAAGGAGCTTCCAGTTTTCCAAGGTCCCTGATGGCATCCTGAAGAAGCCCTCAACTCACAAGGCAAGAGGACAAGGAGATGCAAATAGACAGGGAGACAGACAGAGATCCCTTCAGGGTGGAAGGGGCAGCTCATATCCTTACCTGGGTGGATGGAATCTTCAGCTCTGATCCTAAGACTAACACTTTAAACAACGAGAAGCTCCCAGTCACATGGATATGTTATGAGGATCCAGCATCATCTTAAAGTCCTGATACACTCCAGCCCAGCTAAAAAAGATCCTAGTGGAGCTGGGAGCTCCTGGCAAAGAATGCAACAGAGAGAGAGAGAGTCTGAAAGGGAGAGAGAGGAGGGAGGGGGCAGGCAGAGGCTGAGAGCAAGCTGCTGATGGAGAGAAGGAGAGGGGGCAGTGAGAACAGAATCACATGAATAATTGCAGGAGGCAGGGGTCTCTTAGCCTCTCTCCTGACTTGTGAAGAAGATGAGCCATGTCCATCTCTGGTGACCCCCCCTCCACCCCAAGCCTCCTCCTCTGTGATGACAGAGCTTGGAGATGCTATCATGGACTAACTGATCGGGCAAATACTTGGATTGATGCAAAGCAGATTGTGCTGCAGTTGGAGCATATGGATAAAAGGGGGTTAAGAATTGCGGGAGGTGGGCTGTCCAGCAACCTCTGTAAGGAGGACTATGTGTTGGGTGTAGGAGAGGCTGTAGAATGTTGGGGAGTCCCAGTGTTCTCTAAAAGATACACTTATTTATGTGTAGGATGTCTGTTAGCTTTCACTACATCCAAGGGGGATTTAGATCTGCATAAATTATGCATTCATTTGGAGGGTTTGGAACAGAGAAGAATGCTTGAGGGGGGGGGTGTTGAAAGTGTTGAGTTCAGTGTCAGTGGGAGTCTGGTTAAAGCAGGTCAAAATCACTAAAAAGCTCCACTCACTGCCAGGATAGGGTACATAGGTTAAGGACTCTGTGTGCAAATCAATAGACAACTTAAATATCTGTGCTGGTGGATTAACAGAGCTTTGTAACTGTAAATAATGATATTTCTTGGGTAAAAATCTCCCCTTTCTATTTAATTTTAGACTCACACATTTTTATTTTTCCCTTAATTTCTTTGGCATTCCACATGTATTTGTTCATTTTGGGAAACGCATGCAGAAATGTCTTGGGGGGGGGTTTGTTTTAAATGTCCCATTTTACAGTTGGTGTTTTTCCTGCACAGTAAGGGGTTAAACAAAACTTGACAGTCACAAACACCTCTTAATTCTTCAAAAACTCCTCTGGGGTTACTTACTAAAGGAAGATTGTCGGCTAATCTTATTTGTTGTTGCAGGAAAAAAAAAGCCGTTTTGTTTGCCTATGGACTGACAGATTGTTAGTTCTTTGGCCCAGGGTAAGGATGGCTCTTGTGTTGGACTATGTCGGATAGAGTGCTAGCTCCCTGCTTTCTTCATTGGGCTTCCTGGTGCACACTGATCATTCTATGATTAATCTTACGCTGCTCGTCCTGCCATGAATGGGGATCTTTAGCTTTGCTCCCAGCTGCACCAGTCATTCAATACACAGAGCTCACAAAGCAACAGGGTATTTTTCTTTTCCTTACGAAATATATCGCTTCTGTTTACCAATCTTAGACAGACTGGAGACCTGGTTTACCCCAATTAATGGCCGCACACGCAGCAGGACTAGGGACGTACTCATTTTACAGAACAGCGAGTATGCATACGCTGTTTACATTAAGTCCATTTTTATTTATCTTTAGGTTCCTCTGTCTGTTCTTCTGGAACAAGTACACGGTATTCCAGTTTATTCCTCGGTGATATCTTTAGATCCTTCAGGAATCATCTTGGTTTTATTGTGGCGTAGATTATTTCTAAACCTTTTAACATTGTGTTTCACGTATTCAGGGCCTTCAAGGAGTAGTAAAGATGCCTAGCAAGTCAGCCTCACAAACTGGTCCTTGAGGTTATTAAAGGCACATACAGTCAGGCCAAACCAGGAAAACCACTTGGTGGCTGACGGCGCTTCTCTCTTACCTTTACTGCTGTCTGAGTGGCTGATATGGTCCTTCGGTGTGCAGCTAGAACTTGATTGACCCATCTAGTCTGCCCCTTTGTCCTGCTATAAAGATTAGAAAACGAAATCAGTCCTTGGTGTCATCTTCAGAAGCTGTATGCCCATCCCATGCAGGTTTAATTTCCCTCAACGCATCAGCCTCTACCACCTCTGCTGGGAGATTGTTCCACTTATCTTCCACTTTCCTAGTAAAGTAAAACCGTGTAACATTTCAGCTAAGCCACTGACCCTCTAGTTTTAGATTATGATCTATTTTTTAACATTTCTCCTTTTCTTCTCTCCTCCAAGCTGTACATACTAATATTTTTTATACTGCAAGAAATTCACCATTTTAGTAACCCTTCTCTAAACTCAGAATATTAATATATTTGTGGCTTTCAGGGCATACAATTCTAGCATGTGACCAAAATAAAAAAAAATATATATATAAATACAGGGAGGAGTGTCTTATACATATAAAGAAAACCTAATTTAAAAGAAATATTTTTCACATTTTTTGTATCCATCTCTACAAAAATAAATAAATGAAACCTTAATAAAAATCGCCAGCTGTATAATATTTTACAAACATAATAGAGAGAGAAAGCTTTGACCTTTTTGTAGTATGTACTTTGAACTCCTTACCGTCAACAAACGTTCAGTATTGCGTATTGTTCGTTGTGAATGGGAGATGGAAGAAATGAATTTAGATTTCCAGTATATAATGCCAACATGCTTTATATCTAAAATGTTTTTGTTTAAATAAGCGCCCTTAATGAGGGTTCGAAACTTGCTTTTCCCATGGATCGAATTACAGCCATGCATGACCGCTTTATTAATGGACGTGAACCGACAAATAACGTATATGTGACTCCGTGGAAGGAATGGGATGACACTAATGCCACAAGACGTTTTATCCCATCTTTGGGTTTGAAAATGAACTTTGCGTATGCCAAAGCTCCCCCAGTGTTGCTGTACGGCTGAACAGTCAAAGGAAGAGATGCAGCTACCCTTATTAAAGGTAGACTGTAGCCACCATATGGAATTTGTTGCATAGGACAGTTGCACGGCCCCTACCCCTGCCTCCCAGCTATTTTCTCGCTAGGCATTGGGCTGGGGTCTACTCAAACCCCTGTGCACATGCATTGTTTTCAATGGGAGCATTTTCCTGACTTCTTGAATCATTGTCAGAACACAGCTGCAGTAAACCCAGAGATAAGCACATATTTAACATAATATAATAAATATTTCTCACTTTGTTGCCTTACCTGTTATACAGCGCTAATGGAATATAATGACACCATATACATCAATAAATAATAACTATACAATAGATGAGTCCTAGGTGCAAGGACAGATTAAGGCCTGAAACAGACAAAATGGGCTCCTCTTGGTCCTTCTCCCACGAGGTACCTGCTACATCCACTGTGTTCCTCTCTGATGTCCATGATGGCCAGAAGCTACCTCATTGCGGCCAGAAATGACATCACTTCCTGGCTTGCTGTGTCTGCCAGGAAGCATCATTTCGGTGTCAAACGAGGCCATGTCACGGGACCCAATCAGATTGCCACTTCGTGGGAGACATGGGGCCCAGCTCTGGGGCCCTGGAGCAGTTGATCTGGCTCTGCCCAGGTGAATTTAACGGAAGCTAACATTTTTTGAAACTCACACCTAAAATGATGTCCAGATCCAGCCCTCTAGTTGTTACATTGTGTATCGATACAAAAGACATTGTTTCAATGCTTCACTTGCGCTCATTCCGCTTACATATGCATTTTAAAGATTTATGGTCCACACCATAAAACCAGGAGGCATTGATTATTGGAAGCACTTTGGATAATTAAGTAAATTACATCACCTTGTTTTGTTGTCGGTGCTCGGTCAGGATTCTGTATGGTACGTTTGCCCGTCAGACCTAGCTACGTATAGATAGACGCACCTAAATCCAGTCACTTCATATCATGGGAAACCTGGTAAAATTCATCAAGTCCCTGTATGTATTACTATTCCTTTCAAATACATAAAGAAATAACCAGTTTAATGCTTATAACAGCCGAACTATCTAATATTTCCGTTAGCAGAAATAAAGCATCCAATATCTCCTAATTTATTACAAGAATAAAATATTCATCAAAGCTATTATTTTTTTACATAGATCAGGGGAAAATTAAATGTGGTTAAATGTTTATTATTATTAATTATTATTATTAGTATTTAATTTATAATATTTGTATTTATATTTTGCTTATATAGCGCAACAATTTGCGCAGCTCTTCTTACAGTCCATACATTCGAAGGGTCTGACAAAACTAGAATTGACAGACTAATACGAGCCGATACATTAAGTAAAGAGGTTGTTGATCTCAAGCTCATCCTCTACCACCTCTGCTGGGGGGCTGGATAGACATTATTTAATGCCAGAAAGATTCACGCCGACCCTAAAGAAGAAATACATTCAAGATTTCAAGTAGATAAGATAATATCTCCCAGATCTTAATAGGTTAGCTGTGTAGATTTTTTTGTGCCACAAGGACACAAAGCAGCTGATATGTTCTCTCTCCATAGATTGCTCCTGGATTGAAAGGGTTGCAACGTTATCCATCATACTCGCTCTCTCACCCATCACTTTCTTCATCTCGTCTCGCTGGGATAATTCAAATACATGCACATATAAACAGGTCCCCGAGTTTCCATCCTGCCCCATCAAGGACTGAGTTTCTGCTGCAGATTGGTTAATAAGGGTAGGATATGGCAGGGCGAGCTGAAATCATGCCCCGCTGTCTCTGACTGATTGATATATATTGATGTTGCGCTGAGGTCAACTCTTGATGAGCTGAAGGGTTTCTTGACACCAAGGAAAGGCTGAAACCTCTTTGAATCGGGAAACATTCATCTTCTGGTCTCTGTTAAGAATATAATCCCCATGGGATTGGGGTGGTGGGAGGTATTTTAATCTAAATTGTAATCTTTAAAGTGTCACTTTTTTATTTATCTATTATTTTTTGGGGGGTGAAAAAAAAGACAAATTCTGTTTTTGTTTACACAGGTTTATTAAAACAAGCAACAGCATCTGGATCTTAACAGCCTTTCATCTGACATGGCTGATAAGCACATTTAGAAATGGTAAGTCTTTAGGTGATCAAAGGGTTAGGTGATAGAGTTATTGGGGAACACAAACCTTTAAAAAATAATGATGTCACTGGCAATGGCCTTATGGTATGTTCAGTACCAAAATCAAGCTGCGGGAGTCATCTAAAATATATACTCGCAAGAATAAAGCACATGATTAAAGCATCGGTGGGATGGCAAAATCTCATGACTTCACTGGAAACATGGGCAAGTTGGTGGGTATATCTCAGTAAGGAACTGAATCTGAGTCAACCTGCTTTTTTAAGACTGGAGTTTACACTTCACTTTCAGACTCAGTTCGATGAGGTCTTGGATCATTCAGCTAATTAGCGAGGCTCAAAGATTGATCACTGCATTAATAATCCATTGGTGATCACCACTTCTGTTTTTCTGTAGAAAGCTCTGTCTCTGCAAGCGCTTCTCATTTCCATACCTCTGTCGGAATCGATGGATGCCGCGGAAGTTATGTGAGTTTCTGGACTCGTCAAAGACGGATACAGAAATGCGTTATTCCTAGCACGATTTCGCATTTAAAGTGAACCTGTCACAAAATTATTTAAAGGCTGGTAAACAAATAATTCTAGTGGAATCCAGATAGAAAATCCATAAAGGGAAAGGAATTGTCTTATGTTCGGCTGCAAATGGTAGGAGCTGATTGTAGCTGGAATTCCAGCGGTTGTATTATTCCTATTAAAGGAACTGAAAATCATATATATTTTTTATTAAGAAATTAATCCAAATTATATTATGTGTTATTTCCACAGTAATGTGAGAAATCCTATACGGCCACTTCCACCTCTCCTTTCATATAATCAAACAGGATTTTATGTGGGTTTCAGTAATGTAGTTGGCCTCCAAGCTGTATGCCCATGGAGGGAGGGTATGTGCCTGCGATTTGTTATAGCCTGGGGCAACCAGGCTTAAGGTGCCAGGCCCGGGTTGGCAACAGTCAGAATAGGTGGGAGGGCAGATCCCCTTATTGGGCAATCTGGCCCCCTAAATGTGCACTATTCAATGAGTCAGTTACAATGGAGATCTCTGATCTCCCCAACCAGCCCTTTGGCATTATGGAGGCTTTGTCGAGCCAGCACAGACTCTGTAGACTGTTTGAAGTCACGGAACGCTGGATATGACATCGTAGCTTAAGAGAGGATGGAGGAGGCAGCTGGGGGCACCTCCCTGGGTCAGGTCTTGGATTTAATGTAGTCCTGATGAGTTTATCTGACAATTTGGACTGGAATACAGTTTACAGAATTCCCCAGATATTGATAATATAGTAATAATAATTTTGCAAAGCAGGTATAGGGTGTAAAGAATGCTTATATAAATCATAGGTATCCATAAAGTCATAGAAGCATAAAGAGCTTGAGGTTGATGTAAGGACCAGCCACCTTGCTCATGTCCTCACCCAAGGTGTCAGTCCTCAGCTCTTGTTGAATAGACCCTCAATGTGGGACGTGTTGACATAAACTCTGGAGGAACATTGAAAAGGGGGAAGGATCCTTGTGTTGTCATCTGCTGATTTATTTCATGCTGTAAAGACTTTCCAGACACTGGTATCCCTGGCTGTGTAAACAACTGCTTTACATAGTCCAAGGAATTCTCACTAGAAACAGCTGAGGATGTTTACGGTCGTTGTGCCAGAGATCCGGTGCCCTTAAATAGTGAATACTTAACGGAACACATTAAACCGAGAATGAAAATGTTCCCCAACGGGCGTTTTCCTTTTCCGACCTATGTATGAAGCATTGGGCTCCATCTACTCAGCCCATAGTTCCTGCTGTGAAGACTAAAACCTTAACCAGCCCTTGGTCTCGTCTTAGATTCATGCATAAAGTTTCCTTACTGTTTTAGTGACTACTACTTAAACTGAGTTTTGTTATATTATCTTCAGAAACATAAGATGTTACTATGTGTTCTACCATCAGAAGGAAAAAAAAACAAATTCCTTAATGATCCCAAGACACTCCGATGTCACCTCAGACACCTCTCTAAGTTCTAATTAACTGGAGTCACCCTGTATAATCCTGTAAACTAAGCTTATGTGTTAACGATACACTAAATCTCTTACACATCATTTAATTAATGCATATTAAAAATTACGCAAGTCATGTATAGCAAACAATAACCAGAGGTAAAAATGTGACATGAAGTTCTTCCTATTGCCTTTTGCGTATATGAGTATAGAATAATGCAAAAGTTTGTGGACTAGTATCACTTTTTCAAGGACTTCCTTATATCCCTCCAACCGATATACAATGAATTCTCTTAAGACATAATTATCCAATTGATTGATTTATCACCAAGAAGTGTGTTAAATATGGCATGTTTGTGGTATTTGAGGACTGGAGTTAAACCAACTTTACATAAGTTGGTTATGTCAGATAGCTCCACACTCCAATGTATCCAAAATCGTCCTCCAGGTGTTTACCCAGAGCCTGGGATGATACACGATATTAATTATTCCAGTTCCAATAATACCATTGCAGATCAGTACGGAACATTTTATGAATATCCAGCTCGCGGGAGGCCACATAGGAGCTGCAATGGAGACCTCCTGCAACAGCACAGACCTCCTGCAACAGCACAGACCTCCATTGCATTTTCACCCCCCAGGCCTGAAAATGGTAAATGTCCTGCAAAATATGGGACTGTTGGGAGGTATGATAATACCATCACGGGGGGTTACTTTAACTCCAGTCCTCACATGGTATAAATATGACTCTGCTACCCCCTTAATTTTAAGATGCTTTTCAAAGTATTCCCTTGGCTTAAAGGCCCGGACCTGTCAAACTGGGCAAATACCTGGTGATCCGGTGGCATCAGCCGTAGTGTTTAATGTTTGGCCATGGGCTGCTTACAACCATACGCTGCATAAGTATATGTCATATAGCGGCCCTGGCTTTAAGGTGCCAAGGTGTATACATAATAACTGTAGCCCTTAACCCTTCAGTTTTGTATTTCATGTTGCGCAGGCCTGGGCTAAGAAGAAGTCAACGAATGCCTCTAATGTAAGCTGTTCCACGTCAACTTTTGTCTCCTCAAAATGGATTTTTCAGCGGTTTTCTTAATAGAGCAGTTTATTGCAAGATGCTTGTAATGTACATATAATACAATGCGCAGCTTAAACCATTCAATTATGCACACAGGAGCCGAATAACAAGCATCAACCGTTTTTTAGAATCTTGCAAGAAAATGACAATAGCAACTAAACGTGAACAAGTCGTTTGAATAAAGTGTGTGTGTGGGGGGGGGCAGCATTTCCGTTTACAGGATTTTATTTATTTATTTTTTTAAACAACATTGAGAGTTTTGATTGAAAGCAATACTTATCTGAAAACACAGGAAAATATGATGAAAAGAAATACAACAGTGAATTAATAGTGAATGTAATTAAAGGAGCAGCCAGTTCAATACGTTCAATACTACCTCACCAACAAAGAATGTGTATTAAAGTACTTTGTAAGTACTTTGATATGCAGCCTAAAAAAATGAAAATAAAAGACTATTTTACGTTGGAGGATTGTGTTGAGCTGGCACCTAGACTGCATTAAAAGGTGCTGTATGCCTTTAAGACATGGAGCACCACCAGCATCCGACACCATAACCAGGGAGGACAATATCTCAATATGCTTCTGGCTGGTGGTAAGAATGCCAGCTTATTATGTCATAGCCCCCCAAACATTTCAGGTGTCCAGATCAGGACATCTTCATTGGGGGGGGGGGGGCATGGATATAGGTGGGTTGGGGTATAATCACGAGTTGATGGGGCTATAGATGGGGAAAGAACCAGAGACACATACATTATCCCTTGCAAAGCCAAATGTCGGGATGTGATGTCATATAGCAATGCAGAACTTTGCCACATCCTGATGATGCCATGTGGGAGCAATGATAGATGGCTATACTGAAGCAGCACAGATGTCATCTGATTTCACAGCATGGTGGGCAGGTCAGGGGAGATGAGACATTTTCCCCAAACAGCCTATGATCCCCACTGCCGCTGCATAAGCGTGACAGTAGGGATACTCAGTGGGACAGCAGGACAGTGCCTGAAAATCAGAACTGTCCCTTAGAAGACAAGCGAGGACATATGTTACATGCATTAAAATAGATTTAGGTATCGGGTGGTCAACATGTTTATAATTCTGCATTTAGTTACAGAGTAGGTGAAACAGCACCTTTAAGTCTCCCTATAATAAAACAACCCTCTATATCTATATTATATATAACACATCTATCTTTATTGTTATATAAATGTTCTCATACGTGGCTGCTGCTGCTGCTGCAAGTATTATATAATTTATATATTCCAGACATTAGCACCCTTCATTAATGAGTAATCTCTATGTATCACCAGTCTGGCATAGGCATTGTTTATTTGCAATCTGATTTCCACGGTTCTCTGTCTGAGCTATCATATTGAACAGATGATATTAAGCCCAACACAAACAAACTATTACATTCGGTTATCTCCCTCTTTTCTAAAACATCACTCTTTTCACAGCACGTCCAACACATAAAGCCTATCTAAATAACTTGCAATCTGTTAGGAATGCCTACATTTTATTTTACTTTATTTTTCTTTTCTGGACTGGTGTTGGAGATGAAAACCAAATCTTGCTGAACAATTCGTGGGGGGTCATTTCCAAACAGCAAACAAGCACAATTGTGACATTATTTTTAAAAAATTTATTTTTAAATTAATAATGTATGATGTCATCTTCTTAGATGTCAGCTATATTAGTTACCGTATATGTAATTGTATTTTTTTTAAAGCATAATTTTTGGAGGTCGGTAAGTGTCCTTCAATTTGCCCCAGGGGGCAAGAATTACTAATTGGACCTCTGCCTATTCCCCTTTGAGATTGGCTGAGCAAACAGACTTACAAGGGGGTCCCAAGAAGGAGACTGGAACAATCTGTATAAACAAATCTTCATTTTTGGCTCACAAAGAAATTTAAAAATTAAACCAATAGTTTGCATGTTTAAAATATGCTCACTTTTAGCTCAGAGAAATATTTATGAAGATGAGTGAGCCCAAGAATTAGAAGATAATGAAAATATTTTTAGATATTAATATAAACATCCTGATGTTTCATTAATTTTATCCAATAATGGTTGAAGCTTTTTTATATTTCCTTTTTTTTGTATCAGAAGATTTTATCCTCTACTCATTTAAGACAATCACTGTGAATAGAATGGTTCCTCTTTCCACGTAACCACTACCTTCCTCTTCTGTAGAACCTAATTAATATCTCTGGTCTCTCTCTCTCGTGCTGATTCACCTCTGTCTTTCCAACAGCAGTCAGTCTTAAAAATGTCTATGCATAAACCAGTCTCATCCCCAAAAAACTGTCTTGTTCAGTCAATCCACTTCTCCTCCCAGTTGTTAAAAAAAGTTTCTGCTTCTAACTCATCTTCTACAACAGAAATTCCCCATCCCACATACCACAGTGAGTAAGAATCTGCTTACTGACAACTGTCCTGTCCTTTGTTGTTTTTCCTACACCTCTTTAACCTTTGAGCAGCTGGTCACGAGCACCTAATTTAGAATATATTTGACCTTAATGACCAAACCTTGATCTTGATTTTTATCCTATTTCAACAGCAACTCTCCCTTTCCCTATCTGAAACTTTGGAATTTTAATGTGGTTGGTAGTAGCGCCTTCGTGAGAGCTAGGTGGTTGTTACCCTTAAAGTGCCTGTTTGCTATGGATTTTTTGTGCATACACTGGTACAACATATTTCACATTAACAATTGTGTAAAAAAAAAATGGCAAGCACAAATCAAACAACCTAAATATGCATCAATGGAACATAAATGGTATAGTGTGAAAAGAGTAAAATAGGAATGGAAGTCGATCAAGCTTTGTTATGTTTGTTAGCCACATGCTTATTTTCCAAAATTAGGTCACTGGTCATATTTTTTAGTTAAATACACAACTGCATTATACTCACTAGATAGCAAGCTTATATTTTACACCAAAGCACAAGCATAGCTATTGGAACCGAATGCCACCGCAACCACTGGAGAAGTCAACATTGTAGAAGAACTGTCTGAGCAGCGAATGACACAGTATTTTGGAAAAGATATATCCCTACAACAAATACCAAAAGATAAACCTATTTATCAATAAATCAAACATGTTTCTAACTATTTCGACACCTAATGTAGTGTAAAAAATGAACACAGCACACAATTATAGCACTGGTTATTCAGGTGGTGTCCTAGAAAATACACTATAAGGCAGTTGGTTCCTGAATAATCTTTCAGAAACTATGGATGCTGGCATGGAGAACCAGCAATATCAGGGATACACATGGCTGCATCAACTTGGCCAACTCTTCAGAAAAGTACCTGGCTTTGTCTTGTTCTGCTCATCTATAACCAACCTGATTTCCCCATCTGCTTATGGGTTGGCCTAACCCACTTGTTGTCTGGGGGACTACTGTGTGCTAGAAAAATCTGTTCTCCCCTGCAATTGTGCAGGCAGACCCTCTCGCTCATAATTTAATTTATTTTAACTTAGTTTCCCAGTTGTAGGAACACAAAGACATGTTTTATTTCACTGTGTTCATAACATTCCACCTCTTGATCCTATACCATAATACCACCACAGTTACTTGCTGGATCGGTAAAGCGAAGTTTAGTTTTCAAAAGTTTATTAAACATTTCAGACAGACAAATACATGTTACTACAATTAACGTTCCATGTACAATAGTATTTCCAATCTTTCCAACCACCCAAACAATAACTTCTGGTGCTTCATGAAGTTGGTCTTTATTGCTTTGTTTTGCTGCAGTATTCCTTGCTGACCAACGCGTAAACTCCTGCTTAAGCGGCAAGTTGATTTTTGAGAGATACCGCCCGGATTTGTAGCCGTTCCTGGGACATCCACTCCACATTCCTGCGCACTCACATCCCAGTTGCACTCCAATCCTCTCTCGGTCACTTATCAGTGAGTATTAAGGTTAACTCTGTCCTTCCATGCATCCTCAAATCAAATGGTTAGTTTAATAAGACAAAATTCACCTTTAAACAAATTAATTTTATAGTTTACATGTAAGTCAGAGAAAGGGATGTTACATGTGTCAGTTGTATCTGTTTAGCGGTCTTAAAGGATATTTGGGGCACTATTGTGCTCAATGGAGGAGCAACTTCACTGGGGCCCTTACTATACATTGTCATTGACTAGAAGCCATCTAGTTTACTTACAGGGACCGCAGGAGCATTAGGGCTAGTTGCAGGATGAACTATATCTGACTCCAATCTGATTTTTCTTCCCTCCCGACATACCTTGTTTGTGAGGAAATTTTAACATATCCCATTGCATCTCTAGTCTGCGCTACAGCAAAGACATCTACCACCAAGATATTGTCAAAATGTTACTCAATATTAGCCATAAACCCAGGTGTACTTTGTTTATATAATATGTGACTGTTTGTACTGCCTTAGTTACTCTTCCCCCTAGACCCTCTGTGAATGACAGGGTGTACAAACTCAGAAAGGTTACTCTGTACTCTTGGTACCAACCTTCCATATAGGAAATGGAACATGGCGCTGTTAATCTCCATCCATGATGGGTAACAAACTTTGTGACGGGATTGGCTGTCCTTTTAGTCCTGTCCATCTTTCTCTGATATGGCCCATAATTCATCTGACTGGTACAGAGATTTTGTTTTCCTAGGATGGAAGACAAGTATTAGCATCATGATAATTTGTCCCTGGACAATTAAATTTAAGTTTGTTTTTTTAAATAAACATATCCTCCATTTCATATTGCCCCATTTCTGCTAATCTTTGAGTACTAACAAATCTACCCGTTCTCAGTGGTATCATTTAACATGGTCAATAATTAAAAGTTTTTTCCATTGGGAGCAGTTCTTAGAAACTGGACCATTTGATAGCCGTAAATTCTTCTGCAGTCATCCCAGTAAATCTTATCTAACCCATTAATGCACTTCGTGGGGTAATCCATGTTCTCAATCAGATATATTTTAAGTCAATACTGGATAAAATACAAGAGCCAAGTTAATGGGCACATATTTTTCATTTTTCATAAAAAAACATTACAATTTTACCATTTTCATGAAAACATTTAGGATATATACCAATTTAATCTCTCAGTGTTTAAAAAAATTGCACGCTCAAACCGCAAAACCAAAATGCACAAAAATTGTTACTCAAACCTAAACGTGAGTGCATATGAGATAGAAAGGCAAACCTATCAAGCTGTGTTGAAGTTCACTGGCTATGTGCTTTTTTCCCCCTCCAAAATGGAGCTACTGACCATGTGCTTTTTTTCTCTCCAAAATGTAGTCATTGGTCATGTGCTTGGAACCTAAATACACATCCCAATTACACTCAATGCACCCACCAGATAAAAACACATAGTATTTACACTCAAACACTCACTAAAGTCAAAAGACAATTGGAGCTGCTGGAACCAAACACACTTGCAATCGCATAAAAGTTTAATAGGCACATCTATGAGCTCTGCACCAAAACAGCATTTTTTTTTACATTCAAAGTATTTTGGAAGAGATATATCCCAACAACCAATACACAAATTGCCATTGAAATCTAAACCCAAATATTAAGATATTTAATTTAAAGGCAATAATGCCATTGGCTAGACACTTATCAATGCAGTGTATAAATGACCACAGTATACAATTGTAGCAGAAACTCTACACAATAGTGGTTTTCTAATAAATATTTGTATAAAAAAAAAGACATTCCTTTATACTTAGCAGCTCCTGGGCATTCTTTCAGAGACAATAGTGGATGCAGCCATACTCTTCAGAAAAGTTCAAACAGAACCTTTCCTGGCTTTGTCTTTTATACTATTTTCCCCACCTACAACCAGCCTTCTTTCTCCACCTACTTATGGGTTATCCCAGCCCCTCCTTTTCCCCACCCACATTTGGGTTGTCCCAGCCCCTCCCCTTTTCCTGCCTCCTCCCATTTCCCTGCATGTGCTGAAAACAAATCCTCTTCACCTCGGCTGCTAGCTTTAAAAAAATCTCTATTTTGCTGTGGAAATTACTGTATTTTATACATCACAAAAAGTAGACAAAAGATGTTCCGCATTCATCTGTGTCCATAACAACACCAGGGTCGCCTTGTTATCCCCATTGCAACCCTGGCCACCTAATTCTGCCTGACTGCTGTAAAAAGTTATTTTCATTAAAAAGAAAATCTGAAAAAATTAAATTGAAATAAAAAAACCCTAAAAATGGTGTTTATAAATGAACTTGATGCTTATTTTTAGAAGGCCCCTAATATAACCTAAAGTCAGGATCAAAAGATAGCCTCCCTTCCCAGGCAGGAAAAAAAAATGTTACAAAAGTTAATCCACAGGCGAAAATGGATACATATTTTTTTCTGTGCCTGAAAACCCCAGCGTGGACATTTTACAGATTTTTTTTTATTTATGCATTACAGGCAATATTTGTTGTTTAACCATAAAAAAAACACATTACAATTGTGAAAACCTGTAACTGTGATGGATATGTTACTTTTTTGCATGAAAACACAAAATAGTCCTGAGTATATTACAGGACTGTAAACAGATGAGTCCTTTAAAGGGAAGCTCCCACCAAGTATCAGATTATACATTTTCAAAAATATCGAACAGTTCTAGTTTATCCATATTCTAATGTTTTCAGACAGCTGAATATTAGCCATTTGTATTTGTTTTAGCTCTGATATATTCTAGACAAATACCCCAAATCCGTATAATACTGCATGTGGGAATCAATAGAATAGCTCAGTTTTAACCACCTAGGACTCTCTGACTTCCTAAAGTGTGTGGAGGAATTACTTCATTTGCATTGCCATAAAGTGTCAGCTCAGTGTGGTGTTTACGCAGGGAAAGTCACCTAAAATGTCACATGACTGGCAATAATGGTGGCCTTCTGGTGTGCGGATAAAGAGGAAGATACCACCAGGTTTTTTTCAATGCTGACCTACATTACCGTATACAGTGCTGGGGTTTATGTTTAACCTTTAACCAGGGATGATTATAACACATGCATAATGCAGGTCTTATGCGATTGTCAAACGTCTCACACATCTTCATTAAGAATCCCCAGTTCATTTGGAAATCTGGACACCCCAAAAATACCTTTGTAGCCACAAGTTATTTTTTTTAATTTCTCTTGTTTTACAGTTTTATTTTTCTTTCTTTCTAGTGATAAACCCATCTCTACCAAATACCTAATATCCAACTGTGATATATTATGAGGCTCTATGACCTTTTGTATGTGAATGGGTAGAAATAGTGTCTGACCACCCAGGAATGAGTTAAGCTCTGCATTAGAGCGGGAGGTTACAAAGTATACTGATTGCACCTGTGCCACAAAGCAGCGTATACTGGGAGAACTGGTCTGCTGCTGGCATGGAAAGGAAACCTTTTGGAGACTGAGACAACTTTCCAGTGGGAAATAGGGGCCACTTCTTGGCTTCCTACCGTGGAAGTCATGGCAATGCTGACATAAATGGATTGGGAGTTAATTGGGCTAGTGCTGTGCCCTTGTTGCCATGCCCTGTTCAATGTATGGGCCTGTTTTGTGCTATTAAAGAACCTTTCATATGAACATGTTGCTTGATGTCCACAATGTTATCCATGTCCTGTTTATCTTGGTTCCAACGCCTCAGTCTTCTGTTTTTGGATCGCTGTAAAGACTCTAAAGACACATGATTTTGGTATAAAAAGCATAGATATAACAAAGAAAAAAAAGGCATTTATGAGAAGTTTATTGCCATTTGCACAAGACTCTTAAAAGGACAGGACACCGCTAGAGCTTTTGCATCAAATAAAGAAGGTTATGACTATTCGGACCAGTAAGAGCGTCACCTGGCTTCAGTATTTCTGCCAAAGGAAGATACAACCCTGTACTAGGTAAGACCAATTGTTTTATATAGTGTTATTCATTATAGTTGTGGAATCGCTACGCCGTGTACACACTGAGCAGTAAATGGGTTTTAATTTACTTCCTACCAAGCTGTGTGTTAAAATTCCTCTATCTTTATTTTTGGTGAAAATAGGCATAGGACAGACCTATGTTAATAGTGAATGCATTTTTTTTTTAGATGTGGGCATATGTATATAACATAATCCACATTCTCTGGTTCCCGGCCTGACACGACTTCTTGATCCACATCCTAGAACATAGCAAACATAATCCAAAACCTTTTTCATTGCGTGAATGTGGCAACCTTTGGCCCGTGAGTCCAGTTTTGCTCGGGAACTCAGGATTTTGTGATGGAATATGAGTTGTGCATCATGTGTTACCTGTTCCTGCCCCATAGTTGGTGAAATGCCCTGATGACTTGCCAGATGACCCATATGTAATAGAGAACCAAAGCTGTATTTCATAGCTAGTGGTGTATACCAGCCTGGGCTGTTTCAATGTTACGATGTATAAAAACGCTAGTTTCCAGCAAGAATAAACAGCTAAAACATCTGATTTAGGTAAACTTTTATTGTTTTTTCTTACTGCACAACATGGGTCCCCGTGGAGTTAAACCTGCATAAAGTAATATTAGTATTAGCGCTATAACTGAAAAACATATTGATCTGCCACAAACCTTTCCATTAATTCTATTTGAGACATGTTAACAAATTGGTATGGTAACATTTGACCCGCCGATTCTGTTGATTCTGCACCTTGCTCTTTAAAGCTGGCTTTAGATCTGTTGAATTGTAGAAAATCATTTTGCCTTTATGTTTTATGCAAGCTGGGCTTACAAAAATCAACTTATTGATGCTCGGTCCCAATAAGGCGTGAGTTTGACATCAGCATAAAATATCCATAAAGTTTATTAAAAAAAAAAATGCAAATCCTACATTATATTTTATAGGCACAGTGTTTTTTTTTATCATCTGAAAAATCCTTAATGACATGTTACTGCTCATACTTTACCTATGAAATCCCTAATATCGGAAAATATATATTTATTATATTCGTAAATAATGCTTTATTTACCATATACGTAGAATCGACGTTTCGGACTGTACCATGGTAATATATATTACAAAAAAAAGATTTTTTTAAATTACCTTATTATAAGAAGACCCTCCGAATTCTGAATATTAATTTAGGAAAAATGCCCCATGATATGCCTTTTAACCCCTATATGCCACCCTGCCTCCAGAAATGCCTTATTCCCTTTTATATGCCACTGTGCTCCATGAAATGCCTTTTAACCCCCTTTATGCCACTCTGCCTCCAGAAATGCCAATCTGGCATATAGGGGGTTAAAAGGGGGAAAAAGGCATATCATAGGACAGAGTGGCATACAGGGGGGGTATAAAGCATTTCTGGAGGCAGAGTGGCATAGAGGGGGGTTAAAAGGCATTTCTGGAGGCAGAGTGACATATGGGTGGTCAAAAGGCATTTCTTGAGGCAGAGTGGCATGAAGGGTCTTAAAAGGCATATCATGAGGCACTCTGCCTCCAGAAAAGCCTTATGCCCCCCCATATAACGCCCCCCCCCGACTTACCAGTGCTTCTGACTCCCTGGTGTCTAGTGGGGGCAGCGGATGGAGGCCGGCGTTAGTTCCGGCGGTGCTTCTATGACCTAGCACTGGAAGGTAATGTGATGCCAGTGCTCCGTCATAGAAGCCTTGGCAGAAGTCCCAGCAGTAGCGGGGGTTGTCTGCGTCCGTTGAGTGGACGTTCGCCGGCTGCCAGAGAAGAGAATTCCCCGCAGCCCTGAATTCTCCTCTCTGGCAGCCGGGGGAAGGTATGCGCCATGTGTGTAGACAACCTCTGCTGCTGCCGGCGCTCGGTGATAGAAGACCCGGTGGAAGTGACAGCAGTAGCTGAGGTTACCAGACAAGGAGGATACAGGCCCCCTGCAGTGCTGCGGGGATCTGGATCTTAGTGGTGTAGTCAGACCATTATCTGAGGTCTGATTAGAAGATGACCTCGATTATAAGACGAGGGGTATTGTCTTATAATCGAGCAAATACGGTATTTAATTTTATGTCCAAACCCTGTCTCTGATATGAGTATTTGGTATATTATAAAATAAAATGCTATATAAATAAAATGCTTGTTCCTTAGTTCTGTTTAAGAAAAATATATGGCTGGTATGTTTCATGTTGTATGAAATAGTTACTCATATGTTTGGGGCCTAAGGGTTACTCAGTGCCAGCATGCATGACCTTCTGCGTTACTGGAAGAATCATCTTCTCTGTGGAGGGTCTTAGAAATCTTATCTCTGCAGCCTTACTCAATAAATTTCTTTGGTTATTATCTTAGTTGTGTTGCAATACAATAGCATAAAGGAAACCGTGTACGAGTCAGCGAGTGACTCATCGTCACTGAAACACTGTACAGACCTCCGTAGTAAGAGCCGTAAAACTTCATGGTGCAAATCGACACAAGCATTTGGGGGGGGGGATGAAAAAATTAAAAAAATCTAATAACTGAATATCTAATACTCTGAAAATTGCCATCAGAGATTTGTAAACAGGTGTTAACAGAAAAGCAAACCACAACTAGTTTTTCATGGACAATTGAATTACATTGTCCATCTCAGCTGTGCATTATGACACCAAAGAGTGTCTCCTGAAAGTAGGGGTGGGTTGGCCCTGTATACTGCATGATCAATGTGGGAAGATATTTTTAAACGTATTTGACTAACTTACGGTAGGTTGAATGCATTATACGTGGCCAGCTCAGCCCTTCCTTCTGGAGAAGCTCAATGAAGTTGGCCCTTCATAATGGATAGTTGACTCCTAAACGTTGTCAATGTTCAGCCTGTTTATCCGACTTCTCGCTATACGTACGTGGGAACTTATTGGGTTTATCGTTGAATCTACTTTGGGTTGGTTACTTCAGTCTGCAGGCTGGGAAGAGGTATTTGATCATGTTTAATGAGAAGACAGAGCTATCCCCAGATATTCAATCTGTATTGGAGTAGGCGGTTAATAGGGCGAAGAGTCGTGTGTCTCCTTGGACCTGGAAAACACATTGACGCAAAGTGTTTCACCTGGGGAGTTGACAGGTATAGCCGTGTCCTCTTTCTGCCTTCACCCTAACCGATCCAGTCTATCTGAGGCCATACTTGCCCCTACCAATGGTTAGCCCTGTCTGCAGGGTGAAACTATACCCCCAGACGTGGGGACGCTTCTGATGAAGTTCCCAAATAGGTGAATTTGATAATTTTATAATCGTTATATGGTGCCCAGAGCCCAGTTGAGGCCCTAACATGAGTGGTGCTATCATAAAAGCAGATAAAGCAGCTGCTTAGGGTCCAGTTAATCTGAGGGGCCCAATGGTGGGAGAGAGTGAAAAGGCATTTATTTGTTGCGATTTTAATTATTCTTTCCATCATTTGTACTATAGCTGTGTCAACACAGAACATTTCACTTATGGGCCCTAAAAACCTACAGCCACACCTGAGCCCCTAGAGTATTTCCTTGGACCATTTTATATAAACCCAACCATGGATTCATCCCTGTGATTTTTCCCCAAGAATGGATAAATCACTATAGTAGCCCGCGCGACCTACATTTTTTTGCTGCCAGGAGTCGAAAGCCAAACAGATATCCCCAAGGAGTAAAGAATCATACCTGCTTAACCCACTTTAAAGGCAGCTGTATCTTTCAGACTTAAAAAATGTGTTCATGGAGACAAGCTGGGCCAGAGTTATTGCTAGTATTTTTTTCTTTCTGTAAATGTATTCTTATATTATACGACGGTAGCCGAGGCATCAGCTCAGCAGTTAAACAAAGCACCGAAATACTTCTCATACCTGGCGAGTCTTAAGCAGCGTTCTCTATGCATAAATATCATACTGAATGGATTCAAAGGCTCCTTACGTTAAGGGACAAAGAAAAGTTCAACCTTCTATACCACAATAGCCCTGTTGATATAGACACGCTGTGCCGTGATCCAAGCTTTTTATTTCTTTTATTTTTCTATGTACTTTTCTTTCTAACTGAAGAATTCACACCGGTCTAATGAAATGTATGTTTATATAAAAGAACTGTCTGACTTTAACATTCCGCAAATCATTCTTCTTTTGCAGTCACATCTAAGTGGTTTCTCTTTAGCCCTGACTCAGCCCAAAACTGATGTGAGATGGTTATAGCTCTTAAAAGGTTTGATAAGAACCTTGAATGTTTGTGACACAGCTAATCTAACCGAGCTGACACCTCTATGACTCCTAACTTACCCTTTGTATCCTTGCGAGTTAAGCTTAAGTTTAAGTGGAGACAGGGATCTTAATCACATCCTTTTTATGGTCTTGCATTTCAGTAAGTTTGAAGGAGCTACCTGAACGTTCTGTTTAATGCTGTTTAAGACCTTACTTTACTTATACAGAGCCGGCAGATTCCATTGCGCTATTATTATAAAGCATCGAGGAAAATTCAGTGATCGAAACCGATCAGTGTGTCGCTTTACTGGCATCCAACAGCATAGATTGCGTTTGAGGGCAGGCCCAGACCGGCCATCTGGTATGCCGGACAAATGCCCAGTGGGCCTTTGGCTGACAGCACCACACACACTCATCCTACCTACCACTTGGGCTGCGCATATCCAGCCACACTTATGTTATCAGGCGGCCGCTGGCCACCCTATCATCGCCAGTCCAGCCCCGACTGTGGACAGTATCTCTTATGCGCCAACTCAGAATTTGCCCACATAGATGCCATAGTATTTTTATAATATAGTTTAAATTGTCCGACTACTGCTTTGCCTTGGCATTAAGTACTTTGCTCCTACACCATGGGCTATGCACCCGGACTGCTTTTGCACCTCTGCACTCTGCATCCTAGGCAGGGCCGGAGTGGCAATCACAATATGGCCCTTGTACTTTAAGGCCAACAGCCGACTGATGATGTAAGTGTGGCCCACAGCTGGATATGAGTCCTTGCGTGTGGCTGGTCACCAGGCATTTCCCAAGTGTGCAAAACATGCATTTATTTTCCTTGTGTGCCAGATGGCCGGCCCAGGTCTGGATCAGAGTTGTTCTGACACAATCTAGGGAATTATTGGAGCTGCAGTCTGAGGTTTTAGACCTATGGTCTCTGGTGTTGTCTTTTTAAACAGCCCACTCCAGCCTATACACTAGTGAATAAGTGAATCTCAGCACTACCTTTATCATAAGATCAGGATGATTATAGCCGATAACCTGGAATGCTTGTGCTTCCTACACCTCTGTTTGTAATGTTTTGTCCAGCTCTGTCCAGTATTTGTTCCGCAAGTTACTACAGAGGCTTTGTGATTTCACATCTTCTGCTCTTTCTTCTGTTGTTACGCAGATGCCTGCAAAAATGGGCAAATGTTCCTTTACTGATTATTGTGTGTGTACCGCTGTGTCGCATGACCTTAAAATCCGGACATACCTACTGTGTAACGCTTGTGGAAACTCCGAAATTGCTTCTTGGGGTGGAAAGCTCCATTTTCTACCATTTTTGAGGTATGGGCAAAGGTTTTGACCCACCTAAACTTTTAAGCTAAAGGTCCTAACAACTAAAACTTTGACTCATCGCCTCAAAGTGCTTTGAATTATTGTCCCTTAACACAATTACCGTGATCTTGTTTTGTGTGTTTACTTTAAATGTTCAGTCTTGTCCATCTTTCAGATATAAGGTTGCCTTTATGTAATACATATTTTAAGCCCTGATTTCAGGAGTGACCTTTGCACCGCTGATGAATGAACAATGACTTTGGAGGCTTTCGCTGGTTCTGTTGTCAATTCACTGCATGTCTCTTTCTATCCCTTAAGGACATTATGTTCAAAAATTATTCATCCACGTAAGACAGCTTTTTGGGTCCTAAAGTCCTGGCTCTGTCAGTTATATTCCATGTCTCCTGTATGTATTGATTATTTCATTGATTGCATACCTCCTTTTTATTTAATTAAACTGTTCTTGTTTATCTATAGAAGACAAAAACTAAACTTTTGCCGTCATTGATGCATAGACAGAAACACAATATTTCCTTGTATCTTAATCCTGAATATTGGATTTTATAGTTAGTAACTATAAATAAGCTATATAGTAGTTACTGTATATAGTAACTATAACACTTTATATAAGCATCAATAGCTTCTTCTATAAGATTTTTTACGTTTATAATTTGTTTAATGATAACTATTCAGAATTAATGAAAATATTCAACCTGTGCAAATTTTGTTTCAAATCAAATATGCCTTCTCAAACCTTATTGTTTCCAAGCCAATGTAGTGGTGTTTACGAATTAAACTAAGTAATATATGTATTACAAATGGGAGCAGTGCAACAAAACCTGGGGGGGTTGGGGCAGATTGTCCTTCTGGTTAGAAGGGATAGTGCCGATCTATTCAACCATTATATTTACACAATGTTGGCTGTGCCAGCTCACCCTCCATAGTTTGATTTAAATGCCGCTAATAGTGGCCTGTTGGAGAGTTTAAAGATCTCCCTTGTAACTAGCCCATTGTACATTCAGGATGCCGACCGCGGACGGAGAGGTTGAGACCGCTGGGTCAAAGATAAATACATCACTGCTCATATTAATTGCTTGTTCTCCATATATGCATGAGTACGCCTTCCTGTTAAGTTATGTCTACTCTTCTATGTTCCTGATTGTTGTTAATTGGTTCTGTATGCTCATTGCTTGATGATACATTTAAAATTATTCCATGTTTTCATAGCTAACAATGAACCTTTTTTATTTTTTTGCAGAATATACTGTATGTATAGCTTTTTGGCAACTGGTTAGGGCAGATTCTCCCTTCTAAGTAAATACATGTAGATAGGGGGTGCCAGTGACACAGTTTACCTAAGCCAGAGGTAGGCAACCTTTGGCTCTCCAGATGTTGTGAACTACATTTCCCTTGATGCTTTGCCAGCAGTATGACTGTAAGAGCATTATGGGAGATGTAGTCCACAACACCAGGAGAGCCGAAGACTACCCCTGACCTAAGCCATAGAAAAACCCCAGTGGGCAGCCCTGTATAGCATGCTACTGGATTTATATCGCATTCCTTCTATAACTTTATACGGGCAATATGAATGGAGTTTTAAGGTATTAATGAACCATCATTTACAAAAGACCTGACGTGATTCCTGTTGTTGCAAGATCTAAATTCCCAGACTCTCCCCGAGCACAAGAAAAAGCCACAACGTCTAGAAAACCCAGCAGTTAATTCCCAGCCACTTTACAACTCCACAGAGACATTTCCAAGTGTCTCGGAGACTGGTATTAATTTTCTTCATCCCCAAGATAAATAGCATATGATGTAGTTAGACGCTGTTTCAAAGGCATCATTTGACAAAGCCCACAATTTTGGTAATTTCATAGGGACCTCTAAACCAGAGAGATTTTATTTTCAACAACTTATCACAGAGAAATTCTTGAATAATATAAATGCACTTATTGGCAAGTAAATCAGAGAGAAGTAACCGTTCCACATATAAATAATCACTTGGGCAAATATACACATATCTATACTGACTACAGGCTTTGCTCTGGAGCTTTACCCAGAATAATATTGTAATAATGTTCCTAAAGCAGCGCTCCCACCATATTTTTATATGACGTACTCATAGCTATAAGTACGCTACATGGTTGCTTGGTGTCTCTGAGTGAAGCGCTGCTTCCCTGGGTCGCTTTACTCTTTGCCCAGGTAGGGGACTGGCATTTGGCTCTGCCCACTCCCTATCCCCTCCCCCTACCCCCTCCCCCTATCCCCAGCCCATTTAAAGCAATACAGAACTACCCCCTCCCCTGGGTGTGACTAGTCCTGCCCATATATGGCTACCTCCCTCACATAGCCACTCTCCTGGAGAGGTAGAGCTCTGGGTAGCCTGCCATTGAAAGTTCCCAGCATGGGCATAATTAAAGGGACAATTCTGGCCTAGGACCTCAAACCGAGGGGTGTATCCCGCTGCTCGATGGGCTGGTTACCGGGGAGATCTTTGATCTCCTCAACTGGCTCATTTGCACCATGGAGGCTGTGCAGACTCAGCGCAGCCCCCATAGTCATCATTAGAAGGCGCCGTGTGCCTTTAGGATGTGGAGCACAGGGATATGATGTCATATCCAGGCACTTGGTGTCTTAAAGGCACGGTGGGAAGTGCAGACTCTGCCGAAGATGGGCCGCTGGTTTGGTGACAGTGATGCAGAAGGTAAATGCATAGCTGTCACCGAGCCAGCTGGCAGTAGGTGTATCACGTACTTACAGATATGTTCAGCCCAGACACATCTCCTTCATCAAAAATAGCTGGAGCTGGGGAAGGGGGCAAATGTAGTCCCTTTAACTACCCCTCACACTGCATAGCAATGTGTTACACCTCAATGTATAAAAAGATACCATAAAGACGGAATGAAAATTGGAATTACCAAATACACAGATGGACTATTACCCGGAAACTGATTACTAAGACAAGGGTGTGATGTCCATTAATCATTTAATCTCTAATTAGATTACTCCATGCGCAAGACCAGTCACTTCACATAATGCATTAGTTCTAATAAGAGCACTCAGACAGACCCGTAAGAGGAAATTATTTATTTAGGGGAATTTTTTTTTTGTATGTAATGTCTGGTTGTTACATTACATACAAAAGTAGAAAAGGAAATTTTATTTTAAATGAGCAGCTGGTGATTAAGCCCCGAGTTAGAGGAGTGCATGGTGCCATTCAATTTTTAATTATTTTTTTTTTAATTTATTTATTTTTCCAAAGTTTGTGTCCCACTCCATAAGGGATCAGAGCCAGCGATTTAAACTGTGCTATCACACATCAAAGTAGCCAAGAAAATATTTTCAGTAATAAATTTACATTTTAGTTCTGTATAAACATTGGTATGATTTTCATTTTTATTCATTTATTCTATTATTTTATATTTTGCTTCTTACAGTCAATGAGTTCACACGACAAAACTAGAACTGACAAACTAAGACAAACCGATACATTAGAGATCCCGGCTTGCAAGCTTACAATCTAGAGGACGCCTGCTACTTTTAGAATAGCACAGTATCATAATATGAAGCAATTGGGAGCTCTTCATATGTGTTTGAACATTTTGTATCGCCATTCTTGTCTCACCCTGAGACTCTTAACCCATTAAAAGCCAATACGAGTCCTAGTGGAATCCTTGAATTGTCATTATTCAAAGATACACTTAACTGAGTCACCAGCATTCAAGCAGGGATATCAACCATAACATAATGACAGCAAAAGCACAATTTGGGAGTCTTATACGTGATCACGGCAGTGTAGAATAGGAAGGAGTCGGCTCCAGATTGTGTGGCCCTGAGAATCTGCCCCTATACCTTGAGATTGGGGGGAAAAACATGAGGGTCAAACCCTATTACGAACATGTATCATAAATTAGTGGGCAAAAGGGGCCATGGGGTTTGTAGTTTACAACAAGCTGGTTATCTACTGGTTCATACCTGATTTAAATTATTAATATTTGTAGCCAACACCTTGCTTGCATATGGCATTGAAGTGCATATGAAGGCTGGAGTGTCCCTTTAAAAAAATGAACTCTGCGAAAAATGTTTTTATTTCTCTTATATTTATTTATAAATGTGTTTAGTTTTTTATTTCGATCTCCACTTTGGCACTTTGTATGTGTCTAGTTTAGTTCAGGTTATGCAAAATAAATTATTCTATTTAAGCCATTTTGGCAATAGTAGGTAAATGACTTCATTCTGGTCTGCTCTCAGCATTGTCTTTAAACACAGTCTAATTAACTGGAAAACGTCTTAAGAAAAAGGCCCTACTGTGTCCAAGAAACCACAAAACCTTGTGCATACATATAATAGTGGAAATTAGTCATATTTAAAGCGAGGAAAGATACTTAGTGATCTATTAAATTGCATATTCTCCTGCTGGCAAGAGAAGTACCGAGGGGGAATAAAAAAAAGCTTACTCTGGTACGGCAAAACTTATTAAATAAGTTGTAATTGATATCGTAGACCTTCTCAGCTAAGTCTTGGAATCTATATATATATATATATATATTCTAATGGAGAAATACCCTGGACCCTCGCTGACCCACCATTCTCTTTCAAGAGGATCTAACCGCGAAAGTACCTTCACTGTCCAGAATACAAACGACTTTAATAGGACAGCGAGTAAATGAGGAGGACTTTAACAGAATGTCCGATATCCTTCTTTTATCCGCATTATATAGTGTTTAAGGCTAAACAGGATTATTTATTATTATCTATTTTTTAGTAATAATATATCTAGCTTTAGAGGATGACCTAATTGGCTGTCAAACTCCCTTATTTTGTAGAAATGTTTAACGTTTCCAAATTTTTATGAAATAGATGCCTCCATTTTTAGCTCTTGTAGCTTATTAAAATGCATTTTTTATAAATATATAGCCATACCTGGGAACTGCTCTCCAGGTCACTGTCCTCTCTCCCTGGGGCGTTTAGGGAGCCCATTCCGTGCCCTATTCCTCACCCACCCCCATGCAAATTTAAGATATCTGGAACCAACACCTGTGCAGCTTAGTCAATGAACGTGACCTCGTACAATTTATTAAACAATAACAATGTGCCGTATATACGCATATATACATTTAAGGATTGTGAGCCATTAGTCTTTGACTTGTTAAAATGTATTTCTATTAAATTCCATTTTGCGTTGCATTGCTCTTCTAGACATACACATTAAGTAATTAAATTAGACTTTTACGGAAACATTCCATTAATACAGCTCCGAGAGACTTCCTCGCTGTATCGCTGCAAAAACTTCTCCGCAACCATCTAAGAGATGGGTAATTTAAAGTACTTAAAATAAAAGGAAAAAAATAAGCTTAGGCATGGAGTGGAGGATCATATTTCGGATCTCCCCAGTCTTCTGTAATACCGATGACGCTTTATTGTCCTGAAAGTACATAGAGATATCATTTGTAAGGTTTATGTGGCCCAAAATGCTGCTATGCTTTCCGCAAGGTTAATGTTAATATGTTGGAAAGTAGCTTCGAGCATAAGGGGGTTATAAGCCTGTAGCTTACACTGTTCCTTACCCAATAAAGACTCAAACACCCCATTTTAGGTAAGGACTTTGACAGAACATGGCTCCCCCTATTTAGCAACCTATGTTGGGCGCTGAGTTGAGACAGTGCTCCTGCTGCCCCCAGGAACAACAGCTGCCCCCAAAAAGTACCAATGCCCTCATTGCTGATCTTCTTTGTAACCAGCCCATTGAGCAGGGGAACCTCAAAGCCCAACATGGCGATCTACCCTGGGTTTTGCAGCAGAGGAGCTACCACCTTGTCAGCCTAGACTAAAATACTCCATTGCCCAGGCTGGTTGTCAAATAGCTTAAAATATGGCCGAAAGTATCCCAGAACTGTAACAGAGATATAGAAAAATACAAACGTAGGAGAAAAACAAGCTGGGAATATTTGCGGCAACGTTAGAAAAAAGGTTAAAGCCGCCCAAATAAACACATATAAGATATTGCAATGTTGTGCCCCCCAACACCAACCAAAAGAGAGTCTAAATGCAGCTTTTTTGAACCTCTGAAAGAAGGTTAAAGTAACTCTACCCTGGGAATAAAATAATGGTTAAAGTGTGATTTTGTAGGACAGCAGTACCTTTCAATAATCCTACTTATCACTTATAGCAAATGATATAGTGCAGCGTGAGACATATGACTCAGTGGAAGAGGAGGCGTTTTCAGGCTGTAGATGGGTCCAAAATGATTTTGTAGAAAAGCTGACTTAACTCTGTAACTATTTTATAAACGCAGCAAAATTCAGTTCATCATAATGTGATGTTAGGTGGGATATAAAAAAATGTATGTTTCAATTTATCATCGGTTTATTGTTCATATCTGCGTGACTTTATTTAATAGGTAGGACCTCATACCAAATACTCGGTATACAATAGAACCTACAGATTGTTTTAGGTGTCTATATATAGAGAGTTAGTTATGGCACTCCAGATGAAAGCATTTCCACAGACATTTTTCCAATGCCAAAGGGTTTAGGAATAGGCAGGATTAGGTTGATCATGTTTGGGGCTAATATGCATTGCCCATTCCAATGAGATGTGGAATCATCAGAACGGTATGGAACATTGGCTCTGCCAACCTCGTTTATCATCACGGTTGATGGTGTAGTAGCCTTCCCTGTACAATACACAAACAGATACATTTGCCTGTTTTATTGATCATTCTTTCCCGGGCTAGCCTTGTGTGGGAGTCCAGCACTGCTCTGCGGTGATCTCCTGGAGAGTGACGTGCGTGGTGATGCAGTGCGCCTGCTCAGCAACATGACATGGCGCTGCGGCTACTCTCTGATATTCAGCCAAATTGCGAGATCCAGCTCGTGTGGTCATTCAACAATGGATTTGATTTTTAAATGAAATTGGAGACAAGACAGCTAGTTGTGCATGTTGTTTAGAACCATCCATGTTATGTAGCATAGCCAACGAAATTATTTCGATTGATGCCCCCTCTTGTCTCACTCCCTGTAGACACCCATGGCTTGAAGGTCATTGCCTTTTTTTTTTGGCACCGAATGGATTAACGTTATATTGTTCCTTGGTTAATTTTATGCCATTTGAGAAGCAAGTTGTAATGTCTTCATCGCAATCATGTTTATTTAAAGCTTATGTCAATGTCGGCTGCTGAATTCCCAACATTTGTTTTCAAAGATATTTGAGCTCCTGGTATAACTGCAGCGTGAAATTTGAAATGATTTACATTTCAGACTAATAAATGACAGTGAGCAAGTATCCCAAATACATCAAACATCTGTTCCTTAGTAGAGACAGAGAGAGCTAAGCTTGTTCTTCTCTTCTGCTACACATTTAAAATTTCACGGAGCGTCTCACAGTGATAACAGTCCCAGACAGCACTGACACATAAACTTACTGATAATCTAAATGCTTCTGCTATTATAATCTTACTCTGTTCCAACTGTATATCAGCGCATTTATCATTAATAAGGCAATAGGAGCAGACACGTTCCAATGGCGCTCTGTTGCATATAAGGCCAACAGAAGTTCAAAGCAGGGGTTAAATGCCGGTCCTTGGGTGCCACCAGAGAGTTTGTTCACAAATAGATGATTTTGTAAAAAATAACTAGTTATAAGTTTTCCGACTCTGGTCCTGTTGAGTTAAATGCCAATTGCGTTGAAATCCTCCAAATACTTCTATGGACATGGACACTTAAAACAAAGCCTTTTTTGCTTCACCGGACTGCCTTCCACCAAACCTGACCATTCTTTTTGACATAACTGAGTAGACATCTTCCCCTTTCACAAAATTTAAGATAGTCAAGATCATCGCAGATCAAGTTATGAGAGCCAAAGGCTGAATCCTAGAAAGTCTCAGAAGTCATTTTTAAAAATTCTTTGCTATGCCTTGGTTGGAGGCAGTGGCGTACAACTCAAGTCCTCAAGAGCCTCAAACAAGCCAGGAATTATGCATGTTTTTTTATTGAGATGCCTGTGTTCAAGCTGGCGTATCAAAGACACATGGCCTGGAGTTGTCCATTGCTGGCATATGACGTGTCATAGTCTGGAATAACAAGATGGTATCTTGAAGGTTCTGAATGAGGAGGATCTCAAACCTTGAGACCATCGCCATGTTTCCCATTAGATGAAGTGAAAAACCAAATTTCCGAAATCAACTATTCAATTAGAAAAGCTAGTTCTAAAGTAGGAAGAAAAATGTACATAACATCCTTGAAAATATTTATGGCCATTCAAAAAATCTGAACAAATAAGTTATTTTTAAACCACATTATTAAAAACAGCAAAGTTACATTTGGAATAACAAGGTTAGCACACCATTAAATATTTTCTGCAACGGTTAACAGGTAAGCCTCATTGCTCTACAAAATATCTATAATCAAAGACCTTGAAGACAAGTATTAACATTTAAACTATGGTTTAACGTTTCCTTCCAGGGGATTAGTATATTTAAATGGGGGGAAAATGAATCCTCTCCGGTAGTAATTTTATTTTTAATAAATATTTTAGTAAAGCAAAGCAAATTTTTGCCCTGGATGCAAATGTTAAATCCACATAAAAGTAGCTTTTAAGTTACTGACGGTTTCATGTTTCAGAGAGACAAGCAATATTAGAAGTAGTCGCTTCCGTGAGATTATAGGGGATAAACTAGAGAATGTAAGTGCTATTCAGATGGGTGGGAGTCCCATAGAGCGGCCATTCAGCACGGGATATTAGTAGAGCCTAGGAAACGCCGGGTTCATTTGCTATGCTTAGAGTTGCTCAGAGATTAAAAATGATTATTAAAAAATATATATTATTACTATTATTATTATTATTATTATGTTCTTTATGTTAAGTAAGAACTAGGAATGGCCAGTAGCTATTTACAGAAAATATTTCTTATGAACATCAACAGCAACATGGACCTCAGTCATTCAAGTTAAAGGTACAGTCTACTGCCCCAAACATTGTGTATTAGGGTATTTAGTACAGTATTTAGTAGTATTTTATTTATTACCTGTGTAAAAACACAAACAAACACGTCCTTTGGAACGTCGCCTCTACTTTCCGCCATTCCCACCATGTTTGGCGGCTCAATACAACCTATATTGAAATTTAAAAGGAGCGCCAAGTTTGCGAACGCAGGAGTTCTCACTTGGCCCCATGGAATTCTTACACAAGAAGCATGGGGCTGGATCCATAGGAGTACCTTGCCATGTACAGCCCTGAGATGCATTTTTCAGGGAGGGGGTAAGGAAACACATATAAAGATGATTCTGAGAACTTCCTCTTTGCATTTGCATGCAAAAATAGTCACATATAATATAACACTCTACCATATCAGGGCTATAATGTATCTATAATCACCACCCAATATTTCTGAACATATAATCTCAGCAAATATTGCCTGTAAATAACAGCATTCCATGATAATATTTATATAATTATTAGGCACAATGGCACATCCTTTACAGTTGGACCATTTCGCTTGTTTTCTCTGATGTCAATTTTGTTTTCCTGTCATCCTTGGATTCTAGTAAACCCATCAGGTGTGGAGTGATGTGAAATCCCACTCTGGGGGGTTCTACAACAGATGGGATGCCACATACATATTTTCTTGGTTTATGCATCTGGCTCCGACGCAGGTAGAAATATTAAATTGCTCATTTTGGTACCTGTTATTCTGTAATTGCCGATTTGGGACATAAATAGAAAGTAGATGATACTTTAGCTGCAATTTCCCCTTGGGCAACTATTATTTGCAGAATGTGAGCTACTGCCAATAGATTTTTTTTATTATTATTCCTCGACGTTGTCTACATGAATCTAGAATAAGATGCAGTCAAAATATTAGTCTTGGCTTTTCTTACTCCTTGGTTGGCATGCTGCTTACTTCATTATACAAAAGGAATTTAGGGCAATTAGCCACTTTGGTTGAAAGATATGTCCCACCTTGGAATTTTCATGGATTCCAGTGCTTTCTTGACTCAAGAGTTAATCTCTGAAGATTTATGAGGCTCAAATCAGAAAGCAATAACACAAGTGATTTTGAACTGAACTCACTATGGTTCAAGGACATGAATTTCATTCTTAAGTTGGCCCTGAAACTTGTAGACAACGAATGGTTACAGAATAACAGTAGGCAGAGACTTATCTACTTTGACCCAGAACAATACCGTCAGCTGCCCCCATCCGCTTATGGTATAGCACTGCTGGGGGCAGATATATTCTTTGGTAAACCAAAATACCATTTAAGCTTCTAAATGCATCAAACCGTTGGCATCCAATGGGAGTAGTTTGGGTCAACTAGGTAATGGTTTTTTATCTCTAAGCTGCATCTTCTGTAATTACTTGTTTGCGCCCATGTGTATTAGTTGAGTAGTAGTAATAGTATTATAGTTAGCTTATTGTCCACATTTAGAGTAGACAGTAGAAGTAGCAGTAGAAGCAGAAGATCTATTCTGGAGTCATGTTTAACTTAACCAAAGCAAACTCCATCTTTATCGGCCTTAGCTTCAAGCTCTGGCCTCTGGTGGGTGTTATCAAAGGTCAGGGTGCACAAAATGTGGGCCAATATTCAAGATTATAAATTCTAAATAGCCATTTTTAGATCACTGCTCATTCTGGAAACATGTTGAAATAGTACATTTTTGCAAATTTCCCCCTTACTCCTGACACCACTGACGTCCCACATACACCTTTTAAGAGAACAGAGGTCGAAAAGCTGATTTTAAAATAGTCGCCGGAAATCAAATACTGTTAAAAAGATCCCATGAGACGTGATGGATTTTTGAATGGAACGGCTCACTATATGAAATAGTAAAAGCTTCTATGTGAGAGAAACTTGCCTTATTCCTTAAGGAGCTGAATGCAGGTCATCATATTGAACGCCAAAAATGCTCCTGCTGATTTGCATTGTTCTTTTATTTTAATTGAGTATATTGTATATAAGTAGGTTAGACTGCTCTTAACACCACCATGATTACAAAGTCTATAAAGACACATGGAATATACAGCAATAGAAAATGTGTACTTTGCATTCTTCTTCTTGTTAAGAAACACTCCAACAGCAGGAATTAAAATGTGTGTGTGTGTGTGTGTATATATATATATATATATATATATATATATATATATATATATATATATATATATAAATAGAGAGAGATATAGATATGTATACTGTATTGGCTCGGATATAGGCCGCCCCCGTATATAGGCCGCACCATAAAAGTTTGGTGCTTTTTTTAAAAAAAAAAAAAATTTTCTTTAAAAAAGCACCGAGATATGCTGCCACTCTGCCCCCCCCCCGACTTACCAGAGCAGACTCCCGGGTGTCTTGCGGGGCCAGCGGGGGACATCTACGCAATACGCGTATACAACTTCCGGTGCCGGCACTCAGCGGATGTGCCGGCACCGGAAGTTGTATACGTGTATTGCGTAGATGTCCCCCACCGGCCCCCGCAAGACACCCAGGAGTCTGCTCTGGTAAGTCTTGGGGGCAGAGGTAAAATGCATCGTGCGGACGGTCACCGGCTGCGGCGATGCGGGTAAACAACCTCCGCTGCCGGGACATCTGCACGATGTGCTTTAACAATCTCCCTTGCCGGGACTCCCCCCGTGGGAATTCCCGGCAAGGGAGATTGTTAAAGCACATCGTGCAGACGTGCCGGCAGCGGAGGTTGTTTACCCGCATTGCCGCAGCCGGTGACCGTCCGCACGATGCGCTTAGACAACCTCCCGTGCCGCCCCCCCCCCCGTGGAAAGTGCTGGTATCCTAACCCCGCTGCCTGCCCGGCGCGCTAGACCCCGAATATAGGCCGCACCCACACTTTAAAGACTTAAAGTGGGGGGAAAAAAGTGCGGCCTATATTCGAGCCAATACGGTATATATAGATAGATATATAGATATAATTAATGACACACACAAGACATTTGTGTAGAATGGAAAACCATTCTAATGTTAAGATAACATATTCAGTTAATTTGCTCAACAATTTCAGTTGCTCCTTAAATAGGCAGATCTATAAACTAAAATTAAAGAAGTATGTAAGTACTGTTTTGTGTTAACTAATTACGTGATCTAACAATTTTAAATCATTGAGATAACTGTGTTTTTTTTTGTTTTAAATTATTCATGTAGTGTTTTTGTACCATTATACAGAGTTAGTTTGGTTTAAGAAAACACTGAGGTTTATAATGTGTAAGGCTCGTTCAAGACACAAGACGTTTCACTGGCTTACCCGCTGAACACCTCTACTGTTTTATCCAAAATGCTTTTTCAGGCTCTAGTGAGCATTAAAACTGAGCAAAAAAAAAATCAGAATAGTTATAGTACAAAATTTAAATAATAATTCCAGTCTCCTTTTTGACATGACTTCTTAGAAGAAATCCATAAAAGTATTACATTGAGGTGACCTACAAACCTCAAGAAATCAGATAAGGGCAGCCTAACCAGAAAACGATCAAACACTAGATGTAAAGTACAGAATTGACTCTTATAGCTGTAAGGCAACATATAAAGGTGAACCAAAAAAACATATTACTAAAGAAAAAAAAAGAGAGATAAGAGGAATATAAACAGCCGTGTGGTTTCAGTTGTTCCGAATTTTAATTTTCCAGAGAATGAATTTTATTGTTGCAAAGTTGAAGAAGCTCTACAGCTTCTGCCGCTGTCACAATAAATTACAAGGTAGTATGCATATAGAAAAATATAGTTCTGGAAAACATTTGGGGTATTATTTGAGGCATTATTTCCAATCTTAGGTGTCCGTTTGTCATCAGTCTATATTGCACGCTGACACCACACTGAGCTGATGCTTTATGGCAATGCTAATGAAGTCCAATCCTCTTTAGACTTTCATTAGTCAGAGTTTCTGGCTTGGTGATTAAGACTGAGCGATTATTCTTAACCTGTTAACAACCCAAATCTTTGATCTGATAACCAATTGGTATAGAAAATCAGGACTGTGTAAGTGTAGCTGGATGTTGTCTATAAGCTATGAAGAATACTCAACACGCAGTCTAAACACATCTGACTCTACTTGCCTGGTCATAAACGTAATGGAACATTGGTAGCCAGTTCAGGAGCAATGAATGCCAAGTGAAGTGAAAATTTTTTTGAGTTAATAGAAGTAATCCGCTAAGTACTGTTTGTAGCAGAAATGACAGGCACAAGCTGCTAGAATGTCACCGCAGAGTGACATTGTGACATTCACTGACTTTCTGCAGGCATTGGGGGCAGGGTAGAGAGATGATGCCTTGATTTGTGCACTTATACTGTAGGGACACATCTACGGGGATTAGTAAATCCCATTCTATAAAATATAGATTACTTTAAACAAACAATCAGTAGGTTGAGAAATGGAGCATATTACTCTGTTAAAGGGACAGTATCAGAGTAAAAAGGACTTGTATACGTTTAAATATCCTATATCGGAAAAATGCTGTAACAGTAAATGACCGCTCTACGTTTTACTCTATTTCTGTATTTGTTAATGTGAGGGCATGATGCTTATACAGTCCTGTTCAAAAATTTGGGGTCACTTAGCTGTTTTCATGAACAACAATGACTTTTCTCGCTGTAACATAATTGCAAATGGGTTTCTCATGATCAATTAGCCTTTTAAGCTTGAACAGGTCAACACAATGTGCCATTGGAACACGGGAGTGATGGGAGTGATAAAGGGCCTCTGTACGCCTATGAAGATATTCCATTAAAAATCATACATTTCCAGCTACGATAGTCCTTTACAATATTAACACCGTCTGCGCTGGATTTCGGATCCATTTAATGTTATTTTAATGGACAACATTTTTTCTTGACTTCAACCTTTTCAACGGTAGTGTGTGTGTGTGTGTGTGTGTGTGTGTGTGTGTATGTATGTATAGACTTTTCTAAAACAAATGGTTATCAGATCACAGATTTTGGTAGTATCAGGTTAAAATGGATCAGTCTTAATCACCCATCTGGAAACCACTATATAGACTAATAAGAGACTATATACAGTATAAAATATTAATCTGAATTATTATTATTATTATTACTATTACAATAGACACGCTAAGGTAGATTTAGAGCTGGTCCACTAAATAACAGACTGATGGATGCAAGACTTCCCACGCTATCAAAAGATTCTCATAGACTGATTTGATGTATGAACTCTTTTATTTTAAGACTAAAAATATTCAAAGCTTTCTTTTTTTCCTAAAAAAAAAAGTCTTATTTTACAATATCTCATTTGAACTCCCCTCCATACGACTGTTTTCTTAATCTCCGAACCAGCTGTCTTCCATAAAATAATATCTTTCCTTTTAGTTACAAATCTGTTTAGAGATAAAACTTGACTCGTAAATGCAAAACTATTTTTATGCTGACTTTTAGAAATGTATTTTAGATGAGAAACGGTTACCTTTAAGCAGATAAGAAATAATGTTGCTTTCTGGGTGTATGTGCCCCCTTCCCAATCTTTTATTTTATTTTTTTATTTGTTTCAGAATATCAAACTCATTTTAATATTACACAAAGAAAACCTGAGTATACCATAACATGCAGTTTTTAAATGATAACTTCATGTAGAAGGAAAAAAAGATATCCAATGCTACTTGGCCATTTGTGAAAAATAAGTTGCCCCTTATTTACTTAATCAACCAGCCAACCAAATTTAATTGATAATTGTTCAATTTCACTAGACACACCCACCCATGTTGAATCAAATCACCAATTACATAGAAGTTCTGAAAAAGCAGCATATGATGCAGTGATCTAAAGAAATTCAAACAAATGAGAAACAAAGTAATTGACATCTATCAGTCTGGAGAGGGTTACAGAGCCATTTCAATGGCTCTGGGACTCCAGCGAACCCCGGTGAGAGCCATTTTATGCAAATAGAGAAAACATGGAACAATGGTGACCCTTCCCAGGAGGAAAAATACCTCCAATAGTGCATCGACAACTCATTCAGGAGGGTCACAAAAGAACCCAAATGAACATGTAAAGAACTACAGGCCTCGCTTGACTTGAGTGAAGGTCAGTGTTCACGATTCCACAATAAGTAAGAGACTGTATATGAATGGCCTGCTAAAAAAATTCACACAGGAACCTCTTTCAAACCGGAAGCGGGGAATCCACCCCCAGAAGATAATAAAGTGCTGGTTGTAATTTGTAAAAAATTATGGGACAAGCCCTTTAAAATAATTTAATATAATATATTAAAATACCATAAAAATTGAATCAATAAAAATCAAGTAGTTAAATGAAATAGTTTTTCCTCAACGCGTTTCGCCCTTAATGGCTACCTCCTGAGGAAGCCATTGAGGGCGAAACACGTTGAGGAAAGACTTTTTATTTATCACACTATTGCTTGTGCCCTCTCTTTTTCTGTAGTGACGCTTAATCCTGTTCTGAAAGGGAAACGAGAGATAAGTGCAAACTTTGATCACTATTGTGAGTGCAACCAACACAACATAATAAATACTGAGTAGCCCATTGGTAGAAAGACATTTTGTAAATTAGGTGAGATGATGTGTATGTTTTCATCACAAACATTGAGTAGAGCTGTTGATGAAAATGTAGGTGTCTGAAAAAATACCGAATCTTTATTAAGTTATTATGATTGCAGCTGCTGTTTTTCAATTGTGGACCTCAGCTGTTATGTAAATTTGAAATAAATAAACCAAATTGTATTTAATTTGGCACAGCCATAAAACTGTGAATAGTAGGAATGGAATTGGTTTACTTCAAAGCATTAAGCTATTGTTAGCCGTAACGTACTACAAAATGAAAATGTGTGCGTTTCGGTTGATGTAATACCAGCAAGTATTATAACTTATCAGCTTCGATAATACACATATTTTCTGGTTAATTTGATCAAATTAACAGAAGAGGCGTTATAAAATTAATATACGAGCAATATATATATATTTAAAAAAGTTGGGATTCTAAATTTTTATGTAATTGATTTCAAAATAGAATGTTTACTTTTTTCTTTTTTGACTTCTGGGTTTTATCGGTAAGTTATATACATATATTTTTAATACATTAGAGATAAAACCTTTATAGGGCATACAGCTCACAAATTAAAGGCGTCTTCAAGAATAGAAGAGGAACTCCAACCATTTCTTGTTCTCCATTGGTGGCGTGGTCACTAGAGTAAATAGTTATGTGAGCTATGTTTGTAGTTATGACTCCAAGAGCAGGAACCTAAAGTTTTTCAAGGATGTCCTTGGTTCCAGGCTCTCTCCATGTAAGTAGCCTGCAAAGAATACCTTATTAATTACATTTGAGTGTTGCCTTTGCCAGTTGAGTTGAGTGTTGGACTTGTCATTGTGTGGTATTAGCAAGCACCCTATACATAAAGCCATGTATTACCGAAGTAATGCTGTATCTTGTGACTTTTTCAATACATGTCTTGCATATGGACAAACCTGGGAACTCTCCTTGTTTTGCCCAGAACCTCTTGGTTTAGTGCTGGTTCTCTGGGTTAAATCTCCCGGTCGCTCGAGTAGCGTTTTAGCCGACTCTCAACCTTATTCCTTGCCCACCCCATACCAATGTAATGTTTTGGGGGCCAGTGAGCGTGGGTAGTTCCACTTATATACGTGGTTTGTGTTTTTCTCCTCCCGTGGGACATAACTGGGGCAGTGTTCTGAAATGCAAGATATTTCCATATTCATGAGTCCTATAGGATAATGGGTAGGTTGGTAGGTGTGTGGAACATAGTGGTAACTGAGCACTAATTTACCAATGTTTAAGCTAAATCAGTAAGTATGTATTACTTATAAAGTTAAAGCTTTATCAAAACATTATAGAGGGAAAAATGAGAGTTCCCATTTCAAGGTCATTATTAACTAAATTACTGTTTTATATATATATATATGTAGATAGATATCTTGAAATTTGTATAAAAGATTTTTACTTTTTGTACGAAGAAATTCAAATTAATAAACTTTTTTTCACCAAGTAGCAATTAGTAGAATTTTTTAACATGAATGTTCTCACTTTCTGCATTTTAAGTAGTAATTGCTTCAAGCTACTGAATATGGTATGGGGTTTATTAGGATGTTTTGACATATCTGATTGCAACAGCCGTTGCCGTTTGGGAAAAATAATGATTTGAGATGAAGTATAAAGTTCCTGACAGGCGACACATTTTATAGTTTTGATCAGTTGGCGTTATATTTCTTTATTAGAAGCTCGGACATCGCGTCTAATATCAGATTAAGCTGTCGAATCGGTAAACCTTGTTTTTTTTTTCCCCCAAGTATATTTCTCCGATGTTTTGAGTTCTGTAAGTTTTTAAGATGCTGATCTGGAGGAACCATTGTGCTTATATTATATTATAAACGAACTTCCTAAAGTTAATGTCTGTCCAGGCCAAAAATCTGTCGTTATGTAGTGCAACAGAGCACTGCGGGGTAAATTGGGAGGCTGTTCCGCACGTCCTTACATTACATCTTATGTGTAAAATGCGTTATACCCCCTACTGATAAGGATTAGAAATGCGCACCAAAATCTTCCTGGATTTGAAAGGTATGACTTGAAAACCTTACGAGCATGACTTTGAACATCCCGTAAACAACCAGCATCTTTGACTCTCTCCATTCACAAATCATAATGTGCTTTTCACAAACCGGACACATCTGGCTAAACGTAATAAATTAGAGTGAGTCCAGGCATCTTCTCGAGACACCATATGTTCCGTAATATCATATAAAAAAACTAATATGCCAGTCTGCATAAAGAATGAAATACCAACTCGTAATGTCTTTGGGGAAGGTGCCACGTTTATAGAAAAAAGAAAAGACTAAATCGTACTGGCTTCTATAATATAATTCCCATTTGAGTAGTCAAGAAGGAGTCTTTCTCTGAGTGTATCGCTCTTTAATGTTTTTTTTACACCGCTGTGCTAATTTATTATAGAGTTTTGGATTGGTACCATCTTATTCTGTGGGTCACCCAGCATCTCGCCGAAAGCAATCTGTTTTCACGGCTGCATGTTCTATTCAATAGTGCCGGTTAATGGCTATATTACTAGTAAATGTGCTCGCAAGCCTTGGCTTTTAACGGTTTTTCTCTTTTTTTTTTTTTTTGCATCAAATAAGTGAATTTCATACCCTAATTTTGTGACTGTAGGCTGCCTAACTTTCATCCGACTTTGGGTTTTGGTACTGTTATTATACTGATGTCTTTTATGTTCTTAATGGCAGGAAGCCAACTAATAATAGAAAAGTAAAATCACAATCCTTTATACTCTTCTTTTTTTCCTGGCTATAATATACCGTTCCCAATAACCTATTTCTGGATTCCTATGGTGTATTCATTCTGCCTTTTTTGCATGATCAGTTTTTCTCTTCCTTCTTTTATTTGGTTATAAGCTGCCTGACTTACTTTGTGTAATTAAATTACCCAAGTATTTATACTGTACATCATGATGTTTGTAGATCTAGTTTGACAAAATGGGATCAAACTGACGTCACTAATACCCACATCATATGGAAGGGCTATTATAGAGCTTTCTTTTTGGATTCACTTGATGGAATTTGCTAAATAAATACAAATTCTTCCCTGTCTAGCCCATTATATGTTAGTATCGTGTCCAACCGGTAAATTGATATAACAAATGTTTTGTCTAACCTTCTAACATTTCTTCGGCAACACTGTGCCTTCAAAGTCAATATTAACGTTATCCATTTTTTGAGTCAGGGTTGTAATTCCCTCTTCTGCCGTTTCCCAATATTTTGTCACATGCGCCCAGGCCAAAAAACTATACCCGCCGGTGTGTCTAAGCTCTGTCTTCTTGCTCAAGAGCCTTGATGCCCTCAACAAAGCATTATGATGCAGACTTAGGTTTGCGCAAAATCCACAACACGCATACAACCATCGGTATAACCGGTACCAAACCTCTAAAGTAAAAGCCCCTCAATGCAATCGCTAGAGACGTGGCGTTTACCCGGGTTTGAAGCTTCCGTTTTGTGCCTTTGGCTTGTTCCTAGTGTTGCCTCTGACCTTGATCTTTGGCTTGTGTTTGGACGTCTCAGATTATCCCTTTGTGCCACGCCACACTCGATCCTTAGACACTGATAAGATGTACAGTTTCAAAGGACTCTTGTATCTTATTTGTATTCAAATCTGCATCTTTTTTTTTTTTCCGGCAAAGTATCTCCTCTTACAGTTTTGCCATAATTTAATAAACGAGGGATTCCGAAGCTGTAAATCTTTTTGCTTTCTACTATATATACTGTAAACCATAGAGGTTACAGGGCACTTTATCCTCAGGGTTATCAACAAACTAATCACTATCTGGAATGACAAAATATTTCACAGTGTATTTCATGAATATATAGCAGCTGGTTGTTCAAACCATTATATTTATGTGCAATCTATTTTTCTCACTATTACTTGGTCAAGTGCAAGCCGAGAACCACTGTAAATGTATAGTCGTCCCAGAGCTTTTATTACAATCCTGAAATAGTAATTGCTTTAGGATAATGATTACAAATATTTACAACCGTCTATAGTTTTGTTAGTTTATATATATATTTTTATTTTTAAAAAAGAGCCCTATTTCTCGAATGATAGCGGGAAAGGTCCGATATTCATGCAAAATGTGCTGTTTTAGGGACCACAAATTATATATGCTTCCTCTAGAGTTCAAAAACCTTAAATATTGAGAAAAATAAGATGTTTATTTTATTATTTTTTTTGCTTATGGAATAGTTAAATTGATATTTTAAAGTTTTCAATCTGAGCAACTCGTGTGCCCTGAATGCTCATATAACATTGCAACTTTTATCCATGATGGCCCACTAAAAAGTTATCAACTTCAACCAAAGACTTCATTTTATCTTGGGGTAATGTGGCTAGATTCAGTTTTCTTATCAACATTTAGATATCCTTGAATCTCAGAATTTTTGGCCATCGCAAGTCATTTAATGACCCTGGTCATTTCGACCAGCCGTAAATCGAAACGCATTCCCTTTTTTCCAAAGTAAAACCCCCGTAGAACCAAAATAAATGTTTAAGTGTAACAAGTGCATGTTTTAAGCCATAACAAACAGAAAAAAAATGAAATTAAAAAAAAATTGGTGAAGATTCTCTGCTCATGTGACAAATTTTCAAATCTTTTGTCACAATAGTCTGTTAACACCACACATTTTGATCTCTAACTAAGATAGCGTAAAATGCATACCGCCCATATTGAAAGTTTAATCTCTAATTAAAAATCAGTTCTGTCTATTTACCGCCGAACAACAAACTATAGTAATATTAGGCCAAAACATAATAAAACACATAATTAGTGGAATGATAATGAACCCAGATCTTTCATTTTGATATGACACACAAAAAACTATTTTATAACGGTAATCATTTGTGCATGAATAACCATGACGTATTTAATAATAGAATCAATTGGATTTTTAATCAAATGTATTCACATGACGGGTTCGTCATTTTGATCTCGGCTATTAAGGCCGGAAGAATGATAAAGAAAAAAGAGATACGTATAGCTTGTGGCCCTTCGCGGATACGCTATACGCTATAAATGGATGAATTGCTTCAGATGGAATCATTTCAGTTATCTGCAACAAACAGTGCTAATGAAAATTAATGTACAGGAAACCTAATTCAGCAGGAAAGTAAACAATTACCACTGACGTGTATGTTATTTTTTAGCTTTATTATGTGCTATGTGCAAGATTGATTAGGATATTATTCTCCAGGTAAATTTTTACGCTTCTATCTAAACATGCTATATTCATGAGGTCTGCTAGTTGTTCTAGAACATAAATTCCAACATTACAAATATAATCTCCTGTAGAGCAGGCCTCCCTGCATAAAGATTCAACGTTATGGCCTCTAACGTACCCTCCTACACCAGAAAACCCGCTCACAAAATATGCTGTTAGTACTTGGGACAAAACATAGAGTACTGGCCAAATAATGCTTTCCTTCACTAAAACATAGTCTTGCTTTCTAGAGGTGATTTTCCAGATTGATGTCTCCATGTGCTTTTTCAGAAATATATCTTAATTTTAACTTCTAAGTCAATGCTCAATGAGTGGTCCACCTGTAGAACCTAGAACAGAGAATTTTTATTTAGATATGACCTTCTAGAACAAGAGCCAAAATGTTCTACAGCACATGTATTAGCACTAGAACATACCAGTGTTCTAGTGCATACATTTCCTTGTTTGAAGGCGACTTCCATGTTAGAAATTATTCTTATTAATCTTATTAATTTTCTTTTTACAACACAAAACAAGTATAAGTAGAAAGTAATTGGTGTCTCACTAAGTCCTATCTATATTTTGAATGGACATATTGAATTCCCCCCAGCGTATCCCCTTATGTTGTTGTCAACCGAAACATGTTTATGATGTCGGATGATGTATTGGGCTCTTTTTCTGGGTGAAAGAAGATCATATCTGGTCCTAAAACATTGCACTTAATTGTATGGTGATTGTTCCAGATTTCACGCTTTGTAGAACTCATCCAGCTTCATGTCTAAGTCTTGGTAGCTCAGTATGCAGAGGGGATGTTTTTATTCTTGAACTCTGTGTAATGAACAGTAATCTCATGGAAGTGAAATAGGTAATAACATTAACGGCCTAGGATAAATGCATGTTTCATGTAAGTCATTTGACAAAGTGGACCCTGAAAAATGTAAGACAATTAATTTTCTCCAAGCATGTCTAGACTGTGCATTAAGAACACCAGAGTGTTCTACGGTTGGTGTTTAAAGGAGCAGACTTAAGTAAATTTCTATGGCAGTTTCAATTTGTCTGAACCGCTTCCCCTTTAGTATTGATGTTGTATTCCCTCGTCTAATCAAGGGCAAAGTTCAGTACAACAGTTACGATGTGCGGAAATAATAACAATATCAAAACCGGAGGACCAGCGCAGTATAGTCTGTTTTCGGCACGTTTTTGGCACTCTAGAACATTGCTGCGTGTAAATACACTCATTTGATGCAATACGCCATTGTACAGCGCCATGGCGGAATACACAATAATAAATTATAATAATATGGAGTTTTCAGGCATTAGGCAAGTGTCCCGTTGAGATACGGTAGTCACTGGGATGTTTTTCTGTAATCTATTGATTTCTGTTAATACAGTTCAAAGAGTAAAAAAAATGAAGAATAACCAAACGGCTCATAATTAAATCAACTGATCTTCCTAGCAATACAAACCTCTAGAAGATGTTATTACTATTTTATTGTAATAGAAACAATATTTGCATTCGTGTTAGCAGCTGGAAGGTCAAGAGGAAGGTGTTGGCATCTGGGAGCATTTAGCCTTTTAGGGCATACCTAGCCAAATTGTCAGTAATTTTTGTAGTTAAAAACACATTTGGCGTACATTGAATTTGCATCAAGATCAATATGAACAAGCGGCTTCTAGACAATGGAAATTAGCTGTCATTCAAATGAACATGCAAGGTTCTGTCCCCAATTAACGCTTTATGATACTGCAATTAGAGTAATTGAGCTATTATAGCATTATAGCAATATAAATGCAAGAAGTTTATTGATCGAGAATTCCTTAATATTCTGCGCTTAACAAGGTTAGCCAGATTCTGCCCGAATGCTTCAGGTCTGCTTCAGGTAAACATTTTATCTATAGATAATCAACATCTGTTTAAAATTACGTATAGCTTTTGTTCTGTAGTTGAATATTCATTCCCCTGCCCATCAATATGCTTGCATCCTTTGTACGCTTACTGGCACAAATGCGGTTCTATGTATATGCATACAACCTATAGATGAAAGGGCATATTCACCAATATTTGTAGGAGAGTTGCGTTTCAGCTCCTTGACATAACTTTACATTCTAGAGGAGCAACCCCAATGAGCTTCTGCTACAGAAAGACCTTGACTGGCCCCGTATAATGTATAATTAAATAAGTGAGATTTCTTTAAATTCTGCTTAAACGCCAAATTATAGTTCTTTAAAAATAAAAAGACATTTCTAAGTGACCCTAAACTTTTGAATGGTAATGTGTTTGTGTGTGTGTATATATAATATACCTATATATACTATGTTCGTATGGATAACACTTATTGATACAAAAGTGGCATTTTACATTTTAAGTTTGATAATATGAACCTTAGTGTCAGAAGTTTGCAAACAACAGAAAACTGGAGACATTCCATGTCTGCATCTGTGTTCCAAATCAGAATCTTGTTTGCAGCCATAGAATGGTAGAGCTGTGTGCAGCCATCCAGATAAACATGTCGACATAATTCGGCTGTCTCTCTAACCTACTTTATAAATAAAATGAAAGACGCCTCTGAATTTGTTGTTGTCTTGCAAACAAGTTCAAGACGGGTTATGTGTTCTTCACATACTAAAATAACGGGCACTGACGGTATGCACTTTAGGGGTACAGGTGGGTAATGGTTATGTTTTATTCACAAGGCTGACCTTCGGCAGAGTCATGTTTTTTTTTTGGGGGGGGGTAGACTCCGCCTGGCAAGGGTTAAAGTGGCAACATTTTTTTCCATGAAACCCAGGCAGAGTTTCATGTATTTCTCAACATGCGCAAGACATTAATGTGCATGGGGCATCAATGAGTAGGCTAGAAGCTTAAACTATGCATCAAGTGACATGGTTCCATCTGTTCTAGAAACTTAACCCTTTTTATGACCGAATTCACTAATTAATTTTCTAGCTTATTAACAAATATTACACAATCCTGAAGCCTTTCTTGAGCTTTATTATATTAGGCTAGTTAACATTCTTTAATAAAATGCCTTTTTTAACAAAAGGCATACTTTTCCCAATTATATACTTAATGCCTCGTTTTTTAATGTTATTTTAAAGGAAAAATAGTTCTAAAATCTCATGACTGTATTTCCATTCCATGTTTCATTAAATAGCGAATGTATTTCTCAACAGAGTGTATGCAGGTCCAATGTGATTCCCCAACGGTGGTTAAAGCGGAGTCCTTTAGAAAGACACGGGTTAATGCAATAGGTTCTTGTGGTCGGCAAAATGTGTCATCTAGAAGAGATTGGTTAAAATTCATTTTCAGGCAAGATAGTTATTTTGCATTCATATCAAGGAACAGTGCAGGATTAGTGTTTAGCATTGTAATCTTCCACAGTTCTGTCTCTTTCAATCAGCGAACCTTAGCTTCTATACCGAGTCTCTTCCACTATAAAAAAGATAGTCCAATTGGAATTATCATCACTTCTTGAAAGAATTGGAATTGGTTTTTACATAGAAATGAGACCGCGTTAGAGAGATTTGCAAGCAGCTCAGAGAACACATTTTATAGAAATAAAGGGAAATATTAAAGAATAACACCTTGTTCCGAAGAATGCTAAAAAAAAATGGAAAAAAGGAATAGGTACCTCGTTATTACTCCTAAGCCTCACACAGTCTTGGCAGTAGTGGTCTTGTCTGATGTTTTAAATATCTTAATCATATTCTCTAGATTGTAAGCTCACAGGACGGGTCCTCTCTACTCAACGTATCAGTTTGTCTTAGCCTGTCAGTTCCGGTTCTGTCAGACTATGTAAGAAGTGCTGCTGACATTGTTGGCGCTATATGTATGAAAGAATAATAATATTAATTTGAATGAAATTCAGCTTATCACTTAAGGGAAGAAAACAAAATCGGGTAGAAGAGCTATAAATGGGTTAATGGCGGAGAGGATGTACTAGAACGTAAGCAACTTCTCAAAGTTTATTAAAGGGGGAGCTCCCATGGGTTGGTGGTGGTCTAATTGTGTAGCTGTGTGGTCAGCAGGGTACTTAGTGACCATGGACCACAGGAGAAGTGACATCATCCAACTACATCAGATGCCCCTTCCATTGCTGAATTTGTGGCCTTTACATCGATACACTGCTTCCGTATCGGACGCCATTTGCTGACTATGATGTAAGAGTCTCCTTCTGTGACATCATTCAGTGGGGCGATTACATTGCTCAAAATTGTTGTGCATACTTGCATTTATGAGGCACTGAACATGTACCTGATACTTTATAGTATAATAAAAGCAGACGAGCAATAAGCGCGGTCGTAAAAGTACAATAGTGTTAGACCTGTAGTTGACAGTAACCCATTATTCTGTTGGTAATTAAGGAAAGACGGGGGTTAAAATAGTGTTTGCGTTATCAGTATGACAACTGTCTTTGTACCTGTCGTAATAAAATCTCAGAGTGGAAATACTTCAATTCCAACATGTTTACCCCTTTGTATATATTGTCCCCCCAAAAAATCCATTAAAAGTAATGAACGGTGAAAGCTGAAAATTGCAGCACATAGTCCGTATTTAGAATTATTTCATCAATAGTAGTTATTTTTTCTTTCTTTTTTTGCTTCAGTTCCCATCTTTCATTACCTCTCACGCTTCAGGATTCAGAGATTGTATTTTTGATGAATTTAATCACATAATCTTAAAAATGCCAAGAGATAGAAACCAAGAAATGAATCTTGGACAAGTTATATTCTCAATGCTTAATATCCTGATAATCATTTTGATTGATATTTTTGTGTCTTTTGGTCTTAAGCGTGCATTGTGTTCATACTCACATAAGCGCCGTGCAACATTTACAATACGTAGTTCATTTCATGTTTTGTGTGTTTAAAGGGAAAATATGTCTTCTCCACCAAAGAGCCTATTTAGGAACTTTACAAAGTTGGTCTCCTGGAGGTCTTCCTTTCACTATTTAAGAAGAGAGACACGAATAAGAGGGGGCGTGATGAAGTTATGTGATTGGTGGAGGTAGTCCACATTAGCTGTTAAAGGGGCAAGAGTGGATGGTAGAGCCCTGCACGGGACTACTTTTTAAGTCCCGCTCCCGCTGATTTTTTTGTCCAATGCCGCCCGCTCCCGCAACATGTGTTCCCAATCCCGCCGGCTCCCGCCACATTTGTGGTCAATCCCACCTGCTCCCGCCAAAAATGTGGCCAATAAAGCCCACCTCCTTACCTGAACTCGAGTTGCTCCCTCACAGCGCCTCTTCTTTTGCTCCCACCAGCAAGACCGCCCACGAGTTTTTTGGCGGGTCCCAATGTAGTCCTCTAGTGGGCGGGACATGGGTGGGAATTTTTCAGGGTAACCAAAAATGGAGACCTGGAGGCGGTTGCCAACGGGATCTTTTCCAATTATATGAATTTAGTCTACAAATATTTTTATTGATCAAAATGATCAAAGCTGCTTTTTATGCAGTATTCCCACCCTTACTAGGTTCTGTTACACATGTAGGCCTTCTATGCCATCCATTTTGCCCACTTGCCCCTCAAGAATATTGACAGTCTGGGGCAAATATCTAGTATGTAGGGCAATTAATCTAACTTGTGGCAAATGCTCAGAGCCATCCGTAGATCTTATCAGGCAGTAACATCATTGTGTGATTTCACAAAGTCTAATGTTACCAAAAGAGTGTTAGATGCATAGAATAGCTTTCCATCAGATGCAGCAAGAGCGAATACAACATGAAAATCTACGTGGTATAGACAAGTGTCTTGCCCTGAAATGAAATAATAAAAAGACAGTGTTTTTATACACTCTTAAAATCTTTCTATATAAATATAATAAAAATGCAGGGTTTTTTTATTGGGTCTTTCTAGACGGCTCTTATTTAAACCTGCATGGAGAGGCTGTGACATTATTTCCAGTTTTATTTATTGTAATTATTGTGCCCCGTAAGAATAGCTTCCTTGTCTGAGTTAAAAAAAGGAAAAGATTTACAGACAGATAAAGGAAAGGTGTATATTTATTACTTGGGATATAAAGTTTTATGCAATTAAACTAACCGTTTTTTTCTGCCTTATAATGGATTCCATCACCTGCGGAGAGATTAACAGTCATATTAGACGTTATTACCGATACTTAAACACCATTGCTCATATAAAGAGGTTGGACGTGCCAATCAATCAACATTTTGAGAGGTTCGACAATCTCATGGAAATAAGCTCAACTGAACATTGCGTTACCGACAGCTTCTGAGTCCTACGAAGGTTGTGTAGACTGTCTGCGATCGTCGTATTCATAATTGATCAAGTATATTCCGATTCGTCCTGAAAGCTCGAGACATAATGAAATAACAAGCTTCTATATTTGTTCAACAGCAGGAACTGTCGTTGATAATAAACAAATTTTATTACAGATTAGGAAAAACCATTTATAGCAAGATATTGATCTTTTACTTTTTTTTGTATTTTTTTGTATCCACATGGAGGGTGCAAATGGAGATTAAAACAAATGCAATCAAATTCCTTATGCTAAGTAATACCCAGAGTTCTTCTTTGCCAATGTAATTATAACTAGCAAAAAAACTAATTTTAACACAACTAATACACTTGTTCTACTTATTAGATCACAATAAAGTGATTAGAAAGATTTGCTTATGTTTTGTATTCTATTAGCTTATGGAGGGGTTGCCCGATCCATTGTTATGGCCCATAAAAATGGCATATTTTATCATGTATTGCCACAAGATGGAACTTAGGAAATTACTATGCTTATATATAAAAAAGCAAACTCTCCCCTACTTCTGCAATAATTCCAGCTAAAGCATCGAGACAGAGGGTTGCTACCTTGCACTTGTACCATCATCACGTGCAGTCTTGTGATGTATATGCATACCTGGTTTGACATGGAGTCTCTGGGTGAAGATCTGTTTCCCTGAGTCTCCGAGTCAGTTCTTTCTCTAGACGGGGGGCTGTACATGGAAATGCCCTCTCCCTGCCCACATTGTTGTCAAAGATGTAATTTGGTTTGCATAAATCTATCCCAAAATTAATTTAAGGGTTTATATTTTTGTATCCTGTTCTGTTCCATTGTAGGACACGGAGGCATCCAATTATTTACTGATACATTACCTATTATGGGGGGGGGGCATTTCCTCATCCTTCCTAGAATGCTAACACTTCAAATATTTGTATGGTATAGAAATCAGTTCAATTGTGTTCCATCTTCCTCAGCGTAAATTGAATGCTTTGCCCTGTCCCACCGTGCGGTCACGGTAAACGTTTCTGATGCAATTCATCTTCAGCAGCTTCAGTCATTGCTGGGTCATCTTGTCTTTGCATGATGGGTGATGCCAGTCGCTACTGTCTTCTTTAAGTGTCTTAAGATGATTTATGTTTGGTACCCAGAACACTAAATTTATGTCCCCAAAGGATGGCTTAATAGCCGTCGGGGAGGACGTGGTGTTATGGGTGCTAACCCAAGAAGACCAACTTTAGACCATGTAATAAAAATATAATATACATGGTGAAACTCTCCAAAGGGATAATTGCTTACATATTCTATATAATCTGAATTCATTCTTTTTTTTCAGATCCTTCTGCCCTTTGTAGTAGGGCAGCTGCGAGGATTGCATTTGTGAAATCTTTTGTTTAAGACAAATATAGGGCGAGGAACGTTTACAAATGAGAAATAACCAAAGACAAAAAAGCAACCAATGAAAATGGGAAAAAATGACTATAAATATAAAGAAAATCTCATTTTTATTGGTTAGGTCCCTGCTCATTATAAAGCAGAGTTGCAGTTTTTAGCCACCTAGGAATATCACTTGTTATGAAGCTTGTTCCACTGCAATGCACATTAATACGAGGTTCGGCGGCAGTTACCTCATATAACCCGAATGGCTTTTCTTTCAATAATGTTTAAATTTAGTTTGACTGACTGAACTTTACCCATGACTTTCTTCGCTTAACAAGAGTTTGAGGCTTATATTTTTCAAATTAGTGCTTTGTGACATTTTTTGGTTCTGAAAATGATTGTTGAATAAAAACATGGATTATGTGAGCAACCGCTGTTAACTATTTAATACTCCAAGGAATATATGATGCTGTATCCCTCCGAGTTCTAACGAAGAAAGAGGAACTATCGTTATAGAATACTTATCCTTTATTCTTTAGAATAATGGCTCGTTCCAGGCTCTTTTTTTTACCATCTAAATAAGCTTGGATACTACATAATTTATTGGTAGCAATCCAGAGCTGGTATATTTTTTGGGAAAAGAGCAAACCTCCCAACAATCTCGGAATTCACAGCACAGACCTAAACTGCAGCTTTCATGTGGCTATTTGGATAGGGTGGGCAGGTAGCTGTGCCTTTGTTCTTAGTTTGGAGACCTGAAATGTTGGAGGGTATGAAGAATCATGCGTAAAATTACCATAGGCCTGCTGGTAAAATGCTAGCTTCTTAGAAATATTACGGACAAGTGTCTAAAATAGGCCCAGTTTGCCTTAACTTCTTGGTCATTAGTGGCAAAGTCCAAGTTTGACACAGAATTTCATCCATTATGAGAAGAGTCTGAGATGCAAATGTTGTGATAAAAAGCATGTAATCAATAAATAAGGTGGGGTGATTATAATTAGATTATGAAAGCAACAATTTGGAATTTTTCTTTTTTGGTCCATTTGTTTTTGGACAGCGAATTTGGTTTCTTGTTGTTTGGGTTTGAACAAAAATCGGAGGGCATTTTACATTTGTAAACAAACTTTGTTGCCGCTCACCCTCATTCACTCTCACATGTTCTTTCATACTTTCATTCACTCTCTCATACACTCTGCCGACCACTTCCTGTCTCCTTGATCTTCTTTCTTCGTCCCTTGCTACTTGTGTCTTAGGAGGAAAGGGTGTGTCCTTGAGGGCTTCGCCCTCTTGCAGAGGTGAACAAAGAGGCCAGAGTGATGCATATAGATTTGTGGAGAAAGAGAGGCACAAAAGCACTTCTTTCTCAGCGGATCTGTCTTCATTATTTGGATCTAATGAGTTTCCACAAAAGGGTGGAGCCTCCGGGCACACACTCTCCCTCGTTCCTCCAATCAGGGAAGAAGGTGTGCCCTGAAGCTCCGCCGTCTTTCGGAAGTTTGCCGGGAGGCCAGAACTCGCAATTACACAAAAAAGTTAATCACTATTTGTAACCTATATGGATAAGTTAAAGATAAAAAGAATCCCGTCCAACTTCTTTGCTTTCAGAATCTTCCTTTACTCTGAACTCCCTTTGCCACAAGCAGCAATTACAATTCAGTGAATCTGTGCTGTCATATTTATACCAAAAAAATATCTTGCATACCAGCAATAAAACCACAAGGAGCCTGTGGGGGGAATATAGCTTTCTGTAAAGTCCCCCTAGTTAATTTATCTGCCACTTATCTTTGGCAGATACCCATTTTCAATAAAAGACCTTCTTTTTGACTGTTTCAAGTACAAATCTGTTTTTTTTTCCCTCCCCGTCATACTGGTCAATCTATTGCTTTGGCTTTGTGGTGAACCCAATTTATTGTGTTTGGAGTAATTTCCCAAAACAACAATAAAATGTGTACTCATACTTCTTCTAGAATGTGAACATAACACCTTTCCAGTCGTGCTACCCTAACTACGATAACCCGAGCCATTGAAATAAAAGGAAAAAAATGTATTATATAGAATTTGAAGCAGACACAAAAAATGTTCACCGCTGTGCACTTCTTTTATGAATCTATAAACCATTCTTTCTTGTAGTCCCCTTGGGCCCTAATATATAGTTATAAAGTCATGTGTTTGAAAAGCTGTTTCACTAGTGTTTAGCGATATCTGTAATCTTAGCGTTCACAATTTTATATTCCGGAAGTGATTATAAAACAGTTATTTTTAAGTAGCTAAATAGCCGTGTGATTCCAGAAGAACTGTTGAAATAATTCCGGTGTTTCAGAAACAAGCAAGTGACACATCAAGATGAGATGGAAGCTCCTTTGAACCTTTGTACTTCCTCATTACCCACAATTCTTCAATAGATACACCGGCTCATCAAATATGATGGATTTTCAGCAACCAGCAAAGGGATGCACTTTTCGGATGTAACGTGACCTTTTATCTCTGCCCGATTTTTCTATTTAATGCAAGACCAAATGGTAATTCACAAAAAAAGTGATTAAGTCCAAATGTCAATGCTATGTTCTGCCGAGGATCGATGCCTGATTTATTTATTTTTTTATAAGCTGGTTGCTTAACCACCTCTGACCCGCAAATATCCATTTTCATAAAACACTGTGACCATGGGACATTATATAATTAAAAGCTTCATTAATATTCCAGGAGCTTCTAGGGATAAATGCTTCAAACTCCTCCCACATCCTTTTTGGGCGGGGTATAATAAGGAAGTTCTTAAAAGTCCATGGAAAGCATCAATTGTTGTCTGGTGGCAAAGAACAGACAAAATTCCCGATAGGCACAAGAGACTCAAACAACCTTTGCTAAAACACCGGTATTCAAGTGAGGCCATATTGTCTAGACCCGGTCAGGGTTAACATATTATTATTTATTGTTTTATATAGCACCATCATATTCTGTAGTGCTGTACAATGGGTAGACAGGACATATTATATATATAATATAAGAATTTGACTTACAGAGACATAAGGTGTGTGTGTGGGGGGGTCCCTTCTCAACAGAGCTTACGATCTAGAGGGGAATATACCCACTCACAATGCTGGCTTTTATGCAATATAAATATTTTATAATTTTGCGAAGTAGCCCTTTAGCTAGACTTGAGTTCATTACTGGCAACAGAAGCTTCTAAATGACTATTTGAGTTAGAAAAGCAAGACATAATTTACTTTCTTTATTGTTTCACGAGCCTTTTAGCAATGTATTGATCTTTCATATATTCTGGTGACATGCACTAGGCACAGCTCACCAAAAGTCCAATTCATAATGCTCATTCACTTTACAAATATCTTGTTCTGTGCTTGATATAAAGGATATAAAGATTTTTTTTCCCCCTAAGATCTGTGCAGCACCCCAGAAAGCTGTATATAAGAGCTGGACAGATGTTTGTAGGTGTCTGCTTAAAAACCATGCATTACCCCATCAAAGTTTTTTTTCCTTAGCTTAAAAGTAAATGAAAAGTCAAGAAAATATATAATACTGTAGAGCTAGGGAATATGGAGAGCATGTCCCATAGAGATAGATAATTAATGGAACCGCGTTCATGGAGAAAGACAAAATAAGTTTCCTAGGATTATATATATATATATAGTTAAATAAAGAAAAAAATTAGGAAATATTAATATATTTTATTTAGACAGGAAGTGTTCCCCATTTCATTAAACCAATCCTGAAACAGGAATATTTAGGTAAAGACCTAAGGATAAGGGTGAAGAATGGAAACGACCTAGAAAGGTTGATGCACAAATTCACACATTATGTAGCAAACCAAGAAACTGGGGAAGAGGCCACAATCTCTCCAAACTAACATTTGAAAAAGTCCCTTTTCTAAATGATACGCTAAATCACAAAGTTTCTTAAACTTTACATGTGCCATGTGCATAAAGGAGGAAATATTTTATTTTTCACAAATACATCTAGAAGAGGTAAAAAATAATTACAGTACCTACGTGTTTCTTCACTATATACTTATGTATATTTTTTTCTCACTCCAAAATAAAGGTATCATTAGTTCATATTATTGTTATTTTGCGAAGTTCCATTGAAAATAAAAACTGGGAAACCCAACGTATATCAACAGGTGTCAGTGAAACGTTCCACATCCCGTAATTCTGGATCCTGCTACTCAGTCTAGGACCATTATGAGAATAACCTCTCGCTGACTTGTTTCTTTATGCTCCACTCCTTGCTGAGAATATCAAGAATCTCTCTTTAGAGATAATGCCCTTCACACGACAGAATATTTTTTTTTTTTAGGAAGAGTTTAACCTCGTAATTAGACCCCTTTGCAGTAAAAGTAAGGGCAAACCAGAATGACAAAAGGGACATAGATTATTTATGCATATTAAATGCACTTTGGTTCCTCCGCGATTAAGGAAATGTTAATTGAATTTCAACTCTTAACCAAAAAAAATCCTATTACTACAAATTAATATGGAATGGTCTATCATGATACCATATACTGTATCAGATTTAATCAGAAAATTCAAATCTAGGTTTGCCAAGTACCATCTGGGGTTAATCTTGATGCCCCCATAAGACCACAATCTCATTAATAGCGGTGTCTCTACTTCATAAAGTGCTCACAGTCGATGCAGAGCTTCTATGGAAGTTAATGGAAGAGATTTTAAAATTGGTCTAAAGCCGACATATTTCATTTACTAATAGTATTTTCTAGAGACCATAAAGATGAGTCATTGCAGAGAACTTCGAGAGATTTGTTCATGCCAGAACCTGCTGCAAGGCTTTCTATAAACCGATCCGAAGAAACAGCCATTACAGAGCTTGTTTAGTGCTATAAGGAGCTGAAGTGCATTGATTCGTGGGTCCTTCTAACACAGAAAGGGCAGCAATAAGAAATTGGAGTTGGATGTTAGGGACTATTATGTGAATAGGACACCCCGCAGGTCAAGTCAAGCCTTGATTTAGTGTCTATTTTCACATTCCTGTAAACAGAAAAATAAACCATTAATGGACTAGAACCTTTAACCGATTGCCCTCTCAAACCTTTCGGTAACGCTTCGAGGTCTCTATTAGTTCATTCATACATATCCAGCGGGCAAATCATTGTGTTTGGAGTGGCTAAGCCAAACTTCTCTGCCAAATTAAATCAAGCTTGGCCTTTGCGATCTCGGTACAAGCTGCCATCCATATAAAAGTGAATAATTCCTGGAGGTGGATCATAGTTTTTAACATTGAAGCACCCTTTTCTTGTCATTAAGCTGGATAATCTTGCTTGTATGTGCTAAGGAATACATATGTATGCAAAGTGTAGGGGCTTTAGATTTTAAAGGTCCAGGTAGCACTCTGTAAATAAGGGAAAAAATGATTTAATCAGTTTTCTCACAAATGTATTTTTAGAACTGTAATATTAAACAAGTTTTGACCTAAAGCTATTTCTATATCCCTTTACGCTATAAAGGGATTTATGTATGCAGTGATTTATCTTGGCTGGGAGATGCCCCAAGCCTGACCCAGTCCAGCACCCCAGCCGCCTCTTAGCTCCGAGGCTGCTCCATCATGCCGAGTGCCAGTATATAATGCTGTGTCCTGGAGTAAGGTCTCTATGGATGCTGTGCAGGTTAGCTGCAGTACTCCATAGTGTATCTGGGCCGGTTCCAAGGGAGATCGCCGACAATAGGGCGATGAGGCACCCAGTTATCCGGCAGAGAGGCTGCTGCTTCCCTTGGAACTGCCACCCTAGGCCTTGTTGGGCAAGGTGAGAATGTGGCATGGCACGTATGCAAAAGAATAAGTTCAGTACATATATGTTAGATCACTCATAGGTACTAATAGGGTCTTCATGTTAAGGATTAAATCACATGTATTAAAGAATCTACTGGATATAGCCAAAATATCTCTATCCTTCCCTCTTTCAACCAACTAAGCCTTAGGACTGTAGCTGAACAAACTAGACAGATCTACTTTTTGCACACCATTTCCCCTTCCTATTTCACAATATGTCTGTTGGTTTTATAAGTGACAGCCATATTTTAAGAGCTAATTATGTGTGTGTTTTAATAGTTAACAGAGGGACAAAATATTACTGTCTCAATTCTTTCCGACAACAAAATATGCTTTTGTTTTATCATCTCACTATACACAAAATTAAGTTAAATAGCATTAAATTAGTTCAGGCAATGCTGGTGCAGAAGAACAAAAGAGTTTTAGGAGTTAAAAAGAAAAAAACAACGTAGTAGACTGATTACGAAATACCTTTCCCGGATATCTCTTTTCTGATACTGTAGTAAGCATGCTAGATTTCACCGCTGAGCAATGAAATTCAACTCCAAACAAGTGCTAAAAGCATCCTACATTTGAAGATCTTGCTAAGAAAATTTGTTAGCTAAAAGCCAATGCTTTGACATAAGTAAGGGAAGCGAAATGTAACATTGATTTCCCAAGTGTCTGAAAGGTATATCAAATAACAGCAAAATAAAATTGTCAAAGTAGAAAATGTCTCATCAGAATATTTCTGTATTCTATAAATAAAATGTTCGTATCAGTTCACGATATACTATACTATCCTATAACAAAGTCAACAGCGAAAGCATCTGTTTTCAAATTAATATTGGCTTCAGCTCAAAGGGTGGATGGTAAAAAACTTTCTAGAATGTCACCATTGTGAAAGTTCTATCTATATATTTTTACCCCATAAAGTGCAACCTGATGAACCTCAAAACACACTGAAGTCAATCTAAGCTTTTTTTTTAAAAAAACATTTTTTAAACGTTTTAACTTTTTTCACTTTCCCTTCTGCTTTTCTGCTAAGCATCTTGGTTGGTTATGTATATTGGGAAAGGCTAAAGTTAGTAACCAGGTGTGCCAATCGGTTTAACAGTAAATAGAGATTTAAGGCAGTAGGATGAAACAACATGAATTGAGAGCTTAGAACCTCTATCGCGGTTTGGCTTGTTGGATCCAAGCCGGAACCGAAGCCATCTTAAGAACCTTCTTCTCCTCGATGGGTCTTCAACATGTAGAGGAAGACTCCAGAAGTGAGTCAGTTGGGCTCATTTAGAGGCTGGTCCACCACTAACCAGGGCTGGAAAGGATGAAAACGTATAGAATCCCCCACCACACACACACGCAAACAAAAAAACATTGAAATTTATACCCAGCATCTTCCAGGCCTCCATGTTTATGATCTTTCCTCATAAGATCGCAATCTGGTAGCTTTATAGCATTGAGTGTAACTATACTCTCAGGGATACAGACCTACAGCGGTTTGCTTAGGGCTATAATTGCATCAAAGTTACCCCTGTGTTGCTGAACAACTATTTCTAATACGTTTGAAGTTGCTTTGGAACCTTAACACAGCGTACTGAATGGTATTTTTTCAACCTTATGCCTAGAAACCACAATAGACAATGTGGACCCATCTGAATATACGTCACAATTCTCCATGGACATTTTTTGTATATGAAATATTCTGTAGAGGATAATCAGAAAACAAAACAATCAAGATCCTATTGAATGTTTGCATTGTGTTTCGTTCCGCCAGTGGATAAAATAGCAGAGCCCTACATTTTATTCCGCACATGGTTAATAGTACAGGCAATTATAATTTAGAATCTAGATCTGCAGCTGTGTGAATGGAATCCACCATATATATGGTAAAGAAAGATTAATTAGTCGATGTTCCGCTTCATAATGTGCTATAGCATAGTTTTTTGTTTTTTATTACTGGCATTACCTCAGCTATTGGGCAGCTATGAAAGGATTTTTGATTTATAAAGGAATGTCGAAGAGTTTTGATTTGGAAACTTTGTCCACATGGAACATGATTTAAAATAGATCTGTGGAAAAGATATGATTGAATGCTGCCAGTTCTATGATTTCATTGCCAGCTTTTATTAAAAGCTCTGTATGCATAACATTATACCCTCTATTGATGTCCATTTTATTACCATATGATCCAGAGACCTCCAAGCGGCAGAACCACCTCACCGTTAATAGTTGTTAAATGTTACTAAGTCCTTCCATCCTCTAATGGTCCAGATGGGCATAAATGTTGTTCTAAAATTGGCGTATTTAATTGTCTATCTATGTCGTCACTTCATAGTTTTTCTTAAGTTAAACTAGTGTACCATTAATCTAGTGTAAGTGTCATGTTTGTAGAGGCTTTCCTAATACCCCCTTTTTTTGTGTACTAGCAGATTACATATAGCCATGAAGCGTAAGGACTGGTTTAGGCACCTGTGGTTTACTAGTATATAAGATGGTCACCTAGGCCGGTGTATCGATGGGGACAGATATGCCTTTTGTCTGTCTGACTGTACAAACCAGTTGTTAAATGGCTGTATTTATACCTTTGTTTTCGGGTGATTACAGTTTTTGTGTGTGTTTCTACAAATGAAAATCTACTCTGTTTATTCCATTACTAACCATATCTTCTACCTCTCACAAACTTCCCCGTTATTTCAAATACAAAGTGTCATAAGCGGAGCATTGTTGTAGCTCCTAGGCATCCTTATCATAACGGTTAACAATACAGCAGAGGTCTCTTTGCAGTAATCATCACCCGGCTTGTACACACGGAATCTAAATTATTTGTTTTATAAGAGCACGTTCGGATAAGGAGCATCTAAAATATTAATCACAATACAAGAGAGCATCTGTAATATTGATCATACTGTTCGATGTAAGTTAGATTTCTTTTTGCAGATTGTTCTACCCTTTGCAAGTGATACACAGTTAATCCATTCCCGTTATTGACAACTCTGGTCCTCCATTCACGTGGCTAACACCATGCAAAACATAATTTAGCTAATAAATATTTTTGCTACTATGGTTCTGGTCAGTGGCGGAACTACCGGGGTCGCAGGGGTCGCGACTGCGAGCGGGCCCCGGCGGCAGGGGGGCCCAAGCCAAGGGGCCGCCCGAAATCGGGCAGGGCCGTCCAACATGCGGCCCGCGAGACCTCGAGGTGCGGCCCGCGTAAGATCGGCAGCCAGGGCAACCGATCTTACGCGAGCCGCACCTCAAGCCCTGCTACTTACTTGTGGGAGGGTCTTCTGGACCCTCTTTAGCAGAGAAGGCAGAGGGAGGCCGCGCCCCCTGCTGAAGTCTGAGCGGCGTCGAGGAGCTGCAGTGCAGGTAAGGGGGTGGGGAGGGTGTTTGAATGAGTGTGTGATTGAAGGAATGAATCTGTGAATGAATGATTATATGAATAAATGAGTGTGTGTGTGTGTGATAGCATGGATGTGTGCTGGAACCTAGGCATGATGGGACTGTGATTGCTGTTAGCAATCACGCTCCTATCATGCCAAGTCAGCCAGTACATGCTGAAACCTGGACAGCTGCCCCCCTTGTGTAGTGATGCTGCCAGCAGTATGGGGTCTGCACTTACAGCCACCCTGTACCAGCATGTACTGGCTGACTTGGCATGATAGGAGTGTGATTGCTAACAGCAATCACAGTCCCATAATGCCTAGGTTCCAGCATTTACTGGATGGATGTGTAAGTGCTGGAACCTAGGCATGATGGGACTGTGACTACTGTTAGCAATCACACTCCTATATCATGCCAAGTCAGCCAGTACATGCTGAAACCTAGCTAGCTGCCCCCCTTGTGTAGTGATGCTGCCAGCAGTATGGGGTCTGCACATCACTTACAGCCACCTTGTACCAGCATGTACTGGCTGACTTGGCATGATAGGAGTGTGATTGCTAACAGCAATCACAGCGAGCACAGTCCCATCATGCCTAGGTACCAGCATTTACTGGTTGCCTGGGTATGATAGGAGTGTGATTGCTGTTAGCAATCACACTCCTATCATGCCAAGTCATATTGCTAATTTTGTCCAATTGTGTGTTACCTACTTTAATTAAAAATGTGAGTTTTTATTGTTATTTTTAAAGGTGGGGTCATTTTCGGTTTTGGCTAAGTGAACCCTGAATGTTTTGCTCCAGAATTTTCATTTTAGTTCATCCCTAGAATAAATCTAGGGAATCCTGAATTTGTAGTCGCAAAACTTTCTAGGCCCAGAAATCAGTGAGAGGAAGAGTAAAGGTTTTGTGTCATTTTACTTTATTTTAATCTGCATATTTTATTAAAGGCTATATTTTTTGTCACAGTGAAAAATGAGTGCGGCCCGTGCACGTATACAATTCTGATGAAGTGGCCCACTGCAAAAAAAAACTTGGACACCCCTGGATTATGCCCTTTGTACATGCGCCCCTTTTTCTTTGATTTTTTTTACAGATATGATTCAATATGTAAATTGAATTTGTTGAAAAAAAATTGTTGGGTAAAAATCATGTTTTTTTGGGGGGGGTGAGGGGGTGAGGGGGCCCTTAACAGATTCTCGCACCCGGGCCCTGAGGCGTCAGTATAAAATAATATAACCAGCTCCTATGTGAAATAAGTGTATTGGTGAAACATTCTTTTTTGGTGTTAATTATGTTTGTCGCTTGCCGGTCAAAACCACCAACAATGGTATCATCTCTCAATATGGCTGAGCTAGTAATAGCAGGCCTCCTTCCTAGAGTAGGCTAACCGGATCACCCCCTCTTCAAGAGAGGGTCAGGTTTGCATAGCATGTGGCAGGGCTAGTGCTACACAGCCTTAAATAGGCAGACAGTATTAACGGAATTAGGTGGGGAGTGAGTGTGGCCAAATACTACTGCCCTGCTAAGAGAAAGTAACCTGGAGACTCCAGGGTAGCAGATCTTCACCCTGAGACTCTGGTTCAACCGTACAAGTATGGCTACATGGCTCTTGGCCAATGATTTAGGTTTGAAGAAGTGTAGAAAAGTATTTTTTTCCCGACTGTGTCTATACTGTGTCCCTTGAATGGCGGAGGGGAGGGCTGGTGGACAAGCTACTCCTCAGAATCCAGCTGCATTTGTGTATCATTGAAAACTTATAGTTATTATGTTATGTCTTTAAACCAAACCTTCCACCCTGTCATAGTAGGACAGCTGAATTCAAGCAATTAGTCAACACCACTTTCTAGGTTATTTTAGGTTATCTGCATTCATTTACTGTGAGAAATATCAATTTGTATTATTTCTTCAAAGGGTCATCTGGTCTAGCTGGGTGAGCCACTGCTGCATTGATTCTTATACAAAAAAAATCATTTATCGCTTGCAGTTATAAAGAAGAAAAAAAGGGCAGATTAAGTTAACTAGGTTTATGTATCCTATGGGTAGAATCCCAGATGTACACAATAGCAAATCCACTCAGATCCAATTTTAATTTATTTTCATTTTTGTTCCAGTGTAAACAGAATTGAGTTATGTCCATTCATATATTTATTGCAATTAGCTCGGGCAAGGTGTTATGATATTACTGCTGTATTTCATGGCCTCAATAACCGTAATAAATAGTTTTGATTGCTAATGCATTTTTTAACAAGTAAATCAAAATAAGACATAAATATCGCAGCTCAAATTTACGAGCCAATAACTCATTGACCCAAACTATTGGCCACACTAATGTATTAATATGTCATTGCTAGCTTTCCTGTAATGACGAAAGGAGATTTTTATTCAGTGGTGTTAATGGTCAATCTAGTTATTATAAAATGTAATGCAATATCACCCAGAATAAATTATACACAATATATATATATATATATATATTTTAAGTATATCATTTTAAATGTTTTGGTTTTATTTCCAAAGTGGCACCAATATGAAGCATTAAAAAGCAATACACAGACAGACATTTTTATATCAGTTTCTGTACTTTTGCACAGTTAAAGCGATATCATTGGTTAGAATCAAACATATACACATATAATATCCATAGGTGTACTTACTTTGGATATGGTCCTAGGCCTGACCAACCTTTCACGGGCACCATTCTCACTGTGGAGTGTTGGGATGTGATGTTAAATGCCAGCAATCCATGAATTGGTGTGCCACACCTTATAAAACATTTTATGGATGCTGGCACCCTAGGACTAGTTGGCCTAAGCCTGAATACGTCACTGAAAGTATCTATTGATAAGGTTGAGTTTGTGGTCCAAAGTGGCAATACATTTTATCTCTTAATAAATTATAATTTATTAACCTTACACCTTACCCATTATTGTGGGCAAACAAAATCCCAGTTATTGTTTTAACACACATTTTACTTTGTCCTGGAGCCTGGTCAATGTATTTTGGGGATCCTCTACTTAGAAATGGTTGTAGTAGAAGTTGTATATCTTGTAACATTTTCAAAGTCCTCATAATGTTAAAATATTGCCACAGACCAGTGTTTTGTGGACGTGCCCACTAATTGTAACACAGATCATAGGAGAATTTTAAAGGTTCCTAAATGGAAACAAATTAGTTTGTGGTTTTTTATTTAATTGCACCATATTTTCTGTTACTATTTGATGTTTTCGTATGGAAATGTATGTGGGTGTAATTATAAGTAATCAAAAATACATTTTCACTATGATTGATTTGACAAAATGAATTGATTTGGATGATGGCTTGTCGTGAAAATAGTGTATCAATGATTATCTGCTACATACGATTCTGTTCTATTTGCTCATCAAACAACAAAATAAGTCCATGGGTCAACTAAGTTTGATGTTTGGCTTTTTTGTTCAAAATTAGGGTTGAGTCATTCTACCTAGACCCTATATCTTTTGACTTGACAAATGACTTGTACAAATGAAAAACAGTCCCAGCAACAAATCAAAATAGTGACGACACGTATACCTATGAACATGACATAGTTTTTAATGGTTGTTCACCTTTGTTCTTTGTAGTGACCATCTTAGAAGGGAAGGGTGTCCTTTGAATTTCACATGCTAGCCAGCTCAGTTTTTATTCAGTGCCCTGGCTCCCAAACCCTGACTGGGGTTTACTATGGTTTAAATAAATAAATACAAATTACTTAATGATGTACAATTGGGCATCCAACTCATTGAGGGACACAAACAGCCTTTTTATAAAATGGCAGCCAGAGCAGAGACATCTCAAGTTAAAATTAATTGGGCCACATTAAACAAAGAATGGGGACATGTTTACAAACTCTATTGAATTTTACCCTTAGAGAATTAATTGAGACATGTAAAATCAGCCAATCTATTGAGCCAAACATGGTGTGGTCGCGTCCTGTCTCGTTTTTATCTTTAACCAAAAGCTCCTGTGATATTCCAACTTGAGGATACAAGTGTTTCAAATTTGCCATACATTTTTCTCCTCAACTGACCACATATTGTAATTAATGTTGCCCCTTTTGCAACCAACTTGACTCAAGACAACATGGAGCATCTTCAAGCATCCCCATGTGTGAAATCCCTGCTAGAGTGGAGAGAAGCAAAAGAACCTTTTAATGTTCTTCTCAAAACATTATTCTCTGACACACAACACATTCTTTTGTGTATATAGAGCCAAAAATTTCCACAGCTCTTCTTACAGTCCATACATCATCGTTCATTACAACCTTCACAATAAACTCTCTACAGCTGAGGCTCCGACATTTTAGTATAGCTGTCGGTCATCTTATAATGTTATCTGTTGTAGCAATACACAGGTAAATAATTTGTGTTCTATAATTATGTAACCAATTATAGTAATTACGGTGCATACTTTCCATTATAACGTATAAAAAAAAGCTAAGTGGATTCTCTTTCTACTACATAAACGTGTTTCTAGGCTCTGAAGGCAACAAAGACAACAATTTTTTATCTTCCCTGGAAGCTCAGAATGCCGTGTAGAAAAGTGACAGATTGCTCCACTGGGTTAAGGCCACAGGGAGACCAGGTCCCCAATCATCGTCTTCTGGGGCTGCATTTCCATAAAGAGGTTATGCGGCCCCTTCCCTCCCAGTCCATGGTCAAGCAAGGGGCTAGGTCTTCTAGCATCCCCTCCAAAGGGGAGACAGAGTCAAGTCTTCAAAGGGAGATTGTGTCCAAAAAGCTCAACTATCACCCCCACCAAAAAGCTGAGTCTTTGGGGACCTGGGTTCGCTGTGGTGATTTTCAACTTGCCTCAAAACAAAAACCAGTGACCAAAAAGTAAAACCGATACATTGGTGAGGACCCTGATTGCAAGATTACAACTATTAAGTAGCTCTTTCAGCATACACTGCCCCAAGCAGTCTACACACAATTGGGGTGAGGAAAATTATTTCAAATGAATTATAGGGTATTTTTCTCATCTATTATATATGCAAATTATCCATGTCCTCCATTAATCACGGGCACTATTCCATGAATCCATTCCCCTTTATCTTCCCATAATCTTTTTTTTAAATCACTCCTTTTAATGCTACCCAATGGCTATCCAAGGTTATTAAACATCTCACACAGTTCAGTCTGTTCTTCGATCTCCCGTTCGATGACCCAACTCCTGGAGCATCTATCCCCCAGCATTAATAACTGTCTTAATATTGCTGAACCCTATAATGGGGTACCCAAGGCGTGACTTCTTTGAGGTCAAGATTACATAAGGAATTAGGACACTGATTCCCAAGGTCCAATGTCCCCTAAGCCATTCATGATACATATTTGTATTATTCATTGCCTCTGCCTTGTTTAAGGGATAATTCCATTGTATAGCTTTCTCATTATGTTTCTCCATTCCCTGGAATTTCACTTTTTTTTCTCCTTGATTTTTTTTCTCTCCTCTCTCTTAGCCGTTGCTTTGCACATAAGGGAAAGTGAATAGCAACATTGATGCAGAGTTAAGTATTAGTGAGTAGTGGAGCGTCTGATACTTCCTATCCAAAAGTCTATTCTGCAGAATTGAAACATCAACATAGTTAAAATATTCTGGATGTTAGGAAAGAAATATATCCCCTTAATTTTAATTCTAACCTGTAAAGAGAAATCACCAGTTAAAAAGGTGAAATAACTTTGATGTATGTTTTTTTTATATGTTTGATGTACAGTATTCATAGAACCAACTAAGGACCACCTTAACTTATGTACTGCTAATTAATACATTATACTTTTATCCAATCATCTCTTTATAGCTTTTCACAGAAATAGAAGAAAGTGTTTTTCCTCTTTAATTTTCCATTTTAATGTGATTATAATTTGTATTTTTATGCAAATTATACTTTCTTGTATCCTAATTACGAACTCCTTTGATGTCCTCCTACTGGGGAAAAATGTTAATGTACCATTTAGCTTTCCAAAGAAACACAAAAGTTGATTGGAGAAATGAAATCTAGAGTCATTATTGCATGTTATTAATAATTAGTATTAGTTATTTAACATATCCTGTATCCTTATTTAATTGGAGAAAATGTTGCAAGCCTATAGAAGTCATCTGGAACCAGAGGCACACAAAGTGTTTCGGGAAGTGAATAGATGTGTTGCTTGTGTTATGATGTCACTGAGCAGATATACGAAAGTATCTTTCGGAAAAAGAAGACAAAAGGTCACAATGTGCCCAAAGAAAGTTTGACTTTCCTCTCTAAACATAATGCCTCTGGCTTCCAAAAGCACTGTGCAAAGGTTTTTTTTGTTCTTTTGTTGTATAATAATGATTTACTTAATACTTTGTCATTTTAAAACTTTAATTTTACTTATATGGACATTTGACACGAATACTCGCTTAGCCATGATCCTCTGGCACTCTCTAGCTTCTTCCTTCATGGCTTGGAAGCCACGGGGGGGGGGGGGGTCGGAGCACTGCAAGTGATGATGTCACACATAATGTAGCAGTCAACATCATTGCATAAGTACTGAAGCTGTGTGTTACCGAGAAAGCCTTACTTTCGGAAATACGCTGCTTTACACAAGGGGTCATCGGAAGATGTCAATACCCCATTTGGTCCATGGTCTTGCTGGGAGAGGCGACGCTGGAACACTGTAAAGACAGAGGACACAGAAGCTTGTGCACACGGACAGAATCAACAACCAAGGACACTCATGGAAAACTTTGAGTAGGTTTTCCAACACACGGCTTCACCTAATGCTAACTAAGCACGCAACGCTCGGCACCCTATTGACTACACAAGTATACTACAAAAAAACCCTTCTTTTTAACACTACTTGTTATCATCTGTCTATCCTGTAGATTGTAAACTCATTTGAGCAGGGCCCTCCTCTTGTTTCTGTATGTCTTCTTGGTTTGTTATATACTTATTGTTAAGTCCTATCTACCCTTTTGTACAGCGTTGCAGAATATGGCGCTATATAAAACAATAAATAATAATCTGATGTGTTATTTCTTTAAGGCGCTCATGTCACCATATCTTATCACAGACGGCAGTAAGGATTCCAAATTTAAATTACATTGTAATAATTATTTAGGAGCAGCAGAGGTAAGAAAGTTATATCAGAGTAAGATTAACTGTAAAAGAATAAGTTCGGCTGCAGCTCAAGTTTTTAGCTATCCCAATGAACTGTAAATTTTCAAAGCACACCGAGTTTGGATTATGACCAATATAAATATTTTTACATATCGACCTATACGATCCGTTCACCCCACATTATAAAAACTGAAATCCAGCCAGCCCTTGTTACAAGTCCCCGGTCATATCCTGGCAAGCAGAACAAAGTTAATTGTAAGGATAAGTGCCAAGTAAAATCGGTGGGGAGGAGACAGTCTGTGGGTGCTGATAAATTATGTGACCTGTAGTAATTCACCACGCAATCACTAAGCTTTTCAGTTCTTTGCTCATAAATCAACTCATTGGAAATTCAAAGAGATCTTGATTTCGACCTTCAAATAAAAATATTGCTGAGAGACCGGCCCTGATTAGAAGGCTGAACTTTTTTTTTTTTTTTTTTTTAAATCGTTTCAGCCACATGGGATCAGTTACGCAAGAGTTAAAGAAAAGAATACCCCCCATTCACGCAACCGTTAAACCTTTACGGGAAGAGCCATCACTTCACCTGCAATTTCATTAGACCTGCAGTCTACATTAAAAGTGCTGCCCTTTTCTCCCCCGCCGTACATCTCGTTGTATTGTCTTACCCGTAAGACGGGCTCTTAATAAATTAATGATGAAAGCAATGTTTGCAGCGTAACTACAGGAGATATAAAAGCAGCATGTCGGGCAGAGTTCTGCCCCGAAGTAAACGCAGGGAAGTTCTATTGTCTCTATTGCTGTTATTTTTCTAATGAAACTGTAAAAGAGTGTTGAAAGAGTGCGTTCCATCAGATTCCATTCTCTGCATTGCAGTGAGAATTCAGACTTTTTGTCCGTTTCTTCCGGACAGGCTGATATTCCGCTTGGCTGCACTGTCTCTGGTGGCCCCGGCTGGTTTCATGCCTTCCTCCTTATGCTAATTAGAAGCATGCATGCTCTGTTGGCCAGACTATGGCTGAATACCAATGCAAGTATATCATTCCAGTCTTCCTCCATCTCTGTTTCTGCGTCTCTACAAGTAGCATGAGGCTGTAGGCAAAAGACGATATAACGGCAATAAAAGGACACATCCTTGTGGAGAGTTTTCTCTTCTGCCTGTGCCCCTGAATATCACGCTTTCATTATCTCTCTCTGTAGGGGGCATCATTCCTGAGATGCAACATCTGGCCCGCGAGACCTGCAAATCTAAAACAACAAACCCATTATTGTCACTTTGAAGACAAAATATTATTACACATGAATGCCGCACAGCTTATTCCTTTGATACTGGAAGGGTTAGGAGCTAACTTAAACATTATGCACTTTCGAGATGTTGCAAACATCTAAAAAAAAAAAAAAAAAAGAGGGTAACAAACCATGTATTAGCTTAACAGTCCCGTGGTTTTAAATATTAATAGACCTTTCTGCAAAGTACAAAACATTTATTACGTTTTAGCATTGTGGGCTATTTTCGCTACATTTTTAATTCAATAAAATGCGTCTTTTAGATTTTCTGTCATTTTAGGGGTTGCGGAGACATTCTAGATAGTTATAGAAGTCAGTCATCAAACCCCAATGAACAGAACCCCTTCTTCTAGATCTTTTCTACTGCTCCCTACTGGTAAGAGTTTATACTATGGGTATGGTCCCACCAGTTGTGTTTTATATTAATTAATTTTGAATGAAAACACAGCTTTAGAGAGGATGTCGCCCACCATTGCAGTCAATAACTCGTCTTTTAATATCTAGATTCAGTCACAGCAGAAAACATTTTGCTATCTCTATAGTGCCAGGTCTTAGACAGATGTGTGAGAAGCGCAGTGCTGGAGATATCTGCGAGGGGAAAATGTGGGTGGTGGTTAAAGTCAGTCCTCTAACCGAATTTAGTGACTGAAGTGTCTATTGATCTCCTCGGGGATATATCTTTAAGTAAACAAATCCAATAAGACTTTAGCAATGTCTCATCTGTGTTCGTTAGCTGTGAAGTTATTATGATTTGTTCCCCGTGTTCTTGAGTTTGTGCCTTATGAAATAAACGGTTTGCGTGCATTCTATAATACTAGATGTAGATCGCATTCTATTGACGTCATTTTGTGTCATTCTGTTGATGTCACCGATGACCATTAACTCCGGACTTTTAGTAAAACTAATAAACCTTAAAGAATCACCATCGGAGACAATGAAAACTGAGTGATATGAAAATATATTAGCTAGATCGTTTAGTCTAGATGATCATTAATCGCCTTCCATCATTTTTGTTTATAAATCAGTAAATGATCCAGAGTGATCCAGAGGTTAATTCTATAGGGGAAATATTAGCATCTTTATAATCACTTTGTAAATCTCAGTGGGCCAGTATATTTTGTCAGAGATCCCTTCTTTGATTAAATTTCTCGTAATCTGTGATTGTGTCTTATACAATACATGTACTGGCCCTGTACAAGGTATCGTTACCTTTCAAGGGATGGGAAGAACATAAGTATTTGTGGGAGGTCACTTAGTGCCTGGTGATCATACCAACAAAGTTCCTGGGCCATCCACCCATCCCTTTTTGGTCAACGTGGCTCTGTGTCGGGGACAGGGCAAGCTACATGTGAAGGTGGGGCTAGCTGTGTTAAGATGGTGGGTAGGAAGTGGGTGTGGCCAAATTACACTTCCCTGCCCGAAGAACCAGGAAGGTGACCAGGAGACCCGGCAAAGCGATACTTTGCCCGCAAACTCCAGGTCACTCCTTGAGAGTTCCCAGGTATACTCTCTAGTCCTATATATAATGATATACAATAGAACATCATCTGAATAAAAGTTTAGCTTCAACTGTCGAATAAATGCGAAATAATTTAAAAAAAAATGTATCATCTATTAGATCAGGTTGTGGAAGGCTGGACTTAGCAAAAAAAAAGATTAATAAACACACATTGTAGTTGGGAAGATACAATTTTACAAAGGGATATGAAAGTACTTGCCGTGTAACACCATTTTTATGAGGTTGGCCAGTTGTAACAGCAAATGTACATTGCTTCCTTCTTACAAAACAAATAAAAGACAATTACAGAGGTGCTTAAGTCACTCGCTGACCCATTAAATTACATTGTATCCAACCAAGCCCTACAGCCAGGAGTCCCCAATCAGCCACCCCTACACAATCAGCTTTGATTAAGTGGTTTAACCTTCTGTTTATTCAGTTGCTAGTCAATAAATGTAAAAAAAAAAAATTCAAGCCTACCGTTTTACATAAATAATGCATCAAATTGATATTTCAGTTAGTTAAAGGAACAAAAGGGACTTTATTGTTAGTTACATGCACTCTGATAATTCCTTTTTAAGGGTCCTCAACACAAGCATTCAGAATGCACCTGAGGTCCAAACTTGTTCAGGTTTCACGTTGCACCCTGTATACACGTGTCTTGTCTTTGGAAGGTAAGCAAAGCAAATACATTCCAGAAAGCTTTAGCAAAGTAACAGTGTCTGCAGAACCCACCCAACCCAGATAACTTTGTGTGGTTTATTTCTCCACCATTTCTAAAGCATGTATTTCTTTATATTAAAGAATTTCTTCTTACATTCTTTAGAAGCCTTTACAGTCTTTGGTGGCCAAATTCCTTCAACCCTATAAGTATGTAATGTTTCGCAGCCACAAGGACAAAGAGGAGGGCTTGTCCAGACCAAAGGAATTTGTCCGAGACAGAAAAGAAACATAAGTTAATAATAATCCCTCAGTGTGGGGGGAGAAAATGTATCTATATTAAGTTTGTGCACAGAATGAACCAGGAACCAAAATATTCAATAGGTTCCAACAGAATGTTACTTTTATTTGTTTTGTTTTCTTTTAGAATTAATTTCCTTTAATCTAATACTTTAGATTCCACTCTCTCTATCGTGTCTGGTCTTTTTAATATAAAGACAGACTATCTAGTAAACATCAAAATGATCTGGCACATATCTTGCAGGTTCCTGGCTCTCATCAGAATGGTGTGGATGGCATTATGTTTAACCTAGCATGGCACTGCTTATTTTACCCCAGCAGCTAAAGAATTATTGGTGGAGAACAAGTCACAATTTCCAGTAAACAGATAATTCCACCATTGTCTTGTCATAATTCCGCTCAGAGAGCTGAATGAGATTTTACCCTGCCTTACCTTTCAAGAGGCTTATTATCGAAAGAGCACATGACTTATAAAAACACTTTGTTTGAGACGAGAGAATATGTCCTGGATGTTGGCCACATAGGATCTCATCAGCAGCCCCATGCATCTAATGAATCCACCATGATTAGTTACATTTTTTTTTTAATGTTCAGGTATTTGACCTTTTTACTAGTGTCAGATCATTTGCTATTGTACAATCATTTGCTATTGTACAACGCAAGGTTAAATAAATAATTCTTTATTTTCTTGATGCAGAATCTAGAATCATTTATATTATTCAATTTCTGCATTTTTTCATATTCCTAGACAGGAAGTTTAGTGAAAAAAAGAAGAAACGACATCAAGAATGATACAGAAAAAACAGCTGGTCCTTCAAGACTGATGAATATTTACTCTGCGGGATGACATGGTAAGATTTCGTTTTTCTTCTTTTGGGAATAGAGACTTGAACAGGTAAGTAAACTACAAAGAAAATGACTCTGTTAGCGAAATGATATGTATCTGTACATCCCCTTCAGGGAAATGCTGTGTTTTCTGTATAATCTGACCTTCGTTATAATCAGTTGCAAAGATTTGAATGGGAATCATTGTTAAATGTAACTTTTATTGCTTAAGCACACATTCTTATGGGGGTACCCTGTGATTTTTTTCTTCTATTACAGTTTTATCACAACAATGCAACTTTTTGCCCTTATTTGTAAAGTTCTGCATCTGTTGGTAGACCTAAGATAAATTCATAGCTAACACCTGACCTGACGATGGTTGAAATGTAGAAGTGTACAAACAAGAGGCTTCACAGCCTTTGTGCGTTTACAAGGGTGGGTTGTCTGGGAGGGGGTGGGAAGAAGGACAATTGCTTTCCAGATATTGTTGGTCTGAGGACGCACTCGCTGAAGTGGGCTCGGTGTAGTCACATAATGCGATGTTTGCAGGTTGGCTGAAGGGGATGGGCGTTTTTAATTTCAGAATATTTAGACCCCCTTTACGCAGTGTCCAGCGCAGTTTAGTGCTTCAACTTCTTTGTGGCACCTAAGAGAAGTAGATATAGTGAAAGCATTAGAGGCTTCTAGAGCTGGGCAAGTCAATGTGGTCCACAGGGTTGTCCATTGTTTCATTCAATCGTTATTGGATATATTGCACATGGTTTACAGAATACATAGTTCCCCAGGTGGCCCTGGGGTTTTTCGACTATTCTGAGAGTTTGCAGAATATTTTAACTCCTTGAGTGGACAGCATTATAAACACCCAAACCTTTTTCTGGCAAGAAGGGCTGGGGTTGACCATGCATAATGCATAGTGAATGTGAAGATATTTGGAGTTATCTCACCATCAAAACCAGCAGAAATTCCCCTAACCATTGTATCATTTCATCAGTTGAGATGGGGAGAAGCCCATTTTTCAAACTTTGGACTCCCAAAGAGCTTATGCTTAAGTGCTTCTGATGCAAAGACTTCACCTTCATCTAATAAAATTCCATATTTTCCTGGATTTTTATTCCTGACAAAAATAGGTAAAGTTTAGAAAGTATTAGTCTTTTTAGATTTATGAATGCCTCAATGATTATTTTATAAAATACGCTTCTTCTTCATAAACTTATCTTGTTAAGCTAGAGTAGAACCGCAGAGCTATAAAATCTCCGTGATTAAAGATAGATTGCATTGGCTGGATTGTAACGGTAAAGAATATTGAACATGATGCTACCCGAGCAAATTAAGTCTTTTAATTGATTGTCTTAGAAAATGAACAGGTGAGTTGGTATATCAAAACAGTCGAATGTGTTCTGAATGTAAAACGTCCTTAATCCTTAAATGTAAGGAACAAGACGCACAAGGGACGGGTTTGTTATGACTAGGAGTCCGGAATGTGGTTTCTAAATTAAATGATTGAAATAGGAGAAAAAGCCTTCAGTTGTTTGATATCCATACTATTAGGAAAAACGAACCCGAACAGGTCCCTCAGGGATCTAATAGATTTTTGTGATATGTAACAGGCGACATTTATACTCACTATGAATGAAATAGTTTAACCGTCATTAGGTCAGGGATTATCTAGTCTGTCATCAGCGTGGGAATGAACCTTGTTAATGGCCATGAATGCACGATGATTTAAGAAACTATTTTTTACAAGGTTGCTGAGGAGCAGATGGAAATGACTGTCGATGATGGTCACTGAATCCATTTTTATGGTTTGTGTAAAATGTCAGATTTGCAATTTATCAATAACTTTTGGAACATAGTTCCTCACATATCCCTCGCAGAGGGTGATAATGATGTATAACGAAATATGTATATACATATGTCTAAAAGAATGGCCTGCAGATTTTTGGGCGCCATCAATTTTTACATGTAGCTTCTAGATTTGTGATGCTTAGTATTCGATTGGATTTTTTATTTATTTTCTGTGATCTTCCAGAAAAAGAATGTGATGGCATTTCTGCAAAGCATTGTGTTTGGGGGCACAGTACACCTTCTATGATAATAATGTTCTCATAGGAATCTTTACAGATCTCTGGTCTGACCTCGACTAATCTATTGTATACGGTCCTTATACCTTATCTCTAGAAGGATATTTATCACTCTGGTGGTGATAGTGAGAAAGGCTAATAAGACTTTGGGATCACAATATGCATGGCTTGAAGGAGAGTAGAAAGAGAGTGGATATGAGAGAAGCATTTATATACATTAAACCCCTTAAGTACTATATGGATTTATCGGTAAAGTCCTGAAAAGCTGGGCCTAAACAGCCATTAGGACACACCGGTACATCCTCGCTTTGCTGCAATGACATCTCTGTTGACAGACTGGAACCCATTGCTGGCTTCCTGACGACCAATCATGTGTAACATCACTGTAATGTACGAGACTTGGCGATCTCTATCTTTATTGCACTGCAAATAAATAAATAAAAAAAGTTAAAAGTCCTGATCTCATTGCTCTAGCACGTCATGTAAAAGGTATACCCCCCATTCACTACCCTCAAATCCTTTAAGCCACAATTTAAATACTAACCATAGGGTGCTATGTAAGGGATGGATGGAGCTCTCTAGAACATAAGAAAATGTATGTAGGGTACCTCTGTAATCAGGGGATGTTGCTGAATATAAATTGGGTCACTGTTCAACTGTAGGTAACATTGCAAAAAAATAATGTATTCTAGTACACTAGCACTCACAATTAATATTGTTTGCATGTTTCTATGGTTTCAAATGAAAGCTCTATCCTTTTTAAACCCGCATATGCTAAAAACGGCAAAAAATGTATGATATGTAGGGCACTAAAAACCTTGGTACTGAAGGAGTTAACAGTACAGGTGGGAAGTTTCTTTGAAAGGAGGAGAAATGTTAGAATAAGAGGCCGTAATCTAAAACTAAAGGGTCGTCGGAGGCTTAGATGTTTACTCCTGTAGAGGGGTGGAAGGGCGTCTCAGCAATAGTGCTAATGCTTACTACAGCGAGGGAATTTAAACATGCATGGGATAGGCATATGGCTACGGAATGTAAGACGAAACCAAGGACTGATTAAGGTTCGCGTCTTTAGATCAGGAAAATTAGCCAGACCAGATGGGCCCAATGGTTCTGAGCTGCCGTCAAAGTCTGTGTTTCTGTGCTTTTGAGAGGGGATATAGAGTACAACCCGAGTGCAGATGGCACCTCTCATCATTGTATGGGCTTCAAACCAGGACACACAGCTATTCAAATTATAAAGCTTCGTTTTGCCATGGTGACATTCCTCTATCTACTAATTAAAGCTCTAGGCAACTAAAAGTAGTAAGGCTCGTATGCCAGTTGGCATAACGTCATTTGCAGAGCCTTGTGTTAATCAGCTGTGCTCACTGCGCTAACTGAGCTGATATAACGTGATATTCACTTATAAAACAATTAGAACACTGGAAAAACCTTGATTTTCATATTAAGGTTTTCAGGAGCAATTTAATTTCTCAAAGTGTGAGAAAAAATTAAAATCTTGTGAACCTTGAAATATTACTTAAAAAATATATTTAATGCTAGTGTATGTCTTTATAAACGGGTTGGCCCGCTGGCTATAAATGTGGCTGTATTTGCATTACAAGGGCATTCACAGTTTGTATTAATTTCATTAAACGTGCGCTTATATAAAGCGTATAAGATGAAAAGAAGACTTGGTGGAGTATAAATAACATGAAAAAATAGAAACTGCCCTTCTAAATGAGTACAATCGGCGGCATACCGAGGCATAAAGTAGCAAACCAGGGGACATCAGTCCCTGAAGGGGACGATCGGTCTCCTTGTAATGCCACTGCTCAAAAAAGGAGATCACTGATCACCCCAGCCGCCCTGTGGACAGCCTCTGTAGTCCGTTTCCGCCCTGTGCCTTGCATCATTAAAAGGCAGAGCACCAGGATATGATGTCATAACCTGGTGCTTAGCAGTAAGTCTAGTGGTATGCAGTGCTGGGCTGGCAATGATGAGGTGGCTATGGATATGCAAGGACACGCGCTACGTTTTTACGCTCACGTAACGCGTGGCCGGTGTTGCTGTCCTGTGTTCACCCTAGGACAGCGTCGAAGGTAAATACGCAACTGAATCTGAATGTTCTATGTGGTCTCATGATATCCGGTAATCTTGGTTAGTCAACGAGACAACTGTTAAGCCTCTAGCCACAAATTAGTTAATATAGCAGAAAACTTGTTGTTGTTTTTTTTTACATGAATTCTGTATTGTCAATAACATTCTAAGTTTAGAAGCACGCGCTTCAATCTGACTGCATGTCACTCAGCAGGCGTTTAACATTTAACACCGCTACAGAGACCTTTAGCTTTTGTGTCCAAATGAGAGCAAAATGTGTGGAACGTTACAGTATTTTCTGTCAAAGATCTCAATTACAGACTGTGGCATAAATCTTGGGTTATTTCGAACAGTAAAGCTCTCTCAATGCGCTGCTAACCATGCATTAAAATAAATAACCTCGTATCCTTCAATTCTGTAAACATTATAGGAAATGTATGCGTGGATTAAGTTCTTTGAAAGCCATAAAGAAGACCCTGCATTCTAATACACAACCAGGAAAAGACCTTAAACCAATTACAGCGGTTGAGTTAATAGAACTTTCTGTAAAGTGTTGTTTGATGAGCGTTATAAATAAAGCAAAATTAACTGTGAATTTCAATTATTGTATACATTTGACAACGTGGCCAACAGTGACCTAAGGCAACAGTTTGAAGAAACAAAAATCTTGTAGTCTTGTAGTGTGCAGAAGAACGTCCTTCGATGGACATTTTTCACCAATGATTCCGGCTTTCAAAAAAGATACGTGCGGACTTAATGTTTTTCAAGTTCTATCTAATAGATTTTGCCATATTTGCAGTGAAGTAATAAAAAGTAAAGGAGACACAGAGCTGACACTTTCCCTCCCCTGATTTCTGCTCAGGTTATAAAACAAGTTACAAATATATGAAGAGATACAAAATAAATGGATGGTTACAGGCAGGAAGATAGGTGCATTTTGGGAAATTTGTAGTAGTTATAGCACATAATTGATCATTATTGCTATAGACCTCATTATCCTAGTGCTCTGCTTTAAAAGGACACATGGTGCTGCTTGAATAGATACCGGACCGGCTAGGCTAGTCGAATCATCCCCGACCAGCCCGCTGAGCAGATGTGGATCGTGGGGTCTGATCACCCGGTATTACGATCTTCCCCCAGTACGCTGCACAGGGGCTGCCACCCACTAGACTTTCTACCCTAGGCCTATTTGGCTTTGGCTGGAATACACCGCTGATCAGTGGCTTTCATAACCATCACCAAACACCACAGAAGTGCCTGTTGGCGATTGTCCGCTGACCTGTTTTCCGAAGTTCCTTTGATCGTTGATGGATGGTACGGAACTATCATCAATGGCATTTATTTAAAAACAAATAAAAAGAACACAGCTTCATATTTTCACTCGTTGATGGTAATATAACCAGAAGATCTTTAGGGTTGGTCCATGGTCCACTTGTATATGTTTGAAGAATTCAGGATGACAGAAGAACAGAATGTTACTCCCTGGGAAAATCCCCTTTGATCACATATCCCCATGTTGTTAGGTAGTTTCCCCAGATCCCTCCTGAGGATGAATAAATAATAACATTATGAAAAAGAATATACTGTCAAGAACAGAATAGTAAGGAAGGCAAAGAATATGTATCAACCCAGTCCTTCGATGCTCATCTATATACCATGCTTAGCATAGGCAGCTGGTTATTTCAGCTAAAGGCTTCCCAAAAGCACAAAGCATCTGACAGAACACAATCACAGCCTTCGTTCAAAATATTCATCGAATCCTCAGAAAAGCATCACTTTCAGGTACCCTGAATGTATGTCATTTGTAATAGAAGGAAATAAAGAAGAGTGTCAAAGTCGTACGATTTTTCAAAATGACTATTTGAGCTGCACTTCAGGTATTCTTTAAACATTGTCATTTCCCCACATGTGCCACATCAAGTTAAGCTTTCTGTGCGTTGCATCAAAAATGGAGATGGGCAAGTGGGCTGTTTTTTTATTTTTCTTCTTTAGAAAACTGTAACCTGCGAAATTCTAGAATAAGGACTATGATTAACAACTCAAGTGCGACAGTCGTTTGAAAATGAAAGAGTTAATCACATGTGATGTAAGGTGGGGTGTTTTATATGAAAAGAAATCCCATCGAGCTATGAACGCATTAGTGTTAGACTTCCTCATTCAATCTGACTGGTTGCAGCTTACATACATTTAGTTAATGGTTCCTCTCCGTAGGAATTTATTGCCATCGAATTGATGGCCACTTGTAGGTATGCTTTACAAAGTGATCAAAATAATGGGAACTAGCAGAGCTGTCTTGAAGTAGTTTCACAGCCCATATTAAACAAGACTTGGTTCCTATAGCTTTATTGTCCACACTATCGTTATGTTGATGGAAATTAAAGATCGATTGTTTAAAAGGAGGGAATGTCAACTGAAGCTGGGGATTGTACATCATATTCTTATAGGCATCTAAGATATGAGAGAACACAAAGGTCTTGTAGAATCTAATGGCAGTGAGATGTCATAAGGTCCCGAACAAAATTGACACTAAATGTATATCTTCAAATATGATCAATGTGTGTTTCAGCGTGTCCATTTCTGTATCATACTACGCCATAGCAGCTGTTGATGTCACACTCCACCCGGGAAGTGCACCAACCGCGTGCCCGTTTTATATCAAATCAGGGATTGTCCATGGGCACTTAGTAGAAGTCTGGTAAATGGTGCAATGGACAGGGCACTCCATCAACAGGACATGATCAGCTACTTGGAGAGTAGAATCAGGACTGTTGGCTATTCAGTGCACTGTTTGAAAGATCGACATATACAGATAGCTGCAGGTTAAAATATGAAGAAGTAAAAGAAACAGGATTTAAAGGTATTCAGTCCATTACACTTATTTTCTTTGTCGCCAAGCTTTCACTGTTCATAATGCATCAATCTCTATTATTTTTAAGATAAAGAGTCAGATGATGACATATATATCGAATCATAAATCTGTTCTATATCCCCTCTATCCCCTCCAAATTGTCATGTTATCTGTTGAATATATGTATATTTAAATATTCAGAAATTCAGCAGATCTTTGTGTGCCTGGATACGTTTCTCCAATGTCCCCAGACATCATTAGATTCCCGTTGCGATTAATGAATCTGTGTCAAGCTGCAGAGTTCTAATGCCAATTTGGGATAGTAACAGCTGCCATTCCTTATCTATATACCTTCAGATATTGAGCAGCAGCGCACACTGCAGAGAACACGACTATATATATACTGGATTTGATTATTCAGGAAATTGAATTACCCTGTCCATAAGAGTTTATTCTTAGTTAGCCTGGCTACCAAAACAATCCGAGGTTGATTGATGTTCTCTATACTACAATAATTTATCATTTGTATGAGAAATCTATAATCTACTGGTGTGTGTGTGTGTGTGTGTGTGTGTGTATATATATATATATATATATATATATATATATATATATATATATATATATATATATATATATATATATATATATTATACATATCTAAGCACTGTATGGACAAAAGTATTGGGACACCTGACCATTACACCAACAGGGAGTTTGATGACATTGCATAGACATTAATATGTAGTTGGTCCCCCTTTGCAGCTATAACAGATTCCACTCTTCTGGGAAGGCTTTCCACAGGATTTTGGAGAGTTTCTGTGGGAATTTTTGTTCATTCATCCTGTAGAGCGTTTGTGAGGTCAGGCACTGATGTTGGACAATCTTCGTTTCAGTTCATCCCAAAGGTGTTCGATGGGGTTGAAGTCAGGGCTCTGTGTGGCAGTCAAGTTCTTCCGCACCAAAATTATCCAACCGTGTCTTTATGGAGCTTGCTTTGTGCACCACTATATGGACAAAAGTATTTGGACACACATCTTAATTATTGAAATAGGGTTTTGAGCTAGGCCCAGTGAAGGGAAGTCTTAAGGCTTAAGACATCTTGGAAAATGCAATGCTTCCAACTTTGTGGGAACAGTTTGGGGAGGGTCCTTTTCAATTCTAGCATGGCATTCCCCTAGTGTAAAGACATGGTTGCGTGTTTGTGTTTATATATATATATATATATATATATATATATATATATATATAGTACCTGGACCGAATACAGTATACGTAATTGGTTGACTTTCTGTGAATTTCTGTCTAAATATTAGATGACAAATATCTAAAGTCCAAGATCAATAAGAACAATGAAGAGAATCCAAGTTGGATTTGGTAAAAGTCAGGGCCAGTGTGAAAGTCTCTAGGCAAGGTAAGTGTTTCTATTAGTTATGTGGGAGGCAGAGGCTGTGGTGTGAATATAGCACACCAAGTGAAGTGTACCATTCACCTTAACATTAAGTTTATGAAGGACAGTGTTGGCAGACTCAAATACTAAAAGCAGATTATCAACGTGTGCCACCATCATAGCACCCTTCCTTGTCCCAAACATACACAAAAGATTGAGCATCATAAAGATGACAGCCATTTTGAAAAAACTGTCAGGAACCCTGTCACTGCGCTGTCTTAAAACTGTAATGTTGGTAAATATATTTTTTTGTAACACCGTAAACTGTGAAAGTAATTTCTCAACCAAATGTTTTGTGTGTAAATGTTACATAACGTCTAGACTTCATACTTTGCTTCTTATTTAAAATATTTTATTTATTAGTGAATGCCTGTCTGGCTACAAATTTGGCAAAGTCAATGGGCAATTTTATTCTGTATGAAATTACTGTAATTTAACAGAACTCCACTTACATGAAATATATTGATAATACAATACTGTGTTGATATTTTGGATGCTATATTTGCTCCAGAGAACGGAGTTCTGAATTCTGTATCCCAGATTAACAGATAATTTATCATTGTCCAGATGCCGTTGCATTAGGGAAAAAAAACACAAAATAATGGGCTTAATTGCAGATAGCCTCGGTCGCGTTCATCTGCAAGTTAGTGGATTCTGCCAATGCAATATTCGTTTCCAAAGTAAAATATTTTATTAAAAACTTTAAATAAATTACTGTATTCCTTCTTGTATTATCTTAATTTCCAATCCACACTTATTTGCTCATAGGCTCAGCTGCAGAACACATATTAGTTTAACTCCTTTATAACAGAGATGGGAAGAATAAAGAGAAGAAAAATCCTCTTTTTTTTTAATGAGTTCCATTATTGCTTTTGTTTAAAAAAAAAAAAAATCTCAAAGATAATGTTTGATTATGAATAGATGGAAAATGCACTTATACAATGAAAGTTCTATTAAGTAATGTCTAACCCTTTCCAACGCATTTTGTGTTGTAGAGTACAACAGTAAGGATAAAATAAAATAAAAAAATGTGTTCTGTGCTGTCATTCAGGGGAGAATATGCTCTGTTTTTTGGCCGCCGCGTATTAATACACGTGACAGGTGTCTTAAGTCTTTTATCTAGCTCACATTCTTGAAGAACATAGTCGTAGCCAATCCTGACCTGGCAGATTTCTTCATGCGGAAAAATAAAAGATAACATGACACTTAGACAAACACAATCTGTTCTGTATCCTTAAAGTCTTTGCGACATGGTATTCCTTCCTCCCATCCATTTCTTATTGACAGCCCCCAGTGACGATGATGCATATGGCCCCACAAATCTCTAATAAATTCCCCGTAAGATAATTAAAGTGCAGATGTTATTCCAAATAAGAACAAGGATATGGGTTATTTATATGTAATAATCCCCTGGTCTTTGTCATATGATGTGTTATGACACGAAGAGATCAATGTGGAATCTTTGGAAATGTATTAAAAATAATGCATTCTATTCTCTAAAAATCAATAGTTAAGTTATTAGTACACTCGTTGCAAACTGTCATAATGTAGAGAGATTTATTAAAGGAACTAAGGTCTAGAAGGTTAATTCTATCTGTTAGCAAAATTGGATCAATCAAATTTCCAACTATTTTGTACCGTGTTGGCTTCATGAAGCTCAATTGTATCTTAGTAAGGGATAGTGATGTCTCAGTCGTAATTTTGCTATGAGGTAATTTTTGAAACTCTTTGGGTCTTAAATTTCACTTTCAAAAACCTACGCTGTATGTCATGTATTTAGTAAGTTTTGCGATGAAGGCATATGATGACCCTTATAGGATAGTAACGCTTTAGTTATTCTTCATGATACTTTCTCGTTTTCACAGGATTCCCATAAGGGTCATCATATGCCTTAGTATATTCCTCAGTTGTAAGTCAGTAAGGATAGTGATTTCTCAGTAGTTATTTTGCTATGTAAAACATTGTTTGGGTAATTTGTGAATAGGCATGGGTTATGGTTTGACTGTTAGATGGAAGTCAGACTAACACAACATGAAAACCCCAAACCAGTCAATAAATCACCAAATCTCGGTTTATAGGTTATCCACACTTTATTTATAGAGCTCTGGAACCTTTCATCTAGTTTTTCCTTGGATGTAAGTAATAGTATAAATATTACCGCCGTTATGTTCTTCTTCTGTGTATGTGGGAGCTGCCATCTTGATGTCACATCACATGATTTAAATAGCTTCCTCTCCCTGATATATTAGTAGTAGTCATAAATTTACAGAAGAAGCGAGCAATTGTAAACACTTCTGTGCTTGTTTGCAGTTTTCTTAAACAATGAAGGTGGAATCCAGGAAGCATGTTTAGAACTCCCTGCTTGGGCTGGCACTCGGGTTCCACAGAAAGTATCTTAAACAATTTGCTGGAATTTTTTTTAGATTTGGTGCACATCAGGACTGGAAAAGATAAATAGAACATATAATAACAATAGAACTGTTTTTTTTCATAGTGACGCTCTATAGAGGACATCTTACTTGGCGACTTGGTGCCATTGTCTACTTAAACGGGGATGCTTAGTAAGACACATGGGTGTTCTCAAGCACGGGCCACTGCTTGAGATTATAAGCCTGGCCATTATTTCTTCTTAATAAATATAATGGGCTTCAGCCTACCATTTACCCTCATGACTGCTGTCTACCATGCTGAGCACCGGCACATTGAAACACAGAGAGAATGACAATCTTGAGAGGAGTCTCTTGCTCACTGAGCAGAGTTTAAATGGGGCCCCTAGCAATGAGGGAGGAGATCAGTCAGAAAGGGTAGTGGACACGTGGAATAGTCTTCCAGCAGAAGTTGTAGATGTTAATACAATAAAGACATTTAAGCAAGCATGGGATAGGCATAAGGCCAAGCTAGATATAGGATAAGGCCAGGTACTAAGGAAAGGATTCAGAGGTCGGGCAGACTGGATGGGCCTACTGGTTCTTATCTGCCATCACTTTATATGTTTCTATGTATAACTTTATATTTACATGTGCATTGTGTCTAAAAGCCACCGCCTCCATAGCCACGTTACATCGCATCGCACATGTGGTGCCACTGATGCCATTTACAAGGAAGTTCTGACAAGCTTCACCGACTGTAGTTCATAACCAGCACAGTTGAGCATTGCGGCACACAATGTGATAACACAAAATGCTTGCAAACGATGTAATTACATAAGTTCTGTGTTTAAAAGAAAAGGTTATCTTCACAATAAATGGTTTATTATGCTAATTACGATGGAATGGATAATAGGTGCATTACAGTAACGAAATGTGATCATATATTCAACAGAATGCTACGAATACACCATTTTTCTTGTAAATTTATTTTGATAGCAGAACTCTTTAACTAACGCTGTATCGTAACATTAATGGGAACTCAGACGTTCGAAATGCTCTGCATTTCAAATAGACATTTTTGCGCAAATGATTTGGAAGATGTTTATTTTGTAAATGCACAAATGTACCTGTCATTTGAATAGCGAAAATCATATCATTATACATTATGTTATTTGTTTTATCTGCCATTTAGCTGCAAAACGCTAGATGGGTGTTTTTAGAGTAAACAAATCTTAATGGAAAAATTCCAGTCCGCCAATATGTTTTTGAAATCGTTTTCCGAGACTAATGGAAACCATGTTAGTTACGGTGCAGGGAAGCGAAACTCTTCAAACCTTTGTTTGCCAGGCCTAATATTTGACTGGAATAACTCAAAATTAAAAACCATTACTCGGTGAACAACTCCAAGAATACCAGTATTTGTATGGCGTCTGATATATTAATATACGGATAACTTTGTTTCTTTTATTGATAAATAAATATTGGCAAAATTGACCGGCTGTTTGGTACAACTGAACTGGTAAATACTTTATGTAGCCAAAAAAATAATAAAAGGAATAGCTTTCATGGATAGCATGGTCATCACCGATAAAAGAAAGGTTTTCACGTTGAGTTGAGTACCTTGAGTTGAGAGTAATTATTTTAAATGAAAAAAATATATACATCTTAAGCATCATGTTAACCCTGTACCAAGAGAGAACCTTTATTTACCCATGATAACTAACTTCATCAAACTTGTAAAAAGAAAACACTGAAGAAAATGAGACATTTTAGAGTTGTGAGGGGTAAAATAACCTTAGAAAACAGTTTTGTTTTTATTGGCTCCAGAGTACAATTTAGCTACCATTTCACTTTAATTTAAAGCACATCACATCCAGAAGCTGTGACCTTAAATGACACCGTAAGCTTTCTCTTGATTGATAAATTAATTTCCCACGTTTATATTAAACAGTGATTACACCTCTGCCTGGCAGCCATTTTAAACATTCAACAATCTCCTCAGAATTCCGATCACCGAACAGACGTATTCTTTTCACGGAACACTCTGTTGGGGGCTAACGTCCACAATATGCTTCCTAATAAACAATTTTACGTATCTGAAAGGAATCATTGAAATACACTTACTAGAACAGAGGACTTGTCTACTCCTCTCATTGTTCCTAAGCAACAGCCTACCATGGTGTTCAAGAACATAAACGGGGTGGTAATATATGAAAAGAACATTAAACAAAAGTCCCGTGTCTTGTGTCGTTTTTATGTTCTAAACAAGCTAGTTTTTGATGTATTAAACTGCAGCTATTTCGCATTTTTTGCATACGGATGAAGCAGATGTGGAGAATAACGCGGCAGCATGAATTTTCTGGGGTGAGAAGAATTCTCGATTGCTGCTATTCAATAAATTCAGATTGTAGATCAGATATCCTCAGAAAATGTCGAATCGTGTCTGAAATCGGGCCTTTTGGGAATTAATTTAGTTTATGTTTTGACTTTACACAGGAAAGTAGTTAGATGGTAAAGGGTATTTAATTCTTTAGAATACATTTTGTAGTTTTTACGTAGCTCAAATAAGAAAGACAAAAGGTGAATTTCTAGTAAAATGATTATGTGCTATTATTATTATTATTATCCTATATACAAGATTTTACGTTTATAATGGTTTCATAATTGCTTTTTTGTATATGTTTATGTCATGGACCACTGTAGTAAACAAACACAAGAAATCCTTATCATACCACGTTGTGATAAACAGAATGACGGGGTCTTAATGACTCAGAGGGACCCTCTGACTCACTGTAGTGTTTTCAGTTTTGTAGATTATATTTATTGGAACAATATGAAATAAAATGGTTATCTTCTCTAGATTGAAAACTTGTGAGCCAGGCTCTCCTTACCTAATGCATCGGCTCATCTTAGGCTGTCAGTTTTGTCCAACTCTTTGAATGTATAGACTGTAAAAAGCTCTGCGGAAATTGCTGGTGCTACATAAATAAAAAATAATAATTTACTATATACAACAGTATTCCAATTGCTAAAAATAATTAAGTTTTGGTTGACAACTGGACATTAAAGTTTGTTTTAATCTAGTTGTCTGTTTTTCTTGATTTAAGACTCAGACCTTAATCAGTTGTTGGTCTCGTCTTAGATTCAGGAGCCGTATTATTATTGTTTTAGATAGCGCCATCAAATTCCGTAGAGCTGTACAATGGGTGGACAGGACAAAACAAGCAGTATGTAACATAACAAATTGACTAACAGAGACAACAGGTGAGGAGGGCCCTGCTCAAACGAGCTCACAATCTAGAGCCATATGTCTATCCCATCCATGTTTACATTCCCTCACTGTTTTAACCTCTACTGCTTATACTGGGAGGCATTTCCGTTTGTCTTCCACCCTCTTGTTAAACTAAAACTTCCTTATCTTAATATATTTAATAATAAACTATTATTAATAAATAGTCTTAGGTGACTTTTTGTAGGGCAACCTGATTATTCCCGCAGCCGTATCATGTGTATACCTTAACTCACTAAACAAGGCGCGAGGGGGACATTGAAAAATGCTCGTGTCATTGCCAGTCTACTCATGACATCAAACTCATCCTTGGTCTTATGTTTGTCACTTTATTCCGTTTTCTTCTGCACCTTTTTTATTTTTCACAAAAAATGGACTGTATAAAGCATAGAGAGCCTCCAGGCTACACCATAAAGAACAGTAATATTATTGTCTACCATTTATCCAGCAACTTGTGTAAGCCAATTTAGTATGGCGGCTGTAATATTTCCTCCTTTATTCGACCACAGCACATTCATTTGTTGTATCAGTCTGTACGGTGACTCAACTTAAAGAACATATAAATTGTTGTGTCATGTAGCGCTATCGCATTGCAATACTTGGCTCCGCTGAAATCCAACTTATTTAGGTGTCATTTCTGTACTCGGAGATAATCAAGAATTCACACTCGACAGAAATATATTACCGTGTAATATATTCATTGAGATTTCCTGGGCATCAACACATTTTAACATGGCTGCATTTCATAACCCTTCCCAAAAGCTGCTAATTACAAATGAATGAATTCATATTTTTTAAAAATATATATTTAAATATATATTTTGGAATACACCTAATTACATACACATGTTGCATACATAAGTAGGTGTATTTTTCACTATGCTTATTAAATCTATGCTAATTAATAGAATTAATTTTATACCCCTTAATTATATGATACTATGAGCAGCCATCTTAAATGATTGTCCCTAGATGTCCATGGTAACCCTGCCTGTTAAGTTGTCCTTAAAGACAGGCCAGGATTGGCCAAATGGGACACCAGGCATATGTCCGGTAGGCCGATGGTCAATAGGGTCATGTACTTACCGATATTGTTACTTCGGCGACAGATTGGGTCCAGCAGCCTTCGGCTAATTCCTTAATTACAAAAAAACAACAATAAGTCACGTGAATTCCTCACAAACTGGCACGTATAAGCAGAATGGAGCACCAAACTACCTGAGGTTGTGTTTAGAGTAAATATTGTTATATAACATTTCAGTCATTTCGGTTCCTGTTAATTAGAGCACTAAACCACACTAATGGATTGTGCTAATTAAACGATAAAATAAGAGGAAAGAGGGGTGTTCTAAAATGCAGGTGAATTGCTACGAATCTGCAGACGGGGGGGAAAAAAGACAATTTAAAGCTGATGCGTTGCTTTTCCAAAATCGTACATTTTACACTTAATTGCGCTACATAAACCTATCTAATGGTGTTTGCCTGTTAAAATAAGGCCTTCATCTATATAATACATCGCTATAGAAAGGAAAGCACATATAAAGCCATTAGCTCCATTAAATGCTATAGTACAATTGCATACACCACGCACACTCACAAATCGAAAAGTGAAAATATTACGTATTAGCCATAAATGTGCCGATGTGCGTTTTGGCCCAGACAGGGGCCGGTGTCCGTGATGAACAAAATAAAAGAAAATGACAATTTTGATGACGCGCGTTGGCACATTCATGGCTAATAAGTCATTTATTTTTTTTTATTTGCGAGGGTGCTTGGTGTATCTTTGATAGTATCTGGCTTTTATTAGGGTTCTTTCAAAAGATAACCCTACTACCAGTAGCACCCCCATTTATTCTTTTTTTTTGGCTTTGGATGTGACTTTTCAAAGTTTTCTGGTGTGCATCTGCCTTTTCTTTGCATTGAATGCTATAAAGTACTTTTAATGGACTCTGATGCACAATAATCTTTACCTAGAAACAAAAAAAGCCTCTTTACTTTAGGAGAAGCTGCAGTTTCCACGCTCCCATCCGTGCTCCAGTTTCTGGCCATTTTTGGCTGCTTGAAACCTTTCCTGCTAAATTCTCTCTTTTAATTTCTGTCCCTATATCTGTCGCTTTTAGTTTGTCATTTCAATTGATAGATTAAAAATCGCTTGGTGATTACACCCACAAAAGCAGCAGCCAAGAACGAAGAAAACGAAAAGATCACTCGATCCTCACTTGTGAAAAATATGAGGTTGTTGGTAGTTAGCTTTTCATTATGCCCCAAGAGCCTTAGTACTCGGTTATTAAAGTAAGACAAAAAAAGATGATTTGGGTAAAGTCAGCTGTGTATTTTTATGATATGATGGTTAGCACTGCGATCAAATTTTACTCTAGAGCCTCACATATGAGTCATTCCCAAACGAGGTTATAAAGGGATTTCTCTAAAACTGCGGTGATTTCGTTGGAGCAGAAAAGACAAGGTTCCAAAGTTACAATTTTATGTGAGAAAGTTCAAAACGTCAACTCGCTGAACAAGATACTTTTTTTATAGCAATGACTACAACAGACAAACTTTCTTCTAATCTTTGGGACGTTTCTCATTCTGGACTATTTTCCAAAAAATTGTCATCCTCGGAGACCCTTGGCATACACTTCCACAACCCTTAGTTGAGAGGGAATGACTGTTTATGATCCTAACATTGCTGGAGGAATGAGAAGCTTTGTGAAGAGGGCAAAGTTGCAGGCGTTGCTTCAAGGAAGAAGCGGCTTTGGAAAACAACAAAGAAGATTACTCAAGGCAAAGGCATCAGATCAGTCACCCGTAAAACAATTAACTCATCCGCACGGGTTATGTTTTCCACCTCTTCTTCATAAATGGGCCAAGTGTTACATCAATGAATGGATTATAACCGTATAATATGTAGAAGGAATGTTAAGAATGAACAACTTTGAAACCTTGATATTTGTGCTTGTAAATCTGGAGGAAGGAATGAATTGAAGGTAATTAAACATTGTGAGACAATGTACAAAAAAAATATTGCAATATTGTGGATTTGAGTCTGGAAATGTTTAATGCTATACCCCCTCAAACTCCCCTTGGCACTCCAGTCATCATATGCACTTAATACAGATGATAGCCGAGTGATTCCTTTTACTTTTCATGTGGTTCCCCCATGCCATTCTGCTTGCACCCTCAAGGTCTAGCACCCTGCTCAGCCAAGGGTCCTGGGGGTGGTCTAATGAGAAAGTGCTTACATTGATTTCAAAGGGAGTTACTGATTGGCTGTTTTTTGTCCATCCAGCGTTCAGTAATGAAGAGTTTTGACTGGCATTAAACAAACATTGTTTTGTCGTAATATTGGCAAAATAAAACATAAGTATATTGGCAGGTCTACTGGATACATTGGTTAGGTCTACTGGAACATGGCCAACTTTCAGTGCCTTTCAGTGTTGCCTTTAAATTAAAAATCACCTTTATTCCAGGAACATAGGAGTCATGGTGATGTTCCTTGAAGTGCTGAAGTGGTCGTCTTCCAAAGTGGAGAATAACTAATGTAAAGGCACAAACTTTTAAAGCTCTCTATTTATCTCCATAGCACCATCGGTGGTATTTTGTGTGTGATGAATTTCAGGAGCTGACTCTAGTGCTGATATCGCAGATAAAAGTTTGACAAAAATACATTCTTTACATCTCAACTCCAGCAGCTGTAAATTTACATGACAAAACCCTGGCTGTGTAATTACGTGGACAAGGTAATTATCACAAGATGAATATATGAATAGGACCTAAAGGGCGCATTGTCAGTCGAGGCTTTCAATAATTGCAAGCCTAAAGATTGGGACTTACTAAAGCCACAAGCACCAGGAATCCTGCAGAGATTAAGATAATTCTGTTTCAGTGATGCAAAGAATTCAAATCTCTCTGGCTCTCTTTCGATTAAAATGGTTTATAGCATTAATTTTCTCTTTCATCCATGCAATACCAGTAAGTACTTGCTTAATTATATAAATCAGTAGCTGGATCCAAATATACAGTCACATTCACTGGTAACTTGGACTCTAATTTGGAATAATTGTCAACTAGTCTATAAGTGCAGCATAAGCAGAGGAACGTTGAGGAACAACCTCTGTGTACGAGCTTGAATGTCTATATTATTAAAACAAACAATAAAACTCTAGTAAAACTCCAAGCATCATATAATACAATATGTATATTTCAAAGTTAATTAAATGCAAATAGTAAGATACAGTATGAGATAACAAAACGGCTGTCCTACGTAGATCTAGGTTACTGCAACTACTATACGTACGGGAGTCCTAACTTCCCTATGTCCACCAGACTATATGCCATGTACAACTCAATTAACGCTCTAGATTGGATTTTCCCCCCATTTTACTCATTTAGGTTGTAAATTGTACATGGATAGGGGACAGTGTAATTATAATTATATGAGATTATATGGGATTACTATAAGAATAATTAGAACAATCATCATAAGAATAATAACCGATGGTGGTAAACCTTAGAATCTTCTCACTTGAGTGATCTTTCTGAAGTCCATCATAACATCTAGTTGGAGTTCTTAACTTGGGGTTCTTCCGACAATAGTTTTGATACCTGTATGATCATGAGGAATGTTATTTCTGATGACTTTGGATGACTTGATTTCCCCCTGAAAAATGTAGGTTTTTATTGACCCCAGACAATCCCAATCTAATTTTCCACTGATATAAAATGGTGCCCTAGCCAGTTGCACAGAAACTCTGATTATATTACATATTTTGTCTAAAATATTATTATTATACGACAGGGACATGAAGTTCTCCAAAAGTATGTTTTATTTGTCTCCCTACACTTTAATTAGTACAGGATATTTATCTACCAAAATACTTTGAAATATTAAACTCATTTTTACTTCAGCAAATATTCTGATGACACACGGGAACCATTCCTAGTCTACCCGTTCCCTATATAAAAAGAACAACCATTATTTGTATTTAATAATAATGACCCATATTGTGATGAATAATGATTTTAGCCCTCATGGATTTCATCAGAGGAATAATATTTGACTGATAGCGACAAAACAGACTAGGGAGATTTATGAAGCAGTAGAAAAATGTGAAGTGTGAAATCCCTTCATTATCCTAGATGGTATCGTTTTCAAGCTGTTGAATGGACTCTTTGAAATATCAGAGGAGCTTTTGCGTTCTAATTTTTCACTGCTTTCGGAAATCCCTCCAAATACTCAAAATGACCAACATGGGATTTTGATCTCCCACTTGTGTCTTGTCATAAACAGGGACACTAAGTATTTTATCTAACTGTATAGAAACAGGCAGCTTACTTATGTCCAGAAGATGGGGATTTTATATTGAACTAATAATACACAATAGCAATTGGAAGTGAAAAATCTTGTTTTTCAGATATTTCAGACAAAAGTCATGTGTGTATATATATATATATATATATATATATATATTTATATATTTTCTCCTTTTTTTCTTTTTTTTTTATTCTCCTCATGCTTATTCTTCATATCAGAGGTATGAATTGGAAAAAAATAAATTTAAAGTATCTTTAGCTGTGGAATGGATTCTTAGTACTTTAGCTGATACTGTCTGAGGATCTAATTCTGAGTTTGATCAATCATTAGGTATCACAGTACGAATATAGAATCAAAACCGGCAGCAGTCTTCATCATATAACGAATGTTTTACAGATAATAATGAGTTACCACCAAGGATATCTTTGTACATAAAAGCAATTCCAAGAGTCCAAGTGGAGGCACATTTGTCAACAGAACTTTTTTTTTATGGCAAAAAGTTGGCCCAATACTTTGACAGTTTTCTTTTTTTTTTTTTTGTCCCCAAACAAATAACCACAAACAATACAAAGTAGGCACAGGTTGAAAGACAATCTTTTGAATATTTGCCAATTTACAAATTAATGTTATTTTTCATAATTAGACTTTTTGACAGGACTTGGCACAATGATGAAAATCGCCTTGATGAAATACTTTTTAGAATGATCCCGCTTTGCTTGCTTTTGGTTTCTCTGTCACAGGTACAAGTTTAGAATAAATAATGACAAATCACTGGCAAATCTTAGAACTTTTACTACTGGAACTTTATGACTTATATTCTTATTGTAAAGATATAAATGGTAAATACATTTTCCAGACATTGTACTATAACAATAATTAGGAGCTTTTTGCCCCAATCTCAGGGTGAAGGGGCAGATTCTCAAGGTCACACAGTCTGGAGCTAACTCCTTTCCATCCTACGCTGCTGTAATCATATATTATTCCCAGTTGGTGATTTTGCTACTAATATGTTATGGTTGGTATCCCTGCATGAATCCAGGTGACTCGAGCACTGATATTTGAGCCATTTGCGTAACAAATTTGAGTCACTACATAAGATCTTCGCAAAAGGGTTAATATTTAGATTGTCTCAGGGTTATCTCATTAAGAAAGTGTAAAGATATGACCATCACCATGTACCTATTTACAAAAATAAATGACCATTGTAAAACTGCTTGCATTCCCATTCGTAGGTTCAGAATAACCAATGCTATGTGATCTTTTTGTTAGATTTCAATTCCCTTTTCCCTGACGGCATACTCAGTTTCCTATGGCCCTGTCTGATTTGACAGATGTGTAATTAGTTGTCATCATTTCAACCTCTGATCCTAACTTCTGCTCAAACATCAAGATTATCATCTGGGAACCCCGCAATGCGATGATTATATCTGCCGCACGAGATTCGCATGCTAACAATTGGACAACATGGGGTGGTTTCTAATAGGTTAATTTATGCATGCATTCTGAAATGGCAAGTTGAACCTAGATTTGGTGGCCCCTCAAAAACCAATAGTCCCTTGGGGTGCAGACCATTTATTAACCGCCTTCATAAGTTATGTAGAGGTTTTGGGTGCTACACTCTATGGGGCACTAGAGAAGTCCTTACCGTGAGATTGGGGACACAAGAATAATTCTGCTTTGTGGAATTTTGCTACCTTTGTATAAAAGATCACCCAGCCAAACAGGTTTAAAAATTGGATTCCCATCGGAGGAAGGTCCTACTCATCAGAGGGTGATGTCCTGCTTTTCTGAAGAAGTCCTAAGGACATGCAGTGTTGCTATTCCTGCTCTGATGACCATGATCATTGAATCCATGTTACTGGAAACATGGTTTTTCTAAGCGGTTCCTATAAAATGATTATAATCCCTGTTGAGCTTACATTTAAGAAGAATACATGGAAACACAGAACTTGACAGCAGATAAGAACCTTTTGATCATCTGGTCTCCCCATTTTTTTCGTTAATCATTCCTTGAACTCATCTTATACTAATTTACTTTATGAATCTTTACCACTATAACTAGGAGGCCGTTCCGCTTGTCTACCACCCTCTCAATAACGTACGTGTGGCCACAGATCGAGGTCATACAAAATGTATTATGTGTTTGTGCTCTGTCATGTGCTAGATAACCAGTTGTATCGTTCCAGAAAGTAGATTTGCAGAACGAGGAATCTTCTCTGGGTTCCAGGATCTTCATCAGCTAATGTGTGATTAAGTAAATTTAACCCCCAGATATTGGCACTAAAACAGCTACTTCAACGAGGAGTAATTTATCAGAAATGAGCAAAGTCTGAAGCACACGTCAATTTAGTTTCATCTTTATTCAGCTGTTACAGCCAAACGTAGCACTGTGTATAAATATCTGACGTGACTAAACAATGATACAAGAGCCTCCTGCTGAAATATTAAAGAAAAAAAGGGCCTTGCTCCAACCGAGAACAGCTATTATCCCTTCAAATGCCAGATGTTATTTTAGAAAGGAAGAACTTACTATAAATACTCAAATCTAACCTCCTTCTTTAAAATGTACCTTTTAATTTATTTTATTGCATCATTTGTGGCTTTCAAAGGTCATTGTAACCTAGAATGAGATGATTGTGTTGTTTTTGATGCTCGCTTCCATCTATTGTGTAGGATTTTATGGCTCCTGAATCTAAGACGAAACCAACGACTGATTAAGTCTGAGTCTTTACAGCAGGAAAAATGGGCGACTAGACGGGCAGAATGTGCCGTATCTCCCGTCAAATTCAATATTTTTATTTTCTCTTAGAAGAATCGGGGAACAAGGAGAAACAATCAGTGACAGTAAAGCACTCCCATTGAAATCAATAAGAGTTCTTTCTGTGCTCCCCCCCCCCCGATCATTACCTAGATCTCTGGAGCGGACTGATGATAAATATACAGGGGAGATCTGGCACCTTCTGGCCAAATAGCCCCTTGACCCCAGTAACTCACATATGCACTGACACATGTTTACACACACTATCACACTTACACATACTTACATAGTCATGGTAACACATATACACTCACACACACTTGGCAACACACATATACTTTCACAAGCATATTCATGCTAACACAAGCACACACTTACACATACAAATGCATGCATTCTTACTCTAATATACATACATACATACATACATACATACTCGCTCACCTCAGCTTTTAAGGGTCACAAGACCCCGCATTATGTGTCCCGATGCGTTACCACCTCCTCAAATGGTCTAGTCCAGGTTGGACCAGCTCTTTATATATAGAATTGTCCCCTGGGCCAGCCCGTCCCTGTAAATGTATCATTTTTTCAAGTAATGTGGCAAATAGCTGGGGTGGGGAAGGAGGCAAATGCATATGGGGTGGTAATTACCAGGTAAGTGTACTGTAAAACATGACATTCTAAATTAGAATGTGCGAATGATTTAGTCTATTCTCCCTTAAATAACAAAATAAAACAAAACATTGCTATTGAAAGTGTCCTAAAATGTGTGTGTCACAGGTTGTCTTACCGTATATATATGTATATAACACATTCTTTAGGTGAATTTGCGGTGTATATTTATGTGCTGCAAACCGATAAACACTTCTTTGCTATTAGACTACAGTCGTTTGAACCGTTTCTCACTGGGTGGGCTACACCAAACAAAAGCCCCAGACTGTTACAGGTGTCACAGTTCACAGCAGCTGTTAAGCAAAACCTCGATTCTTGATTAATTTATTCGGGGAAAGCCGAGCAGAGGAAATTTCATGCGTGAGGACTCTCAAAAAGAGCAAGGGAAAAAAAAAATTCAAATGTTTTTATACATTTCGAGCAAATGAAATTGAATTAATGTTTATCACACAATGTAATTCTTATAGTTATTTTGATTATATTTTTATATAGATATGTAAGGATTTGCCAGGAGATCAGCCCCATATGGCCCATCTAGTCTGCCTGCTTTTACTGCTGTAAAGACTCAGACCTTAATCAGTCGTTGGTCATGTCTTAGATTCAGAAGCTACGTTCCAATCCTACGTATGTTTAAATTCTCTTGCTGTATTAGCTTTTATCTCTTCTGATGGGAGGCTGTTTCACTGATCTTCCACCCTCTCACTAAAGTTAAACTTCCTTATGTTATATCTAAGCCTCCAACCCTCCAATTTTAGATGATGGCTCCATCTTCTAGCATATCCCCTCCTTATAAACTTCCCTCCTGTACTTCGTGAGATCCCTTTAAGTATTTAGATCTATCACATCCCATCTCTCTTCTGCCCAAGCTATACATATTAAGATTCCTTAGTCTTTCCTGATACATTTTGTCCTGCAAACCGTTCACCAAGGATTCTGTTGTAACAAAAAAACATCATTCATAATTGGAAATTATTCTAGCCTGGGTGCCCGAATAATTATAATTTTAATAAAGACAGGAGGCGAGTATTTTGCATATCTTCCTTTACTTCTCACCAATAGCAGCAAAGAAAGAAACATTGACAAAGAAAAAACAACCAATAGGCATACACCACAAGGTATATACACCCTAGCCAGTCCTTCCACTTCCTCTTGCGAGCGCTGCGAACCGGAACCTACGAAGAACATCCAAACACCGGCGACGAACACCGGACACAAACTGGAACTCCAACCAGAAGTCAGAAGAAGGCGAAGAACAGCCGACGACCTCCGACAACAAGAAGACCGGATCCATGGCAGGCTCCAAACAGGAACAGGGGAGTCCGCATGGGAAAGAACCTCAACAGCAGGTAACGAAGGATCTCAACCCGGAGGGGTACCACCCGGACAGGGCATCAAGCTGAAAAGCAAAGAGAACACGTAACAGTACCAGATACCAATGATACGGTAAGGGAGAGCACAGGTACACAGAAGCTGTAATATCAGAGGCAGTAATCACCACAAAAGCGCCGAAATGCACTAATGACAATAACAGGAGTAAAAGACACCACAAACGAAAATTACCTCACCATGGATCCCGAAGCTAAACGGGAGGGAAGGGAGGGAAAATACTCGCCTCCTGTCTTTATTAAAATTATAATTATTCGGGCACCCAGGCTAGAATAATTTCCAATTTTAAGGCAAGACAGGAGGCTTCCTATTTTGCAGTTTTAACGCCCGACACCAACGCGGGAACTGCAGAGGATAGCGGACGAAAGTAAAAGGTGCGAAAGGTAGCTGCACGAGACCAGTCCGCCGCCGACAAAATATCGCTCAAGGCCCCCCCAGCCCGAAGAGCGCCCGAGGCCGCCGCACCCCTGACCGAGTGGGCGCCAAAAGAGGTCGCTACACCCGCCAGGGAGAGCAACCAACGAACCCACCTGGCTAAGGTAGGGCTCGAGACCGGCTGAAAAGGCCGAACATACGAGATGAGCAACTGAGAAGAAGAGGGAGACCGAAGGGCCGACGTACGTGCCAGGTAAGCCTGAACGCATCTGGCAACGCAAAGTTTAGGATCGTCGGACAGGTAAGGGTAGGCTACGGAAGAGGACAGAGATTTAGTCCTCCTGTGAATGGAGAAGCGAATACCGTCAGGCGAGAAAGAGATAGCCGAGGCATCGAAAGCCCGAACGTCAGAGACCCTGCGAAAAGACAAAAGACATAAGAGCAAGGTAAGTTTAGCTGACAACTGACGTAAAGACAGGGAATCGTTATCGGGCCAGGCCCGAAGGAAATCCAGGACCAGGGCCACATCCCACAGGGAGTCATACCGAGGGGCCGGAGGCCTGGACAATCGAATGCCCCGTAGCAAACGGCACACCAAAGGAGCCTTACCCACAGGCTCACCCGAAAAACCTACATGGCCAACAGAAACGGCTGACCGAAAAAGGTTAACAGTCCTATAAGACTTACCTTCCTGAAACAAGCCGGCCAGGAAATTAAGAACACCCTCTAAAGGGGCCGAATAGGGATCCATGTGTTGTCCCAAACACCAAGAAGCCCATCGTCCCCAAGCCGCCCGGTAAGACTTCCGGGTGCCCGGAGCCCAAGACTCTCGGAGCAGGGACTGAGTGACCTCCGATAGGCCCTGGACAAGCTGGGGTCCCCCGAGATTGTCCACAGGACCAGAGATAGGCGTCCCTCTAGGAGGAGGGGGTGAAACCGCCCCTCCGGGTCCGTCAGAAGAGACGGAAACACCGGAATGGCCAACGGATCCTGAACCGACAGTTCCAGCAGAGCCGGGAACCAGGGCTGCGCATGCCAAAGCGGAGTCACCAGAACCAAGGAGCCTCCTGCACGCCGAAGAAAGTGGACGACCCGAGGAATCAGGGCGAAGGGGGGAAAGGCATAAGCGCCGGACACCGGCCAAACCTGGGTGAAGGCGTCCGTCGCCAGGGCCTCCGGATCTGGAAGCCAGCTGAAGAACTCCCGGAGCTGGCGGTTCGTCCTCGACGCGAAGAGGTCTAGGTGTAGAGGCCCTCGGAGACGCAGGATGTCCTGGAAGACCCCCGGGTGAAGCCTCCAGTCGCTTGCATCTCTCCAATGTCTCGAGAACCAGTCTGCTAACAGGTTCTCCGGACCCGGAAGGTATTCCGCCTGCAAGGTGATGTTGCGAGGGAGACAAAAATCGAAGATGCCTTTCGTCAGATCGGCGAGAAGCTTGGAGCGCGTACCTCCTAGGCGGTTGATGTACCGCACCGCCGAGATGTTGTCCATACGGAGAAGAAGACAGCAATCGGAACGGTCCCTTGCCAAGCTGCGGATAGCGAACGACCCCGCAATCAGCTCCAGACAATTGATATGGAGGGATCGCTCCTCCAGCGACCAGGAGCCTCCCGTTGCCTCGGTGAGGGATGCTGCACCCCAGCCTAGGGAACTGGCGTCGGACTCCAGGATGAAATCGGGCTGGGACCCGAATATGGCCCGGCCGTTCCAGGCCTCCATATGACGAAGCCACCAATTCAACTCCTGACGAGCTTCTTGATCGAGCCGGATCGGCTGATCGTAGGAAGGAAGAGAGCGGAGGTGTCGCGCCTTCAAGCGCTGGAGAGCCCGGTAGTGCAAAGGGGCTGGAAAAATGGCCTGGATGGACGCTGAAAGCAGACCCACCACTCGAGCTAGCATGCGAAGGGAGCAAACCTCCTTCCGCAAAAGGACGCGGATCTCCTTCCGAATAGTCACCATCTTTGACCTCGGGAGACGCAGCATAGCCGCCTTGGAATCTATGATGAACCCCAGGAACTGAATCCGCTGACGAGGAACCAACTCGGACTTGAGCGTGTTGACGATGAAGCCCAACTGATGTAGCGACCGGACCACAAAATCCGTCTGTCCCTGGAGGAGAGTCCGACACCTGGAGAAAAGAAGAATGTCGTCGAGGTAAACAATACACGTAATCCCCCGAGAGCGGAAGAAAGCCATCACCGGCTTGAGGAGCTTCGTGAAGCACCAGGGGGCCGAACTGAGGCCGAACGGAAGAGAGCGGAATTGCCAAAGTTGATCGCCCCAGAGAAACTGAAGGAACTGCCTGTGATCCGGGTGGATAGGGACCGAGAGATAGGCGTCCTTGAGGTCCAACCTCGTGAACCAATCCCCTTCGGACATAAGGTCCCGTAAGAGATGAATACCCTCCATTTTGAAGTGACGGTAAGCCACGAATGCGTTGAGGGACCGGAGATTTATTACGGGGCGAAATTCTCCGGAGCGTTTCCGGACTAAGAACACAGAGCTGAGGAACGAGACGGGACCCCTGGACCGTTCGATAGCTCCCTTGGCCTGTAGAGACCGGAGCTCTGACTCTAAGAGATATTGGTCTGACGCGGATCTGACCGCCGGAGGAGGTTTGCTTACCTGGAACGGGGGAGACACGAAGTCTATCAGATACCCGCGAACCGTTTGGAGGATCCAAGGGTCTGACGTAATCCGCACCCAGTTGCGGAAAAAACGGGAGATCCTGCCAGCGACCTGTGGATGGGAAGAGAGACAGGAAACATCTGTACTCACCGAACCCTGAGCGTCCTCTGGGGAAGCCGGTAGAAGCTCTGCCTCTGCTGCCTCCACGTTGTGGAAAGGGTCGCTGCTGGAAAGCCCCACGGTAGGACGGTTGAGGCTGCTGGGGGTATCTGGAGCCTTGGAAAGAGTAACGGCTGGCGACCCGGCCCCGCGGTCGTCCAGCCCTGGAGGAAAAACGAGGGGCTGGCTGGAAAACCTTCCTCATGGAGAGCTTCGCTTTATTCCACGAAGACAGGAGGGAAACATGACGATTGAGCTCTTTGACAAAGGCGTCGCCAAAGAGCATTCCGTTGGCGGCTGCCCCCAAATCTTTGGAGCCCAGTTCTGCCAGCCGAGGATCCATACGGAGCAGGACCGCCTTACGCCGTTCTGTGGTAACGGCGACGTTGGCGTTTCCCAGAAGGCAGACAGTCCGGAGAGCCCATTCCCGGACAAGCTTGGGATCAAGGGGAGAGGCCTGGAGATAAGCCTTGTCTGCTAAAGACAAAATTTGGGTAATGGGGCCAACAAGATCCAGGATCTTATCCTGGGCGGATTTAAGACCCTGTTCCAAGCCCTTTCTAGGGTAGCGCGAGGCGGACAAAAGGGCGACCACATTAGGGTCAAGCTCAGGAGTGAGCGCCACCTTGTCGGGAATGCAGGGACGGGGACATTCAGCCCGTAGCTTATTGCGCACCTCCTTAGATAACGGTTTGCGCAGCCATTTGTGAATATATAGCGCAATGTGCTCAGGAGGAGCCCATTCCGTGGCTCTGGGATGGCGCATTGTGGTGGGGTCGAATAGGGCAGAACCGGAGGGGTCTACGACCGGTAGGTCCGTAGATGTAGAGGCAGAGTGGGGGGTAACCGAGGGGCCTCCGGAATGATGGGGTTCATTAAGAAGGGGTTCCTCCACCAAACACTCACGTACGTATCGTGAGTCTAGAGTCCTGGACGAGGCCAGGTTAAGTGACACCTCAGAATTATCAGAACCCTCTGCCTGCCATTCGTCTAAAATGGAGAGGGGTAGTTGGAGGGAATCCTCATCCCCAGCCGCATGGTGCACGGAGAGCAGGGAAGGGGCAGGAATTTTCGGGCGTTTGGCAGGAGCCTTGCCCTTGCCCGCTGAGGCACTGTTGCCCTTCCAGGGGCGTTTAGAAGATCTAGTCTCCTCCTCGGACTTGTCAGACCCAGAGTCTGAGATGACATTAGAAGGAGCCACCGGGGCTGGAGGTGGAGGAGGGGCTGACTGGGGTATAGATGCCGACATTTTAGAAATGAATGACTCCACAGAGGAGGAGAATTTGGAATCTAGCCATGCCATGAAGGCGTCTTGGCTCGGGGCATTATCCTGGGACATGATAGGATCACAGGGGCTCAGCCTGATGTATATAAGGATATGAGACAGGGACTCAGCCTGCCGAAAGCCAATGTGATAATGGCCCTCAATATATATGCGCACAACAGGGGCTCAGCCTGTATAGTGTGACAGGGGCTCAGCCTGTCTGAAGCCAGAAGCAATAGAGGCTCCAACAATAAACTCTGAGGCACACAGAGAATAAAATTCAGGGGCTCTGAAATAGAGAAACCTGCAATAAAAAACAGATGAATAGAAATGACAAACGAGTAGAAAATATAAACAGACTGAAAATAAATCATAAATGGCGACCAAATCATTAAAATACCCGAGATCCGGCCGCCACCAAAAACATGGCCGCCGAAAACGGCATCAAGGAGTCAAAAAAGGAAACCAAGATGGCCGCCGCCACAGAAAAACCGGGAAATATCAAAAATGGCGGCGAAATCTCGCGAGGCGAGATCTCCCCGTCAAACCAACATGGTGTGAGGGAAAAGAGCACAAGAAAAGCCCGCGAAAACGGCGAAAACCGCCGGTAGCGGCTCCACCAGCACAGCGAAACGGCGGCAGACAGAAACGCCGACAGCAGAGAGAAAAACCAGTAAGTGTGGTACTGACCCTGGGGGGGGGGGGGTGCTAGTGGAGAAACCAAAAAGCCCTCAGGAGAGGACTAAAATGACAAGGAATAAAGCCTAGGGAATCATTCCATAAAAGGCAAGAAACATACAGAAGACACAGTAATGGATAATATATCAAATATTATTAAAACAGAAATCTGTAATAAACGAATCTGACCTGTCACTATCGGTGAGCAGCAAAGAAAGAGGAAGTGGAAGGACTGGCTAGGGTGTATATACCTTGTGGTGTATGCCTATTGGTTGTTTTTTCTTTGTCAATGTTTCTTTCTTTGCTGCTATTGGTGAGAAGTAAAGGAAGATATGCAAAATAGGAAGCCTCCTGTCTTGCCTTAAAATGATAGTTATTAACCTGAAATTATTTTACCCTGCCAGATGTACTAGTCGCTATAAACTCTCTATTCGACTTATACTTGCAAATAAACATCATCAGAAAGATTCATATATTTTTGAATTTAAATGTGTTCTGCTCTGAACTTCATTACCCTACTTCTCTGGACCCGTTCATAAGTTCCTTTCCTCCCGTATATTCTTATATTCCTTATTCATTATCTCTCCCCAGTGCCTCCAACTAGTCTCTTTAAACATCCTTCAGACGGATGGCACGACTCCATCTCCATTTAAAACCCTCTTAAGGGGAAATTATCATAAGCCGATGCAATATTATGTGTGTAATGGGATATAGAGCAACTATAACTTTCTAACACCACCAAAGGATTCTATCCTAATGTTTAGGAAGTGCTTACAAACAATTTACTTTTTATTTTCTAAAAGAATATGTTTTAACAATCACAGTAATAGAGAGTGCCAGAATTAATTTAAAGGATTAATTTAAATGTTACCAATGAGCTGACTTTAAGAATCCTGAAAGTATTATTTTTCGAAAGAAACATTGTGTGGCATCATTCCAATTTTGTTAGTGCAAGGCAAAAATATAATAATAATAATAATAATGTCAATAATAATATCAGTAATAATGATAATTTTATTATCTTGGGTAAACAGGACCTAACTAGTAGTGCATAATTGAATAATTACGAAAACCCTGCTCAATTGAGTTTACAATCTAGAAATGGTTTCAAACCAGGATATTACATATGTTCAGTGCAGTGTGATGTCAGGATACCCGTTGTATCTTATGACATCACAGCCCCGCTTATGTATTGAGTCATCACATCTTGACAAAGCTATTTGTAGATTCCAATAAAAACACTGATTCCAGCTAAAGGGTTAACATTATAGTTCAGTAGAATAGCATTGATATTTCTGTTCCCTTTTTAGAGGGGTTTTGTCTACGGTTCATTGGCTTCAAAATAACCCAGTAAACTTCTCTGACCTTAGACAAGGATTTTGAATAGTTTATCACATCATTTCATATTTATGCGGGAGAAAAAAAAGACTCTGAAGGATATCTTGTAATTGCTTCTGATACACGGGGACGTCTGTTTGTATTCTCACTTGTTTTTATTATTAATGACTTAGATGTCGAAGGAGGAGAGAGGTCAACAATCTCTTCCACATAAGAGATGGAAGAATTGGGTCTGTGATAATATCAGAGGTAAAGATTAGAAACATAGAAAATGTCGTCAGATCAGACCCGTTCGGCTTAAACAGGCATGAGGTGACTCGATTTGGCATGATCTGTGGCCATGAATAGCCATTCCTGAATGTCTTTGGCCGGTGTAACTTGTAGCGTCCTTTTTTTGTCACCTAATCCGGTTAATCACCATCCACCCACGCAATTTCCTTTAAAAATAGAAACAAGCGTTTTAATGCAAATTAGATAATAAATATACATGGGTGCGTATATTTATGTTGATTTATGTTTAATAGGCTTTAATATAATGTATATTGTATTATTATTTAAATGTATTTCAAATTAGTTTGTCTCCAGCAGACACGGAGGGAAACTAAAATATCGTCTAGGAAGGCACGATATCCAAATATAACGTCTAGCTTTGTAAGCATTCCATGTATCACCACCAATGGCCTCTTTACAGATATACATTTGTGTTAATATTGGATACAGTATAAAATAATTATAATATCTTTAATTGTGTTAAAGGTGTCTCCCAATAGAACTTTTCTTTGGTTTCAATGACTGTTTTTAATCAAAGTTAAATTAAAAGTTCTTCCTAATGATAAACAAAATATACTCAAAACACACACATACACACACATATATATAGTTATATTTATGTCTAATTTATTTATCTTAGAAATTAAGTAAGAGGCTGCTAGTCCTTATATCTAGAGCCACTGGAATTTAATCTACTCTTCCCCAAGCACGCTTTCTTTCTGTATATGATCAGAGTGTGTAGGTATATGAAAATGGGTAATTCTGCTTTAGACTGGACTGGTTTAGAGATCTGCATACAGGGCCAGACTGGGGATAACTAGGCGGACCTGGCACTTTAAGGCCAATGGCCACCTAATGACGTTTAATGTGGCCTTGGACACACACAGGCGCATGTGATGTTTTTATGCTCATGACGCATGCGGGTGGCCATATCCAGTCAGTGCCCGTTCGGGGCAGGTGAGTAGGGAGTCTCGTCAGCCAACAGCCCACTTTGCATTTGCCCTAGGTGCCAGATGGCCAGTCTGGGCCTATCTACGTATCTGCTGCAGGGCCGGACTGGGACTGAAAAGCAGCCCTGGAAAAATTTGGAGACCAGCCCCATATAGTTTATCTCACGGTCGCGCTCTTTAACCACACGCACCCCTTATACATACCCGACTCACACTATTCGCCATTCTTTTTATCTCATTATTTGTATTAAAATGCCAGAAAGCAAAAGTTTTAAAAGGCCCTAATAAATGAAATACATTACACATAATGGGATCAAAACATTTGCTACAGCGAACATTTTAGATGAAAAAGTTCAGTGGAACAAAACAGTGATCACATTATTCTTCACGATATTCTGGTAAGAAACTTTTGTTTCTTTATTAATTCATGTAGACTATTTTTTCATATTTAATATAAGCTATGATTGAGACATGTTTGTTTTTTTTTCCTTTTATTTGCCAACCTACACCCGAGTTATGCACATCTGCCCCCAGGCTTGCCACTCTGCCCCCCTGATATGCCTTCTAACCCCCTATATGCCACCCTGCCTCCAGAAATTCCTTATACCCCCTATATGCCACTCTGTCCCATGATATGCCTTTTAACCCCCTGTATGCCACTCTGCCATATAGGGGTCAAAAGGCATATCATGGGACAGAGCGGCATATAGGGGGTATAAGGCATTCCTGGAGGCAGAGTGGCAAAAAGGGGGTTAAAAGGCATATCATGGGGCACTCTGCCTCCAGAAAAGCCTTATGCCCTCCTATATGCCACTCTGCCTCCCCGATATGCTTTATACCCTCCTATATGCCACTCTGCCCCATGATATGCCTTTTAATCCCTTATATGCCACTCTGCCTCCCTGATATGCTTCAATCCTCCTATATGCCCCTCTGCCCCGTGATATGCCTTTTAACCCCCCTTTTGCCACTATACCTCCAGATATGCCTTTTGACCTCCTCTATGTCACTCTGCATCCAGAAATGCCTTATACCCCTATATGCCACTCTGTCTCATGATATGCCTTCTAACCTCCTATATGCCACTCTGCCATATAGGGGGTTAAAAGGCATATCATGGGACAGAGTGGCATATAGGGGGGTATAAGGCATTTCTGGAGGCAGAGTGGCATAAAGGGGGTTAAAAGGCATATCATGGGGCACTCTGCCTCCAGAAAACCCTTATGCCCCCCTATATGCCACTCTGTCCCATGATATGCCTTTTAACCCCCATATGCCACTCTGCCTCCCTAATATGCCTCAACCCTCTTATATGCCCCTCTGCCCCGTGATATACCTTTAACCCCCTTTTTGCCACTATACCTCCAGATATGCCTTTTGACCTCCTATGTGTCACTCTGCATCCAGAAATGCCTTATACCCCTATATGCCACTCTGTCCCATGATATGCCTTTTAACCCCCTATATGGCAGAGTGGCATATAGGGGGTTAGAAGGCATATCATGGGACAGAGTGGCATATATGGGTATAAGGCATTTCTGGAGGCAGAGTGGCATAAAGGGGGTTAAAATGCATATCATGGGGCACTCTACCTCCAAAAAAGCTTTATGTTCCCCTATATGCCACTCTGTCCCATCATATGCCTTTTAATCCCCTATATGTCACTCTGCATCCAGAAATGCCTTATACCCATATATATACGCCACTCTGTCCCATGATATGCCTTTTAATCCCCTATATGTCACTCTGCATCCAGAAATGCCTTATACCCATATATATGCCACTCTGGCATATAGGGGGTTAAAAGGCATGTCATGGGACAGAGTGGCATATAGGGGGTTGAAAAGGCATTTCTGGAGGCAGAGTGGCATATAGGGGGATACACTTACATACACACACATGCTGAAAACACATTCAAAAAAATATTATACATTTTGTACAAAAAAATACATTACTTTACTCACCTTCTACTTCTCTTCACTGACCTGACATCCGGTGCTGCAGCAGTCTGAGTGCGAGGGGGCGGAGCTTCCACCTCACGCTGCTCCCATCACTATGCAGCCATCAGATTGCTGGGAATGTAATCTGAACAGCCGGTGCGTGCTGATGCCCCCGGCCGGAGCTACTTTAACACTTTTTTTTTTATTTATATGGTAAGCAGGATCGGCTCGCCATATAAAGTAAAAAAAAAAGTATTAAAGCAGAGCCGGCCGGCGGCATCAGCACGCACCGGCCGTTCAGATTACATTCCCAGCAATCTGATGGCTGCATAGTGATGGGAGCAGCGTGAGGGGTGAAAGGTCAGTGCGAGGGGGCGGAGCTTTCACCCCTTACGCTGCTCCCATCACTAGGCGGCCATCGCACACGGCTGCTGGGTGCCGATGCGGCCGGCCGGCGATACTGTAATACATTTTTAAAATTTAATATGGCAAGCCGGACCAGCTTGCCATATTAAATTAAGAAAAAAGTATTATAGTAGCGCCGGCCGCATCAGCACCCAGCGGCCGCTCAGATTAGATTTCGGGCAGCCTGGGGGGCAATTGCCCCTGGTCCCAGCCCGCCCCTGGTCCCAGCCCACGGACCTTCCGGCCCACCGGGAAATTTCCCGGTATCCCGGTGGGCCAGTCCGGCCCTGATCTGCTGCAGCTGAATTAAACACTGTTGATTTACACAAATAGGTTAAGGTAAACACATTCATTATGGAATCTTGATTATGGCAATCAGGACTGGCTAATCATGGATGCCATACCTAGAATGTAAATATATGTTGTAGTCAGAAATATTTCTAAGTCCCCGGGCTAAATAGTGTGTCAAAAATACAGTGAAGCTTGACAGGCGTTTTCTTTTAAGTATGTGACAGTTTCAACTATAAGCAGAGAAGGACATGATGGCATCACTTCATGGCTGTCAGCTCCGACAGTCAAGAGGTATATCTAAGGACAACATGCCGGCCAGGAGCATCTTTCATGAGCAGGCCTGAAATTCCATCATTATTTATCTGGAGCTCTGTACGAAAACCGAAATGGTACCGACGGAAAGTTTATTGGAACACGTTCGACTCGCTGACGCAAGCCACCATTCAAAAAAGATAGCTAGGCCTTTGCCGCCGGTGTGGTATTCGTAATGTTCTGTTGTTCTGTCATCACTGAACTTAACATCCGACAAAAGTAATTTATAAAATTCCAAGTGCAGATGTTGTGCAAAATTGTTTTTTTAAATTATTTGCTCGGTGGTCCAACAAAAAATGAACTTGATAGTAATAATATTCCTATTTCAAATGTATCTTAAATATATAATTAATAGATATTCTCCCTGTTAATTTATTTCAAACTTGTAATGGCACAATAAGGTGGAAGACAAAGGTCTAGACAAATGAAAATCAATTAAAAACATATAAGCATTATAAATATTTTTATATAAAGTTTCCATCTGCTATATGTTCTGTAAATGAAGTTATCGAATGTGACACCAGACACACACAAACATACTGAGACACATGTTCACAAATGAACATACCCAGACAAACACATACACACTAACATATCCAGACAAACACATATATGTATATATATATGTGTATATATATATGTAACCCTTTTTTTACCTTGCTCTGCTGCCAGGCTGGTAGTTACATACTTCAGTGACGCTGGTGACAGGAAACCTGAGCCTCCGCAATTGCTGGGAGATTGGGACATCTTCTTTCTTTATACAGTGCCTCCACTCAGTGATTTGTACTATGTTGAGTAGGGGAACCCACCCACTGAGAAATGGCCCCTTTCACACAAGAAAATAACACACAACTGAAATGCAAATTATTTATAGAATATATTAAAATAAACAGGTATTATAATATAAGGACCCAGCTGCTGTGCCTATGCAGTTCAGTTCTAGCAGTGGGTGCACAGTCCTGAGAATATATATATAACACAGATAACTGCCAACAGCCGCTCCCCACCCCAAATGTAGGTGTTCTTCCCACCCAGATGTCCCTGTATTGGTGCACTGTTGGGGCCCTTGATGCAGGTAGCGCTACCCGGGGAGACAAGGATATATTTATGTTGATAGATATATTTAAGTGAAGTACCTCTCCTTAATGTCTTCAGGCAGCTCTAGGATGCTGCCCCTTTAACCTCCTGGCTGAGAATAATAACTGTCTTCCCACACAGATGTCTGTCTGCAGCTCTGCTTTCACCTCACTGGTACAGGATGCAGGACTTGGACGCTCTGGGTACTTGCAGTCTGTCACACTCACTCAGGAACATACAGCACCATGCTGTATCCTCTGCACACTTCTACTTCAACTTCAGTGTACTGCTTGGATGTCAGCAGTACACACACTAAAGGCAACGGGTTTACTTCAGGCCTGCTTACAGGGAGGGCAGTCTGTCTCTCTTCCTTCTTCACTCCCCTGCCTAGCTCTGCCCTTCCAGAAGTTTCTTTCTAGACCATCTCCTCTGATAGGCTGAGAAACATTCCCTAGCTTAGGCAAACTGACATATGTCCCATTGAGATACTGATTGGCTCAGAGGAGACAAGTAACCTGGTGCTGGAAGGAAAGGTCAGTATCCATGACAACCCAGCTGTAATGTTATAAGACAAAATAACTGCACTGGGTTACACCCTCCGCCTCGAAAAAAAATATCCTGCCTCCCACTGGCAGGAACAGAACATCCTAGCAAAGTATAAAACAGTAAAACACAACATGGTACGTGATACACGAACAGCGACTTAGAACAGTAAAGCACTCTCACCAAGAATTTCGGTTAGGGCGTGCAACACATTTATCAATTTATTGTACATGGGTTGGGACTGAAAGTAGGTGGGTTCCCCAATGTTGTCATATGTTAGAAACCTTGGTGGCCTTCTATTTCTGCTGCTGCGACCCAGATTCCTCTGAGGAAGTCCTCTGGTATCTTCAGCACAAGGTCTTCCCCTTGCACTGTTGGGGAGGGGTCCAGTCGCTTGAGGCTCTGGTTCTCCCATAGTACTTAAGTCTCTTTCAGAGGAACCTGGGACAAAGCTAGGGCTTTCAGGATTCAGACAATTTGGAGGAGAATCGTGGACAGAAGGTTGGGGTAAAGTCCACCAGTCTTGTTCACAGCCAGATTCAGCAGCTCCTCTGCTAACAGGAACAACTCCACTAGAACCTTCTCCAGGGTCAATTGTTGATGGAGGTTGCATACTAGGGCCCTCATTTCCATTACTCTGACTATTTTCAGGAAAAGCCACAGGTAATAAGTGATTCCTGTGCCATGCCTTTATCCGGCCTTCAGGCCCCTTGATTCTGTACACGGGAATCCCTGGGATCTTGGAAACAACTTCAAACAAGATGTCTTTCCAACGGTCAGCCAACTTGTGTTTTCCTGGAATGCCTAAATTTCTCAGTAGGACTTTGTCTCCAGGCTGAATGTCCTTATAACGTACTTTAGTATCATACCTTTGCTTGTTATCTTCATTCAGCTTGGCTGTGGCCTGCTCAGCCAACCCATAAGCCTTTTGTAAGTTCTCCTTTAATTGCCTGACATATCGGTAGTGAGATCCATGGTTCATTCCATCTGAGGACACTCCCAGGCGGATGTCAATGGGCAATCTTGCTTCTCTTCCAAACATCAAAAAATACGGGGAGAAGCCAGTGGATTCATGCCGTGTACAATTGTATGCATGAACCATCGCTTCTACATGCCGACTCCAGGACCTTTTCTCACAATCTTTAAGTGTCCCTAACATATTAAGCAGAGTTCGGTTGAACCTCTCAGGAAGAGCATCTCCCTCAGGGTGGTATGGGGTCGTTCTAGACTTTTCAATCTGAAGTAGCTTCAACATCTCATAAATAAGCTTACTTTCAAAATCTCTACCTTGATCGGAGTGCAGCCGGTTTGGGAACCCATAATGTACAAAGAACTTTTGCCATAATACTTTAGCAACAGTGGCAGCTTTCTGATCTTTTGTTGGGTATGCTTGGGCGTACCTGGTGAAATGATCAGTAATCACCAAAACATTGCTGGTGCCAGTAGAATCGGCTTCTATGCAGAGAAAATCCATGCAGACTAAATCCATGGGGCCCGAACTCCTAAGGTGGCCCATGGGTGCAGCTCTGGTAGGTAGGGTCTTCCTCTGGATGCATCTTCTGCACCTCCGGCAATACAGCTCTACAGATTCTCTCATCCCAGGCCAGTAGAAGCGATCTCGTATCAACCCAAAGGTTTTGTCTACTCCTAAATGGCCATGGTGGTCATGAAGAGACCTCAGGACCATCCCTCTATACCTTTGAGGTAGGACTAATTGTTTCCTGCCAGGATGATCATGGTATTGTATAATACGATACAGGAGTTTATTTTCAATATGGAATCGACGCCACTCCTTCTTAAACTGTTGTTGTAGCTCAGCGGGTAAATCATTCAAAAGCTTAAGATTATTAGTCTTCACAGCTCTTAACAAACGACCAACTACAGGATCTTGGTTCTGGGCTTTTTGCTTTTCCTCTATTCGAATCATGGACCACAGGGGAATTGTGGCTGGAAGGCACATAGCCTCTGGAATGGCTTCAGGCGTACAGCTGAGAGAGTCTATACACCGCAACTCTGAGAAATTTACCCACTCATTTTCCACTGTTGAGGTTTGGCAAAGGGCTCTGACTCCTGGGCCAGGGATCTCAACCCACTCCTCTTCATCTCTCACTGCAGGCAATCCAGGTCGTCTAGATAGAGCATCAGCCCCCACATTCGTTGGTCCTGCCTTGTATTTCAATGAAAACTCATAATTGGATAACGCAGCTAACCACCGATGACCTGTAGCATCCAACTTGGCTGTAGTCAAAATGTAAGTGAGAGGATTGTTGTCAGTTCGCACCTCAAACTTAACACCATACAAGTAATCATGCAACTTCTCCACAATAGCCCACTTAAGGGCAAGGAACTCTAATTTATGTACTGGATAATTCTTCTCACTTCCGGTTAAACTCCGACTGATATAGGCCACTGGCCTAAGCCCTTCAGGATATAGTTGGTGTAGGACACCCCCAAGTCCTTCCAAACTCGCATCCACGTGTAAAACATATGGCTTGTCAGGATCAGCATAAGCTAGAACGGGCGCCTCAGTCATCTTCTGTTTAAGAAGCTGAAAAGCCTCTTCACACTCTGAAGTCCACTTTTCCCCAATAGGGTCTTTGGGGTGACGAATTTTGCGCCCCTTTTTAACAGGTTCCACTTGCAGAAGATTGTGGAGACTTCGGGCTATCTTGGAGTAGCCTTCCACAAAACGCCGGTAATAGCCACAAAATCCCAAGAAAGAACGCAACTCCTCAATGTTACTTGGTTTGGGCCAGTTAACAACTGCTTCAATTTTGGCAGGGTCTGTGGCCACTCCTTCAGCGGATACGATGTGTCCAACATATGTAACTGAATTCTGAGCAAATTTGCACTTATCTAATGAAAGTTTGAGACCTTCAGCCTGTAAACGATCTAACACTTTCAGCAGCCGCTTTTCATGCTCTTCGGGATTCTTTCCAAATACAATTATGTCATCCAGGTAGACCAGACACTCCCTTGGATTCAGATCCCCTAATGTCTTCTCCATTAGTCGTTGGAAAGTGGCTGGAGCTCCGGTTACACCTTGTGGCATACGGGTAAATTGGAAAAACCCCAAGGGACAAATGAATGCAGTCTTCTGCTGATCTTCTTCTCTCATAGGTACTTGATAGTATCCAGACCGTAGATCTAAGACACTAAACCACTTGCTCCCGGTTAAGGCATTCAGGAGGTCTTCTATCCTTGGCAGTGTATACTGATCAGGGATAGTTCTCTTATTCAATGTGCGATAATCAATGCACAGGCGCACTGAACCATTCTTCTTTCTCACCACGACTATGGGAGAAGCATACTGACTTCTGGACTCACAAATAATTCCAGCCTCTTCCATTTCTTGAAGTATGTTTCTCACATCTTCAATATCTCGAGGAGCAATTCGTCGGGATCTCTCACGAAAGGGAGCAGGATCATTCAGCCTAATGCTATGCTGGGCACTTTTGGCACAGCCCACATCCATATCTCCTGTAGAGAAGGCCCCTTCTCGGGATCTAAGAGCCTTCAACAGTCTCTCTGTCCATTCTGGGGATAGGTGGGACCCATCCAGATTGAACTTTAGGTCTCTGGAAGAATTTTCTTCACAATTTACTGTCAGCATCGTGAGAGGGGTTATCTCTTCCAGAAGGTGGATAACTCCCAACTGCTGACAATGATCTATACAAATATCAGTAGCAGATCGATTGAAGACAGTTACTGCAAATATGTCGATCTTCTGACTTCTCCAGTCTTTCACTTCTGGCATAATAGTCCAACCTTTAATGGAGTCTTCCTCAGGAAGGGATTCCAGGCAGAACTGACAATCCCCAGAAAACATACCTTCTCCCAAGACTGCAACAGCTGTAACAGACTTAATTTCTCCAGGCTTTAGAGAAACAGGTTGGGGGCCCCAATAATGAAACTGTCCAGTTTGGGTCTCAAGAGCCAATTTATGACATTCTTGTCTCAGGGCTGGTTCTAGTTCTTCCATCCTTTTCATATAGACATCTCCCACTTCCTTCAGGTAGGTTTGCAACAGACCTCGAACCATGTGAGTGTTCGTCCCAAGTATAATGGGAATACCAGGCCGACCTAGGTTTGGACACACTAAGGCTTCAACATCCATAGGATACACCATTCCAGTGTCCAGCTGAGGAATCACAATCTGCACCTTGACGACTCCTTCGACAGGATAAGCCTGGGAACTCAACCCCCACAACTTGACATCATCTGCTGGCAAGATAGGTAAATGGCTTAGATGCTCATCGTAGAATGGACGGAAAATTATAGTTACTTGGGAGCCTGTGTCCAGCAATGCTGAGGCATGAATCCCTTCAACCATAAGAGATATGAGAGACTTTGGGCCTATCCTAATATCTGTAGACAGTTCATCATTACTTTTACTAGGTAGCTTTTTCCTTTGCTTCCTTTGCTTCTTCTTCCTCTGATATTTAAGCTCTGTAGGACTCTGTTCAATAGTTAGGACTTCTACATTAGCAGAACCAGCCTTAAGAGGGCATTTACTTAGCAGATGTCCCTTTTGTCCACAGTTGAAACACTTAAATTCTCTCCTCATCTCGGGCTGTGGCCACGCTCTAGGAGTCTTCTCTGAGTCTTTGGGTTGAGCATCCACTTTCTTTTCCTTGAACTCAGTTTTCCGTTCTTCCTTTCCAGAGGCTTTGGTGTCAATTCCCTTTTGGCTAGCTGCATAGGAGAATTCCTTCTCAATGGCTTTAGCCTCCTTTATTAGATCTGAAAAGCTAAGGGGACCTCTAGATCGCAACAGAGCAGTTAAGGACATAACTCTATTATCCTGTGAACGAGTCCCTCTAAGTACTTGTTTTCTTCTGTATGCATCAATTTCACCTCGAGAAATTATCTTCTTTTCAAACAGCTTACCTAATATCAACTCTAAGCGAACCAAATAAGCAGGGAGTTTCTCCTTTTCTTTCTGGATGGTATTATAGTACTGAGTTCGTAGTTCATCCTCTGTATCATCATCTCCATAGACTTCATTCAACACCTCAATAATATCATTGGCTGTTGAGTCAGGGTATAGCAAGAGATGATGTCTCACTAATTCCAATGCTGGAGTTTTCAAACCTTCAATGATTCGTTGACGTTTAACATTCTCAACACAGGTCCACTCTTCTAACATCTGGACTGCATTACTTTTCCAGGTAGAGAAATCCTCCTCACCTGTGGGCACAGGCATAACACCGGAAAAGGTTTTCAACTTCCTGTAGTGCTGTTCATGAGATGCTTGTACAACACTTTTAGACAGCTGAGCCAGTACTTCAGTTAAGGATGGACTTGTCTCATTTCTCTGAGTAACAGGGGTGGTATGATACTTCTTTCGAGATCTGTCTCGCGTGGGCAGCTTAAGATGCTTCCTTACAGTTTCACAACCGCTCTCACTGTCACTATGGATTTCGGTATCAGAGTCGGGGCTGAAAATGTTGTCATTGTCCCCATCGTTGACTTCACCGTCATCGTCGCTATTTTCATAAGCGTAAATCAAAGGACTGCCAGGTATATGTGTCCCTGGCAACTGTATACACATAGGACCATCTTCCTTGTTCAGAGGTCCATAGCCTCTTACTAGAGCCACAGCCAATCCTGCTGTTTCATCCTTCCGGGTCTGTACTAGACGAAAATGCTCTAATCCTTGTATCTGTCGAATGGCATCATCAAAACTTTTTCTTTTTAATGCAAGAGGTATATTGCATATAGCCACAGCCTGGTTAGGTGGAATAGATTTTCGCAGTGCCCATTCCCGAACTTCTAGGGAGTTGGGGTACGAAATGCTACTAATAACTCTATTAACGTCCCAACTCATCTCAGCAGTGCCTCCATCTGTAACCCTTTTTTTTACCTTGCTCTGCTGCCAGGCTGGTAGTTACATACTTCAGTGACGCTGGTGACAGGAAACCTGAGCCTCCGCAATTGCTGGGAGATTGGGACATCTTCTTTCTTTATACAGTGCCTCCACTCAGTGATTTGTACTATGTTGAGTAGGGGAACCCACCCACTGAGAAATGGCCCCTTTCACACAAGAAAATAACACACAACTGAAATGCAAATTATTTATAGAATATATTAAAATAAACAGGTATTATAATATAAGGACCCAGCTGCTGTGCCTATGCAGTTCAGTTCTAGCAGTGGGTGCACAGTCCTGAGAATATATATATAACACAGATAACTGCCAACAGCCGCTCCCCACCCCAAATGTAGGTGTTCTTCCCACCCAGATGTCCCTGTATTGGTGCACTGTTGGGGCCCTTGATGCAGGTAGCGCTACCCGGGGAGACAAGGATATATTTATGTTGATAGATATATTTAAGTGAAGTACCTCTCCTTAATGTCTTCAGGCAGCTCTAGGATGCTGCCCCTTTAACCTCCTGGCTGAGAATAATAACTGTCTTCCCACACAGATGTCTGTCTGCAGCTCTGCTTTCACCTCACTGGTACAGGATGCAGGACTTGGACGCTCTGGGTACTTGCAGTCTGTCACACTCACTCAGGAACATACAGCACCATGCTGTATCCTCTGCACACTTCTACTTCAACTTCAGTGTACTGCTTGGATGTCAGCAGTACACACACTAAAGGCAACGGGTTTACTTCAGGCCTGCTTACAGGGAGGGCAGTCTGTCTCTCTTCCTTCTTCACTCCCCTGCCTAGCTCTGCCCTTCCAGAAGTTTCTTTCTAGACCATCTCCTCTGATAGGCTGAGAAACATTCCCTAGCTTAGGCAAACTGACATATGTCCCATTGAGATACTGATTGGCTCAGAGGAGACAAGTAACCTGGTGCTGGAAGGAAAGGTCAGTATCCATGACAACCCAGCTGTAATGTTATAAGACAAAATAACTGCACTGGGTTACATATATATATATATATATATATATATATATATATATATCATATAGTAAAATGTACACATTTTCTGTAAATTTTTACTTTTCAGTCTGTATACAAAAAATAATTGTCCTTGTTCTCTTTTAATTCATCAAATGGGAATATGTATTCAGAGGTTGGGCAGACTGGATGGGCCAAATGGTTCTTATCTGCCGTCACTTTCTAGGTCTATGTTGCTCATGATAAGAGTTAATAAATCTTGGCTGTTGACAGCAGACAGAGCTTCCTCTGGGAATAATCTAACTAGATTTCGGGTTTTTCCCAAAGTTGAATGACAATTCGGTAGGTAACATGGACCAGGTACTATTCATCTTATTAAATAAACTCTTACTGGCATCCCTTATGGAATACGTAACATGATCTGCTGTTCATTTGTGTAAGCGGACGTATGGAAGAGACATATGCCCAGAGACAAGACTTTATTTCAACGAGCTTCTCTGCGGAATGTATGGCAAAGCAAGGCTGAAATTGAGCTATTCACATGAGTACCTACATAATCGCCATTCACACTGTGAACTCCAACATTCACTGTCAACAGATGCAATACACACATACAGTGCAGTTTTGGTCTGAGGCTATCTCGCGAAAACACTTCAATCAAATGGACCATAAATAAGCGAATGCCTTTTGTATCGGAGCAATAGAAATTCAGAGATGAAAAAAGTCGCGTTCACGCTGTGAGTTTTTTTTTTTGCATTAGACTACAGAAACCTTTAAAATATTTGTAGGCTTCAGTGCATCCCTGCTGAACAGTGTCATCTGAATCAGCAACTTTTATAAGACTCTTCTTAAGGCTGTATACATTTAGTCACTAAACAGGACAGATGATGGCATTTGTGAAGCAAATAACAAAGGGACTTAAATATCATATAGACTTCCCGTAATCACCTTCTGTAATATTCTTTGATGAGCGTCCGTAATATCCTGGACATTGTGTGTCTCAATGTATAAATCTAGCTTGTTATAGGTATGAAATTAAGATTCTGCATCATTAAACAATGTGCTAACATTCTGAGAACGCATAAGGCTTGTGACTTTTGGAGGACTGTAGGTAGACATCAGTAACTAGATTATCAGCTGGCATGAGAATGTTAGCATTGTGGACTCATTTTATAGTCCATCCCTTGATGTGTCTTGAATATCTTGGATGTGACTCCCTTTGATAGGTCAATATTTGGTTTTAGCGTTGGCTTTCTTTTCCAGGAGCTCCTAGGCATGAAGTGTATTAGGGAAGACTAAAGCATCTCAATATGTATAGCTTGGAAAGAAGAGAAAGGAGATGTGGGAGAAACATTTAAATACTTAAAGGGGCTTTTACAAAGTATAGGAGGGCAGTTCAGTTTAAAGGAGGAGAAATGACAGAGATCATCTTCTAAAACTAGAGGGTCAGAGGCTCAGATGAAATGTAAGGAAGTTTTACTGAGAGGGTGGTAGATAAACATAACAGCCTCCCAGTGCCAGTCAGTGTAATGGAAAAGCGTCCCAATACTTTTTTTTACATATAGTGGATTAAAAGGATTGACCAAAGGCTTTGAAGGTAGCAAATATCCATTCAGGAAGAAAATGAGTACAAACCTTCTGTTCAAATTCTTACGTTCTTCACAATCATTTCTTCTTAAAAATAGATCGTGACATTTCTAGACTGCTCTTTTCTGACACATTTTTGATTAGCTGCTATCTTTGTTAAATAATTAGCTGTTGTCCCGCTGCATTTTAGGAGAGTTCCAAATATATAGCACCAATTGTGTTTATTTTATATGTGCAGTAGAAAGAAAAATGCTGTTAATTCTTAATATAGAAGAGCTAATCATGTCTATACAGGCAATCAACAGCTTGACTTGACTTCTAAACGGCAGGTTAGAGGCTTTGTTTACATTTAATTGAAACTTTGAGCATGATAACCGAAGAAATTGACACGTGTGTATTCCCCCCCCCCTTTCAAGAAGTTTAAACAAATTACAGAACATTAGAAACCTCTAAGATTTTGTTTCTGCTGGTATGGAAACCTGCCAAGCCTTTTTAACTAGTCAGCAGTTTCTCCTAATCACATGATTAAGGGCTACAATCGAAGAATACAGCAAACAAAAACAAAACAACTTCCATCTTGATCAGATTCCAAAATGGAACCCCCCCTTTTGGACTTTGGGTTACAGGCTTAAGTCACTGGTGGTTGTCAGTAGTAGCTATAAAACCAATATTCACTCCAACAATAAATAAAATTTATGGCAACTAGAGGCTTATGCCAAAAAAGTGCATTTATTTTTGGCACTAACAGATGCCCTGTGGGGGAAAAACTTTAGTTGCCCAGAGTTTTATTTATTGTTGGCATGGAGTCATATCCTGGTTTTATATCGACAGTCAAACAATCTCATTAATATGAAATCAGGTGGTGATTGTTATTTATATATTTACTGTATTATAATTTTTTTTTCTTTTATTTATACCAACAATTACAGTTCATACATTCAAAGGGTCTGATACAACTAGACTTGATAGACTATGATGAACCAAAAGGGTCCCCCTCAAATCTTAATATCTAGAGTATATATATTAAGTAAAGGCGCTGGAGCAGCACACTTATTAAATGCAGACCTCAAGGTATATGGTTGACTTAAGTGAATTAGCTACCAATCTAGCAACTCATAAAAGTTAGACTATCTTGAATCTAAGACGAGAACAAGGACTGATTATTGTCCTCACATCGGAAAAAAAGGCAGACTGGTTGGGCCGAATAGGCCTGTTCTGCCGTCAAATTCTATTTTTACATAAGGTACATTTACCTTTCCAATAATAAAGATAAACCAAGCAGCAAATGTATAAAATGTTATTGTCGGGTGTCATACTTTTGTACCCTCAATGTCTCTATGCATGTATTCCTCTTTGATAGTTTGTTGGCTGTGTTTAGATTATTAAAGTCAACCGTGCTGATGGTCTTTAACTGCCAAGTTGTTTCTAAAATGAACTAGATTGTCAGTCTGCTATAACCCTATAGCAAGCAAAGTAAAATCACACTGCTGTCGATGCCAAAGTTGCCTTAGAAGTCCTTATAACATTGTTTGGAATGTTACTACAGTACTTTAACACAGACAAAACTGTCTTGTTAGCATCATCATTATCATAATTTCAGTAAGGTCATCTCAATGATTACTTCCAACCAGTATCATCATCATTATCGTCGTCCTTCCTTTGCATTTCACAGACTGTATCATCCTACTGATGACTTCTTTAAAGGTGAAGTAACATTCCACACACACACAAAAATTGCTTGCTCCAGAACCGCGCTTCAGAAATTCAATGAACCAGCTATTTCTGCTTGTTAGTGAATAACGTAAAAACCTTAGAGAAATTAGCTGTGCAAGATGGAAGGTTGAAAGACAGAAATGACCCCAAGGTTGCTCGGAGCTGCCTGCATTTTAAATTGTTTTGTCATTAGATTCGGCTGTTTTTTTTTTTAGAGTAGTTTCGTCTACTAACGTGATTCAATTATCATGACCCATATCAAGGATTGCAAGCAAAGTAATCATATGACAATTATCTTTCATATCACAATGTTTCCAGCAATTGCAACACAAATAATGTTAACACAGAGACCCGGGACAGTTTTCTTGTTCCCAAGTTACCATTTTTCTTCAATCTTCGAATGCGGATTTCACATGATAATCAAAGTCAGAGGAGTCTGATGTTTTCTGTTCAGATATTTTGCACTAAATGTGCTGATTTGCATCATACCCTCTAGGAGTAAAATGATTATTTTATTCTGATTGTGAACACAATTCTTTTTTTTTTTTTTTTTATTGATATAGTAACTCGTCTCGTAGATATGCACGGTGGTTTTATTTGACTATCTGGTTCCATTGCCGTTATTTCGAAAATGAATTATAAATATCACAGAGAGAGATCACAGTGATGAAGTTCATTGGTCAAAAGAAAGCCCAACCCCCCCATAAAGAAAGAAAACGCCAATGTGATAGTTTAAATTTTAGTTTAATTTTCACTATAGCACAAGTTAATAGTTTAATAACTGCTCCAAAAAAAAAATACTGTACGATATTGCTCATTTTAAAAAAAATAACAGATTTGAATCTGCATGTTTGCAGGGAGGTTCATAAATATACATACAATCTGAGACATTCACGCCTTCGTACTTGAAAAACTGTAGGATGACTCCTACTTGCTTCAGCTACAAATGTTGTTTTTTTTCCTTGTTATTTTTAAGCGAAATTAGGATTTTAGGATGGGAAGATAATATTTAAGGCACACGAGTAACTTAAATGACTTAAATATTTATTTTTGGCTCTTGTGGTGGCTTCGTGGTCCACTCAACATTTACCATGAGAGAGATTTTCCACAAAGACATAATATTTCACTCTCAAATTAATATGTAGAAAATGAAGTCACTTGTATGAGGATTTCGCCCCAGGCGTGGAAATTGCATGGTAACAAAGTAACAGGACATCGTATGATGCTAAAGAAAGGAACATTTGAAATATCTGTCGGCTACATGTGTGGAACATACTTGATTGCTACCATTAAAAATACATTTAAATATGCCATCTGGAGATGATGATTGTGCCGCAAACTTCTGCAGATAGTATTACACGATTAGCATATAACATCTCCGAAAGTTTTTTTTTTTGGTACTACAACATATTGTTGTAACAAATTAACAAAGAAATTATAGTCAAGTCTTTATGATTCATTTCGGTGGATTAATTTAGGGTTATCAAAGGAAAATGATCATGATTTTTTATTTAGGGGCTAAGTACCATGTTAATTGTCCTCATTTAGACGGTGTGGGTTGTAGCTACCCACTTCGGTCATTATAGCCCAGTTTTCTTTGAAGGGACGGGAAAGTAATGCAAAAAAGAGGTTTATCGACCCAGGATAGGTTTTCTTATTGATGAACTCCATGATGTGGGCTTGGGGGCGCTTTGAAAGATGGGGTCTGTGCTGTTACTTTTGGTAGATCAGGATGACAACATAGGAATGAAGTTGAGGTCTGCCATATGGCCCTCCACCTGATGTCATCACCTCTTTGTGTGTAGTCACATATGGCGCTCGAGGAAAATGAAAAAGAAAATACCTCAATCAAAATAATTTTATTTAGTATAGATTAGGTTCTTCATTAATAACATATGTGCTGTTGTTACACTTAATAAAGAATAATCATGTTTATAAGTTATAAAATTACAGGTTATATCAATACATTGAGTACATAAAACCTAAAAAAAGAGCCATAATTTATAACAATGCATTAACATGGTTAACTATACAAGTCTTGAGACAAAATGATATGTATAAAACCCATAAAAATATCTAATTAACTGAACTTGAACACAACTGTGTGTAGGCCTCATTCTGCTCTTCTAGCCAAAGGCAAGGCCAGCGTTTGCATTTAATTTTATGTCTGAAAAGTCAGACTAAATTTAAGCTTCTCTCCCTTAACCTTCCTCAAAGGCGTTTCCACTACAATTCTTCCAAGTCCCAAACTACTACAATTACCAGTTGAAGTTTTCCTCTGCCTACAACATAGAATTGATATATTAAACAAAATACACTACTTAACTTTGCAGTAAAAACCATGGTTGGTTACTTCACTTAAGATAGCGATAAAGGTCTTTTTCTGTATTGTTCCCCAAAATATCCCCTGTTGTCTTGGCCGTGAATTGAATGTTCAGAAGTCCTTGTAGCGGTTTAATCAAAGCTATTGGGTGACAGAGGCCTTTTCCACCTAGAGTGTTAAAGATAACCATTAGCTTCTTGATGAGTTTTGGCAATTAACAATAAACTGTGAATCCCGTGTTCCCATTTTGTATCCGTTATATTACTATTTTTTCTTTTTCTGCCTAAAACTGTATTCCCTCAGACAGTTAATTTATTTTTATTGAAACAAAACTATTCAGCCCATTAAATTCCCACATTAAATAGCTGTAAATGTGTCCCATCTCTAAATGCCGTCACCAAACAGTGATTCACGATTATCTGAGTTTTACTTTTTATTAAGAGAACCAGCAGATGGAACATTTCCAAGGTCTTGTGACAAAGGTTTCCCTAAATGTGCAGCTGAGGCTAAAGTTTGATTTAAAGAGACATTAAATTTAAAGTTTCGCAATATTGGTGGGGTCCGAACCTTTTGGGCTTTTTCTTCTTTTGACTGTTCTTTCAGCATCAGCTTCTCGGAAAGCTTTCAGACTTAAAGATCCTTTTTTTGGGATTTTCACATTTCTGTAAAACGGACGGCTGGCTTTGTTATTCACTGGTTGTGTTTAAAGTTAAGTCAACTTTTAGAACGGACTGGAAAGCATTTAGGCTGTTGATGTATTTCTAAGCAGTGGATAGCAATACTGCTTTCTGGATGAAGAAAATCCATTCTATGCAGGAATAGAGTGTTATTTTCCCCCTCAGCTGTATATACCAAATATACAAGTCGCACACAAAGGTATACACAATGAAATTCACCTTTTAATGTGAAAGTACACATCAGTCCAATCATGTATTACAACATAAAGTAAACCCCAGCATGTGCTCAAAAGCAAGATGGCAGGTAAGAAGGCATGACATACACAATGATCTCAAAATGTTTTGGTGCCAGTGTTACCTTTGTCAAGGAGTATAATCCATCCATAACTCAGAACGTCCTTCTTAAATAGGTGTTTCTTTCCTCCTCAGCTATTCATCTTAGTAAATTACTTCTTAGTGGTGGAATCCATACGTACACTGTGTTCTGTTCACAAGAGTTAAATTGAGTTGAAGCCCAAATCACTAAGCATAACCTCTATTGAGAAGCTACTTGTCTATTCGCTTGAACCAACTGGACGAAGAGTTGAGTCACATTTCAAGTCGTATCATCTCGACTCTGGAAAGGATCACAACTCGGCAGTTTCATGTAAAATGCTTAACTTGGCTCAAGTAGAAATGTAAAGAATCACAAATAGGTTATTTGATTGAATCAGCTGTGACTTCAATGTTTGAAATGTGCTCCAACTTCACAACATCAACTCAACTCAGGCCGAGACAAGTTGACCCAAAACCGGTGCAAGTGTAAAGAAACAAAGAGACTTATTGACTCTATTGAGCAACTTGACTGACACACTTGGCTAACACACCTAACATTTTACTCTGGCACTATAGCATCTTGACCATGACTGACAGCTCTCTGACTTCTCTGAGTTTTTCTTGATATAATTCAATGGAGGACTCCTTCATTCTCCTTGTGTACGGATTGTTGAGCGCAGCCGGTTCCCTGTGCTTCTTGACTGACATTTGTGTAAATGAGCAATTATATGTTTCACTAGCAATAAACTGTTATATTGTTATTAATCTTATCATAGATGTGATGTCATAGACATGTCAACAAACTAATATATTCGGTACCCTAATCCTTGTAGCAGTTTGTTGTAATTTGTTATAAGACAGGGATTTTTATTTATGGAATCCTATAAAACCTCATAAAAGAGCTTTTTGCACTAAGCTCAAGCACTCCTTGTCTGCTGTAATTGGAGCAGAACGAAGGTAAGCATGTCCTTTGCCAGGCGCAGGAGGATGTACCCAACATTGCCATTGGCAAAGACATCTTAGAAACAAGCTTCATTATTGTGTTAATACTTTTTTCTTCTTTACACTTGTGCTTTATCACGACCCAGAATTCCAGATAAGAAAACTTGAATCGAGCTAAAGATATGCATCAGATTCCGAGATGGAATCCAGGCATTTTAAACGGATGACTGCAGACCTGCGGTGTATAGTTCAAAAACAGCAGATGGCAGAAGGGGAAGTTCAAACCCATTGTTCTCTTTCAAAAGCCAGCAATGGAATGGGATATGAAACACTCCAAGCCTTGTACGTCCATTTCTCACCGTCCAAAACCTCTGTACAGTTGTGATTTAATTTCTTTCTGTAAGTTTGGTAGAACTAAAGACGATCCATCTATCGCAGTCTACGATAATACGACAATGGAGTTTATCCCACTTAACATGCTTAATCGTTTTGGCACTTGATAATCACACAACCGCGCTTACCGATTAAGTTGAAACTTAATTAAATCATATGGCACGCTCTTAAATAAAAGATTTTGGCTGGCCTCGTTTAAAAACAGCAGGCACCGCTGCACAGCGGTAGAATAAAGACCAGAAAGGTTCATGAATCATAATATAAGGTTTTTAGCAGGGCAGCGTTTATATCTCATCCACCTTTAGGCACTGGATTTCCCCTGTATCCTTTGTATGTAATTTAAAGCATCTCAAATCACACATCTGTGTAAAACCTGAATGTCCTTTTTATTCTGCAGAATACAGATCCGCAGACTTTCAAGCTGTGGGAGAAAAGGAGAATATAATCAAATACCCCCATTGTACAATACTGTGCAGGTGCAGTTTAAAGATGCTTTACTTTACCAACAAGGTGGTGAATAAGGGGATCTGCCCCCCCAGCAGAAGTGGTAGAGGTTAATACAGTGAGGGTATTAAACATGCATTGTATAGGCATATGGCTCAGGAATCTAAGACAAGACCAATGACTGATGGACAGACTAGATGGGCCAAGTCGTATGTTCTTATTTAGTGTTGGTATTATACATTAACATTATAGAAAATATATATTAAGAAATCGAATTTGACAGCAAATAAAGAACCATTTGGACTGTATAGTTGGGTCATTTTTACTTTCTCTAAGACCCTCGGAATTACATGATCCATTAATAAGTAAATGAGAAGATGCTACTTACGTGCCATGTCTCTTGTCGAGTCAACATGTCTGCTTGGTTTTCTGAGGCTGTAGTCCAAATAACGTTTTATTTTCCCCCAATGAACTCGATGGCCATGCAGATCCCAGCAACCATCTCTTTTTTTCAGTAACCCAGTTCTGAAATGGCCTCATTCTGATTGCTTTGTCTAAAACTATTTGTGGATCATAAACCATGACATGATCATTAATCACCAATCCAAGTAATGTACTGCTCCTCATCTGGCTTAATCCTGCTGGCAATAGTTATATGCAGAAACAAATGACCCTATATAATACTTACAGTTATGATGATACATGAAGAGGTTCTCCAGAGTTTTGCCATATATGATGCATTTTTGTTGGGTAATTACAGGAAGTGAAATATGATGTAATGTATGCAAGTAATATATATCATAAGCACACAAAACCTATCCGTGCTAAGTGTTCTGTGTATGCATTTCATTCGATAATATGTCTAAGATTTAAAGGACTAAAGGGGAAGGGGGGTGGAAAGACAGGTATATGGAATACAAATAACATTTTAGTTTTACCCATTTATACGTATGTGGTTATATGTAATATGCATGTTTAAAACATAAAATCTCCATGACAACACTCACCAATGAATGCAATGAATTCTTCATTGTTTCACAGTAGTAAAAGCAATTAAGACTAAGCATACCTGGGTTTGACCCAAGGGTTTTTGCCCTAATCTCAGAGTGATGGTATAGATTCTCAGGGTCGCCCAGTCTGGAGCTGACTCCTTTCTATCCTACCCCGCTGTGATCATATATAAGACTCCCAATTTATGCTTTTGCTCCCAGTATGGGGTTGATATTGCTGCTTGAATGCAGATTGCTCAATTAAGTGTATCTTTGAATAATGACAAGTCAACCGTCTCACGAGGGTCCGGTATTAGAGCCATTTAGTCAACATATTTGATGGGTCATTATGTAAAATGTAACATCACAGTGGGCTATTAAAGGGTTAATATTTAACAAGTCACAGGGCCAGCTTGTTTAGAAAGTTCCCAGGTATGGGAATAAGCTTCTTCTGTACCAGTTTAAATTTTCTAGTATATATATATATATATATATATATATATATATATATATATATATATATATATATATATATATATATATATATATATATATATATATATCAAGATTCCAAGACTGGAATGTTGTAAGAAGAAAGGCAGGATTCACAGCACTAAAGCCGTTGGATATACATAGGAATCCAGCTGAAAGGGAGAGGGATAACGCAATCAGTTGTACAGCCACCAAGGTAAACACAGAATCCCTTTCATCTGGACACAATAGCTTTAAACATTCTTGTTACCCCCTGCCGGTTTCTGACAACACACGAGCAGCAGGGAACATATCTTTGTAGCATTGCTTCAAGAAAGATGAACTGTGTACAACTACTTGAATCTGTCTGGACTCTCTTTGTGACCTCCTGACCTCTCACTAGGCAGAATAGGTTTAGGTAACACAATGTCCTTCAGTTTTCCTAAAAACCAAATGTACCAAATGACCATCAGCCCCACTTCTACTGAAAGAACATGTCTATTTAAAAGATTTTTTTTCTCTGGGGGTGAGTATAAAATATTGTAATATAGCCGGCAACAATGAAGTCCTTCAGGGGCAAGTCAACAGTGATAAACTTTAAACTCTTGCAGATGTGAAGTAATAAGCCTCTGTCGATACATGTGCGTTCAAATGCGGACATATATTTTATATATACAAATATTAGAATCTAATAAATTATGTATGATTTTCTACATAGTAAGGTCTTAAATTCTTATTGTAACAGTTGTTGTCTTTAAAATATACACTCACTGGCCACTATTAGGTATACCTGTTCAATTGCTTGTTAACACAAATAGCTAATCAGCCAATCACATGGCAGCGACTCAATGCATTTAGGCATATGGACATGGTTAAGACAACTTGCTTTAACACCCTGGGTAGATAACCAGGAGTAGGAACCCGTTATGCAGGAGAGAGCTTGGAGACAATGAAGGGTGCCCCCTTATGTGGTGAAACCCAGAACAGGAACCAGAAGTAGACAAGAATTAATCCAGGTCACGGTCCAAGGGTCAGAGACAGGCGGCAGACAAAAGGCAGAAAACGGGGTACAAACTGGGTCAAAAAAGCAAGGTTCAAAAGGACAGGACAACAACAGCAGGGAGACACAGAATCCAATTAAGCAGCTCTGAATACTTGAGCACCGCCATCATGGTTCCAGGGGCTTTTATAGGACCGGTAGGCACCTCCCCTGTAGCTCCACCCCCCACTTGTTCCAGCAATTAAGGTGTTAATGGAGAAACACTGCCCCCTGTCTGTTCCGGCAACGAAGGGGTTAAGGGAGGCGGCATCCTACGGCACACGGAAGCGCCGCCTCCTCTGCTAGCAGCCGCGCCTCTCCATCACCGCGGTCTCCAGCTTCCTGCGAGGACGCAGGGAGTGAAGACCTGTGGGAGGAGGAAGATTACCGCTGCCACGAAGAGGACCGGCACCCCACGACGTGACCGTGCCGCCCCCTCCTAGTGCGTGCCATGGAGGTGCGGCAGCAACGAGAAGTAGGTACATGACACTTGCTGAAGTTCAAACCGAGCTTCATAATGGGGAATTTAAGTGACTCTGAACGTGGCATGGTGGTTGTTGGTGCCAGATGGGCTGGTCTGAGTATTTCAGAAACTGTTGATCTACTGGGATTTTTACACACGCATCTCTAGTGTTTACAGAGAATGGTCCGAAAAAGAGAAAATGTCCAGTGAGCAGCAGTTGTATGGACAAAAATGCCATGTTGGTGTCAGAGGAGAATGGGCAGGCTGGTTTGAGATGACAGGCAACAGTAACTCAAATAACCACTCATTACAACCATGGTATGCAGAATACCATCTCTGAACGCACAACTCATGAAACCTTGAAGAAGATACAGCAGCAGAAGTCCACACCGGGTGCCACTCATGTCAGCTAAGAACAGGAAACAGGAGGCTACAAGTCGCACAGTGGACAATGGAAGACTGCAAGAACGTTGCCTGGTCTGATGAGTGTCGATTCCAGCTGCAACATTCAGATAGCAGGGTCAGACTTTGGCGAAAACAAAGTGAAAGCATGGATCCATCCTGCCTTGTATCAATGATTCAGGCTGGTGGTGTAAGACCTTTTCTTGGCACACTTTGGGCCCCTTAGTACCAATTGAGCATCATTTAAACATAACAGCCTACGTGAGTATTGTTGCTGACCATGTCTATCCCTTTATGACCACAGTGTACCCATCTTCTGATGGCTACTTCCAGCAGGATAATGCACCATGTCACAAATCTCACATTATCTCAAACTGGTTTCTTGAACATGACAATGAGTTCACTGTACTCCAATGGCCTCCACAGTCACCAGATCTCAATCCAATAGAGCACCTTTGGGATGTGGTGGAACAGGAGATTTGCATCATGGATGTGTGGCCAACAATTCTGTAGCAAATGCATGATGACATCATGTCCATATGGACCAAAATCTCTGAGGAATGTTTCCAGCACCTTGTAGAAAGTATGCCACTAAGAATGAAGGCAGTTCTGAAGGCAAAAGGGGTCCAACCCGATACTAGCAAGGTGTACCTAATAAAGTGGCCAGTGAGTGTATGTATTGTGCTCGTGGTATCTTTTGTTGAACTCGTACTGCAGGACATTTTCTGGCACCACTAGGTCCACAAGCAGGTGAATATGCAACACGTAGATAAAACAAATGTTATGCATTTGGCTTTTGTAAAGTACAAAATGTTATACTTGATTATATTAGGCTATGTATCAAGTTCTAACAAGTCACTATAAGATATAAACTATTTTTCCTTTACTTGCACCTTATCTAACCTGGATAAACAGTAAACCCTTTAGTTAAAATTGGACTGGTACAGGGACCCAGGCAGCATTTTCCTCTTAGTATTCTAGTTATCTTCTGATGCAGAAATCCAGAAGGTTCAAGTTGCTGAATGGTATTTTAAGAAACTACAAGAAGAAAAATGCAAGGATGAAGTGTCATTATACGGGTCTGAAAAGTAGAGATGTCTAAAGAAATCACCGCAATTTTTTATTTTATAAATGCACTTTAAAAAAAAAAAAAAAAAAGACGAGCGATGTGTGTTTGAGTAAAAGACACAAACGGTTTTCTAGGTGGACAGTAATCTGAAATACAATATGGAAAAGAGGCAATTGTCATCTTGCTTTATAGGCAGTTGAAACAGCAACAAAAGCAATTAGAGTGTGGGCAGGCAAAGTCTTCATAAGATGCTGCCCTGGAATACTAATGAAGCTCTAAGCAGGATGCATACAGAACATATTTGCTGTATGCCACGAAGCATAGGGACCGAGGCTGCCGCTCACAGCCTTAGGAGAGCCGAGGAACTTGATGGCCTTTGGCAAAAAGCCTGCCTGACAATCTTTCATCTGCTGCCTATTGAAACAAATTGTAGCCTTCCTTCCTGTAAATGTATGATGGCTGAAAGAAGACCCCCTGCAATGATGATGATGATATACTTTTTTTTTGTTCTGCAAATCATAGCAGAAAATAAACAGATTATTATTTTTTTTTATTACTGTTCTCAATTTCTCTAACCTGCTGCCACATAAAACGTTAATTTCATAGTGTGTGAAGCCATCTGTGATGGTACTTAGATTTTCACTGCAGTTATAATCTGCAAAGCGCATAAATTAGTGTGTGTATATATAATAATGTATATGTGCTAATATAGCACATTGTACTTGGTTGTGCACATTAACACAAGCAGCGGCTTAGTACTAAAGTTATAATAGTTTTGGAAGAGGGCAAAGATAAATCACACGTTGTGTTTCTGTGGCTGTGCGATGTATTGTTCAAAACTGGTTGGCAACCAGCAATGAATGTTTAGTTTATTTTGATACATTTTCACTTGCTGAGTTATTAACACACCTGGAATAGGGACCCTTATCCATCTCGTAGTCTACCGTTTCTTCCAATGAGGGATAGCTAGGATTGTAGTTCCCAATTCCTTCCTAAAATCTTTGACTCTCATCCCACAGGGTTATGATTATTATTATACAATTAAACTGGTTTTTGCTGTCCTCTCATGGAGATATGATGGTAGTCTGCCAATTCTCAGCAAAGAATTACACTTACCCGTGTTACTGAAAATCTACCTCTCTTTTACAGAATTCTATTTCTGTAATTACAGTTTGGGACAGTTTTAACCCGAGTAACTTTAAAAAGACACTCCAGCCATATCGAAATGACAGCTGAATGAATGTGTTGCCACTGTTTTTAATGGGAGTGCTTTCCTGCAACTGATTGGCTGCTTCAAGCAGCCAATCAGTGACAAGAATCATTGGACCACAGAGGAGGAGAAAGGCAGCTGTAGTTTTTCATGTTTAAAGAATGCCCAAAGATGGTTATACATTCTTCTGTAATGGGGGTGTCAGAGATATTAAACTGGGATGTTGGTCACCATGCATAATATTTATTTGTACCTTTTGCGTTCGTATAATCAACCGTGTTCTATCACAGTTGAAACTGGACGACCTCTTGAGTCAACTTTAAACGATTATTTAATTACCATTTGTATATATTACACATCTGCAGAAGAAATTACTACTGTTGTATTTTCCAGCATTCTGTTTGTTACAAAGGTGACTACAACTTACTATATTCAGCTGGGTGTATCTATTGTAGATAAAACAGTACTCCTGCTTGAGTAATGATGATTAATATGTTTTCTCCATCAGTGATGTAAGTGACTTGTAGGGTTCAGTTGAGGTTTAATTGCACAAATTTGGATAATTGGTTTAAAATATATGCTCTAGATTGCTCCCGCTTTTTATAATGGTGATCACTTCCTTCGACAGTGATCAAAGTCAGACTTGATCATGTCTCAACTCAAGAGCTTCTTATTAGTTGCCTGTAATGTATATGGCTCTTATATTCCTGATGCCTACAAGGAGTAGCCCATCTATAAAAGGCATGTGGTTCTCAGAAGAAAATCCATATACTCTTTGATTTTATGTTATGTTTATCTTAATAATCATAATTTCCTAACACTTAGCTACAAGATGATCCTGCTAAAGTGGAATTAGTAACAGGTCTCTGGTAAATAGAAATATCCTTGCTGAACAATATTTATTAAATGGAGAACAAAGGTTTTGTGGTTTGCTTGTCTTTGCACTAATACCTGTACTCTGGTGCCTCCCATTTTTAATTCATTATTAGAAATTTTTCTAGGGTGGGTGGTAGTGGGCGAAAATAAAATGTAACTGGACTTTTATAGTTATTGTCTTCTGATGAATATCTGAACATATTTTTTTAAATTAGAGATAATATTAATTAGTAGTTTCCCTGTCTATGCGGACATCTTGAATAAGGAAATATCTGTTCTCTATGGCTGCGTTGAAAGGCATTGAACTTCATAATGTATGGGCCTTTTATTTCACTGAGAGGGCGGTAGATAAGTGCAACTGCCTCCCAGCAGAAGTTGTAGTAACGAAGTCTTTATTTTAAATTGATACCTTATATTGGGCCGGTATAAAGATATAAATTTACACAAGCTTTCGTTACCTAATAGGTCTAATTTTTAGGTGGAAACTCTGTGTCTTCAAAAGAGGTTGAGTTTTAATTGAAGATTTTGATCTTGTGGCAAAGCATTACTTATCTGTATTACAAAGGGTTAATCACCATAGGTTTGGGTACAGACGTGGCATTTGGAATTCTAGATTTTGAGTTTAATTTATGCCCAATGTCCGGCAATTTTCCACTCGTCATTTTTCAGTGGAGTAATCACTTGCCTCTGGCATTCAAAATCATTTCTGAAAAGAAAAAAAAAAAGAATTTCACAGGCAACAATCAGTAAAACAACAGATTTAGTAACCCTCTGGTCAAAATATCGATCATTTGCTTTGCAGTGAATCTCCTAAAATAATTTACCTCAAAGGTAAGCGTATTAAGATCAGCATTCCATTTTCTTTCATAATAACGCTGTAGAAACCCTGTACAGAGGAGTGACATTTTACGGTTGTTGGCCGTTGAAGGAGTTGTTGTCGGGATAAGTTGTTCGTTTGACACGTGGATGGTCATGAGCAATGACCACAGCTGAGCAGTCCATAACTAACAAGAACTGAGGTCAAAATCCACGTAAGGCATCTACCACTGAGGGATAAACTCACTTGTCATAAATCTTTGGATGGTGAAAAGATTCTTGTAGAAGACCTCTTTCTCTGGGGGTGGCACAAAGATAGTGGAACATAGCCTAGTATGCATTAGATAATCAGGTATTTGAGCCATCTCTCTAATAACAAATTAGACACAACAATTATTTGATGTCCGTTTCCCAAAAAGTCTTATGTTGTTATTGCTTATAATTCAAAAATGTGCAAATTGTTTTTAAGTAGAATTCGTTACAGTAGAATTCAGTAATGGGAGTAGAAGGATAATTATTGATCCATATTTTACTGCTCTACTACATTCTTTAGAGGCGAGGAACCAGGCCCAAACTGGCCATCGTTGCCCCATACCCACTGAGATCAAGTGCTGCAATGAGTGGCCGACGGCTGAATACGCCTAGCTGCACGCTACGTGAGCAAAGATTGTAATGTGCACATATCCAGCCGTTGGCTGCACTTACGTCATCCAGCAGCCGCCAGCCAAAAAGCGTACGTCAAATGAGGAAGGGCCATATGTTTTGATGACGAATGTCGTCAATATTTCTGAGCCCTTTAACCATGATAAACCAAGATTAGAGTAAAACCAAGTTTTGGGCACAAGAGACATATTAACCATGATTCTCTTAAAATAAATACCATTTAAACAGAGAGGTGATATTTAAGTATAGAAATTAAGATGAAAAGATGGGTTTTGAATTAGGTTTCGGTTCCTAACCATTGTCTGGCACGCATAAAATTTTATAAGATTGTTAAACCTCAGCTTATGTCATTAAATATTGAAAACATTTTTATAATTGCCAAAAAAGGCGATTTAATCCTCTTTCTGCAAATGTCCCTATGTTAAACTCCTTGTTCTATTAAAACATTACTTTATCGAGGAAAAGTGTCAACCTTAATCGGACATTTTAAAGTCATTTACAAATAGTTTATGATCAAGCATAGTAACTATGAGAAAATATATCTTGAAACATAGCTAGTCAGATAAGCATAATTTAGAAATCTTTAATGGGTTCACCCCAATTAGCCTTTAATTAAATAGCTCATTAAAAACTGATTTGAATACTGCTCTACAAGAAATCCTTCTTCAACTATTGTGACAGAACAGGAAGTTAATGAAGTTAAAATTAAACATATTTTTAGATCAACCGAAAAGTTATATTGATACACGTAGGAAATGACTTCTAACTTCAAGTGGACCTTTCAACTGAAAATAATAAATACTTTTTAGCTCTTCAAGGGCCAATAATCCATGCAAGGTGTACGTTTCCCAATTAGTACGCCAAGGCCTCACTCCAAATACAAAACAAAAAAAGGGGGGAATAAAAAAGATTTATAGTAGAAACCCACAGATTTATTTAAAATTCTCAGAACATACCAGCTTAATGTAAGCCTAAAAATTTCAGACTAAGTCTACAGACATACACCTTTTACCATGTCCACGAGCTTTAGCTTCAGACGCCAACAAGATTCTAGACCCCATCCTCAAGAGGATGGATTTAGTTTTCTATCAAGCAGTGCCAGTTAGGCGGGAACATCGGCCATCTTTCCTAATCATAGAAAACCAAGACGGCTCCTAGAAATTTGTAGAAGAAGATACATTTATGACCTTCCCAGTGCATCTAATGTATGAACAGAAGACACTGGTGGGGGAAGTACCTTCTAAGGTTAGAGGAAAAGAGATTTCTTGATAATTAAGAGGGTGGGGGTTTTTTTTACCGTCAGGGCTGTAAAGATGTGAAGTGTGTTTTTTTTCTTTCAGAAAAAGGTCGGATGCCCTTTTTTGTTTAGCACAGGTAAGTTGGTCCGGGGTAAAATGTCATTGCCTTTAGAGGCAAGAAGAAACGTTATCACCTCTTTGGAACAATACTGGGTTTTTATAGATACTTGGAATGGTTGGGCTCGACGTCAACCCAAATAACTATATAGCAATGTAACGATGAATACACAATGTTTGCAATAAATACCTTCTGTCTCAATTCCACTCAAGCTCTCTATAGACTGTAAGATCACGAGCAGGGCCCTCTTTCATAATACGTCTTGCGTTTCATTATGGTATCAATTGTATTGTGGCCTCGTTCTAACAGCGCTGTGGAATCTATTGGCACTCAATAATAATTTTTAATAATAATTGTTGCTTATATAAACAACTAATACCAAAAACATGTACTTAAGAAAACCTTAGTTTTTTTTTGTTGTTTTTATCTATTTGATCCTGCTTTGTGTTGACATGTCTTGTTAATACATAATGAAAATGTTACTGAAAACATTTGTGTTCGTTGTCAGGAGCTTTTAAAAGAATCTATTTGTAAATGTAAAAAAAAATACCTTTGATAGACAACATTTATTGTTTGGCGATGAAAGTATTACTTTTTTCAGGGTATTCTTTTCATTTCTATGGGATCTTTTTTTCTGTGGGTATTTGCGATGCTTCACAGTTATTGTAAGTTGCTAGTAATAATGTGTTAAAATATGATCTGTTTTCTGAAGGTCAGCTGCTTCTATTCACAATTAAAACTAGTTCTTTAATACCGTATTGGCTCGGATATAGGCCGCCCCCGTATATAGGCCGCACCCTAAAAGTTTGGTGCTTTTTTAAAGAAAAATATTTTTTTCTTTAAAAAAGCACCAAAAAAAACATGCTGCCACTGTCCTCCCCCCCCGAGATATGCTGCCACTGTCCTCCCCCCCGAGATATGCTGCCACTGTCCTCCCTCCCCGAGATATGCTGCCACTGTCCTCCCTCCCCGAGATACGCTGCCACTGTCCTCCCTCCCCGAGATACGCTGCCACTGTCCTCCCTCCCCGCGATACGCTGCCGCTGTCGCTGTCCTCCCTCCCCGCGATCCGCTGCCCTCCCTCCCCGAGATCCGCTGCCCTCCCTCCCCGAGATCCGCTGCCCTCCCTCCCCGAGATCCGCTGCCCTCCCTCCCGGCGATACGCTGTCCTCCCTCCCCGCGATACGCTGCCGCTGTCCTCCCTCCCCGCGATACGCTGCCGCTGTCCTCCTCTGCCCCCCCTCCTCGACTTACCGGAGCAGACTCCCGGTTGTCTTGCGGGGCCGGCGAGGGACATCTACGCAATACGCGTATGCAACTTCCGGTACCGTTACCGGAAGTTGCATTTGCGTATTGCGTAAATGTCTCCCGCCGGCCCCGCAAGACACCCGGGAGTCTGCTCCGGTAAGTCGGGGGTGGGCAGAGGTAAAACGCTTAGATAACCTCCCGTGCCGGCACCCCCCCCCGTGGGAAGTGCTGGCAGGGGAGGCTGTCTGAGCGTATCGGGGAGTAGGATACAGGTCCCCTGCACCGCTGCGGGGGATCTGTATCTTAACCCCGCTGCCTGCCCGGCGCCCGGGACTGCATGTCCCGGGCGTCGGGCGCTAGACCCCGAATATAGGCCGCACCCCCACTTTAAAAACTTAAAGTGGGGGAAAAAAGTGCGGCCTATATTCGAGCCAATACGGTAATTCTTTAATAAGGTAAAGTATGTTTACCATGGTTTAAAAAAAAAAAAAAAGGGAAAAAAATAAGTGTCATATATGGTACAATAATACCAAAAAAATTGACAAAACAAGCAAAAAAGGCCCTAAACAAAAAAAACCATAAAATCAATAGAAACTTCTATAGCGTGTTAATGAACTTCCTATCACCACAACATTGACTTGTCGTTTAGAAGCTGACAGTAGAACACAAAGCTTTCTATGGGCAAGAAAAACTAGGACAGGGATCCATATGAGACAGTTAGCACTAAGAATCTTAATGGTTAATCTACCAAGATAGAACAGACCTTTGTATTTACTTTAAAACATGTTGGAGAAAAAAAAGATGTTATTTCTCAAGTAGATTTTTGTAAGTTTAGGTTCTCTTTTTTCCCCGTTTCTCTCCGCCTAGTAGTCCAGCTCAGCAGAAATTGCCTTTGTTTCTACAGCTGGAAATGATTATGTGAAGGAACAGCCATGTTCTGTAACTCACAAAGGAGGCGGCCGGCCACAAAGTCAAGAAACAGACAATGATACATATTTCTATAATCTCACTATTTTTCGTTGGCTCCTTTGAAGGAGCCTAAAAAAAATTGCCAGACCAAATAGTAAAAAGAACCCAAACTCATTTTCTTAAAAGTTCTTATTCCCTCCTTACATATCTTTTTTTTTTTTTTTTGTAGGAGGAGGGGTAAATCGATGTTGGTTGTTTTGGTTTTTTTAACATGAACTTAGTATTATTTGTGTGTGTGCAGTGGGCTTGTGGGAAATTGGAGAACAGAAAATAAAGTGGGGGAAGTAGGTTGGGCAGGTTAGGTGGGGTGATTGTCAGTAGAACCAACTGCAGCAGTATTTCTCTGTGGCATCATCTGCACACATTGCCAGCTCCTCCATCTTGCATGTCCTGTTGAGCCTGAGTAAGAGGAGCCGCCTCTCAAACAGGAGTTTGGTATGTTTGAGTGGTAGTGGGCTATTTGTAGGACATTTCTTGGATCAGGTTGCTAATAGAGCATTGGGGGGTAAGGCGAAAAAACTTTTCCCACCATCTGGGTGAGGGAGATCCACAGTGCCGGATCCCCCTTTTCCCAACAAAATCTGGTAAATTTGGGTTGAGGACCCCGTATAGGAGCAAAATGCAATGGGCAGGTATGCAGTCCACAGTGCATATCTCTTATCCCTTTTACCCCCAGTTGAGTCATGCCTTGTCTTATATGTGGTTGACTGGCTTATTGCAGAGCTGGCCTTACATTCCACCAGGGTGTCGATGGGCTGCTAATGTAGGTTCTGTAAACCTAGATCTTTATCCATCGTAGGTCAGCAACAGTGAATCTGCTATGCCCGTGCAAGGTCAGGTGGGTCTGGGGCATTAGGCATTTACCTTCATTGTGGTTTATCCCAAATCACCTTACTGACCAGTAAGCCTCCAACATACGGTCGATAAAACCAAAGGAATGTGGAAAACTATTTATGGGACGGGGTTGCTAGATATGCAGATGGTGGATGACCATGTATAAAGGAACTACATGTGATGGGACCGCTATAAGGACAATATATTTCTATGTTGAAGGAAACCAGTTTGTTTTACTGGTGGATGACATGTCAGTCTATATCTGTTGTGTATGAGCCTGCAGTGAAATAAATTACAGTAAAGGATCCCATGTGATAAAATGAATGCAGGTGCAAAAAAGGAATATTGAATGATTATAGAATTATGGATTCCGACCCAATGTGTGAAGAAGCTGAAACACATAAATACAAATGTTGTGTGTATATTAGCTTGTCATCGGTATGGGATTTCACAGATTTCATCAAATCTATTATATATTTAGGTTTTTACCTGTCTTCGACATGACACCTGTCATATAACAATATTGACATGCTATGATTCTCATTATAATGATTTTCCACATCATGAAAAACAACAGCTTTATTAGCACTGGTTTTAATAAGTAAAGTGTTTAATGGGATTTGTTTGCATGCGAGGGACATTAATTTACTTCAGAAAGCTGCGAAATAAATTCATGTAAATAGCGTCTTTCTAAGCATTTTCTAATAACTCAATTGCAAAATGCAAGGAAAAATAATTTTACATATCATTATTTTATTAGATAATGCAAAAGTGTAGTATGTATTGGTAAAAAAAATAAGCTATGGAACTTAATAAAAGCTAAATTTAAAAGCTACTGTATGTTTTGCATAATGGGCAGTTAGGAAAACAGAAAAAAATTATCATGTGATCACAGCCACTCCTCCCCTTCGATCCTCGTAGGGACCCTTGCTTTTGGAGTTCCTCCTGGGACTCCAGGAGCCACCTTCACCCACCTCCACGATGAGAGGCGTTTCCATGGCCAGCTTCACCCACCTCCATGACGAGAGATGGATGTTGGACCAGTGAAGAAGAAACCAGTAGACCAACTTAACTTATTAGGGCAAGTTCAATAGGAAAAAAAAAGGGTTAACCGAGGCTTCTAAGGCTGTTCAGCTCCTGGAATAATAATTTTGTTGGGATGTATTATTTTGCCACTGCAGAAAACGTAGTATTTGATAATAGGATCCGTCATCTTCAAGTTTCCTTCCATCAGCATGCATCCTGCACTTATTATTGATTTCATCACTTGGAAGGTAGATGAGCTCTTCTTAATGTGGGTAGGATGTCTATTCATGTTTGGCAAACTGCTGTGTGACATTTAGCCTCGCTTCAATAATACATGGACCACTCCACTGCAATGTTTCTGTGTGCGGTGAAAGTAATAACCACTACTAACATTTCCATTTTTTATTTAAATATTAAAGAAGAAGAAAAAGCAATACATTGACATTTATGGAAAAACACCCTCCTTTATTAAGAACGGGCTCAATCTGGTTTATACACAGGTTTTATAGCCACAGTGATCCGTATTAGCATCCCATTTGGTAATCCTGACAACGGTTTATAACCACTTGTCTATCAAGCTAGAGGCTGCAGAGATCCAGCGTAGAACCCAAGTACTTCACAATGTTGTCTCCGATGAGCCTATGGAGGCATTGTGAGGAGGTGGACTTTTTAAGGGTGACTATAATCTGTGATTGAAGAAACATAGAGTTTGATGGTAGAAAACATCCATTAGGCCCATACAGTCTGCCCATTTTTCTCATCTTGACTCAATAACAGATAAGACCCATTCAGCCCATCTAGTTGCCCGTTTGTTTCCTGATATTCAGACTCCAACCTTAATCAGTCATTGGTTTTGTCTTAGATTGAGGAGCCATATCCGTGTCCCATGCATGTTTAAATCCCTTCACTGTATTAGCCTATACCACGTCTGACACTTATCTACTACACTCTCGGTAAAATAAAGCTTTCTTGTATTACATCTATAAACAGGCCCTCTGGAAGCAAAGGTCCTCATCAAAGTTCTTCTCAATGACCAAAGAGGAGCACGTTTTAGCTTTCTTGGCTCTGGCTAGCTCTCCTCCTTGCAAGTGAGGCTGAGTCCATGCCTAGCTCCCATGTATCTCATGTAGAGGTGAAGAATGGAATGCTTGATTGGTGTCTTAGATTATGGGTTAACCCCCTTTATTTCTAAGGCTATAATTTCTTTTTTAAATTGTGCTTCCATAGCTAGTAGACAAGATTTAACAAACAGTCATTTATTTTTTGTTTGTGCTTATTACAGCAAATGATGATGTTTATACACTTTTAAAAGGCAGTCATTTAAAAGCCCTCGGAAAAGCAAATCATTATAATAATAAAGTGCTGGTGCCGGGGCATGGATAGTCATTTCCATAACTTTACTGGAACAAGTACATGCAAAAGATAAAGAGCAATCCTTTGTGTTTTCATTGTAATTCAACAGTGAGTGGAATTGACTATGAATGATTTTTGAGAAGAGAATAACCTATTGTCTATCTTTTAATTCTGCAATAGAATATGATTTCAAATTATTTACCGAAGGGAATACTAATAGTAATCGGGATCTTTACACTAAACATCTTTAGTAATCGGGATCTTTTACAAGAACTTTTACAAAACTTTTTTTGTTTTTATTTTGTTTTCATCCTTTTCTGCATAAACAGAATAAAACTGAAATTTGTAAGGCTCTGCAAAAAAACAAATTGGTAAAATAAAGATAGAATGTTTTTTATACTTTATTTGACTTTATAAAATTTATAAATGAAAAACACCAAATATAGACACTTTTAACAAGACATATGTATTAGGCAGTGTTTTTTTACGCTAGTCATTTTTTTGAACATAAATGTAAAATTGCAAACTCTTCAAAAAAAATTATATTTGCTTTAAGCTAATGGCAGGTTTCAATGCTTATTTTCTTTAGTTTAGCATATGCCCCCTACCTCCTCGGTCCTTAGATAAAAGAAGCATTCCACGCCCTTAAGGTAGTGTATTTAATTTTAACTCTGTTTAAATACTCCGATCCGGTTTGTGACATCATAATAAAAGTAACTAAATGCAAGCATTTTCCAGCTGCAAAAACAATTGTAACATTAACACTGCTTTTCATTCCTTAGTTTCTTTGCATCTCGCCCGGTACACTTAAAGACTACAGCAGAATTTACAGGCATCCATATATATATAAGGAAATAAATTGCTTTTGGTTACAAAGAAACCTTTTATTGTTCTTCATAGTGTAATTCGCCTTTTAGACATAAAACCCCTCTTTGTGTTTTAGAGAATTTACCTCTCTGGCCACGGAATTCTATTCTTTGTTCTGAAACATCAAGAAAAAAAGCAAACTCATATTCAGAATGGGACTTTACGTCTATTTTTTTCCCACAGGATTTTATTTTCGACATTATTTTATTTTCGACATTATTTTGACTTGATTTAAGCTATATTTGTTGGAATTCAAAAAGGCTCAAGATAAAAGGAAAGGATAAACTCTTTCCAAAAATTCAATCTCTTTTCCCCTGGATTAACGTTGACGAGAGGGGAGGCAGAGGAGAATTTTTTTTTTTTTTCATTTGTTATTTCAAATAGAATTCTTTTTTTATTTTTCGGTTTTAAATGTAAGAACAAGAATCTTTATAAAAATGCCAATTTGAAATTGGAGAGGTGACAGTTCACCTCCCCCACCTTTTAATGCTGATTATTGCCAGACCTCTGTGCCTCTACCTTACTGAACTATTCTTTCAATAAAGGTCCTATTGTAAGGGGGGAAAAAAAAAACAAGCGTTTCTATACAAAATGGTTATCTGGCTCCATATGTTAATAGTTAGAGCTGGCCTGGCTCTTAATGTCTCTGGAGTCTGGTTATTTTTCAGACACACTGCATACTTTTGGTTTGGGGTAATTTTTGCCTTGTTGAGGAATGAGGCACGGCTTTAACCCTGTAACTTCTAAAGGTATATGCCGTTTCACGTATTGTCCTCCAATCTGGTACTGTAAGAGTTATAGTTGTTTGGGCTGGGACGAAATGCGATCTGCATTAAAAGATGGGGGAAAACATTCCAACCTGGCAGAGATCTAGCAAAAACGCCTCCTATAAAGCACAAAGTTGTTTTTTTTGGGGAGGGGGAGATTCCTAGGAACCGACTAATGAGAGGTTAAATTTCACACAGACCAGTCAACGCTGCATACTCAGCAAAATCTATTCCAAAATCCACCCACGGCTGGGATGACAAAGGATTCGGTTTTATTTGTAATTCTAGAAAGGAATTAAAAAAGATCTTCTTTTTCTTCCTTTTTTGGTTCTTTTGCGGAAAAAAAGGTATTTTATTATATACAAAGAGCTTTAAACATACATGTATTTATCATAGACGTATATACATTGTCCCTTGTAACTGATGCTAATGACTTTTTCTGGGTCATAATGTGTAGAAGGGGCTGACATAGTCTCTGACCCAGGTCAATGTGGAAAAGTCCAGTGCGTCGGTAAGGGGCATCTTACAAGTATTTTTCTGAAATAAGAAATGCTTTACGTAGTGAATAATGCTAAATGTAACCTTAAAGCTTTCTATTAACAATTCTTAAAATTACATTTTCCTCAGGGTTTGGCTGAAATTGCTTATTAAAGAAAAAAAAGTTTAAAAAAAAAATTCTGCTCGTTTTGAGTAACACTAGAACGTAGACATCGTTATACCTATGCAGAAACATTATGAAAAATGTTTGCAAACTCTTGAGTTTGGTTGTGTTAAGAGCACTGTGCTATAGAGGTCACTTGACCCCTCGCGAGGTAAGAATGTGCGCAGAACATTTTAGGGTGAAGCCATGTGCCCCATCACTTCAAGTTCCTCTGGTTTTCAACTTTGCTCTATCGGTTTTTTTTCGCCAATTCCCTTGGGAACATTTGTCAACTTTCCGCCCAACTCAAATCATTGAGACCCAGGAGCGCTCTTCACACTGAAACACCCAGTCCCAAGTTAGGAGTACAGGATCTTTGATGGTCCCAGCAGTGAGGAGGCTCAGGTATAGGTAGAACCAATTAGTACTCTGTGAGTAGCAAAGCTCTACAGGAGCTGCCGGATACCTGTACAGGTAATGCTGCAAGTAAATGCCTCAGGATACCAAGTCGGGTGTGCAGAGCAAGTAGTTAGCCAATGCCGGGTTCAATACACTAAACAGATTAGTCAGCCAAAGCCAAGGTTGGTACACAGGGCAGTTCTTCAGGATAGCCAGGTATGGTACACAGATCAGGTCAGCAAGGTACAAAACCCTAAGGCAGAGAGGAGTAAGACAATCCACGAATCAAGTCAAAAGGTCAGATGCCGAAATAGCGGGTGGGTGAGTGAGTGCATGCTGGAAAGAGTCACCTCCCCGGCTAGCAGCCGAATGCTTACTGGTAGCTGGTCTCAACATCATCTGCTTAGTTCAGCTTAAAAGCAGCTCATCACACCAACCAGCTTAAGACCACCTTTTAAACAAGAAAAAGCTGCGATTTACCACTTAAATGCCATCTTAACTCGTGCATAAAAGTTTGAGTAAAAATAACTTTTAAAAACTAAGTGTGGGATCCTTGAAATCCCCAAGGTGTTTGTAACCTTTGTTCCGAGTATCTATAAAGGGGTCTGCAATAGGCCACATAAATGGCCCAGCAGATGGTTATCAATAGTAAAAACAGCATCTGTGAATACGAAGCTAATGGCTCTAATGTCATTAAGTAAGGGAAAAGGTCACATTTTAAATAAACATACCCGTTTTGTCATTTTAAATAAGCTGTTATTAAGCATTTTTCATGCTAATGAATGAAGCTTTTGGTTATCGGAAGCAAAGTACAGCTTTAAGGTTAATTTGATCAGGAAATCTCAACATAGACGTTTGTCTGGGGATCGTTCGTGTAATTTTTTTTTTTTTTTTCTTCCTCTCGATAGAATGTTTGCTCGTGAACAATGCTCATGACTACAGCCAAGCACAATGACCCAGATTGCAAGTCTGAAAGCAATCAAGCGGTGGCCACACTTGGAAACTGATGTCATTTGCACATGTGCAATTCATTCCTCCTGTCTTCATACTGAACTCGTCTTTGTTCTGCCGTTCACATGTAAAACTCATCAATGTCTCCTTAAAACATGAAACAGACTGGTTATTGAGCACTAGGCTTATACATGGACAATTATTCCTGACTTGTCTGGTACTTAAGTTCTTGAAGCTGAGAAAAGAGTGAACAAAAAGATAACCCAGTGATTTGGGATATAAGGTTGTTCCTGCCTCCTTTATGAAAGCAGATAAATTAACAGCTGTTCTTAAAACATATTTTGGAGAGCGTACAACAAAGATATATTTTAAGAAATTTAAACAAAATATAATATACTATCGTTTTTGGATATGCGCCTAAACCACATTGTTTTTCCTTGCATTCGATCTCAATATACCCAGAAGGCCAAGGGTTATTGTCCATTTCTTTTCTCCCCCATGATTATCATCTGTGGTGGGTAGAAGGTGTCCAGCATGGAGGTGACCTCACTCTTCGGTTTATTAGTGTTAGGTATAATAGTTGATTTACTCTTAGGAAATTCAAATGTGTGGGAAAGACATAAAGCTATACCGAATTGGCTGAGACCACCGACCAATTAAGGTCAATGTTGTTACAACGGGAAATTCAAGGAGATTAGATAGGGCCGAATGGGTCTGACCTAGCGTCAAATTCCATATTTCTATCTCAGGTTCTAGATTGTCTACTTGTTTTGAATTTAGAGCTTGTTGAAAATTTGCACATATGAAAATGTTGAAACCTTTTTGATATCGAATGTAACTTGGGTAGTCAAGTAATCTCTATGTTCCTTGCCTAGAATACTGTATTAGGGCAGCTGAAGACATTTTTTTGTTAATCTAAGTGGTAGAGTTTCACCTCAAACAATCAATCCAAGATTTACCTTGGTTTTTGGAAACGGCATCCCCAAAAAATGTCAGTTTTCTGGATCCATCGTATTTTGACCTCTCATCTGATACAAAATGATCAAATGAAGCTTTATTTCAACTTCAAGATGCCTTTGCATCCCGCATATTTTCCATCCAAGGTCCCATAACTAACCCCTTGTCAACCAATTCCAACAGTGAAAAATGCCTTTCATTAACATCATCTATTTATTTCCCACACTTAATCATTGTGTATGGCAATTTAGCCGATTCCATGTTTTAACATTAGTGCCAGCTCTCATGTGGCAGGTAGATAAATTGCCATATTCACCCGTACCAGAAAATAGTGGAAAGATGAATTGGAAGGCACAGGCCATCATAGTCTGATTTTGAAGAAGGACATAAAAATGCATTGGGACTTTGATAGAGACCGTAGCAGGATTAATGTCCTCATCGCATTTATTTTTAGTTAGTATTTTTGTTGATGCATGTAATGCGACCTTATTACTCTGTAAAGGCACAATCCAATGTCCTGTTGTTTAATTGACATGCCAAAGGTAGACATGTATCATAATAACATGAGCTGAAAATCAATGTATGGTATTTTAATGCATACTTTATGAAATTCCACACTAACTGCAGCTGCACGAGCAGGCAGAATCATTGCAAAGTGCCTTCGAATATCGACGTTACAGGATAAACATGCATATTCTCTCTGGGTTCCTTAACATTATGTTTACTGCCTTAACGGCAAGCCCGAAGCTTCAACCGTAAACCCTCTATCATCCGTAGCTTAGTACGGAGCTGAAGTGTTGCCATTCTGCGCAGGTGCTTCTCACATAATGGGCTGAAGATAATCCTCTATAAATCCTGGACATTGGAAATAGTTTGCACGAACAATATCGTCTTGTTGCCTTTTTTTGCGGAGATTGGGGAAAAAGGGACTTAAAGATTAATACCCAAATTTGTAAAAGTCCTTTAACAAAAACACAGATACATGTAAGTACATATAAACCAGCATTTATTCAGGTTACATTACTATCTTATGTCTAAAAAGAATCCTTCCCTGATCCTGGTACAGGGGGGTGAGGGATAAAGGGGGACAGCCCACACATTTTTATTTCTGGGGTTAGGGGGTCACAGGCATCACCAAAACATTTTCTGTGACTCTGACCTATTAATAACGCTTTATGTTAAGCTGGCAGCCTCTGGCAGGGAAAGGCCTTGTCCATGCACTTACACACCTAGGCCTACTGAAAGTGAGAACACCACACCTGGTGAGCCAAGGCAAGGAAGGGGAAACCGAGAACAAACAGCCGGAACACAGCAAAAATACTGGAAGACAGATGGTAACGCAACAGGACTGGCAGACAGACACCGGGTATCATGGCCAAGGAGCAGTATAGACAGAAACGTAGCAAGGACAAACAAACGGGTCAAACCAGGGTCAGTCGAATACCAGAGACAACAGTACTAGAGGGTCTGGAAGATGGGCAGACCTGAAAAACACCCCAGCAGTCAGCAGAAGGTCGGACAAGTTCTCATGAATTGGGGGTCAGGCAACCCAAGGGTTCACCAACCGGAAGATCATCAGCGGGAGCAGGAGAAGGATAAGGAAACAGAGGTCCCCAGGACGCTTGGTTACAGTACTGGCACAAACACAACTGAGCAAAGATATGCCCAGTTTAACTAGCACTCAGAATTCATAAATACAGCACTGATGACATCATAAGCTTTGTTTCATTTCATTTTTACAAATTATCAAAATAATTTGCCACCATGTAGATTCATAATGAATATGATTAAACAACCACAATATTGAACCCTTTGAGATTTGGAAGGATAATTATTTTAACTTCTTTTCCACCCGTCCTGGAAGTTAAAATTCTTTCGTCTGAGAGTTCGGATAGATACATTGCTAAAAGGACAAGTCATCTGAGTCGAGCTACGTTTTCTCTAAGGAGCGCAGCTGATAAAAGTTTAAATAAGAATATTCCTTATAAAAACAGTGACAGGTGTGCGCGATGCCACTGGGTTGTTATAAAGGCCGAAACATAACTTGACTCCAGGGCAATATACAAAGACAAGCCGGGGAAAAAAACACCATACTGAGTAATACAGTCTAAGGAAGTTAACGTAATTTGCTCATTTTGCTCCCAAGGGCATCCTATTTTCCATCTGATCACATTTTCTATTTTATAGTTTATTTTATATACCGTATTTATCGGCGTATAACACGCACTTTTTTTAACTAAAATATGAAGTTGAAACCCTACCTGCGTGTTATACGCCGATAAATCCTAGAGCTGCACAATCTTCCCCTGCACAGCTCTCTCGCGCGCCCTCTCTGATGCCGGGAGCCGGGTGATGACGTCACTCCGGCCCCGGCATCAGCACAAAAAGTAAAATGCTGGAAGATAAAGAGTACCCATACCAGATCTCCCAAACGGTAGGGAGTAATATATAAATTTAATGTGTGTGTGTGTCTGAGTGTGTTTGTGTGTCTCTGAGTGTGTTTGTGTGTGTGTGTCTAAGTGTGTCTGGCTGCATGTGTGTCTTCGTGTGTGTGTGTGGCTTAGTGTGTGTGTGTGTCTGAGTGTGTGTGTGTGTCTGAGTGTGTGGTTTCCCAGATAGCAGTGATTCTCATTTTTTTGTGCTTTTTCTTTATTCTTTATTTCTTTTATTACATTATAATAAATGTTATAATGTTATAAACATTATTCCAACATTAAGTTCATAGCTTCCAAGTTTAAATTTATTTTTTCTTACTCAAATTTCCTTGTTAAAATGGGGGTGCGTGTTATACACCAGTGCGTGTTATACGCCGATAAATACGGTATATATAATATATATAATTTCATTCTCAGATACTAGAAAAAAACAATACCTCACAACATTATAAATTGCCTATGGGGGATACCGTTGTTTTAGGAGGTGTGCTTAGGGGTGGGGCTTGGTCAAAACTTTTTAAAGTCACTTAGAAAGTCTCGGTGAGTTTTTGGGGTTGGGGTTGTCACAGGCATCACCAAAATATTATCTGTAACAGTGACCTATTAGTAGCTCTTTGTGTAATTGTGAAACTTATTGAAGCAAATTTTCTTCTGTTTCTATACAAATCACTGTAGAACATCCTGAGCTCCTAGAAAAAGAGATCCATCAGTGGAGGAAAGAGCGACTTGTGCTTTTGGGTCACAAGGACAACCTGCCCATCCTGTATTGGGACCTTTACCAAGGCTCCAAAACTAATATGTAGAACTTTGACTGTTAGGGGGAGACTAGAGGAGAAGTTTCCAGGAAAGTTGTTTCAGCTCCTTGAGTTCACAATATACTATGAAGGGCAAGTCGGTGAGCTTCTGCTGCAGCAAGGGCTTGTCTAGCCCCGAATATTGTATAGTTAAATCAGAGATTTCGGCCTGTCGTGCTAAAGAAACATGCCCGTGTTGGCCCTTCATTATCAATAGTAAAAAGAGAGAGAGTAAAAAAAACACAAGCTGCCCCTACCTGTAACAATGGCGGGTGGCGTGTAGAGCCAAGGCCATGGAGTGATAAATGTATTATTATTTATTATCTTCTGTAGCGCCATCATATTCCGCAGCGCTGTACAGTGGGGTGGAGAAAGATTGACAGACAGGAGAACTAAATGAGAAGAGGGAAAATGATAAAATGAATAAAAAAAAATAATCAGATTCACATTGTCCAGATCCAATTTTTAAGTCTTTAACACCGTGCATCGGTCTTAAAACATTTCTTGTTATTTATTCTGTGCTTCTATTGGCTGCCTTTCCTACAGGCCCCTCGGCTCCTGCCCTCGGGGATAGAAGCTTTTATAAGTTCAGCATAAAGAAAAGCAATAATAACGGAGTCCGATCTGTTTGGACAGAAGAATTCTCAGCGTGCGCGATTTCTATCAGTCACCTTGGCAGAATAATTCTCCCCGTGCATAACTTCACTGTTTCCATTGAGGAAAATGTTCTATTCCAGTATTAAGAAAACAACAATTTCTTTCAAGTTAGAATTCAGAAGCTTGTTTTTGCAAACAAACGTTCCTTTATCTCCAAGTGCTATCCTCTAAACTAAAAAAAAAAACGGAACAATGATGCATTCTCTCCTTTCAAAGGCTCGGCGTCCTGACAGAATTCATTTAATTTCCACATAAAATGTAATCTTCTAGATAATAATAGGTCAGTCTCAGCAATGCCTTTCAGCTTACTTTGATCTCCCGCAGTTATGCTAATTGCATGATGATAATGCACTTTGAATGGGAGACCCAAGAAGAATATTAGATCATGTACTTTAATTTCAAAAAATAAAAAAAACTACTTTGTGTCAGGTGAAACAAAGAAAGAAGCCCACGTATAGAAACAACTCGCTATGGAAAAGTGGCTTAAAACATTTCTCCATCCCTGCCAAATATGTTAATTTACATATACAGGGAGTGTACAGGTTCTGCATTAGAAACGACCAATCGGAGTAAGTTTCTGGTGAGATTTCGAGAGGCTCGCTTTCTATTGATCAGTGCATAGATCATACTTAGAAACATAGGAACGTAGAATTTGACATCAAATAACACCCATTGGGCCATCTAGTCGCCCTGTTATTCCTGCTGTAAAGACTCAGACCGTAATCAGTCGTTGGTCTCATCTTTGATTCAGGAGCCATATGTCTATCCCATACATGTTTACATTCCCTTACTGTCTCTACCGGTTATGCTGCGAGGTTGTTCCATTTATCTACCACCATTTCGATAAATTAAATTATTTTTTTTTATATGTTTCTACATATTGCAATCATGGGGGCAGTTATAGGAGAGGAAATAGCTCCCAGGATGCAATGTTTTTTGTTTTCTGCTAGCACTTCCAGATGCCTCTACCAGGCTGCCTTGAATAAATTAAAATAATAATAATAATAATAATAAATATATATGCATTTTGCTAGTAAAATATATATAATAACATATCATACTTATCTGCAGTGCACCCTGTGATCTTCCCTTTTTTTGGATGACAGGACTACTTGAAAGGACCAATCTGGTTCCCCAAATTACATTTTCTATTTCTTAATGTATGTTGAAGACTGCCTTGCGTGGACTGCAATCAGACCTGTACTGGCCATCTGGCACACCGGGCAAATACGCCTCATACTCATCCGACCTCCTGCTCCAGAGGCAGATTGGATATTGCAGTGTTTTGGATATGCCCGGCCGTCGGCGACTGCCAGTTACACCATCAGGCGACTGCCAGCTTTGGAATGCCCCTCAATATCACCATTTTTGCTCCTACTGCAGTCTACTACATGCAAATTGATGCAGGGATTCTTTTATTATTAAAAATGGTCTCCAATATGCACTTAACATTATTTATAAAATATAAAATACATATATTTGAATAAACTAAACTTTAAACTTGCAACACTTTTTAAAATAAAGATCAGGAGTAGGTAAAAAAAAAAAAATCAATGTCTATCAAGACACTTTCCACCAGTATAGAATATAACGATCGCTGCCTATTATCATTGTACAATATTTGGCATACTCTCCATAACACTAAGTATAATAACTATGCTAAATAAATAATTAACAGACAGATCATAAATAATGCATTCAAACTTATAAGAGGACAACTTCAAAAAATTTTTTTTTCTATAATCCATTACTCATGTTTTACGTTGATTCATACGACTTATGCATATAAATCTCCTTTAGAAGATTAATTTGCGTTCAGTAATTGTAACCTAGCCACGGAAGTCAAACATGGATGACAACAGAAACTCTTAGATCTGATATGCAAAGTTAATTCATATTCAATGGTAGACGTATGAATGATTCTGACGGACGTAAATAATCATATTGGTAAGGGGATGTGTATAATGTATTTATTGGTTGTAATAGTAGAATAGATTGACAGAATATTTAAAGAGAGATTAGAATGTGCTTTCCCGGATACACTAAGACATGAATATTTTGTCAAGGTCACACAAGCCTTGATTGACAATGTGCTTATATACCCCAGAGTGTCAGATTGTCCTGCCATACTCCGTAAAACCATGTTCGATTCGTAAAATGTGATATTGTTCTCTTCCCTCTACTCGTCCTCATCTATTTTCATTACTATTTCCATTTGAATAATCCTTACACTGAGATAAGTATTTCTGTTTAAACACCATTCCAAAATCCATAAATTATTGACCATTGATTGTCCTTGAGGACTTGTTTTGGTCTTAAACCAAAACAAGTTTGCCTTCACCAATCCTTAAGCAGCTCATCTTTTAAAGGTTCCACATGTCCGATGATATAGGACATCATTCTGATCTTAAAGATGTAATCTATAAGTGATAACGAATCCATGAAAAATGTTCTCCAATATTCTAAATCCAAGAGACCAAAGTCTGCTTAAGGTCTGAGTCTTAACAAAACGGGCAGGTTCGATGGTCTGATCTGTCGTCGGGTTCTTTATGTCCATAACGGTAAACTATACCATTAGTTTCGAAAAAAACTAGTTTTATTTTAGAATATTTAAGGAGACAAAAATATCCATGGAAGACACGATTTAGGACTTTGGTTAAAGAGCTTGAAGTGTTAACATGTCATGGGTCATGCTTAATCATTTTCATCTTAATCAAAATCTTACAAGGAGCCATAGATTCATCCAACAAAGAGCGGAGAGCTATCGTATTGCGGTCTCTGGCCTCATTAGTAATACGTGGAATGTCAGATATTGTCTCAGAGTTATCCAAAGGTCAAACACACAATCAGTTTTATATATTGCGCATCTGGCTTAACTGATGTGGATATGCTGTATCCAGATACGTGGATATGGGTTGTCAATCACAATTCCACACCAAAGTTATTGCCCTATAATTGTCTTTTCCAAAAAAAGATAACTGCCGTTTGTCTTCAGTTAAGTCTGTAAAACTCCTTAAAATTGTTGGTTTAGAATTTCAGATTGAAAGCCTTAATTTCCTTCCAAACACATATATAATTTTGTGTAAAAGTCCGGAAATACATTCTGAAGACACATAATTTAACAACAGTACAGTTTTTTTTATCTTGTTAAACAAGATGTTTTTTGACTAAATAAAAAAATAATGTTCTTTATGTTGTTGGGTGTTGGTATAGTCTCTGAGCCCGAGGGTCAACAAGAAGGGAGCAATAGAGTGACTCTTGTTAGAGGTGAGGTAGCTGTGCAGAGTATACTGTAGGATGGAAAGAGGTTTCTTGAGCTGATCTTGGCATCAGGGTTTAGCCAGGTATTGGATTTGATTATAACTCCATAACTACATATCTATGATTCTTGAAGGTGCGAATCTTTCACTTCATATTAACTAAACCCCCAGAAGACAGGGGACCACATTACAACTCCATCGTCGTCTCTTATACCATGGATTATCTCATGGATTGACAGCAAGTTTAACAGTGGACGAAAATGCCTTGATGTCAGAGGTCAGAGGAGAATGGGCAGACTGATTCAAGATGACAGAAAAGCAACAGTAATTCAGGTAACCACTCGTTTCAACCAAGGTGTGCAGAATACCGTCTCTGAACGCATAACACGTCAAACCTTGAAGCAGATGGGCTACAGCAGTAGAAGACCATACTAGGTGCCGCTCCTGTCAGCTAAGAACAGGAACCTGAGGCTACAATTCGCACAGGTTGACCAAAATTGCACAATGGAAGACTGGCAGAATGTTGCCTGGTCTGATGAGTCTCGACTCCAGCTGTGACATTCAGATGGCAGGGTCAGACATTGGCGTAAACATGAAAGCATGGATCCATCCTGACTTGTATCACCGGTTCTGGTTGTTGGTGGTGTAATGGTGTGGGGGACATTTTCTTGGCACACTTTGGGCCCCTTAGTACCAATTGAGCATCATTTAAATGCAACAGCCTACCTGAGTATTGGTGCTGACTATGTCCATCCCTTTATAACCTCAGTGTCCCCATCGTCTGATAGCTCCTTCCAGCGGGATAATGCACCGTGTCACAAAGCTCACATCCTCTCCAACTGGTTTCTTGAACATGACAATGAGTTCACTGAACTCCAATGGCCTCCACAGTCTCCAGATCTCAATCCAATAGAGCACCTTTGGGATGCGGTGGAACGGGAAAGTATGCCACGAAGAATGAAGGCAAAAGGGGTCCTAGCAAGGTGGCCCTAATTCAGTGGCCAGTGAGTGTGTGTATATGTATATATATAATAGGATAACATGGCAGATTCTGCATTGTCTTGCCTGTGGATCAGTTTCTTCTCACCATGGGGCACAAGAACGTTAATAGATTGTGAAATCTGTTGAACAGCTACAATGTTGCCCTTCAGAATTCTCCCTTTAAAGCACCTAACTCTAAACAAAGACAGGGTGATTATAAAGCAAATTATATTTAAATTATCTGTCTGGGGCTAATGTTCCTAACTTTTCTCTTGTGTTAAAAATTTTTTCTGATGGGACCTCAACACAGCAATCTCTGGAAGTTGAATAGCCCTATTTTTTTCTATCAATGTATATTATTAATCGGACATAACTATGGATCCAATAGAAATGAGGTTACTTTTAACGTTTAATAAGGTTCTATACTATACTTAATATGGGTCCCGTAGTAACATTGCGAAAAGCTATGAAATCTCATGCATAAGTTATGTGCATGCAGCGTGGAGATATAAACTACCGAATGAAAGCCTTGGGGACAGTCATGCTGGAACCTAATATCATTACTGTGAAGATGGAAATGACATTAGGGTTTGCCACAAAATAGGGGCTAGGATAGTTCCTAATCATACTCTTACTACTTAACCTTGGATAGAGAGCCTGTTAACCCTTACTAGTTCCTCACTTGGCACCCAATTATTATAAGAGGATAGCATGATTCAGAATTATTCTATCCCCTATTTTTTGGGGAGGGAGTCAGACATTAGAGAATACATTTGCAAATCTGCTCGAGGATTTTAGATTTCTGACCCCGACTTCAAGCTCATCGTATAACGGCCAATGCAAATTTCTGACTAAAATTTAAGATATGTCCCTCAGCTGTGGTCCCTTCTTGCACGTAGGATACTTAACCCTTAAATGTAATAATATGTAACAATTTTTCACACCTGGATATTGCTGTACACTGAATAGCTCTTCTCATGATCAGTTGATCTTCTCGATATTGTGCACAAGCTGCTGTATACTTTGGAACTCACAGAACTCTATAGCTGCCATTTTCCCATGTTTTAACCCCCCTCCGAGTCTAAGATGTGTAGTTCTTTTTAAAGCTAATTTACCCCCAAGATTGTCCTTCAATTCACATCTGCCAACAGCCCTATTTTTTTTTTTGCGTCTTGTCCCGTCAAATTTAAGTCTGTCTAGGCATGACAATACTGCATTAGCACAGTGCATTAAACTCTTATATGTAAATGAGCTCCAAACTACCCAGTATCTGTACTGGGTAGCCTAGAGCTCAATGCTGCAGGGTCATGCAGTGTGTGTAGGCCAGCCCCTTTAGGCCCCTCCCCTTTAGGCCCCGCCTCATGTGTCCCGGGATTCTGGAAGGATAACGGACTTTGCAAGAGAATCTCCACTTCTTGTCTCTTGGGATTCACCGTTATCACATCTTCTTTCTCCCCTATGTATTTTTCCTAAGACATATTTCCCCCGTATAATATTCTCTTATTCTCTGTCTTACCCTTTACTTTAACTCTCTTTGTTTGAGCTTATGGTTGAATTTAATATCCATATCATGCACTGAGTATACTGTTGGTAATAAATACATTCTAATAATCTGTTTCGCATTGTCTTCCGTAAAGCACGTTATATCATGAAATATTTAGTTTAGACCCACCAGGATCAATATGCAAGGTTTCTTTTGTAAATGCTACAGGCCAGACTGAATATTTAGGGTTTTTTTTTCCTCTGTTTATCTCATTACATTAAATTAGGTTTTATTTGTGAAGCGCTACCAGAAGCCTTAGTGCTTTTACAATAGGGGAGAGAGATAAAATTAACAATAATATTGTACCCATTGTACAGCACTGCGGAATATGATAGGGCTATATAAAACAATAAATAATAACAACATGAAAATTGATATTATACGGATGGACAGTAACATGCCCTGCTTTTATGAGCTTACAGTCTATTGTGATGGTAATCTCCGTTCTGTCTGACATGAAACGCAATATTTTCTTGCCTTCATTTTTTTCTTGTAATATTGAATAAACAACGAGATTGGTGCCATAAAATAAAGGTCAAAGGGATCAAAGGAAAATCAACATTTTTTTCTGGTATTACCCCAAGAGAAAGAGTAGTCTTTAGTTACACTTATTGCTTTTATTGGGCCAACATGGAAAAAGTTATAAAGTTACATAAGCTCTCAGTACCGCAGACATCTCTTCTTAAGAAATAATGACCATTCTATCTGAAGAAGAGACCTCTGAGATCCTCAGTGCTTATGTCACTTTACAGTAGTTAGTAAAGGCAGCAGAGTTCACATTTTCTTATTGGTTTCTTTTTATTTAGTAAATATATTCATGTATGTTGTACTTGTAATAGTACATAATTCGCTCACAAATACATTGTCCCATATTGTGTTTGTGATGATATATGATCCTTTAAAGGAACAGCTGGACACGGCATATGTTTGCGTCTGTGGTGGCGATAGTGGGATACTTCTGTGTGTGCAAATGTGATGTAGATGCTATACATGAGCAGCTTCTCTGTCTTATCCCATAGACAGTATTAGTGGCTTGTCATCTGGCACAGACGTACCCCCGTAGCTCTACCCCCTCTTAGTTATTTATAAAATGCTCTTCACGTCTCTTTCCTGAGCTTCTGTGTAGAATCTGAAAGTTACTCTATAAAAGAATAAAAGGAATCTGGTTCTGTAATTAGCTTTTACCAATAATTGTGTGGATGTATAATCCCGAGGATTACTGGTAAATGGGTCATGCTAGGTGGCAATTTAGTTCCTTCTAGGGACAACAGTTGTGTTTTTAGGAAATCATTGTCTTTTATTGCCATCGGGGGAGGGCTGCCACAATCTGGCCCAGTTGGTAGGTGAAGTCAAGTGGCCCCCATCGGCCCCTTGCCCCCTGGTAATTAACATACACACTGGCACACATATTTATACACACACTCTTATACTAATTCACAATTACACATACTCATGCTGAAACACAGTTATACACATATATTCATGCTAACACGCATACTTACACAAACACACTCATGGTAACATACTTTCCTAACACACAATTACACATACATACTCATGCTAACACACATACTCACACATAAACACTCACACAAACACATACATACTTCCTCCCTCCCTCCCTCTCTAACTCCCCTACCCTCTCTGTCATTCTTCCTTCATCCCATTCTCTCCTCACCTCTTTACTACCTTGGAGTCTTTCTTTCTAGCCGTTCGCACACACTGTGCAAGCAGCCGCACTTTTACCACAGGGTCGAGTAAACGCGTAATGTTCCTAGTCAGACCACCCTTTGTTTAAGAATTTTGGAGTGGCCTAGGGGCAAGAGTGCTCCTTGGTATTCAGATCAGACCCTAGTATATATTAAGACGTTGCTAGGCAATGTAATCCAATGAAACCTTAGAGCTTATAAATTCAACTCTTATACTTTTCTATTGTTTATGAAGGGCCATAGCTGGTAGGTTTCTCCGTCAAGAAGAACAGAGCTTGCTTTGCATATGGGTAGTTAAATGTGGAAGGAGACTTCGAAGATCTCTTTAACTTCAAAAAAACCTCTTCCTGTAGTAGAAGCTCACTGGAATTAGACATTTATAATAAATAGGTAGGTCAAATAGTTCTAAAACAACTCTTCTGCAAACTCTCCCTTTAGTGTCGGTACTGGTCACACTTCAACCCTGATGCTTTTTGGTGAAGGCAACAACATCAACTCCACCTTCTCCCGAACTTCAGATAAATGATTTCTGTTATATCTTATAACTGAACCCTCAGCCACAAGGACTGCATTGGAAGAATTCATCTTAAGTCCAGGTTAAGCATACATTTTTTTTAATTCGTACCAGAAAAAGAAATATACCAGGCTTCTAATATTTGGTACCAACTCTTTCCATAATTATCACATCAGAAATTGAGTACAAAGTTAATGTTTCAGCTACAGCCATTGTGAAGGGGGGATGTTAGTATTCGTTATACTTGGTTATGTTTAAAAATAGTAGAACATATTAGGACCTTGTGACACCAACACAGAATTTCTGACAGATTTGGAATTCTACAGTCGCACAATTTTCACAAAAAAAAGCAAGGTTTATAACTAGACAGCTGGGGCTACCGCCATGCCTAGTAGGTGCAACGGTATTTCTTTAAGATACACAATGTCCTTAAAACAGCATTGCCGACGCACGTCCCACGCTATCTGGTAAAACGCATTCCAGTTTTCCACTGTACTCTGTGACTTTGCCTGCTGTGTCTGCATCGTGGCAGAAGGAGTTATGCAGAAGAGAATAATTTAACAACAGCATGAGAAATAAAGACTTGGTATACTGTAATACGCAACATACAGAGAGGCCCCATGCATGCTGTTGGAATAGCTGCCAGCAAGCTAAATTAATCTCAAGAGACCGTTTCAGTATGTATGTTTTATATATCTTGTTCTTTAAATATTTGCCTGACCGACGTGAGTTTCGTAGTCTCCATGTAACATTATCAAAAATCATACGATGACATGTTTCCGGGGTCAAGATGCCACACATCACCCATGGGCTCCTTTTCTCCGAGTCTGTCCATGGCTAATTTCTGTGGTGCCCCTTGTGTCTAGTAGGTCTCAATATATTATGTTCAGGGGCAGTGAGGATTTTATTAAAAATGAACATTGGCTGTTTGTGTAGCAGATAACATCTCTTTTTTTTTAGATGTCATATAAATCATTTACATGTAAAAAGATCTGTTACATCACTGATGCATAATCCCCAACATTTCATCTTCTTCAGGGGTATTGTTATAAGTGGAGCCTTGCCTTGCATTGGGTTGAAAAACACAGGGATATGATGTCATATAGTGGCGCTCTTCTTTTGCATCACAAAGTTGTCACATGAAAGCTGTCCTTGAGGTGTGTGCAGCAAAAACACAGCCCGAGATTGATTTTATAGCTAATTGGGCCAGTCAGGGACCTGCATGCCCTTTGGGCCATTTGAGGAGGCAGCTGATGCCCACCCGATCCCATTATACCACTAAGAGCTAAGTTCCAGCATTCCAAAAAATCTAATTAAACCAAGAAGAACCGAGAGCCACCCAAATCGCGTGAACAGAGGATTTCTAGCCAAGTAGACTTACAATCTCATTTTCTTTCCTAGAAGAGCATCACGATATCTTGACAACCCCACAGTCATTGAGGTGACTGCTTGCTGTATTTATCAAGCAGCAGTAGTTCATTTAGTAAAATCCCAACATCCAAGGATCATTGGCTCAAGAATAGCTTACTGGAAATGTGTAAGACAGCCCTGCAGGTCTTGTAAGAAATGTCATCCGTTGACTATCCACTGCAGGCTAATTATTCAGAACACCACGGAGCGCATCTCATGTCCGGTTAGAACCGTTCCCGGTCTGTCTGAATGACCTAGTTACGTTCCGATTCCTACTGTTAATTTGTGCCAAACTAAACAAAGGCTGGGGCCACGCAGACGAAGAGACAAAGCAGCCATGAAATGAAAACACATTCTTATACCGTTTAATTTGTTGTCGGTGTCGTGCCTTGTGCTACCGGAGAGATCCATCTCTGTAGCTCTCTTACTCTAGATGCCTTTCTCTTGACTTCCAGGAGGGCAAATCCTGCTGTGTCTGCAATAGTGTGTAATGAAGTAATGTTGTAAACATAATCTCGGTTCACATCGAATGTTATCTGTATTAATAGAAATTTCTGTTGTCCAACATTAACCCCTTCTGCTTCCGGGAGCAGAGATGGAAAGGTAGAGAACCATGGTTTGAAAGATTCCAGCCCCTAATTACTGTAATAGCGCTTTTCAAATTCCATAATCTTTTTATTTAGAATCTTTACTATTTAAAGGGACACACACCAAAAATGCAATCTAATTCTAATTGCTAGTCTTGTTATAGGTCACTTATAAGTAGCACTTACTTTTACGTTGCTTTTTTAGCAACAATTTGTTTTTCCTGCCCACTAGTAAAAGTAATTTTGTAAATGGTAGCTTGTACAACGAAGACTTTATTTATGCTAATACTACATTTAGGTATAGTCGAATCACTTTAATTATGGCTTTGCCGGCATTTTCTGTGGACAGCTAAGGGAATTGCAATATTTCTTTATATTTAAGTGGTAAACCAGCAATTTTGCAATATTACATTAGTTTTTAAATTAATTCACTAATACTTAGAAAGTTATGGAGCGAGTAGATTGTCTCAGGATATTTTAACCCCTTTCAACCAATAGGAAAAGGTAATTGCATGGTGCCTTCTTCCTGACAAACTCGCCAACGCATTTTACAGTGTTGGATTGTTAGGAATCGCTCCAAAATTCACGAAAGGGCCCATTCAGATCAGTAGTTAATGGATGTGGACACGGCACGAATGAAGTTGTATACTTCTTCTTTAAGGGTTAAGGTAGAATGAACAATCTGCAATAAATATTACAACTTGATACACGTTTCTTAAGGACAAACATTGAAATAATTATTTTCCTGCGTCATAAAGCCCTTTTCATAAATGTGGTCCCCACAGCTTTTTTGAAAGGTTTACCCGTGGGCACTCTAATTAAATGCATTTACTTGTTTTTCTGAAGCTTAATACATAACTTCTTTGAAAAGAACATGTTGGAAAATTGATACTGGAATGCATGGAGTTTACAAATGGCTTAAAAATATAGTAGCTATTAAATATTTTATTACTCAAAGTATGGCGATGGGTGAGCTGAAATGGCCCCACAGTCCCAGAGAATGTGCTGAAGGATGCATACGTGGAAAATGTGATATTTTGGCCAACTTGGCCTTGGTTTGCACCAAAAGAGCACCAATTCTGTTGGGACCTGAATCGTTCTAGATGATAACCATCCTAATTTTTAGACACATAGCTGGGAGCTCTCAGGATTTCCTGCAGATCAGAACTGATTACCAGTTTGTATACTTTGGCCAACTCTTCTCCCAGCTTCTGCCCAATCCATGCAAATGCCCCCCACATCTCATCAAGTGTATGTCTCAGCAGAAGACTAAGAGTTCCAGGGGAGGTATAAGTGAAGTGATCACCATAACAAAAAATAAAGTGTTTCTACAACTTATATATTGTATCAAAAATTCCAAACATGCATTGTCATTCGGGGGTGAAAAACTAACATTCATTCAACTGGGTCCTATCCGAACCATTATCCCCAATGATACATACCATATACAACTCACAATAGGAACCATACCTCTTCCGCTTCTTTCCTTCTCAGATAATATGTTGGAAGTAGGAATAACACTGAATACAAAAACAGATGCATATTATACAGAAGGTTACTGGGTATTTTCTCCCTGCAAGTTAGTAGGCAAAGGGGTATAAAGAGGGATTTGGCAGCAGTTTGTGAATGATTTGTTACTACAGGAGTGGAACTGAAATCTAGACCTCCACACAGGGGACCACCGATCCTGTGCTGGTTATAAAGTGGGAGCAGATGAAATTGTTAACCGTTTGCATCTTGAACAACGAGATCAGCCACGGACGTATTCTCGGATACGAAGCCACTTGAAGCTTTATGAAGCACAACAGAGAAATGTATTAATACAACATCAATTGGTGTTAATCCCTTTAGTGCTACAGGGTCTGCTCTGCAATTCATAAGGCGACTAATTGATCCTCATTCTCACCAGAACACCTATGACAAATCAGCACGAGAAAGACAATATTGCGGCTTTAATTGTGTCGCTGACTGCAATGTACAGCTGGCTTATTAAAAATGCAGTTTATTTGTTAAATCAGGGTAGAAAAATGGATTGAAGCTAAATATTATTTGCAAGAGATTAAGTGTGACTTTGTGAGAACGGGTCTGTGCCATCTGATTGAAAGGGAAGTCTTTGGGGGTCACAAGATCAGGGTTAAAAGATGCATTGTTGGACCAATGACCTCTGTCGATATGTTATCACCTTTATCTAGCGGTGTCTGAGACAGGATTCTAAAAAGGAATCTCTGGAACACTAATTGAAATTGTTTGTCATAGAGACGAAGAATGATGCTTTCTTGTGGCAGTCTAGGTATTGTGTTGTGTACCTTAAGTGAACAGAGATTTTAGAAAATCACTTGAAAAAAAATCAGTTTTGCATTGCTTTGTCATTACGAATCTTGCTGATATTAGCTCATTTCACTGACTCACGTACCATGCTTTTGCAAATCTATATTTTCAGGAGGTCACATTTGGTTGTTAAGATGTTCTGGTCGAAGTTTCACTCTGACGTGATAATGGAAAATCTAGACTAGGCAGTGGTGAGTGCAAGTATCGGAGACATGAACCAATCGGAGTCCTGGAGTTCCAGTCAATGAGCTTTTTCACCTTGGATCCCTTTGGATAATCCTGGAGGGATCCATGTGTGTGTGTTTCATATTGGCAAATACATAGAACATCTAAAAATTCCATCACGCTGTTTTTTTAGGTAGGTAGCTTTAGGATTTCCAACTTTTCGTGTGCTTCATCTAAATTGGCAACAGGTCATAGGAATTGTAGTTCATCAATAATGACGACGATCCCTCTGTAAGTGTGTTGACTTGTTTTACGGGGTCATCGGAACCTACAAGGAAAAAAGATTAAACAAACAACTGAGTGCAACCTAGTGATACAATATAATTTAGCCTGTTACTTAAAATACATGTGTTCATTATATGCTTGTTTGATGTGACCTTGGGGAAAAATGTGTGGCCACCACGTTTTTGTCTTCCTTTCAGTTAATGATGAATGCAGTTCTTGTCAAATCAAATTAAAATGCTAAGATTCTATACAAATGGCTAGTGGCAATCTTCCACTCTTATATCCTGATTTATACATGTACCGGGTGTAATTAGTATGCTATTTGATGAGCCGGCGACATGGAAACCTATCCGATCTTTAACGGCTAAGCCTCTGAATTCTGTAACTAAGACTATAAGGCATGTCTCCTGGCCAGTAAATAAAAACAGGGCAATAAATTAATTTAGTGTGATTACTTATAAGAACAGACTAATTACACAACCGCTTTTACTAGGTTTAATAAAATTTGTTTAATTATGCCTTTTATTGATGAAACAAAGGACATTATTTCAAGGTTCATTAAGAATGCTAAAACAACAGATTGGCATTCAAACCGAAATAGTTTAATACGGAACATTTGGGTGAATATGAATATATATAACTTGTGCTGCTATTAGTTACTACTCAAGCACTGGGGGGTCCATTATCTAAAATTATTAAGGGGTACAAAGCAATATTCTAATTTTTCTACTGGGCAAGATTTCATAAATCTTAAATAATCATTAGGAAATGGAAAGCTGGCCTAGATGGTAAATCAGATTAGGATTTGAATTATTAAAATGATCTTGAACAATATTATTTGTTTAGGGTTTTCATGTTTTTAAATATAGGGTATTATCTTATTTTCTAGTGTTATATCTGAGTATTGGTGACAGTTTAAATCTCCATGAAAGTTGTATCTGTAATTACTTTATGTGGGCAGCCATTTTGTTTGAATAGGAGCCGCCCCTTTTACAGTGTCAGTGTGTCTTTCTTTTTGCATAAAGAAACCTCTTTGTCCAAAGATTGTGTTTCCTTCAATGGGACTCTGGATGTTTGTATGCTTATATAATTTCCTTTGTTATTGCGCTAGTCCCAATCCTTTGTACTGGGCAATGGGATATGATGTCATATTGTGGACTTCCACTTTTAAAGGGAGCGCAGCGCTGAATGGTTAATGGACCGGTTGGGGAGATCAGTGATCCCCCTTTTAACTGGCCCATTGAGGCAATCAGACTCCCTGTTTTGCCACAGAAAGTGTGCCACCCTCCTGGACCTTCCAACCTAGGCCAGAATAAAGTGTTTGCCGCTTACCTAATTCAGTTCATTTTGTCGAGTGGGCTAGTTCTCCAATTTGCTGCTAAGAACTGCAAGGAATCTCAATGGAAAGAGATGAGCGCCCCTCCCAAGTGCTTTTTTCGCTTCTCTCTGTAAAGCTTTTGCACATAATTTTAATTATGAATAAATTTAGGCTCTTTTGTTAGCATCTCGCTGCTTAAAGTAGCAAACAATTTCTCCTGTGACACTGAAACACTTAAGAAGCAGAGACTTATAAGCATCTCGCTGAAGGCTTTTCAGGGGAACGGTCCCCAGTTTCACATCCGCTAATACTGGCAAAGATTTTGATGTAAAAATAAAAGAAGCAAAAGGAAAAAAAAATACATATTTTTCATTTCTTAGCACTTATATCTTTCTGTGCTGTGTTTAATTACCTGCAAAAAAAAGTATCACATTTGGGGGGGAAAAAAGTACCCGAAGCCTAATTAATGGGAACATTTGCAACTGATGTCTTAAAGGAAGCATTAGGAAATATTTTTTTTTGCCCAAAAATTGATGGAATCGTGCTGAGGCAAAAGGGTTAAACACCACAAAGACCTTGAACAAGATGCGTGTGTCTATTCTAATTAAAATCGAAAATTCTTATGTTATATTTCTTAAAAAATAACCCAAACTCTGCTGAGAAATACAGATAATTAAATTCATTACTAAGTAGCTTACAAGCCACCTTTTTTGGAAACATGGTTAGTATTAAAATGCACAAAAGGACACATTTTACATTATCGATTTTTACGTGTCAGTTTCTTTTTGCTGGCTCATTTGTTACAAAAAAAAAAAAAAAAAAACCTCTATGTTGCACTGCGTTCATATATATCCATATCTTAACAATGGTAGACATATACGTTTCAAACAATGCAACGCATCCAAGGACAAAGTTACTTAACTGTCTGTGATTTCTGTACGGAGTAACCAAGTGACAGAGATCTGTAGATAAAGGACGAGACTGAGAACCATGAGACGGCAGTGGCACTTTAAGGCCGGCGGCTGAAAATGACATAAGGGCAGTGTCACGGTAACCCCCCCCCTGAGGCTGAGGACACATGGGAGTAGCTTTGAGTTTTGGAAGGGATACTGATGGATTCCTGGGCTAGGAACCCCGGTGATGCCCGCCGATAATTGGAACTGCGTCGCTACAGACACCTTTTGTCCCACCACGTTGCTCTTTTGGGGTTACACTATGCACGTGGTGGGCAGCACTCGTAAGTGGTTACGGAGAGGGAGCCCATTTGGGAACCCTGGTTTTATCATCTATCTTTAGGACCGGGGTTTACCCAGCCGTGGCTATGGAACTCCGCGCTGACTGTTCCTGGGAACTTTTCCAATGCGGTCGCTCAGGGTCCCTACATCGGATCAAGTCATTTCTTGGAACATAACATCCTCGGACCCTGAGCTCTTCATTGGTATCCCAGGATTTACGCTGCTCTTTTCGGGATCACCCAAAAATAGTGAGTTTTTTTCTGATTGAGAATTGCTGGCCATTGAACTGTATGGAGACTCCCGGCCGCCAACTAGGTTCCTGAGGAGCGGTGCTTACTGCTATCTTCAATGCTATTTCCACCTGATGATTTAAGACTTGTATTCTTGGTGGCTATGGGGAGAAGGAAGCGGTGTACCCAGTCAAGGTATGGGTCGTTCTTGTCACAGACAGTCAAAGTTTGGATATGAGAGGATATGTATATGCTCGCACATCCCACGACCAGGCTTAGGCTGTAGCACCCAATGACGCAATGTTAGCCACCAGCCTACAGCATTTGCGGGTGCCTGCCAGATGGCCAGTCGGAACCTGAGTACTACTGTATAAGAGCTCCTATTGTTCTTAGGGTTCCATCAGAGCATTTTGGGGAGAAATCCTAGTAAATCTGACACACATTCACATGTGTATGAAGTTGTAAAAATATGGATCTGTCTCAGGAACAAGTGAAGGGTAAGGGAACCTGTCCTTTCCAAACTGTGTCCAAAAAGGAACAAGGCATTGTTATATTTGTCCTACCAGGTTATCTAGCATTCCTAAACTTCTGAAATTAGCACAATTGCCTCTCTAGGATGAAATTTTCCTGTTTTAGACGCAAATCCCTTTCATCTCCTGATGCAATGCCATCAAGTGGACCATTGTTCTTAAAGTAAGACATAGGAGGTGATCCTTTCCATAAATGCAAATATCATAAAAAATACTAAAAAGCATCAAAGACTTGTTTGTGCTCATTAGTAAGTGGACAAAAAAAATGACCCTAAAGCCTTTAAACTATATGCTAAAGGCCATAAATAATGTAAAAGCAGTCCATGTCAGATGATTCCCATTAGTGTTTGTATCCGTTTAACGTGTGAACGGAGAGAGTCTTTCATAGAACGGGTAGAGCAGAGCTGCTGTAAATAATAAATGGAGTTTGTTGAAATCTGCTACAGGAGAGATTCTGCGGAAGATAAACTTTTAAGCTGGTTATTACTGCCTGAGATCACAGGATAACCCTCCCTGCCTGAACTCAGGCTATTAACATTATTTCTGTTCAATTGAACCAGGCATAATCGTGCTCCTAACCACAATTTCATCCTACATACATGCTTTAAAGTGTCAGAAACAAGCAAAAACAATAGTAAAGAAGTTACGTCACGTCATGAATACTGTTATGAGGTCATGAATATCCGTGTGCATTCGGTACCTTATTAACTATTATTGTTTCGATATAAAACGTGTGTGTACGTCAAGGAAAAGGTGACTGTATAAAATACTGGAATGTTTTCAGTGAAATGTTTCCTTTGTGTTTTATTTACTACTAATGGATTCAGTAACCTTCTAGAATTGGCCATAATATTTTAGCCATCTATATGTGCAACAACTGCAGTAGTCTAATGGGAGTTTCACGGTAGGATGATTTGGGTGACCTGCTGGCCTGGTGTGGCCGCCTGGCAAACCGAGCAAATGCTCACTTACTTTGACATCTACTCGTGCTGCAAACCCAGTGTTTTTAGTGTGTTGTCACTAGATTGTAAGAGCGTCTTGTACCCAGCCAACGGCCACCAATATAATCATGTTCCTTTTAGCAAACGACCTATAAGAGAAGGACATCGTTATCGAGGACATCATGTAACGTCTCCCAAGTGAACATTAACATGCATCAAACATTAGTGGGCTTTGGGCATCAGTGATCAAGTAGAAAACCTAACCCAAAACCTTAGATGATGGGATGAGATGGTGATAGATAAGTCTTCCAGCAGAAGTGGTAGAGGGTAATACAGCGAGGGGATTTAAACATGCATGGCTTAGGCATATGGCTTCTGAATCTAAGACAAGATCAACTACTAATTAAGGTCCGGGTCTTTACCATGACTTTTATTATTTAATATTTTCGGTGTGTCTATGGTAATAACTTTCTTTAAAAGAAAAAGTCACTATCTTGGGTCCAGCAAGGTTGGTTCAATAAAATAGCAAACTTCACTAGAATGATGCACCTTATTTCTTTATGACGGGACGTTGAATAAATAAAATGAGCTTATTCTTCATTTAAACCAAGATTCTAAACTGCAGATTCAGTCTCTTTGTTCCTAATAAAAAGCCTCCTTCTCTCATTCCCAACTGCACCTCACTGTACTCCATCGATTTTACTATATAAAGTACATACTTGATTTCAAGTTTAAAGACTTTCTATGTGGTTTTTATATTACTGATCACAGAAACAGTTATTTTAATTATTGAGAATCAGTTGGGCACGGCTTGTAATTAGCTAATGCCATATTATTTCACTTGAAAAAAAAAGTCTCAAATGATGCCTAAGTATACTATACAATGGAAACATATTTCCCTTCCCATTGCCAAGTGGGGTTTTAAATTTTAAATGGTGTCGCTGGATATTTCTTCTCAACTGCGAGCCAACGTTTTTGTTGGCTTGAACACAAAAATATATCCTTATAATACATGCAGCTACGTTTGGCTCTTTTGTATAATTTAATAACCTATCCAGATGCATTTTGTTTTAACTACATACGTAGGACACATTCTCCCTTTTAAATCCAGGGCCAAAATGAAAAATGATCATAGCATGGGTATTTTTTTTTATATATATTGAAGGGTCAAATGTCAGATGTGCTTTCATCAAGTTCCACTGAAACCTGAATCCCACAAAAATAACTAGATATGATGTAGAATAAAGAAAGCTTTCTGGCGAAAGTCAATAATATTTGTCAATAATATTCTGATTTTTACAATATATATATAGAAAAATGGCAATTTTTGTCAGTGTTTAGTGTAAATTTTTTGGCATGCAAGCAGACATTAAGATTAGTAATAGAAAATGTTCCCTTTAAATACTGTTAACTATTTTAGAGCCGATGTGTCGAAAAAGTGAAAGAACCCCTAAAATGTTATGGTGCGTGTCACTGGCCTCCTCTGGCATTTCAGAATCACTAATCACATGCATTCTATTAGCCAGGTTTACGAAAACCTTCCCGATACATGCGCAGCTAGATTGTTCAGGTCACTTGTCATTTGAATTCAAACAAATGAGATGTGCCCACTGGTTATATTATTCAAGTTTGCTTCAGGATTTCAAACACTCAAAAAAAGGCAATTATATTTACCTAGAGTACAGACGGTTATAACTCGAGTTATTTGCTGCGTGTGGCAACTTACGATCTGTTTATTGTCAATTTGTGTCATTGAAGTGATGTGTCTAAAGGGCAAGTCTCAATCTTTATTATTAAAGTCATTTACAAATGTAATCCATCGAGGGTCAGTGGGCCGTGGAGCACATTTCAAAGAGATGTGGTGTTCGGTCCTTCTGGCGTTCGGGTGGTCGAAGTCTCTCGGTGACAAAAATGCCAGATTTATTGAAAGAAATCCGGAAAGACTCCGTACACAGTCAATGAGATTACATAGTAGACTAAAGCAGGAAAGATCTTGACCAGGTTCTTTACAAAGATGAAGACATTAGTCCATAAATCCCAAAGGACCACACTTTACTTCTTTACTTTAATTCAATCAATATGGAAAGCAGAGGGTTGTTAAATTATTATAGGCCGCACCCGAATATAGGCCGCACACTAAAAGTTAGGTGCTTTTTTAAAGAAACATTTTTCTTAGTAAAAAAAACACTTAGTGGAATAGATATGCTGCCACTCTGCCCACCCCAGACATGCTACCACTCTGTTCCCCCAAATATGCTGCCACTCTGTCCACCCCATATATGCTACCACTCTGTTCCCCCAGATATGCTACCACTCTGTTCCCCCAGATATGCTGCCACTCTGCCCCCCCCGAGATATGCTGCCACTCTGCCCCCAAAATGTGCCCCCCACCCTAGACTTACCAATGCAGACTCCCGGGTGTCTTGCGGGGGACATCTGCGCAATACGCGTAGACAACTTCCGTGGGAAGTTTCTCTGGCAAGGGAGATTGTTAAAGTGCATTGTGCAGACGTTCACTTTAACAATCTCCCTTGCTGGCACCACCCCCGTGGGAGGTCCCGGCAAGGGAGATTGTTAAAGCACATCGAGCAGACGTGACGGCAGCGGAGGTTGTTTACGCGCATCACCGCTGCTGGTGCGCTTAGACAATCTCCCGTGCCGGCACTCCCCACGTGGGAAGTGTTGGCAGAGGAGGCTGTCTCAGCATATCGGAGAGTAGAATGCAGGTCCCCTGCAGAGCTGCGGGGGATCTGTATCCTAACCCTGCTGCCTGCCTGGCGATACGAGTTGCGCATTCCTGTGCTAGACCCCGAATATGGACTGCACCCCCACTTTAAAGACTTAAAGGATTGGAAAAAAGTGCGGCCTATATTCGGGCAAATACGGTACTTTAACTTTAGCACTTTGGTCTTCAGCATATTCTTAATGTGAAGCATCAATGATAATGAGTGACGTTGTAAATGGGAACTCTCTGGGTATGACCTGGAGTCTCTTGATGAAACTCTGCTTCCCAGACTCTTTGGTCACTCTTCTCTTCCTCCTTGGCAGGGGAGCAGCATTTACCCATGTTTACTCCCTGACTAATTCCCACATGCCTTTCCACTTTAGAGTGAGTGCTCCTTATCTTTAGGTGCATTTGAGGTTGTAACCCCTTCTGTAAATTCTAAAAAAAAATATTGTATAAAAATGTCTTTTTGTCACGGTCTGCCCAGGCTGCGGAGCTGCATATCTGTCCTGCTGTAGTTTCTCTGCTTTGCTTTGATCCATTCCTGGATTTCCTTTTGCTTTGTTCTATTTTCCATTCCTTGCTTCTGCTCCGGCTCTTTGCTTCAGCTCTGCTTCCTTTATTAGTGTGCCCCACCTGTGTGTTCTGTTTGTCTCAGTCTGCAGTCTGCAGTCTAAGGTATGTCTCAGTGCTATGTGTTTGGTTTTCATGTGTGGTTTGTTTTGTACCATTGTCAGCAGGGATTAGCGTTAGGACCCACCGTCATTGGAGTACTTTGGCGTAGTGGTGGGCTAAGCATACTATGGCCATATCATGTGACGAAATCTCCAATAGTTATCTTGTAGTCCTAGGCTAGTTTCTGTATTCATGTTTGTTTGTCTCTTATGTACCTTTGCCCTTCTTCCTTGAATCATCTGAGGATTCCGGTTCCTCTCTCCTCTCCCCATGTCCCTGTTAATATGTCCTATCCTTGCTTATAGGAGAAGCGTCCGAGGGTTCCGGCTCCTCACTCCTTCCCCTGTGTTCCTTGCCTTCTTCCCTGTCCTTTGTTGTGCCCTGTAACATGTATGTCCTGTCTGGTTATGTTTATTCCTTGTCTCGTGCCTGTTTATATCTTTCAATTCATGTCATGCTTCTAGCCGCTTCTCGTGTATATCCTATATCATGTTTCTTGCCTGGTATCCCTTTCCCTTGCTTGTTATGTGTCTGCTACATTAACCCTTTGCTTAGCTTCCATTCTCCCAGCCTGCAGCATCCTGCTCGTGACTCATGTGATATGCTTCATGCCTGCTCCAGGGTGCCTGCAGGATTCGTTTTGTTCTGGACTTCATCTGCTGCCATATCAGGGCCCTGGTGTTTGGCTGCACTACCTAGGTGCTCATCGCCTGGGCGAGTGTGGTCACCCTGCACCAGGTCCTGCCCCAGACTCCGCTACTGCATCGTGACTCCTGCAAACAACCATCGGGCGCGCTGGGTCCTTCCAGCCATGAGCTTGGACCCAGTCCGTGACACATGGCCGCAGGTAAAAGGCCAGGAGTTCGCGGAGTGGAGTTTGCAGCATCAGCCCTTCCAGTGGGCCTCTGTATCCGTCTGCCCTTCCAGTGGGCCTCCGTACCTGTCTGCAGCATTCCAGCCCGGCCAGAGGGCTATCTATCATGCACCCCATCAAAAGGGGTTTCCTGTCGTGCACCCCAGCAAAAGGGGTTTCCTATCATGCACCCCACCAAACGGGGTTTTCTGTTGTGTACACCCCATCAAAAGGGGTTCCCTACTAAACTCGCCCCTTCCGGTGGGTTTTCTCCTAAGCTCGCCCTTTCCGTAGGGTTTCCTGATGTGTGAGCCCTTTCCGTAGGGCTTCCTACCGAGCGTGCCCTTTCCAGAGGGTTTCCTGCCAAGCTAGCCCTTTCCGTAGGGCTTCCTACCGAGCGTGCCCTTTCCAGAGGGTTTCCTGCCAAGCTTGCCCCTTCCGGTGGGCTTCCTGTCATGTTCCGGAGTTTGCGGCCTGCGACCCACTGTGGACTCCCAGGATGAGTGCCTGTATCCGGCCTACCCTGGTCGAGTACCCTGCAAGTGGGCAACCTGCCGTGTACCCTGAAAGAGGGTTTCCTGAGTTTGCGGCCTGCGACCCACTGTGGACTCCCAGGATGAGTGCCTGTATCCGGCCTACCCTGGTCGAGTACCCTGCAAGTGGGCAACCTGCCGTGTACCCTGAAAGAGGGTTTCCTGAGTTTGCGGCCAGCGACCCCTGTGGACTCCCAGGATGAGTGCCTGTATCCGGCCTACCCTGGTCGAGTACCCTGCAAGTGGGCAACCTGCCGTGCACCCTGAAAGAGGGTTTCCGGAGTTGCGGCCAGCGACCCACTATGGACTCCCAGTATGAGTGCCTGCATCCGGGCTACCCTGGTTGAGTATTCTCCAAGTGGGCAACCTGTCGTGTGCCCTGCAAGTGGGCAACCTGTTGTCTGAACCTGAACCCGTGCCTGAACCGTGCCTGTGCCTGAACCTGTACCAGTCGTGTCTGCCCAGCAAGTGGGTTCCTGCCGTGTCTGCCTTGTCAAGTGGCTTATCTACCTTGCCTTCGTCTGGCTCTAAATGTCAGCTAGAGACTACTTCCTCAATCCTGTACAGTCATTCTGATTCCTGTTTTTGGAGGAGATTTGTCTACTAGCGGCAGTGCTGGTCATCGAAGGACTCCTACGTTTTTTTGGACTCTGTATGCTGGTTCCTGGGTTGACTTGTTTCCTCCATTCTCCCGTCAGGGAGCGGGCCTTCCTTCTATTGCTGTTTCTGTTCGCGTCCGGAGGCCGCTCTTTTCGGAGGGGGATACTGTCACGGTCTGCCCAGGCTGCGGAGCTGCATATCTGTCCTGCTGTAGTTTCTCTGCTTTGCTTTGATCCATTCCTGGATTTCCTTTTGCTTTGTTCTATTTTCCATTCCTTGCTTCTGCTCCGGCTCTTTGCTTCAGCTCTGCTTCCTTTATTAGTGTGCCCCACCTGTGTGTTCTGTTTGTCTCAGTCTGCAGTCTGCAGTCTAAGGTATGTCTCAGTGCTATGTGTTTGGTTTTCATGTGTGGTTTGTTTTGTACCATTGTCAGCAGGGATTAGCGTTAGGACCCACCGTCATTGGAGTACTTTGGCGTAGTGGTGGGCTAAGCATACTATGGCCATATCATGTGACGAAATCTCCAATAGTTATCTTGTAGTCCTAGGCTAGTTTCTGTATTCATGTTTGTTTGTCTCTTATGTACCTTTGCCCTTCTTCCTTGAATCATCTGAGGATTCCGGTTCCTCTCTCCTCTCCCCATGTCCCTGTTAATATGTCCTATCCTTGCTTATAGGAGAAGCGTCCGAGGGTTCCGGCTCCTCACTCCTTCCCCTGTGTTCCTTGCCTTCTTCCCTGTCCTTTGTTGTGCCCTGTAACATGTATGTCCTGTCTGGTTATGTTTATTCCTTGTCTCGTGCCTGTTTATATCTTTCAATTCATGTCATGCTTCTAGCCGCTTCTCGTGTATATCCTATATCATGTTTCTTGCCTGGTATCCCTTTCCCTTGCTTGTTATGTGTCTGCTACATTAACCCTTTGCTTAGCTTCCATTCTCCCAGCCTGCAGCATCCTGCTCGTGACTCATGTGATATGCTTCATGCCTGCTCCAGGGTGCCTGCAGGATTCGTTTTGTTCTGGACTTCATCTGCTGCCATATCAGGGCCCTGGTGTTTGGCTGCACTACCTAGGTGCTCATCGCCTGGGCGAGTGTGGTCACCCTGCACCAGGTCCTGCCCCAGACTCCGCTACTGCATCGTGACTCCTGCAAACAACCATCGGGCGCGCTGGGTCCTTCCAGCCATGAGCTTGGACCCAGTCCGTGACACTTTTGATGTTTAGTTTTTCAGATAAAGATACTGATTTCTTAGTAAAGGACCTAATGTGAGCGCCAAATCCATCATGGACATTTTTATACAATTCCAAGACATTACTTGAAAATTTGTACCTAGATTTCTTGTGAAGCCAAGGCAGAGAATATGGAATGCTTGTTATTTTTATACTTCTTATTGTAGTTCTTCAAAACGAAGCTAGAATTCATCATTGGCAAGCACCCTCAAAGTGTCCTCAAATTCCCAACATTGCCCAATGTATGGAATGCAGAGAGGAACCACTACAGAAGACACCTACATTTTTTTAAACACTCTTTGGGTTTAAAAGAGGCTGGAAACACAAAGGAACCTTTTCTTCACCTTCCCAAACCTATGATTAAGGTCCATGAGATAACATGGCAGGTTAGAGGACAGGTCATGTAATTCATTGATAAATAAATCACCTTTCAATCCCATAATTGTTTAGTCCGAAGACCATAGTTTCCAGGAGCATCTCCTAATCTCTTTTTATCCTTGGCATAGTACGTCCTTAGTTATAAAAACAAAGCTAGAAAAAAAAAACACAAATTCCCTTTCTTTGAGTAATTGAGACATTTCATCTAAACTTTAGTATAATTATATTGTCAGTTAGAGTTTGGCGCATGTAATTAGTTAGATAATTACAAAAGATTTTCTGAGTGGACTGTCTTCAACTGAAATACGATCCTTCTCTCTTGATACCCTTTTCAAGAGTACAATTATTTTACTTTTTACTAGTTTTTTTTTGTTTTGTTTTTTTTTCTTTTTCACCAGCACAACAAAAAAGAAACTTGATCTAATTGTAACTCTTGGCTAAATATCTGAATTCTAAACCAACTTATTGTAAATCAATTTGAATGACTTAAAAATTAATGCCTGAGGAAGGGACCTAACAACTTGGTCTTGAAAGCTTGCAGTTAAACTCTGTTAGCCAATAAATGGTATCATCTTAACTATACAATAACTTAAAGAAAAGATCTATTACCTAGTATCAAACTGTAGGTTTTTATATGTGTTACGCTTATTGGCGTATTTGCTAGCTCCACTGCACATAGACTATCGTGATTATTATACATAATGGGAAATGTGTTTCATGCAACCAAGGCGATTGGACTGAAATTTAGATCACATTGGGTTTTTACTCACACTTATAGATATGGAAGCTTTAATTGACCTCTGTAAACACCGACGAACACTTGACATCTCTGATGTTGAGTTTTTATATGATTCATATGCACATACACGCTATCAAACGCCAAACGCACTTGTGTTGCTGCTTCTAACAAGAACTTGCGGCGTTTGAGTGTTGATTAGTATGGACACCATCCTAGACTTGTGCATTCGTCTTCGAGTGATCGTGAAAACGAACACAAAGAGTGTAGAAGAGAATACAGTGCCGGTAAAACGTAGACAAAGATGAAGACACACAACACGAAGAATCTTCGTGATCGTCTTCGTCTACCAATCTCCCCGGTCCCTTCCCCATCTAGCCTACCTTATCTTCACGGCATCGCAGGAGTTGACGGAAGCGGAAATCCGCTGGTTCGCCGTCATGGGTTACAGGGCAGTGCGAGTGAGCCTATTGGTCACCTGCAGGGCCTTCCTCTGGCATCAACCACAAAGTATTTAGAATATGACTGAGATACTGTGTATCAATACAGCGTTTCCCTTGCCTATATATATATATATACACACACACATATATATATATATATATACACACACACACACACACACACACACACACACACACACACACACACACATATATATATATATATATATATATATATATAGGCAAGAGAAATTCCTATTGAAAACAAGGAAATTTCTAGCTGTGACATAATTGCAAACTTACACTTGGATTAGTAAACACACCGTGCCATTGGAACACAGGAGTACTGGGAGTGATAAAAGGCCTCTGTACACATATAAAAATACTATTTTAATAATCAGTTGTTTTCAGCTACTATAGTCATTTACAACATTAACACCGTCTGTGCTGGGTTTGCGATCTATTTCATGTAATTTTAATGGTAAAATGGTTAAATGTGCTTTTCTTTCAAAAACAAGGACATTCCTTAGTGACCCAGAACTTTTGAATGATAGTGTGTGTATATATATATATATATATATATATATATATATATGAGAAAGCATTGCAGATGTGTTTATAGAGAGACAGTGATGCCCTTAAACTGTTAATCTTGAAGATCTGTCCTTCAAAAGAGCTGGACCATTGATTCGGTGTGATCCTGTCGATAACCAGAGGCAGGTTTTATTTTCTAGATAAAGCTCTGTTGGTCCCTTTAGCCTTTCAGTCTTATGCCCAATTTTATAGTATTCTTTCCAAGCTAAAAAAAAAAAGAGGAATCAAGGACAGTATATGTTTTTTTGTTTTTTGTTCGGCGCTAGCAACAAACCCAACAGATCTGCGTTAAGTAAAGTATGCTTTGATTACATCCTTAACATTTAGGAATGTTCTTCAATATGCAGATTTTTTTAAAAAAATATTTTCTACCCTCTAAAAGGCATTTACCCTCTAGATTGTAAGCCTCCGAGCCAAGCCCTCTTTACCTAGCGTATTGGCTTGTCTGTCAGTTCTAGTTTTGTTAGACCCTTTGAATGTATGGACTGTAGGAAGCGCTGTGGAAACTGTGGGCGCCATATAAATAAAAATAATATATGAAAGAATAACACCTCATTTCCAAATAAAGGCACGACAAAAAATAAATCTAGGCACATATCATTTTGACTACGTAGAATTTCCCAAACAGACTAGTGTTCTTGATATTTCAAAGCACCGGCATCCACAGATTTTTTTCCAAGGTGGTATATGCATACCAAATAATACCAATTCCTACCTTCCTTGATTTACACTTTTTTCTTTTCCTTATTTAAAGTTGACTTTATATTATATCCCAAAGTAAATTGTGTTTCAATTGTTTTTGATTGTATTTTTCCTCGGGATGATTAATCTATAGTAAAATGCTGCTCTCTTCAGCAGAAGTTGTTGGCAACTGCACAAATTACATTAATGGTTTTCAATGACTTCCTCATTCCCAACTCTTTCCCACACCTTCCTCAAACCACAGTCAACGCAAGAATCAATTTCCTTCTGCCTGCAACCTTTCTTGAGTTTTACAGAATCAAATAAGCCTACTCGGCTCAGCAGAACACAAAGAGAGCTAATGATTACCCAAAAGCCTTTCGCAAAAGAAAGTCCTTCCTAAGTGACCCACGGATGGACAGGTTTCATGGGCTGCTTTGTTATTTCTAATTTTTTGTTATTGCAACAAATGACAAATTAGAATGTCTTGTATTTTAGTCATGTATGTGGATTGCTGGCAAAGGGGGACACAGCTTTTATAGACTTGCAATTCCTTATGTGGCCACAGGGGGTGCAGCTAATCGGTTATACCACTTTGCCAGTTAACAAAAATGTCCTTCCCCTGCTTTCCAGGGTATACCCTGAACATCTTAAATATTGACTTTTTTTCTGAAAGAGAGCATTGGGTAACTGTATCGTTACTATGTGTGTGTACAGGATACACTTCACACCCTTAGAGAAACAGAGAATGTGACCCATTTGGTCCATCTAGTCACCTGTTTCTCCTAATGTAAAGACTCAGACCCTGATCAGTCCTTGGCCTGGCCTTAGATTTAGGAGCCATATCGGCTTATCCCATGCGTGTTTACATTCCTTCTCTGTATTAGTACATACCATTTCTGCTGATAAGCAGTTGCACTTATCTGCAACTCGGTAAAGTAAAACTTCCTTATATTACCTCTAAGCCTCTGATGCTCTAGTTTTAGATCCTGACCTCTTGTTCTAATATTTCTCCTGTTTTGAAATTAACTTTCCTTTTATAGTTTTTTGAATTCCTTTATGTATTTAAATGTCTCTGGATCATCACTTTATATAAACAGCAAAGCTGCTATTCTTATCTTGCCATCTATATCCCATAGGCAAAAAGGGCATTTCTTTGGGCATTATCATTACTGGGAACCCCCCAATGTCAGTAGTGTCAGGTCCGTTACTCCAGACAATGGCCTCTGACAGAGGTTGACGCTATTCCAGAATTCCTCAATATTAAAAGCTCTGCCCTCGATCAACCAGTGCCTTCCAGCAACCTTCCTTTCACAAATAATTATTAAAATAGACCTTACATCTAGACTGAAAACCATTATTATTTTTTTTCACTGTAGGGAATCAATAAATAATATAAACTGTAGAGGCTCACAACTCGGATTGTAAAAAAAATAAAAAAAAAATAAAAAGTGTTTTGCTCTAATTCTCCCAATGTGCCAATAGCAGCATTTTTGAGTATATTGGCGTACATACCAATCAACAGATTACTAGTGCAATGCTTTGAAGACATTTCTTTGTAATCTATTCCCATTCAAGAGCTGTAGTCCAATGCGTGAGTAACCCGGGGCTGATAAATTAATACTCTCCTGAGAGTTACTTTTATTTTCTGTCTTTTGCCACAGTACTATATTTAGGACTAAAAGCCTCATAAATTTCTGAAAATGCTGCTACCAGTGGATGTCGGTACAATCAAAGAGAGAGAGAGCGTACAATTCCTCCAGCATATATATTTATTGTCAAATGTTCACGGCTTAACGTTTCACTGAACAGATTTAAAAGAGAGTAAATAGTTTATTTTAAATATTATCTTTATATAATTCACAATTATTCCCAGCTTGAAATAAAGTGGTTTCTGAAACCAGCCAATTCTTTTCAAATTTTAACTATTTAATTTATGTAATGTATTTGTATAATGTATTTTAATTATATTATGTTAATTAGAATTTCAGCGCAATTTTTTTGTTTGAATTTTTTAAAAGTGCATAGCCCAAATTTTTGAAGATTAGAAAAAAACATTTTTTAATAGGAAAATAATCCTAAACACCATACCGTAATATTATGGTGTTTGAGAGAGGTTTGGGGGTATATTTTTATTTTACTAATTTTACACTTTTGTTTTTTTACAATTTCTAACAAGTGTTTTATTTAAATTTTTTATTCATTTCCTTTTCCTCAACCTCGTTTTTTTTTTATTAACTGCATTGCTTACATATGTTTAAATTTCTAATACGCGGGATTATTGGTAGTTATGGGATAAAGTGACAAAATATACACAAAGCAGTACGCTATACGAAAATGTATACAGTCCTTTTTTGGGATCAGAAGAAGTATAGTAGCAGGGTAATTTATGACTCAAGACTTTTTCCATGCACAAGTAAGACAAAAAGTTATAAAACTCTTTAAGACACTCAATTCTTCTTTAAAACTGAACGATTGCAAATGATTGATAATTCCTATAATTAGCAGGGAAGCTTTCTTCTGTTTGTCCAGGGCAATCTATTGATAGTACTCCAATTATTTATCCAGAGGAGTGACACTGATGCATGTAAATGGGATAAAGCAGACACTCTTCGATGCTGTTCTCTGCTCTTCTGAACTAATTAGTAAATAAGTAACTTTAGGTCTGTCGTTTTATTTATTTTCCTAGAATTTTCGATATTGTGACTGACAAAGCAGCACAATCCAGTGGCCATGCAACAACCATCATTGCAGAAACATATCTGTTTTGTTAACAAACATTTGTTAACATTTGTAAACATATCTCACTCAGACATTTATACTTAAAAGTAGCGATACTTAAAGGTCCTTTTAAATTGTCGTGGTGTCCCCATTGCAAACGCATCATGGGGGATTTTGCAGAATCCCCATATATCCATTTTCCCTTTTATCTGCCTATTTCCAAGACGCATCTCCTGACATGTGATAAACTTACTGTCATTCAGCTCCACTGTTGGGTCATTCAACATTCTAGGGTGGGGGTGGGGGTGTTCTCCTATATCTCTAATTTACTTTCCTTTATTTGCTGGTTACAAATAAATTTTGTTGCAAAGTATTTTCCTATGAATTTATTGTTCATGCTTGGAACATTGGAGTATCCTTTTGTGAAAACCACTCACGTCTGCAGAGACAGAACCCCCGGCATTTATTAGAATAAAAAAAAAAAAAACAAGTCCAAGCTAATAAATACAATCTTTGGGGTTAAATTCTTAAATTTGTATTCTAGAGGACTGGGTGGCATTGGGTTAAAGGGACACTAAGGATATTCTCTGCCACCTTACATCTATAAAACATGACAGTGACAGGCCCATGCATCATGTTAAGCATTGCGAGGAGGTAAAGAGGTATTATTGAGCCTGTATCCTGGCTTCTCTGTTTACAAATACACTGACACAAGCCTCACTCATTACTGAGAATGCCCATTTGTACTGTCCTTCCCTTTTCCCTAGACGTAGCACAACACAGACATTTATCATAATGCCAGGTACGCGGGAGACGTTAATACACAGCAATTGGCACCGACTCATCCTTGTACAGTGTTCACAGAGAATTTTCGTCGGCTTATTAAAGCTGAGATCTACAGATGACTAACGCTGTCTCTTTTTATTCTATTAAAGTGTCACCTAAAAATAGCCGGTGTTCATTTGACAGAGAGATGCTCATGTACTGTGTATGTTGCTTAAGTGCAACATGTAGTTTAAGAGACATAGGGGCCATATTGTGGATCAGGTGTTTGTGAAAGTCAAGAAGATGGAATACTTTCCATAATATGGAGAGATCGCTTATTATTTATTATTTTTTTTTTTTAAAGAAAACTATTAAAAAATGTTTAATAAGAATTTCTTTTTAAAATGATTTGGTAGGTAGCACCACAACCAATGTACGCCAAGGACAAGAGAGTGAGAAGATGTTGTGGGCCACCATCATTTGTATCTGTTTATAAAACAAGCAAAAGTTTGCAGTTTCAACTCAGACTTGACTATTTATTATGAATGGTCAATATTAGAGAGGAAAAGCTGAGTTGGCCCTGTGTAATGTATAGTTAATGAAGGAAGAGCTCTTGCGAGTGGACTATGCATTATGCAGCATTATCTTAGCCCTTCTACCATAAGGCACTTGCTAGCTTTGTCCATTCATAATATATAATGGAATCAATTGGTCAAAACCACAACTCTACTGCAAACTCATCGATCAACCCCCCCATTTAGTGAATAAATTCCACTGGTTACTATCTCCCTGACACTAGCTCTCTCTCTGACACTTGCTGTTATGGTTATCGAGGGTCTAGTTATGTTCCATCCTCTTAAGAAAGGCTGACCAAGGTTTGACCATGAGCTAGTTTGGATTACTTGTGCTTTAGTACTTTGACTTGTGGTTATTTTCCCTCGATCATCTCAATCATTCAAATGTAAGCACATGCTTTTTCCTTTATATATTTATTTATTACTAATTTTATGTTGAAGACAGAAATATACACAGAATGTATTATTATATATTAATGAGATATGCAGTGCATGTCAATATAATAACATACCTTAGTCACATGAAATTAATGTTAATGAAAGTTAATTGAGTGACAAATTATTTAAACAGATGCACTGTGCACATAAATTACATAAGCATGTGGGGGGAAATGGAAATTATTGACATATTGCAATTGTAATGTCAATTAAGTTAAAAGACAATTTCATGCCTAAAAATTCTATTTTTAAACGGAAATACAGCTGACAATACAAACCGTACATGTAGACAGCAACGTGGATGGGGTTCTTAAAAAGTTCTAATAGTTCACATACTAATTAAAATAGTTTGAGAAAGTTGTAGGCCATTGTCCAAATATTTTCTGTAAAAAGAAAGGTCATCACCCAAAAATAAATGGTGCTTTATGACTTTCCTCTGGTTAGTCCAGGTACTTTGACATTGGTGGCCAGGGACCACATAAGTTCTTTTGGAGAAGTAGTTAGATTTAACAGGCCGTCTTAACTGACTACTCAAATGGCAACTGAATTAACTAGATGAATAAAAGATATTGCATCTATTTTTAGGCTATATCATATTGAAAACATGTTTACTCTTATATGGAAAAAAAAATCCTACAATAATCTATTTAGGACTCTGCCTTTCCTAGACTATAATTATACATCTTCGTTCGTACCGGTTTTATACATTCTTTTAATGAAGAACTTGCCTTACCGGTTTATACAAACTCTCTTGTAAGATCATAGAATAAGACATCAATATCAATTGTTTCTGTAGTAGCCCATTCACAATCACGGTTATTGCACAATTGTCTGTCCCTAAAATGTCCCATGTCCTCTCCTCCTTTGTACACTGTCAGGTCCATATGGCAGGTCATTTACCTTTGCTGACTCTCGAGGTTAATGTACGTCGAAAGAGTATAAGCGTGTACATGCGTGTTTTCAGTAGGCAGTCCCGCACATGCGTTATTTAGCGTCTGCTGGCCTTAAAGCGCCGTGAACTTATCGGCCATAAAATTAACAATGTAATGAACATCTTCATGTAACATATATATAATTCTAATTCTCATAAAACAAATATATTTTCCCAGCAATCCCAAGTTTTTTCCTTCAGCGCATGGCAAATTAGAAAATGTCAGATTAAAGGTAACGCTTTACATTAGAATACAATGAAGATTGAGTGTATTACATTTAGTTTCCAATTGCATTTATTTGTTGTGAATTCTTCTTGGGTAAATACGTTCCTTATCATCTCGCTCCAGAAATAACAGATCGAAAATGCAGTTTGATGGATGTAATATATTTTTTTTGTTATCCGCTTGACCCAGATCAAATTCCATATAATGGGCTGCATCAGATCACTTGAAATCGGAGACTAGAAATTTCCTTTTTTTAATGTTTCCCACCTGGGATTTATTTATTTTCTCCCTCTTTTGAGGCGGGGAGAAGTGGGAAAGGGCTCAGCAGGGCACGTCAAATTACACATTGTAAAACCTTCACTCGAAAAGGTGACAGACATCTGCATAAAGACAGAAACAAGAGACCTCTGTTTTCCTTAACACTAATAAAGTTAATAGGTTTTGAATCTGATTTACTGGAATTTGGCACCGGAATAGCCCTTTTTTTTTTGGTTTGCTCATTAAAACCAATGTTACACGGCTAACCCGACGGCATAAATTAAGATAACGGCTTTCTGATCTTTTCCTGGGAAGGCTGTTGTTTTTAAGACACTCTAAATGGGACTTGGCTATAATGCCAAGTTTACTTTCTGAATACATTTAGTTTACATTTTTAGTTTCCTTTTTCCGGTGCAAAAAACTATTTTAATTTAAAGAAGGGCACACACAAGACTCCGATTATTCTTTTAGGCGTATACACACATTATGTGTCTGGTACCTTTAATTAAGTTTGGATACCCTACTTTGTTACTGTACACCATAGCCCTGCATATTTTAAGGATCCTTTACAATCAAGTGTTAATGAGCAGTGAAGGCGATCCCAGCAGAATAAGCAACCGCTTAATGATTTCACTTGGGTTAAAAGAAGGCCCATTATTTGCTTCCCTTTGCTGTGTAATAGAGCAACCACTGTAAATAAGGGAGGTATTTTTATAATGTCACTGGATGAATAGCAGGGCTATAAACTGGGGATGACTAGGTGGCCCTGGAGCTATAAGTCCAGCAGCAGCCAGCTGGATAAGCACGGCTGCAGATTGTTTTTATACTTGTGCAGCTGCACACTGCAGAACCACTGCAGTACCCAGCAGTATCAGAACCCCATCTGGTAGCCAGCAGTATCATAACCCGACCTGATGGCCAGCTGTATCAGAACCCCATCTGGTGGCCAGCAGCATCAGAACCCCATCTGGTAGCCAGCAGTATCAGAACCCGATCAGGTGGCCAGAGCTATCAGAAGCCGACCTGGTGGCCAGCAGTATAAGAAGCCGACCTGATAGCCAGCAGTATGATATCTTGTCAGTATCTGTCAGTATGTGACCCCACAGAGCATCTGCCATGTGTGCCAGATTGGGTAGGTAATGGGTAGTAGAAGTCATTTCAGAAGATGGGCAGGCTTGAGAGGTTAAGGGATCCTCTATAGTTGGTTCCTTTTACCGTGCCTTATATAATATATACTTTCTGTATAAAATGTATTTGTGCATGGATAGACAGACTGACAAACACAACTATAGAGTTTAACAGCACATAAGAACCATTCATACCACGTAATCTGTGCTTTTTATGTTTGATGTACTTATGGCAATTTGTTTTTCGGAAAAAGTATTTGTTATCTTGGCTGTGCAACTTATGTATGCACACTTCTAATAGTTATAGAACAAACCTTAATCGAATTTCCAGCTTTTAGTTTTTTTTCTGTTTTGGTATTACACCCTATCGGCTCTCTTCTCGCATTTGAGAGGTTAATGCCCGCTTAAGGGGCGATATTTTGACTTCTTCAATTATGTCCTATTTACAAAGCCAGGTATAAATACAAAAATAACTTTTTGCCCGCAGCTGTGCCTTCATCAGTTAAAATACAAAACGAAAAAAAATCACATGTGGATCGCGGGATATCCAGGTCAGAAAGGCAGCGACATGTCTTTGTTTCAGTTTCGATCTGTGGATGAATACACCAAAAATATCCTGCTAATGTTATTTAGTAATATCCATAAATCAGTTATAATGCCGATTGAATGCTCTCTATAGCAAGACATCTCTGGCCTCCTTATAAATATTTAATGATATTGTCGAAAATGACATATGTGCTCATCCCCGTCAGATTGCATTTTTAATCTTCATTTTCATTGTAAGGTTAAATATTCCTAATCGAATCACGTTCAGGTGGCCCCACAAACAAATAACATTTTATTGCGACAATTTCTGTTGTATCAGCATTTTATTTCAATTGCTGGGAAGGTACATATGGCACAGTTACAAAGTGACATCTGTTAGTGGATTTAATAATGAGATATTTGCTGGGGTCTATGTAATAATAATATTCAGAGGATTTTTGACAATGATTTTTTTTTTTTTTAAATTGACAATAATTGACAATGGCCAGAGTGGAGACGGATCACGCAAAGATTCATCTCTTCTGGTAAGGGAGGTTTGGTAGCCCGTGCAGGTGGCCCCCTACCTCGCGTAAGGACCAAAAAGATCCTTCCAGGGTTCCTTTCCACGATAGACGATTGAGAGATATGGTGCTCACCATGGCCCTTAATGGGAACATTTGTGTACAATGACAGGTGGAGATTTAAAGCCAATGTTTGGGAGAGTTCCAGATTCCAGAAACTGTCAAGAAGCGCCAGAAAGCTTTATAATGGGGAGCTCGATAAATTCACAACCGGCTCCAAGTGACTTCCTCAAGCCTTGTCACCCTTGATATGAGCATACCCTCCAGCCTCAAGGGTCTCAAACCTCAACAGATTTGGATCAAGCAGGCACACTTAATTATTATTATTAATTATTTTATAAAGCACCATCAGATTCCCGAGCACTGTGCAAAGGGTAGACAGGACAATTAGCATATAAAATAACAAGCTGACATACAGAAACAAGTGACTGAATGATTACTGGTTCTTTTGTTTCGGCTTCTGTGTTTAAATCTATTTCCATAGCGTCATAATAAGTAATGTGAAAATAATAATACGTTAGAGAGTCTTTTTTAATGCCTTTTTAATCATTTCAAGGCGATACATTGGAAAATATTGCACAATATTGCACTCATATTGTGGTATGTCAGCCTTTTTTTTTTGTCATGGTGGGAAAGCTTTTTTGTTATAAAACAGAAGCAGCATTTATTCTTTATTATTCTAATTTATCTATAGTGAACTCATCTGTAAAGGTTATTGAAACAGTGTAGTGAGTTTACAAATCAAAAGGTCCTCCGACTAATTAAGATTTAGGCAACTAAATCTTAGGTAGTCTTATTAAAAGTATATAGTGCAGGGTGGCGGTGATCTTAATGTAGCCCTTTCACACTTCTGTGAGTCCCCCAGGTTAAGACGAATTCTGGTGACCATGAATTTGGGGCAATAAGGCATCGTATTTTAGCTCACCAAGATTTGGCTTCCATAATTTTGGACCGGCAAAGGCAGACAATATCTCTTATAGCCAACTTCTCAAATATAGACAGCGCTTCAGAGGTTAATAATATTGCCGGCCTTCTGCTGATCAAAAGCAGTAATTTGAGTTATAGATGATAGATGACATTATTCAACCTACTTTGTGGGTATTAATAAAATTAGGTTGCTGCTGTAGGAAGGTATTATCTGTCCGCTTGGATTTAATAAGTGCATTTACAGTATATGGAGTTAGTGACATATACAGTAAATATCTATTTCAACCAGTTATTCCTTGGGGATTCCACTGAATTTAATTCAGGGTCAGATGAGGTATCTTAAAAATCCCAGTACAGGTTTTTTTTTTTTTTTTTAATTCAAACTTACCCTCCTTGCTCTTTGTATCTGTGTATGCAGCAAAATTCAATCTCTGTCATTCTCGAAATCCTATTTCTCATCTCATTTTTACTCGGCGAACATCTAAATGTCGCTGCCAGGCTCCAGTGTAAATTAATGTTTTGTCAGGGTTTTAACTGTAAAAAAAATCATAATATTGGAAAGCTAGAATTGAGGCATTTCATCTGCATTCCATCAGAATGGTTCTCTCTAGGGCATAAGTGAAAAAAAAAACTGTTGGCCCATATAACACGCGAATAATAATGTATTTTATTCCACCTATGGAACTAGTACGTGTCCCTTTTAGGGGCCACAATCGCTATGTCCCTCTTCAACATTTTTACTGGGCAATGGTGTAGGCCAGGTCTATTCTAGGTTGGCAGGTCCTCTGCCACATAACAACAGGGAACCAGTTGTCGTTTTTAGAATTCAGGCTCACTGTAGGACCACTGCTCAATGTGGTCATTAAAAAGATCATCACTGGTCTCCCCAACTGACCACTCAGCACAGCCCTCCGTACCTCACTTCCACTTGTCGCCACACAACTTTAGCGTGACGGCACTCAGCATTATGGACCGAGGCGCCTAACCCAGAGCACCGTCTAAAATACACCATTAAAGAGTTTCTGGAGAAGGATTTGAACGTTCAGCATTACTAGCCTGAGACAGCCTTGTGGGTGTGGCCAAGCCATTGCTCTATTTGGGCAACGAGGAAACTAACCCGGAGATCCAGGGAAGCAGAACTTCACTCTGAGACTCTGGGTCCAACCCCGAGACTTCCCAGGTATGGTAGTTCCCCGCCATCCATATATATAATAAGAATGTGTAACTAATCACACTACTTTTTTCCACCACAGTCAAAGAACTATCATTTAGTTCCAAAAAGAAGAAATACAAAAATGATATACATTTTCTTGTGCAGGAAAAACACTCAAGTTCACATTCTAACACATTTCTGCAACATTTTTTATAATTTTAGAAAATGACTTCTAAAATGCAGTGATGTATCCTGAAGCAATAACACTAAAGATAACTGGAGATGACACCCAAAGGTGTTTTAACAGCATGTAATAGTCTAGTCGCACCCACTTTTTTTTTTTTCTTCGGCATGTGAAGTATGAGGATGGAAAAGGGGGAAAAAAAAAACAAATTTGTTTATCTTAAAAAAAAAAAAATAGTTCATTTATTTTAGCTTCTTATAAAATTCAAATATTGCTGAGATTAACCCTCAAATTTTTGGGAAATGGTTGTAATTTATTGTTATTTGTTTTATATAGCTCCAAAATGCTGTACTATGGGTAGACAGGACATAACATGTAGTATATAACTTAACAAGTATACTTACAGAAACAGGTCTATATACCTATGTGCCAACATATGTGGGGGCATCAAATGTTGGCCTGCCCTCCCCTTCACATTTTTTTTAATTCTACCATTTTTCATCCTTTTTTGTTACCATTTTATAATGCCTTAAAATTCCATCTTCATGTTCAGTCCTAGTTGATTTCTCATTTCTTTAAATTACCAGGGCCATGGCGGGGGACAGATAAGCATGTATATACAGAGGCAATTTGTTAATGATGCGGAATACATAAAGCATTGCTCCGCACCCCCCTCGTTCTGCAGTAAGGGTTAAATGCGGATTATAAAATGTCATAGCTCAAGTAAATGCCAGGCTCTTGCAAAGGAAATTTCAGTAGAGCTCACGGGAAAAGCGCACATCAGCACAATCCAATCCCATATGCAAAGGTAAATTATTCTGCGGCTCAGCTGCATCTATAGACCATGTTTTATCTTGCATGTCTCCAGTAGCGAGAAGGCTATAGGTAATGCTGTCAAGATAAGATTAGGGAGATTGCAGCATCTAATTTTATTAAAGGACTGCGGATAATCAAATGAATTGTGCAATAAAATACAGAAAAATAAGAATGTGTGTCTAATTATTTTCACCCCAGTCGTCTTTCATTTTCAGAAGCTTCTGGATAAGAAAAACTGATATAGCTGTTCTAGCTCAAGTTAATGTGATTTCTTAAGTTGACATTGATAACTTTTATTGGACTCATATAAAAGTATAAAATATGAAGAGAACACCTTTGTGTTCCTGAAAGCCTTAAGTGTTGGCTCAATAGAAGGTATCAATTTCAACACAAAGAGTCAAAAAAGTTCTAAAAACTGCAATATTAAAATTGACAATATACAAAATTGACAATGACACATTAAGACATATGTTCCCTGCTCTTGTGACCTTGCCATTTATTAGGAGGTGGAGATCGGGTGAGGGACTGCATGGTTAAGGATAATTTGATCGTAGGAGCAAAATGTGGAGAATTGTTGACATAAAGATTTTGAAGGCAGAGAAGGCTGACAGTATCTTCAGTAGGCAGGTTGAGGCTGTTAGGCGGGAAGGTTGTAAGCTTCTCTGAATAAATCGGTTTTTAGTGATTGTTTAAAATGAGAGAAAGTAGGGGGGATCCGAGACAAAACGAGGTAGGGAATTCCAGAGGATAGATACAACAAGGGTAAAATCCTGAGTGGGAAGACGTGAGTGGGAAGATATGATAATGGTGGTGGAGAGAGTCAAGTCATGAGTAGAGCAAAGAGGACAGGTAGGTGAATATTTGGAGATAAGAGCAGAGATATAGGGGGCACTGTGTTGTTGGGGGCCCTGTAGGTCACGGTTTTAAACGTAATTCTGGAAAGTGTGGGGAGTCAGTAGAAGGAACTGGCACATCTGGGCTGTGGACTCTTTCCCACTTAGAAAAAAATAACTTTCTGTGCTCTATTATAGAACATACTATTTAGAATATAATGAAGAGTGAATCCGTACTTGTTTTGACTTTTTAATGACATATATGGCATGCGTGGGATAGGGAGGGTAAAGGGTGTGTTGTAGAAAAATGTGGGAAAATAAGAACTTAAATATATACTGGATTGCTGAGCTAAGCAAGTTTAATCTGGAACACTACTCTTTTATGGGACATGTGGCCTACCACAATCATTGGCCTTACATGAATATCGTTGGAAATAGCTCATGTAATTCATCATTTGGAATCCCAATAGATAACAGACTGTTTGGAAAGTAAAGCTATGTGTATTTTAACATACGCCCGTTTGCAAAAGCGTATGAAAATAATGAAAAAAGGCACTTTTTGAATTGATTATTTGTTATAGGTAAAGGTATTTTTTCACCCAGAAGGTAGACCATTGGTCTTATCCTCTAGAACCCTCCCAATAAATTATCTATTATTATTATTGATGATAATTGTATAAATATAGTGCAAAAAGATTCTGTATACAGATAATATTAGATTGGTGGCAAATTACATCATTACCTTCACAAGCCATGCATGTGGTTGTGAAATGATACACCTAGAATTCATCATGAATTGATGCAGTTCATTTTAAAAGAAATTCTAACACAAAAACAAATGTAAGTATTTTAAAATGTTATAATGCATTATATTGAATCCACTCATTAATGAAATCTCCTTATGGGAGACTTATTTGTTTAATAAAAACTGTCATAACAAACATTTTTTGACCGTTTGCCGTGCTCTAAACGAGAGCTTTTCATGTATTTGTATTTCCTTATTTTACAATCGTTCTCAGGAACTGTGTGGGCACGAAAATACTGACACAGTACTTTTGTCAAAAAGATATAAAAGTTCCACTTCTTAAGGTTTGGAACATACATGCAGGAAACATTCCTCTTGGTTTATACCTGCTGTTTAACACGGATTGTACAGATCCTGAGTAAGGGCATCAGAAGAAGATGAAAGGACAGCCAGTGTCAAACAGAGAGATAAACTCACTCTTTTACAGTCAGTCAATGCCAAACCTCTGAAAGCCAGTTCCAGTCTATAATTACAGGCTACTGTCTTTCATCTATGAGTAACTGTACAAGAGAAATGTACAAACCCATGTCACAAACTGAGACAATCTTCTTCTGAATCTTGTCGCAGAACCCACAGCTTGCATGACAACCACGCATTCTTTCGTCTCATCCTTTATAGCGTAGAACAATAACCTTGTGCTATGAGCCTCAATGAAGGCTTCAGATTCCAAATGGAGATTTCAACAATTAGTTTGATGACCTCGGTTGTCTTCTCTCCATTCTATAAATCTTCTGCTCGTACTTCTTTCGTATCTTAACTGTTTTGACCCTCTGTGACCACTCTGTATCCAACCGTTATACGTTCTTCTCTACTAAGTCCAAACACTTTCTAGAAATGATTTAATAAAGTAAAATTTGGCCATAAAATTCTGCTGGGAACTCTTTTGTCATGTGAGACAAAACCAGCCACTGATGGTTCTTGTGCTGTTTTATGATTAAAATATCATGACAGATCTACCAGGATTTATTTGGTTAACATACTAATGACTACAAATACTATTTTGGTCAAGTGATGCAACATCTTTAATAAGCCCAGATTTTAACATTAATTCTTGAAGTCCCTTGTCTTAGTCTAACGAAGGGTTGAAGAGTTAGATTCTCCGCAAGGAACTTTGTTGCCCAAATTCTGATGAAGCTAACTGGGCAATGGGGAAGGATTATGTGCTTTCATAACATCCACTCTTCTACATAGTTTTGGTGAGCCTTTTGATCAATGGTGACTAAATAACAGTAGGGACGTGGTCTATTTTCTACGTGAGGATCCTCTGATCACTATTGTGCATAATTCACTTGTGTTACAGTTGAGTTAAGACTTATTTTTCTGCATTTGGGACATAGGAATGAATTATGCAGAGGTGTTTCATCGGGTATATTTTGGACAGAAGTAATAATTTATCATGGCAGATGCAACTTCACTAGTTAATCTCAAGATGTGACCAGTTCTCCCGAGGACATGTCTTGGGTACTAGCCCATCTATTACTAAGAGCTTTAAACTGCTTTTCAGTTTGTTTCCTAAAGGAAAAAAAAACACAACGGAAATATTTATTTTCCTAGAAGTTTTTATGCTTTGTGTCTTCTCTGGATAAACCGTCTTCTGTTGTAGATCAGGACAAATATTTGTCTTCGGTTTCTTATTTATCTAGGTTTGGAGAGAGCATTTGTATTGTTGAATTACATGGAAAGTCATTTGTAAGTGAGATGAGATATGCATATTACTCGACGAATAATTATTAAACAAAGAAACTATTAAACATTGAGGTCTGGAGAGAGAACATAGCAAACAGGCAAAAGTTAATACTTAAAATATTATTTTAACCCCTTGACAACTTCATACATGGGTTAGAATTACACATAAACTATCTTTTATTATCTTTTATTTATATAGCGCCAACAATTTACGCAGCGCTTATAAACAAGGAATAAGCATGGAATAAACTTAAGAATCCATTCTTAATTAGATATGTATTTAGATAAGTATGTGAGTGTCATGGCCTTTTATTTTAATATCTGTCTCAAAAGCACATTTATAATAATGCCTTATTGCCAAATCATTCCAATCCTTTGTACCTAAGCAGTGTGATTACATTGTTGTAATGGACCAAATTAGATTTACAGTTCACTGTACACTTATAACAATAGTGGAGCTTATTCACTAAATCGGTTAGGGGAGCTGTGGTTTCAATTTCCTGAACTCAATATGCATTATAACGGGTAATTGCTGGCAAATTCCTCTGCAGAAAAGGCTGAGCTGCCCTGCATAATGTTTAGTTTACCATCAGTGACCATACTTTCAAGGAATGCCACGGATTTAGATATGCGTTATGCAGGGTAATTAAGGCTGTTCTTGGAGCAGAAGCTCACTGGGTTGGCACTTTAAAATTAAAAGTGATGTGATGGTACGTTTTTATAGAAAACTGTATCCCCGTTAGAACCATCCAGGGTGATATTCCATTAATTATGTTCTTTTTCAGAAGAATAAATGATCTCTTGTATCATAACCATAGACGTGGTAGAGGTTAATATGGTCAAGGGTTTAAAAATGCATGGGTTAGGCATATGGCCATACCTGAGAAATCTCAGGGTTTTGCCCAGAGTTTCTGGGCTAAGGGCCGCTTCTCTAGTTCTCCGTGTCGCCACCCGAATCCTCTGGGTCAGCAAGACCGCCTGCAATCCCAGCAGGTAGTCCTGGCCACATCCCGAAAGGGGAGCTCAGGCTAGCCTGAGCCTAAAAGTTTCCAGGTATGCATATGGCTCCTGAATCTAAGGCGAGACCAAATATTAAGGTTTGAGTCTTTACAGCAGCAGAAACAGGCTAACTAGGTGGGCTGAATGGGTCTTATCTGCTGTCAAATTCTATGCTTCCTTAGTAAATTAAACTCCTTACTCTAAAATTAACCTTTTGTAAAAAAAAAAAAAATAAAAAAAAAAAAACTTCTTGCTTGGTTGGAGTTTCTTCCTATTAGTTTTTAGTAAGTGCTAAATTGGCCACCTTTCACATGCAGTTTGCTCAACACACTGAGTTATATTAAAGGCCAGACTAACAGCTCAGGAAAGCACAATTGCAAGACATAATGTTATTGTCATGAAAACTCAAAAGAGCAACGCCTGATTAATAGAGATTGGAGCGTACTCCGTTGCCGCATTTCAGTGATTAAAATTCTTTTCTTTTTCTCCTCAACATGTAACCTAATAAAATGCATGTAACTTTATTTATGCCTAATGTAGCAAAATGGATTAAATATATTATATGTTTGAAAGTTCCTTCTATTTATTTTGCTTCTTGTTCTTATGGTTGTATTCCTTTGCTGCTGTAACTCGTTAAACAGTAAACCTCAAACAGTCAAAGGGTTAAGGATCTACATCTGAGGTCATATCTCCAGAGAGTTAACGATCTACATTTGCGGTTATATCTCCAGAGGGTTAAGGATCTACATTTGAGGTTATATCTCCAAAGGGTTAAGGATCTACTTTTGAGGTTATATCTCCAAAGGGTTAAGGATCTACATTTAAGGTTATATCTCCAGAGGGTTAAGATCTACATTTGAGGTTACATCTCCAAAGGGTTAAGGATCTACATTTGAGGTTATATCTCCAAAGGGTTAAGGATCTACATTTGAGGTTATATCTCCAAAGGATTAAGGATCTACAGTTGAGGTTATATTTCCAATGGTGATGGAGTAAAAATTCTCTACACTTACCCCTGGGTCTTCCAATTGTAAATGATCTCCTGTAACCCCTATTGCCTTCAAATGTGGCAATAGGGTAGCTATGTGGGACAGTTCCTGAAAACCAGGACTGCCCTGAAAAACAGGGCAGATGGGAAGTATGCAATTGTGTAAACAAAATTAACCCTATGATTTCTCTATGGCACACACATTCTTTATTTGCCCTGATTGGTTAGAGTTAGAGTCTTGTGAAAGAAAGTGGAGGCAATAAATTGATTTCATGTAACGTTTGGGCATTTGACGTTAACTGTTTTGCCTAACTGTAATAGTGTCGCACAAAATGAGTATTCCTTGACAGGGCCGCTAATAAGTTAGGCTGCTTTTATTATTCTGAAAATTAGTTTCAAGATGAATTTCGTAGTGCCTTCTAAATTGGGAAGTGCTTTTCAATCAAGTGTTTTCATTACCCTTATCTTACCCAGTCCTTATCTCAGAGCCCATAAAGCAGGAGTAGAGAGGGAGACAGCAGGGGAATTTCGCTGCAAGGCAAAATCTGCCCTCCCCACCTGCACAATATTTTAAAATACCATTTAAAAAAATACTTAGAGGTGCTATTTAAAAAAAAAATAGAATACAATTGTAACATTCAGCCTCATCATTATATCAGACTGGCCCTTCGAGCGATAGTACTTATGTCTTGGAATCCCTTGCTGTGTTATAAGCAATTTCTGTATTTACAAAAGGTAGTTGTTTGTTTTGCCTTTTTCAAATTAAATTTAAATTTTGCGAAGAAAAAAAATATAAAAACATCCTTATGTTTATTTAACAGTTTAAATCTCCATATATAATGATTTTATTGGAATTCTATTGAGTCTATTGAGTAAAGAAAACATTCCCATGCTCCTTAATCTCTTTAATCACGTCTCGCTTTGTCACCTTACATCATAGATAGTCTCATTAAAACAGCACGATGTCAAACTTGTCTGCATTACGAAATTCATTATTATCTAGAATAAAGACCTTATTTAGAAATTTAGAATTTAGAAATACGACCTTGCGTATTCCTGTTTAAGACAAACGCGCAGGAGGTCTTAATACTGGCTATCTTTATGTAAATGAGAACTTTAAAAGTAACATTGTCTTGGAAAGAAAACTTATAAGTAAAAAAAAAATCAAAAATCCCAAGGAAAATTGAGTTTTTGTTTTCAATGACGTTGCCCAGAATAAGAATATTCTTTTGTTTTTATTATTAAAAACAATATTTTTTGGTCATATTATAATGGGGTACAAATAAAGTAATGATTTCTTTCAGAAACAGTGTGGGGAGGGTTAGAGATGAAGAAAAAAAATATGGACACTGAAATAATTTTCAAAGTCGTATCGCCCGTGGAACTAATAAATATTGCATTATTGTACACACACAAATAGACTTGAGATGACACCGCTAATAAAGGTACGGGTCGCAGAGAAGATCGAAATTTTGTTTTAAAGCTGAGACGATGCTAGGATTCAATATATTTGATGTTCATCAAAGTTCTCTAATGGAATTTTACTGCCGCTGTTGCCATAATAAAAAAAAAAAACTTTACATCATTTCAGTTGTGACACAAGGATGCAGGCAGATGAAGAGAAAACTTTGTGCGTATGCAATAAGGGCATAAATAAAATAATTATATATATATATAATAAATTATGTATTACTACATATAGCTACAGCTAGGCCATTCTGACATCATGGTTCAATAAGGAATCCCTGCAATACTTGAAGCTAGGCCGTCTACAATACCTGCTAGGTACTTCTTAGGTCCCCTAAGGGGCCCTGCTGTTGGGCTAGAATAAGCACAACCTTACTACGCACCCTCCTGTGCTTATCGGTTTAAATATGTGATTAAGGTGTAGTGACGTTACAAGTTTATATCCTACAGATATATCACCTTCCTGTCATCGAAGGCCCCCGAGCAGTTCTCCAGTAGGGTCCATGGTGTCCATTTAATCGAGGATGCTTATAAAAATTATATTTTCTACAAGCTGTTGTTTTACGGTGAAAAGTATATGTTTTAGGAAAGTGTGCCTAATGAAATGAGAAATGTTATATACTGTAGTAGGGCCTGGCACTTTAAGGCCAGTGGCTGCCAGATGGTGTACACGCGCCTGTTTGGCGAATGTGGATACCCACGCGTTACGTTATCATTATACCCTTGTGGTTCTCCGGGTAATGGCGTGAAACCTCTGCGTTGCTGTACCGGCATTTAGGCACACCCCACTTCCTGCCTGTTTTCCATCCCACCCCAAAAATGCATCATCGGTCCTCCCCGAAGTGAGATATACTCCAGCCCGCCCTCTAAGATCCAACAATGACCTGCTCCACGCATTTTCACTCATCACCTCCTCCCACGCCCGCCTACAGGCAGCACCAACCATCTGGAACTCTCTTCCCTGTGCTGTCAGACTCACCAACTCTACCCTCCTTCAAACGCTCCCTAAAAACTTTTCTCTTCAGGGAAGCCTACCACTGACATAAACTCCCCCAACATTAACATTCACTACCACGCAGTCCTCACCTCCTGTTTTCACCCCATATCCACCTAGAACAGGGCCCTCCATTCCTCTTGTATCTGTATGTCAATTGCTTGTGATTTTGTACTCGTACAGCGCTGCAGAATCTGTCGGCGCTTTATAAATAAAGTATAATAAATAAATAATAAATGTGTAGTTTAGAATGGACAAACAAATAGAAAATACATGAAGGGCTGTTTATTTGTAGTAATATCGGTAATATATTCTCTGTAGGTAGCACAATAAAAGCAGGAAAGAATATATGCCGGTACGGGCAATAATTCCCTTCTCTGAACAGTCTTGTCTTTACCTCTGTTTCCATCACAGCATGTGTCTAGTCTGGGCCTATATACATATATACGCATTCACCCATTACTTCTATAGACGGGAAAATTATCTGAAAAATGATCTCCTACGTAGATCCTTGCTGTAAAATAGAAGAATCTCATAACATTTATTAATGATTTTCCAAGCTAAAGAACACGATCTCTTATGCACTCGGGCTAATGATGATTTGTGGATGTGTGTTTTATAGAGAGAGCCAGCTTCAGACAAGGTCTAGAATATCCCCGGGCCTCCCTTCCAATGTACTAATGGGCAGTCGAGGTCCTCTGGCCATGTTAGTGTTAAAAAAGGAGACAGAGAGGGGAATGTAAATGATAAAAGCCTGGAGCTTCCAGCTTCACCAGACCCTCACATTAATTCAGTCCTGCCAATGGGGATTCCCTCTTCTCTGCTTAGTAATTAACTTGCAGTTGCTTTGCAACCATAAACTAATTAGGTGACGGGCAATTTTTCTCACTCGCTGCTGCATTTGCCTGTATGAGCTCTGGCATTTGCAAAGCCTTCATACCTACGAGTAAATACCGAAAGATGAGCTTTTAAAACAAACACATAACTAAATTCAGCCTGTCTCTGCTTACCCAACGTACTGTAGAAAGACAGGATAGGTAGCTACGATATAGGGAGTTGATATATATCTAACATCCGATGTCCCCATTTTTAGCAGATCCACCAGTTGAATGTTCATCCACGGTCTTATGATTTATCCCTGGAAAGATTATTCTTATTATTTATTGTTTTATACAGTGTCTGCCCTGGCATTACTCATATAAATTCATTCAAATATGGGGGTTATGTATAAAAGGTGACCCTCTTGAAAAGTGGTCTTATCACCATAGCAACTAATGAACCAGTTTTGCTAATAGAAAAGTTTAATTTCACTTTTAAACATTTTTATCAGCCACTTTTCATACATAACCCCACAAAGTGACAGTCTATTTACAACACCCATGGGACAAAAAAGAAATTCTATGTATCCATAGAAGATATTCAAGAGACTGTCATTCTAAGGAAGATTAACCTTTGATGGCCTCCATTTCTATAATTATCTTCATAACCAACTTTATGATTAGTTATTTGAGTATAAAAATAATTAGAACATCATATTACTTTAACCTGTTGGGGGCCAGATTTGGATCCAAGAACGTCAGCGATGTGTAAAAAGATTAAAACCAATGTCAGAATGATCTCCAAAAAAGCCACCCATGATGTGTCACTTAAATAAGAATGTCATGTTATAGATGCAACAAATATCTGCCAGTTATTTTTCAGTCTCTCACGGAGTGGAATTTGAAATGGAGACAACGGGTTGTAGTAATTCATACCTAAGCTACAAAGGAAACAGCGTTATCTGCTTCGGGCTGACAAAGTCAAGCTCTGTAACTCATGGTGAGCTGAGAGCTTCCAACACACATGTTGTCAAACAAACGATTGTCCTTATATCTTATAAGACGTGCCAACGTTCTATGTCAAAACACCTGTGCTCATAGCCAAGATTAGTACAAAGACAGAGTGCAGTTAAATGTTGCACTATTGTTTGCAAAAGAAATTAAACATTCTGAATATCTGAGGTTGGATTCTACAGTGAGTCATCATAAAGCAGGCATGTCCAAAGTCCGGCCCGCGGGCCAATTGCGGCCCGCGTTCCGGACTGATGCGGCCCCCTAGTGAGCCACGGGACTTGGCGTCATCAGCCGGCGCAGGGAGAAGGAAAGCGCGAGATCTGGGCTTTCCTTCTCCCTGCGCCGGCACACACAGCCACACAGCGGTGGGCGCGGCTTCAGTGTTGTGCGCCGGGATCTGTCAACAAACCCCGGCGCACAACAGCTGTTGCCGCGCAGATCGCAAGGGAGCAGTATCGGAGGTATTTACCGGACATCCGGCTTAAAATCACTCAAGGGAGCCGGATGTCCGGTAAAGACCTCCGATACTGCTCCCTTGTGATCCGCGCGGCAACAGCTGTTGTGCGCCGGGGTTTGTTGTCAGATCCCGGCGCACAACACTGAAGCCGCGCCCACCGCTGTCCGTGCCCTCTGAACCCCGTGCCCTCGGAAGAAGACAGAAGAACTGAAGAAGAAGAGGAGCGAAGAGCATGAAAAGGAGCTGTAAGGAGAAAAGAGGAAAGGTAGGAAAGCATACAGTGAGAGTGGATTGGTGTATGTGTGTGGATTGGTATATGTGTGGATGTGTATGTGTGGATTGGTGTATGTGTGTGGATTGGTGTATGTGTGTGGATTGGTGTATATGTGTGGATTAGTGTATATGTGTGGATTAGTGTATATGTGTGGATTGGTATGTGTGTGGATTGGTGTATGTGTGTGGATTGGTGTATGTGTGTGGATTGGTGTGTGTGTGTGGATTGGTGTATGTGTGTGGATTGGTGTATGTGTGTGGATTGGTGTATATGTGTGGATTGGTATGTGTGTGTGGATTGGTGTATGTGTTTGGATTAGTATATGTGTGGATTGGTATGCGTGTGGATTGGTATGCGTGTGGATTGGTATGCGTGTGGATTGGTGTATGTGTGTGGATTGGTATGTGTGTGTAGATTGGTATGTGTGTGTGGATTGGTGTATGTGTGTGGATTGGTGTATGTGTGTGGATTGGTGTATGTGTGTGGATATGTGTATGTGTGTGGATTGGTGTATATGTGTGGATTGGTGTATATGTGTGGATTAGTGTATATGTGTGGATTGGTATGCGTGTGGATTGGTATGCGTGTGGATTGGTGTATGTGTGTGGATTGGTATGTGTGTGTAGATTGGTATGTGTGTGTGGATTGGTGTATGTGTGTGGATTGGTGTATGTGTGTGGATTGGTGTATGTGTGTGGATTGGTGTATGTGTGTGGATATGTGTATGTGTGTGGATTGGTGTATATGTGTGGATTGGTGTATATGTGTGGATTAGTGTATATGTGTGGATTGGTATGTGTGTGGATTGGTATGTGTGTGGATTGGTGTATGTGTGTGGATTGGTATGTGTGTGTGGATTGATATGTGTGTGGATTGGTATGTGTGTGGATTGGTGTATATGTGTGGATTGGTATGTGTGTGTGGATTGGTGTATGTATGTGTGTGGATTGGTGTATGTGTGTGGATTAGTATATGTGTGGATTGGTATGCGTGTGGATTGGTATGCGTGTGGATTGGTATGCGTGTGGATTGGTGTATGTGTGTGGATTGGTATGTGTGTGGATTGGTGTATGTGTGTGGATTGGTGTATGTGTGTGGATTGGTGTATGTGTGTGGATTGGTATGTGTGTGGATTGGTGTATGTGTGTGGATTGGTGTATGTGTGTGGATTGGTGTATATGTGTGGATTGGTGTATATGTGTGGATTGGTATATGTGTGTGTGGATTGGTATATGTGTGTGTGGATTGGTGTATGTGTGTGGATTGGTGTATGTGTGTGGATTGGTGTATGTGTGTGTGGATTGGTATGTGTGTGGATTGGTGTATGTGTGTGGATTGGTATGCGTGTGGATTGGTATGTGTGGATTGGTAAATGTGTGAGAGTGATGGGTGTTATGCTGTACCATTTCCAATGTATTTTTCATTATATAATTATGCTCTAAAGTACATCATAACTCCCATCACTCTATACTGTTCCATACAGTGGCAGAGCTGGGAGACAGAGGCCTTGCACCCCCACCGCAGGACTCCTGAAAGGTAAGTGAACTTCAAAGAGGGAGAGGGTAGATAGTTAGGAGGGGTAGATAGGGAGAAGGGAGTGAGAAGGGGTAGATAGGGCAGAAGGGAGCGAGAAGGGGTAGATAAGGCAATCATACTCCTATCATGCCAAGTCTGCGACTGCCTCCTGGAATCTGGGTATGCCTGGGCATGATAGGAATGTGATTGCTGTTAACAATTATATATATATATATATATATATATATATATATATATATATATTGTTATTTAATTGTTTTGTCCTATTTTGGTGTGTTACTTACTTTAAATAAAAGTGTTAGATTTTTTTTATGGTGTGTGTGGGGGGTCATATTCAGTTTCGGCCAGGTAGTTTTAAAGTGTGTGTGGGGGGGGTGCCACATACAGGATCCGCCCCGGGTGCCAAATACTCTAGGTACGCCCCTGCCCTCTCCTACACAATTTCTTCATCAGATGCCCTTGTGGCTGTGTGTGCCGGCGCAGGGAGAAGGAAAGCCCAAATCTTGCGATCTCGGACGTCGCTAGATTTGGGCTTTCCTTCTCCCTGCGCCGGCACACACAGCCACAAGGGCATCTGATGAAGAAATTGTAGGCAGTGGCGGAACTACCGGGGTCGCGACTGCGACCGGGCCCTGGAGTTCTGCCAGTCAGTGGGGCCCAAGGGGTGCCGAGCGGTTGCTGAAAAAGGAGAGTGAGAAAGGGATAGATGTGGTATGCCGTTTTCAATAAACTTTGCATAAAATAGTTAATTTGCATTTCATTTTAAGGGTTCAGAAAATGTCAGGCAAAATGGTCGGCCCTCGCACATGTTCACTTCATCAAATCTGGCACTCTTCGAAAAAAGTTTGGACATGCCTGTCATAAAGGAACACTTCAAATTCAAATTGTCTCTGTATTAATATAATAATAATAGTAATAACAATGATAATAACAACAACAGTGGTGCCTAACCCAGATCTGGAGGCTGACAAAGAAATCCAGATAACTATATGGGCACACAGGGACATTTTTAGCATGTGTATGTTTAGCATCTTTGGAATATGCTCTGAGCAACTTAACACATCACCTGTATAGGCAACTGAGCTGTGTGGGGGTAGGACAAGGATGGCCCTAGGGCAGCAGAATCCCACTCCTAAATACACTTGATTAGGATGGTGCCATCTACAGCTCTGGGCAGCCAATCCGTTGACTTATACGGTAGGTCCATTCCTGAGGTCAAAACATGATATCGGTACAACCTACCGTATTGGCCCGAATATAGGCCGCACTTTTTTCCCCCACTTTAAGTCTTTAAAGTGGGGGTGCGGCCTATATTCGGGGTCTAGCGCCCGACACCCGGGACATGCAGTCCCGGGCGCCGGGCAGGCAGCGGGGTTAGGATACAGATCCCCCGCAGCGGTGCAGGGGACCTGTATCCTACTGTCTGATACGCTCAGACAGCCTCCCCTGCCAGCACTTCTCACGGGAGGGGGGGGTGCCGGCACGGGAGGTTGTCTAAGCTTCCGCACGATACATTTTACACCCCCCCCCGACTTACCAGAGAAGACTCCTGGGTGTCTTGCAGGGCTGGTGGAAGACATCTACGCAAAACGCGTATACAACTTCCGGTGCCGGCACTTCTGCTGAGTGCCGGCAGCGGGAGTTGTATACGCGATTTGCATAGATGTCCCCCTCCGGCCCCGCAGGACACCCGGGAGTCTGCTCTGCTAAGTCGGGGGGGGGGACAGAGTGGCAGCGTATCTCGGGGGGGGACAGAGTGGCAGCGTATCTCGGGGGGGGGGACAGAGTGGCAGCGTATCTCGGGGGGGGGGACAGAGTGGCAGCGTATCTCGGGGGGGGAGGACAGAGTGGCAGCGTATCTCGGGGGGGAGGACAGAGTGGCAGCGTATCTCGGGGGGGAGGACAGAGTGGCAGCATATCTCGGGGGGGGGACACAGTGGCAGCATGTTTTTTTGGTGCTTTTTTTAAAGAAAAAAACTTTTTCTTTAAAAAAGCACCAAACTTTTAGGGTGCGGCCTATATACGGGGGCGGCATATATCCGAGCCAATACGGTATGTCCACAAAGCTGGTTATAAAGTATTACTCAACTACAAATGCAAAAAATCACACCTGACAGTGGAACCAAGTATATAAAACAGTTTTTTCAGCTTCAGAGAAGTATCAGAAATATTAACTTGTCACATGGACACCTATCCAGGTGTCCTGATAGATCGACTTATGCCTTTAATGGTTGAGTATTATTTTTTCCATGGGTTGTAGGAGAACACTACTTCCCAAACCATATTGCCGCAGGCCTCTTTTTGGCTGTTTTGGAGGTACCACTCTTGTCTCTATTTCCTGTTCCACAAGAATAAGTAGAAAGTGATTTAGAAAGAGCATAATAGATGGCCCAGATGGTTCCTCTGCCCTTGACATCTAACTATGAAGGTTATTTAATGGAGGTGAAGGCTCAATCATAATGGGCACTTTAAGATCACCGAGTTCCTGGATGTTAGAGGAGAATGTTTCATTGGACTAACAGTCTTTGACAAGAAGCCAAATGAGACCTTCTATTTCATTTATCAATCATCTGGCATTCTATCATGAGCAAGGACATTGTTTTCGTATAACATTCTTTCCCTGGGTGAGTAGGTTCAAAAATACTCAAAAACAACATTGTGAAAAAAAGAGATTAAGACATACCTGGTCTCCTGGTCACAGGAATGACTGTGGGAGAAGAGTTATCATCCTGGGTCATAAAAGGTTAATTTACATTCCACTGCATAATTTATTAAGGTCTAACTACCCAAGAGGAACATTTAAGGCTCATGGTGTTGTTTGAAAATAAAGCCCTATGGGGTTTTTTTGTGAGTAGATATTTATATAACAAGTGAAATGACCTGAAACGAAACACAAATAGAGAGAAAACAATAAATAAAAGAAAATGTATCATTCAGGGTCCCACAGAATGAGAGGTACAAAAATACTTTTTAATTAGAATCATAGAATTTGATGGCAGATCAGACCTATTCAGCCCATCTAGTCTGCCCAATTTTCCTGATTTATAGACTTTCTGAAAATTTTAAAAAGAAGCTAATGCCCGGGAGGGGGGAGGGGGTGGGTATGGTGGAGAGAAGGACAGAAGAATTTAAGAATGGAGGGATTATTCTACCAACTAGTGAATCTTTGATCAGTGCCTTTCCCCTCACTAGACCATGATTCACAAGCATAATTTGCCAATCTGCACACTGAGGACTAATAAAATCTCAGCGGTATTAACATTCAAGCAGATTATAAGACTTTGCTGTCCTAACTTTTAACGTTTCTGACGTACTGCCTCCATGCTTATGCAATATTTAACGCATGATTTAACTCGCCGATCTTGGAAACAGCTGTAGCCTGCATTATCCACTTAAGTTACCGTGTGAGTTGACGTGTTAAAAACTATTTTATCTATCTTCTATGTTTTGAAAGTGTAATAAAAAATTAAAGCACAAAGCTACACAATCCTAGCATGTGAGCTTTTCCTTTGTTAAAACAGAAAAGGCCCATTTCATGCTATTCGATTGGGATTTTTAAGCATTGCTTATGTGTCTATATATATATACAGATATATATTATTATATTAACCCCGACCCAGCTCCTATGAACTTGCTACTTGAACATAATGAGTTCCCTCTGCACCTCAAACCTTGTCACGTTTTATCTGAAGCCCAGTGACAATGCCTTCCAAAACCTTTAGACCGCCTTACAAAATGTTTTATGGGGGTGGTTTGTCTAAATTTCACGCAACTCCTGTTTTATTCATCACCACAAAAATGTCTGTTTCATGGAACGTTATGGTTCATTCATGAATTACGTTGATCTTAACCCCTTCAGTTACTCTCCACACCTTTACTTGACCCAAGAGGAGTCAACTCTTTCAGCTATGGAACTTGTACCATACAAATGACAAAAACAAAGACAGCACTATGCATGGTGACCGTATTCTTGTCTTTAATTCCAATTTCACAAGCTTAGCAACTTCAAATGTGAAACTGGTCATACTTTCAAAGGATTTATTTGGTCTTAAAATGGTAGGTTGATGAGCTCCTTTAGAAACGCATCCAAATTCTTTCTATTTGGGTATAACCCAAAACGTATTTTTGGTGTATGTCTGAATAAATGCTGTGCTGTCACTCTGACAGTAATTTGAGGATATAAACCAATTCGAAATCATTCTTATTTCTGTAAAGCGACCAGGTGAGAATAAAAGTACCCTCCGCAAGAAATAAAGCACCGCAGCAACCGAAAGCCGCCAGCCGCAGAAAGGGTGCTGTGTACGATGACCCTTTCCCAGCTGTCAGTCTGATTTTGTATGGATGTGGAAATGTGGAAAGAGATATCAGCTCTGCTTTGCTTACCCAGCAAGCAGCTACGGCAAATGTGGCTAGGGAAGGGTTTTTAAAGAAAAGAAAAAAAAAATACCAGTTCAAAGATATATTAAGTTTTATAAAATAGTCTTGACACCTACAATCACTTGCCGCTGCAGAACCTTTAATCAGTGTAGATTTTATATCATTCTAAGATCTTTATTAATAAATCTAATTTATATCTCCTATATAACAAGATTTTTTTTTTAAATAAACAAAATAAGCAGGCAAGGGTTTAGATGGCTGATGAGAAACATGTTCTTAACCCAAGAGTAAATGTTTTAGTTGTATTATAATCTCTAGTATAGTTTCTGGAACATTTCCCTAATTCTACAATTTACAGTTCACTAAATAAATCTGTGTGACTTAATTTTACCGAGTATATACATAGTTTAAACCGGAAAATATGTAGAAGAATGAAACATAGATATAGTAAACTTATTACAGCTTTACACTGAATTTGTAAAACACGTCACGAGTAAGAAAATCATTCTCACATACAGGGTTAAATCCAGCTTTCCAACGAAAAATAAACAATTCTACATCTTATTTGTTTTTAATAAAAAGAGATTCCTTACAGAATCAATATTTCAAATTTTAGCCTTCCTAAAGTTGGATGTGCCTAACTTTCTCATTAAATAGCTTTGTTTTTTTGGGGACTTTGAAGTCCGTCGGGAGTCAGCTGCCTAAACTCAAAATACGGAGTTAGACAAAGAAATGGTATCGCTCCCTGGGTTCTGTTTCATAGCTGCATTACTGCACATACAATCCGACAGTTATCTTCATTTTCAGAAGTATCAAATGTCATATAGACTCTGTAGTTTGGCACGTCTTTAATAAAGCATCAAAGAATCAAATCTTAGCCGAAGAATACAAAACACGAGGGTTGCAGATTCATCAATCTGATGCAACGCTACCATAAAATGTTTTCTTTATTTAACTTCGCATAAACATACTGGGTGGAAATTCTGCAGAGAGAAACAACATTTTTTTTTTAATTATATTCTGTGTTTTTATGCCGAATTTGGAAATATTTGCTTCGCTTCAGGGAGAAAAGTATAAAATGTAGGTTTAAGGACAGCATCTGTTGTTAATTATTGTTTCAAAGAAATATGTGCTCCAAAGTGGTAAATTAGCACTCTAGAAAGAAAAGCAAGTTAAAAAATATATATTCCAATTAATAATAAGAAGATCATGTCCTAAAGTCTGCCTTAAGACTCTATTAGGGTACAATTAAAGGTACAGCTTACTAATGTGATATCTTGGCCCTACCGAAAGGATCTAGCCACTCGAGGAGGTGATCTCAGAGCTAAGACATAGACCGTGAGTTACAGTTGAGTAGACCCCTGTTGGGCTGCGTGATGCAAGAACTTCGCTATTATGTCATTAAAGATTTCCCGTGCGCTTTGGGTCTATGTTTGATGCCCATGGAAAGACCATGATGTTCCTCAAGTCTTGAAAACCAGTCTGTAAAGTGAACATGGTCATCAGCTCGGGAAGTGCCACAAGTCTTGTAGATCAGAAGAAGCCTGTACATAGCTCTCTATATCAGGTTTAATGTATCTCCAACCAGTTTCCTTAAGCCTACTTTGTTTATCACCTATTACCAATCATCCAAAGAGAGTTGTCATCTACTAAAAAAAAATAATATATGAAATATGTATTTTTGTGCGAAGGAGTAATTTTAAGTAAGTTTAAAGTAGATTGCACCACTTTAGTGTTAATATTGTTAGATTCTCTACATGAAGCTCAGGTGACAGCTCTTACACGAAGAGGCTTTTAGGTTAAACAACCTGAATTAATCCTTTAAGAACAAGGCATAAGCATTTTTTCAAATTTTTTTGCCCTACCCCAAATTATTTTAGTTTTAGATACACACAGGAATATAAATGTGATTCCTCCTCCATACTTAAGATGCTTCATGAGATTTTAACCCTGTTCTATATTATGCAGATGTAGGCCAGTCCTGTCCGTTGGCCAGATTTGTTGCCCAACAAATACCCCTGCTCCTTAGACACACTTTATAATAAACCAAGGGCAAAAGAAGAGTAGCTGTCTAAGCTGTCCCAACTTCCAGCTTGCTCCTCTGGTAATCTCCTCCAAGCTTGGTGTTGGGCTTGAAAGCATTAAAAAAGGGCTCCAGGTTTTGCAAAACGCTACCAATTTTAACCTGGGCCTCAATCTGGTGATTCCTGTCTGGTGATGATCACATCATGCCTTTACAAAGATTCCAACATCGGAACGTTTCAGATTCACCAGAAACATAGACGATGGGCAGAGTCGTAAACAGAACTACATTTACAGAAAGTTGAACAACAAGACACTTGATGGCCACTTTGAAGTTGGATCACACGGGAGAAGAAACAACTACAATGAGTAGAGAGATATTTAACAGTGCTGTTTTAGAATGACCTTCCAGCCTTACTGTTGCCGCTCACCTTAACAAAACGCAGTCCTTTTAGATGTGTTTTTGTACACCGTGTCAAATGTGACATTTTATTCTGAAATGTATTCTGTCTTTTTAAACTGTGTGACAAAAATAGAGTGTCGAGGAATCCTAGTAAATATTTTATACAAATAGAGCACGGAACAGATTTTTAACAATATTACCAATAAACCAATTTTGTATTTGGGTCAGCTACAAAAAAGTCCATTTCTTTTTTCTTTCTTTCCAGGAATGAATCATTTTTTTATGCTTGTGCAGATGCTACTCGTGCACCAATAAGCGACAATTTTACTCTTGTCCATAATATTTTATGGTCTATGAATACTATTTCGTTGATGAAAAAGATGGGTGAACAAAAATATTTTTAATGGGTCACATAAATCCATCTAAGGTGGCACTTTTTTTGAGAGTATCCCTGAGAAATAATGCCAGCTACATACAACAAGATTACAGTGTATACTTATTTTGTCAAACAGAAAAGTCATGCAACATTAAGCAATCAAATCACCCAGCCTTCAAATTTATCCTCTGCCTGCACCTAGCGAAGCAGAAATCTTCATCAGTTTCTTCATTATTGGAATAGTGCTTTCGATATTTCTCACTCCCTACAAATTTAGGCTTAGTGCAAGTCGTGCATGGATCTGTGTGGATTAATTAAGATTATCATTAGCTGTTTGACATCATCAGCAGATTGGCTGTTGCTCTTTTTTTAAACTGTTGATACAAACATCATGAGATATTTCGGAATGTGTTTGGAATGTTGAACCGTCTTAACGTCAAGTAGAGGCATTTCATTAGCTACCTGCACTCAAAATTCTTTACGCACTTGTATAAATGTCCAAATAAATACATCAATAGCTCTGTGCTGTCTCACACATCTATCTTGGATGAAAATAGGAAGAGAAAATCATTTTATTTTTTTAATGCATTTCGTTCCATCTCTTAAATTAAGTGGCTTAACCCTGACGGTAACGAAAGCTTGGATATCGTTTTGATAGCGTTTCTTTATTGACATCTTATTAACATTAAATGTTGGTGGAAAGGCTCATTTTAAGTCACACGTTTTGTGTGTATTTAGCTAGTAGGCATGGTTTCTTGATACTTTTTGCTAGAGGGATATCATTCTTTCTTGTTTAATAGCAGCATACTCAAACGTGTGCTTTCATGCATATAGATGATCGGTAGGGGGCTATGGTAGATTAACGCATGTTTATCACCAAATCTAACAGAATATTTTAATCACGTACTCTCTGAAGGTAAAACCAAGATATATATTCAACATGGTTGGATGAGTTTGGGGTGGAAGGACTACATCGGCGGCACAGAACCCTGACCTCAACCCCATCGAACACCTTTGGGATGAACTGGAACTGAGATTGTGAGTCGGGCCTTGTCGTCCAACTTCAGTGCCTGACCTCACAAATGCTCTACTGGATGAATGGGCAAAAGTTCCCACAGAAACAACCCAAAGTCTTGTGGAAAGCCTTACCTGAAGAATGAAAGCTTTTATAGCTGCAAAAAGGGGGGTCAACCACATTTTAGAATGCAATGTCATCAAATTCCTTGTCGGCGTAATGGTCAGGTGTCCCAATACTTTTGTCCATGTAGTGCATAGATGTATGCAAAAGTAGATTGGACTCTGCAAAATTGGGGTACTTTCACGTAGTGACGAAAACTCCAATATATATGCCTCTACTACCCTCTCAGGTGGCTGAGGCTGTTCCACTTATCTACCACCCTCTCAGTAAAGTAAAACCTTGTTTCATTACATCTAAGCCTTTGACCCTCTAGTTTCAGATGATAGTCTCTTGTTCTAACATTTCTCCTCCTTTGAAATAATTGTCTATCCTGTATTTTGTAAAAAGTAAAAGTATTTCAATATTTTTAACCCCGAACGTTAAATGACCCCTTGATTACAAGTAAATAAGTTGTGAATAACATGTATCCAAATTATGGTCATTTATACAGCGCCATCGTATTCACAGGACCGTGCAATGGGTAAACAGGACATAACGAGTGCAAACAATAACAAAAGGCGAGGTTGACCCTGCTCTAATGAACATACAATCTAGTTCCTGTTCCTGTTGACCTATCCTAGAGCGGATGGTAGATAAGTGGAACAGCCTTCCAGCAGAAGTTGTAGAGGTTACTACAGTGAAGAGAACGTAAAAATGCGTGGGATAGACATATGGCTCCTGAATCTAAGACGAGACCAACATACGATTAAGGTATGAGTCTTCACAGCAGGAATAACGGGCGACTAGATGGGTCGGATCTGCCGTTAAAAATTCTGTAAATCTCTGTATATCATGTGTTTGTTTGGGATGTTTTTTTCTCACATCGGGATTAAATGTTTTATTCATCGGCTAGTTCAGTTATTTAAAAAAAATAAAATAAAAAATACATTGAGAAAAAAGGGAGAGGGATGTTCACTCGGTCCACTGTGTATGAGTGGTGCTTTCCATTTCAGGCGTTAAAAACTTGGCAGGATGACATATCTGTCCTGCAGCCCAAATGCCTTTTTGAAAGAATAAATAAAATACTTAGTTATTCTCTTGCCACTTCTCTCTTGTTGATGGAATACATATCACTTGTGCTCTCTCTGCGCCCTTTCCGGTGCTCTCTGTTGGATTCATAAGCAACCTTCCTCACCTCCCGAGCATCTGAAGCCGCTGGAAAGTTTCAGAGTAATTTGGTGCATTTTTGATGGCTTTGTCAGGAATGGAACTTCAGGTCCATGTAAAACAAGTTTGTATACACGCAGCTCCGGCCCTGATCACCAAGCGCTCTGTGCTTTAATGCCGTAGACGCTGGATACGAGCATCAGAAGAGCAAGCACTTTCCTTTGTCAATCCGTCTATTTGTATGTGTTCTTTTATATTTGCTGTATTTTCTGTGTCTCACATGATACTGTTCTAACTAAGAACAGGGTCAACGTTTTGCATGAGTGATAAAAGGCTGTGCGAAAACATTTTGGCAATTTCTCGAAAAATGGGTGGGAAATATTTTCTTATTTTGTTTTGGATATATATAAAATTATATACTGTATTGGCCTGATTATAGGCCGCACTTTCCCCCCACTTTCAGTCTTTAAAGTGGGTTTAACATAGGGATGCAGTTCTGGGTGCTGGGCAGGGTTTTTTATTTTCTTTATCATTTAGCGCTGATAAGGCCAAGCACCGCTGCAGGGAGCCTGGATCTTCTTTTCTGGCAGCCGGTGGGCGCCTGCGCGATGCAGAAAACCCCTGCTGCTGCCGGGGCTTCTGTGTCAGGGCGCCAGCGTGACTTGGCATTCCCGTGCTCCATCAAAGAAGCCCCGGCGGAAGTGGCGAGAAGCAGCAGAGGTTGTCTGTGTTCAAGCAGGGATTCCAACTCTAATATGATAAAAGCCCAAGACTGATGCTTTTCAGAAAACAATACTTAAACCAAAAAAAAACTGTGTGTGAATCTCAGACTTTGTGGTCACTTTGAGCCATTTCTTGTCCTTAGAAACACCACTTTGGTGAATATATGTCCAGCTAAACACTGCCGAAAGCTTGGCCCCAGTATGTAATATGCCAACATGCAGTGACATTAAGCTGTCAGGATGAATATACATACTGAAATCTTTAACATCGATATATACGTATCATATTGTCCCAATTATAGGCCACACTTTTTTCCCCTTCTTGTTCTGTCTTTCGGTCGTCCCTGTGTGTTCAGTCATGTTTAGTGCTGCTGGCTCAGCATTATGGGAACCTAGCAGATGGCATGGCACCTAAAAGCGACTCCTTTGCATACCTGGGATTCTTCAGGTGAATCTCTGCTTCCTCGAGTCTCCAGGTCACTCAGCTCTTTATCTGGGGGAGGGAAATAGTATTTAGCCACGCCCGGTTACCTCCCACTCCCCAAGAATGTAATGCTTGGTCGCAGATAGCCCCACCCCTGCTGAAGCCATCCCTTAAGATGGAGAGCTACTGGGAAGTCTCCAATGCGTGCTCCTAGCCATTATTGTTGGAATTATCAGTGTGTCTTATGCTAAGTGCTTCTAAATCCGAACACTCCATTGGAGCGGAGGGGTGTCTCCATCTTACAAACGCTGCTGGTTCCCCTGACTGATGTTACTAAGTGGGACAGTATCAGCCGCCGTGTGTCTTGGTGACGTCTGTGATGAACAGCATAAAGCGGCTCGCTGCACCTGTAAATTAATCATCCCGTTTCTCGGCCTACTAATGTTTGTATACAGGGACAACGCCATCAACTCACAAAAGATTAATAGGAAATCTTTGCAAAGGATGTTTAATGTCTTCATAGATCAATATACTGCTGGAGGCTTTTATAGAGCCACGGCCCAAAAGAAAAGATAAATAATAAAAAAAAAAAAACATACATCCCAGGTGTTTATCTTAATAATTAAGAATTATTTATCCTGACATTGGATCCTTTTGTGTCTCATCTAGGAGACAGGCCTAACTATTTGCCAAACTATTTGCATTTATTCATTTGTGCACATTGTTGATACCCAAAAAACTTGATTAATACCCCAAAGGATTTCTAAAGTGAAATCTATACATTGAGCTGATAGAAATGAGTAAGAGGTTTATCAAATAATAGATCCCCCCATTTCTATAGGTATTCTTTCCAGTTCTATAGGGATTGTCACCACAGTTAAGCAGGAGAATGCACGCCTAACTGTCTCTATGACAACTGGGAATGGAGTTATTTATTTCAATGTGTATCTCCATACACCCCATATGATATTTATACTCTGTGTTCTGGCCCCGTCTTCTTGGATTGTCACGTGGTGCAGCCTCCATTTTAGATCTGACATTCTCTTCAGCATCTGGCATCCAGCAGCAGCTCCTAAGAACTTGTGTGTGCGTGAGCGTGTGCATCAGCGTCTGTGTGTGAGTATGTATTTGTGTGTGCGCATGAGTGTCTGTGTGAGTGTGTGAATATGTATGTGTGTGTGCATGAGTTTCTGTGTGTGTCTGTGTGAGTGTGTGCGAATATGTATTTGTGTGTGCGCAAATGTGTGTATGAATGTCTGTGTGCGAGTATGTATTTGTGTGCGTGAGTGTCTGTGTGCGAGTATGTATTTGTGTGTGCCTGTAGGGGTCTTGATGATGCTCTTCTATACTCCACAGAGGAAAGGCTTCTCTAAAGCATTGCGTAGGCTGGGAAATATCACATAATTACTCTGACACAACGAACAAGTTTCCTTAAATCCACAACAAAGCTGTCACTCCCGGGGATTTTATTTAGTGGTTTATATAATTTACTGTTTCAGAACAAACAATCCCAGCACTCTCAGTACTGAATAACGCATAACATATCTGCTTATGGGGAAAAATATGTCTTCATAGCAGGGTCCTTCTTACCTCTTGTTTCTTTAAGTCACAATGTGTATGCGATACAGTGCTTGTCATGTCCTGTTTACCCATTGTACACCGTGATTGGTGGAAAGCACTCGATACCCTGCCGTGGATCATTTTGTTATTGATAATTATTACCCTTCATAAAAGGTGTGTCTGAAAAACGTGAGATAAAATGGGTTATAAAAATTGTGGTAGGTAGACATGCGGAAACACATCTCCCCTACTGTGTGCAACGTGTCAACCAAAAAAATTCTAATTAAAATAAAAATGAAGCTTTCAAAATAACATATATCAGATATTTCAATGTAGAAAAAACATTATATTTTAAAGAAAAACACACAGCAGCTGCCTTTACATTTCTCCAGATAAATTTGGCATAGAACACAATACCGCGTCAGCACTAAGTATGTTAAGCGTTTAAGATACAAGAAGAATAGTTGTGGTTTAATGAGCGATACCAATGCCTCGGCGATGACCTCTATTGAGTATTGTTAATCTTCTTTTGTACCGTTTTTCACATCTTTGGCTCCACTTACCCTTTACAAAGCTATCTTTATCCTTATCATTGGCTCCGGGACACACATTGCAGAGGTTCATTGCGCGAGTCATAGGCTCTCCGTGAAAATAAATACATTGTTGCTAAAGAATACACCGGAAGTATCAGCCCTCCTTGCGCCTGAAAGTGCTGAGCGTTACAGTCTTTGGATGTCACTCGCTTAATTAGGGAATTAAAGTTACAGAAACATGTCCACAGTTTTGTTATTGTTATATATATATATATATATATATATATATATATATATATATATATATATATACCTCTCTCTCTTTCTCTCTCTCTCTCTCTCTCTCTCTCTCTCTCTCTCTCTCTCTCTCTCTATATATATATATATATATATATATATATATATATATATATATATATATAAATATATATATTTATGTATAACTTATTTTCAATTGATGTTTTGCATTCGGCTTTTTATAGTCACAGCATGGAGAGCATCTATGTTCTCACGCAAATATTAGTTTGAAAACGCAGCGGTTCAGTTGCTTATGGCCTTAAACGAAAGTGTCGACCCCATACAATGTGTCGTTATATTCCTCGTAATTCCTCGTCCGGTTTATTTAGAGCTAATTTCTTATGCGATTAGGCAACACCAAAAGCAAAAATTATAGTATCTGTGGCATAACTCCAACTCTCTAAAAACAAAAAACCAATGAAAGCTGCATAGAAAAAGTGGTCCAGTTGTGTACATATCAACGTAACATCTGTAATTCACATTTTTTTATTGTTTAAAAAGTTGAAATCTAAAACTCTCTAGGTAAAAGAAAAAAACTTATTGCTGTGGGTACGGGGACTCGCATTATAAAGCGTAACGCTATTCCGATTCTTTTTATCATCTCTCTGAGTCCCCTCTTATTGCCATTGACATCTGTGATACTGTTTGTAAAATTCCCCGTATAGCTTTTTAACTTGATGACTTTTATGTTGCAGATTGTCATTAAAACTGGAAATTCAGATACACATATATTAATTTTCCTTTCCTGTCCCTCCTCTCTCTTGCCCTATAATAAACTCTATATACAGTATATGTATATATATATATATATATATATAATTGTATCACAAACAGTAAGAAACATTATAAAGGCAAGTATACACGGCCAGCCAACTGCCCCCATGGTTAATGCCTTCCTTAATAAATACTTAGAGGCATTGACGATGTTAGTCCACTGCTTTTGTTAGAGAGGTAGGGTTGCCACTAAGACAGTAGGTTGATGCGTCTGGAATTCTAGTTGATTAGTAGGGTTCTGAGGAACCTGTTGACCTCACTGTGGTTAGTGGTGGCTTTTGGCTCTGACTAATCCTCCACCCCGCTCTTGCCTGTTGGGAACTGAGCTCAGGGCCATATATATGATAAGTAATGGTCTATCAGGTGACAGGAGAGTTCTAAGGAGGCCAGCCTGGGAAGTTCCACGTATGATAAGCAGTGCTACAACAAGAAATGAGAAGATTACAAGGGCTGGGTGGTTCGTATATGCCTTCAAATTCTATGTTTCAATGTTTGTCAACCTGGTCTATCAAGAACGGGGCTCTAGGAAGGCCAGCTTGGAGGAGTTCCTAGCCATACATACATACCAATAAAAAGGTGGTAATTGGATATAGGTAAAAATAAGTAATAATAATCAGAAATGAACCCCTGTAGCAAGCAAACATCTTTCAATTCAAGAATGGGGAGAATCATTCTAATTAAGGTTCTTGACATAGAGTATAGGTTATTTTTTTTAATGCTGTCTGTCTTAGTCTATAATATCCAGAGCTGGTCAGGCGCAGACTGCGTGCCAAAAAGAACATACACAGACGTCAATTCCCATACATGATTTCTTGGTGCTTCTGATGTTAAATGAGAAATAATTCACATTCGTTTTCTTGGCATTTACTTGCTGTCAGTGGAATAATCCCTTAAGAAATAAAGGGAAAAATAATATAAATTAAAACCGCATAAATATTGCATAAATTAGTTTCCGTGTGGGTTTTATTCAGACCACAGCTAGTTATTTTCCCTAGAAAAATCTGAACTTTGTATTCTGTAACTACAGCTAACAATTTAATTTCAATAGTTCTTAGGAAAATTGCTATATTACCATCAAAACTCATCTTCGCTGTTAATTATCTCAATATTTATCTCATTCAGTATGTAAATGAAGATATTGCAGTCTCATTAGTGTCAGCTGTGTGTTTTTTAGGCTATGCTAAATTTCTATCCCTTGCAGCTGATTCCGGAGATGTTTTATTAACTGGATCCAAATATATAGTATTGGATTGCCTTTGCTGGTTTCCCCATCTTGCGAATTAATGAACCCCTTATTTTCCTCAGTATCTTGTCCTTAGTAATTGGGTTTTGCTTTTATGTATTATCTGTCTATACATTTGAATTTGGGGAGATGGACTAATGTATCTTATTCAGCCAGGTCTTCTTCTGCTCAGTGGGTTTTTTGTCAATCCATATTAATACTGTTGCATTCAATATTTTGCCCCCTTCAATCTTTTGTCATAACCCCCATACCCTGGTGGTTTTCCTACTGCACCATAAACTGTGCACCCATGACATTTTTAATGGTAACGGTTACTGTTGCACCTGCGTACTGGGTTTGGTGTCAATGTATCCTTGATTGTCAAATGCCCCATCACAGTACAGCACTTATAGATGCAATGGTGTATTCTGGGTTAGGACCACTAGGACGGCAGCCCCTCTGCCATATAACATGGTGCCAGTTGTCCTGTCTGGTATCGGGCTCCCTGTTGCATCACTACTCAATGGGTCAGGTTAAAAGAGAGATCACTATTATCTGCGGGCCATCTTGAGAGGTCCGGCGGCCACCAATTAGGCGTGGGCTCTAGTGTCATGATTTTACAGTTGTGTGTAACATCTATAGTTCTACATGTACTCTTGTTTAAGTCTCCATAAGGTCATCTTGGAGCATACTGCAGGCTAAGCATGAGCTACAGCTGGTCCAGACAAAATTGTACTTTGTTTACTATATTCTTTATACAAATGTACAAAAAAGGATTTCAAAGAATGCTTAAACAGCTCTTCCAAAATGTTCTTCATCACCTATTCTGCTGTAAATAGATTTTGTTAGAATTTCCCATCGAGCCACAATCTGCCTTTTCTGCAAAACCGAAGCTTGAATGTAAATAGATGTGGCGTTATCATCCAGAACTAGAAAATAAAATAATAAAAAAAAAACACATATGAGAAGACTGAATCGGTACAAAATCCTTTTGAATTTGAAAGGGAAATCTAAATGAGTCTAAAGCTTTTAAGAAGCTTTGTCAGGATTTCATTCCAAACGGATCCTGATCTGTATTAAAACAATGATTAACTTAAAAAAAGTATTTTTTTGAAAAAAATAAATTCATTATTTTTAAAGAACATCATTAAAGAAGTTCACCTCTTACATATGCAGTTAATACATGATTATAAACCTGGCATCAGTTATATTTGATTAAAAAATCCTTCCATTGTATTATTCCGTTTCCTCGGAACACTTACCTTTGACCTGAAATTCATGGAACCCTATGAGTGTCAGAGCGTCTGGTAAGCCATTAATAAATATAAGGGGCTGTTATATTCTATATCTAGTGTAAGGTTTCAGGAATCGTGCCATCTTAATATGTTGAGCAATAATATATAGTTTCCTATTTGTAGAATACATTTTAAAATATTTCATTGTGGTAAGTCCACATCCATAGTTGATCTCAGATGTCCTGGAAGTCATAGGTAGCCTTTTGATCAGATTTTTCACTCTGTTGACTACCGATCCTTGTTTTGCCTACCCCAACCCTTTCTTATTCATTGAGCGATGCCTAACAGGGCCGGACTGGGGACGAAGAGCTGGTCCTGGGGCTGATGGCTAGATATGAGAGACCACATGCTATGTTTTTTGCATACGCTTCATGCAGCTTGGCATATCCAGCTGGTGGCCTCACTGGGGCAGCAGATGATAGGGTGTATATGGCTAAAGTCTGATGCACCGGATGGCCAGTCCGGGCCCTGCACCTTGATCGCATGTGGCTAAGCCTACCTCCCCAACACACACAATATTTGAAGAGTCTCGGGGCCAGCTTATTTTGAAGTTTCACAGGTTCACCCATCTTCATTAAAGTCTAATTCTGGCCTCTTGTAATAACTAAAAAGTTTGAAGACGGCACTGAAGCACTGGAGGTAGCTGGAGGGTATTAATAAACCCAACCAAACAGAACCCCATATTTAACTATTTGTTTTCGCTTCACTGGCTACATTTTATTTCTCTGCTATGTTACATAAATGCGTAAATACGACACCTTGAGGACTATTTAGTGCATCTAAATAAAACACAAAGATTTGCACCGTGTTACCCTTTTAAAGAAAAAATGGTAAGGATGATTGCTTTTTAGCTAACTTCAGCATAATAGATGGCTAGATTTTGAGACTGCCTATGTCTCTTCTCGTCTGAACAGACCTAGACAGTCTTCAAGGCTTACGATCTATTACACTTCAGATATCACCTGAAAAAAAGTGGAACAGCCTCACAGCAGAAGTGGTAGAGGTTGTACAGTAAGGGAATTTCAAAATGCATGGCTAGGCATATGACTCCTGATTCTAAGACAACACCAACGACTGATTACGGTTTGAGTCTTTACAGCAGGAGTAAGAGGAATTCGGGGGCCGAATGGGTGTAACCTGACGGCAAGTTCTATGTTTCTATAATAGCAGAAAGTCACTGAAAATATGTATTTTTTTTTGAGGCAGCGGGTAGTCAGGCATCCCGGAGATACATTCACATTACCTTGTGGGAAATCTTGTTCTAGTCCAGCAGGTTAACCTTGTATAAGTACAAGTAAGTGAGCCATAAAGACTACCTCTCTGATTGAACCATCTGTGCTCGAATTGGGATATTCTTAAAGGAATCTGGTAGCTTAATGTCACGTCCCCAGCATGAGGACAGTTGAGATTAGGAACGTATCACTGAATTCGGTGCAGTTGGAAGTTATTGAAGTTTTACAAATGTCCACCTAATGGGTTAAAATATTAACAGGTTAGAAAAACACTTTTTTCTTTGTGTAACCTGTTTTTTTCTCCATGACATTGTAATCTGTCTTATTGGACAGGGTAATGTGTAAATATGCCCAAAAAAATTTAATTAGTGGGTCTTGAAAGGGACCTAAACTGTCATCTTAAAGTTTTATATGTAAAAATGCACAGCTTGGAGCCCTCCGAGGGGTTGCGCAAGCTCAATGCACAATTAGGCATATTCTTTTAGCTTTAACAAAACAAATGATGAATGCCGCATACAGCATTATTTCACATCCAGCTGGGCAAAACATTAAATATGCACCTATAATAGGGTAAAGGGAAAATTGTCCCTTCGGATTCTTCTGAAAATGACTTATAGAAGTTTTCTAACTTAACTAGCAAAGAGCCGAGGATCTCAGGAGACAAGCTGATTTTCAGAAGTTTCATTAAAATTTAAACAGTAATAGTGTCTTTGATGAACCAGTTTGGAAACCTACACGTAGAATACAACTCTTACAAGTGTCATTATGCTGGAAAAAAAAAATATTAACACCCCACACTAAATTTATGCCAATTAATTGAATTAGAGCCTTTAACCCCTTAATGACAAAGCCTGTACGTGTACAGGCTCAAAATGCATTGTTTTTAATGGGTTTAGGGACCGCCCATTGTCCTTAAGGGGTTAAAATGCAGATGAAATCTTATCTTCCTGCAACAGTTTTAATTGTAAGCTCTTCTGGCCACGTGTTTTGTTTAAATTGTTTTTTTTTTTTTCATTTATCTTTTTCCCTAGATCTTTGTTATTAAACATATGCCGTCGAAAAAACAAAATACAAACAAGGATATTGTTATGCAGAACGGAACAACTGAACACAAATAACGTGCTTAATAAAATGCAAAGTCTTGTCTGTTCAGAATTTAGTGTCTGGCATTAGATTTTGATGTATTTTATGCTAAATAATAAAAAAAAGCAATGAAAAAAGAACTAAGACAACAAATACAAAATATGTAAATAAATAGAAAAGAATAGGCGGAATAAAGATCTGGCTATAGAAGTTTAAGAATTTCAATAAAGTTTGAGGAATCCCCCCAGTTCCCATGCTAATCCACAAAGCTTATGTACTGTAAGTATGCACTGGTGTATGTTGGCTTAGGTTAGGCCAACTGGGCACGCAACAGGAAGCATATTGCCCCATTGGAACGGCCAAGCTTCTTTTAGCACCAGTGCTCAAATGGATCTTTTAAAAGAGAGACCTTAACCAACTAATTGGTGCTGTCTTGGCATAGTCTCCATATGATGCATATAATGCGTTAAAAGCCAATGTATGCCTTTAAGATACAGACCGCTGGGATGTGATGTCGTATCCTGGCAAAGGGGGGTGTTGGGGGAGTGCTTATCAGCCTTAGGCATATGACAGTCCCCAAGATAAATATGCCACATAGAATGTTGTATGAACAGAATATGGGGTGTTCTATCAATGCTGTGTCTCATCCAAGCAACTTATGTTTGCAAGGTCTCAGTATTTTTTGGATCCCTCAATAAAAGGAAGAAGGTAACACTGTTTTTGTTTTGTTTTTTTATACGAATTCATATATCTATCCAGAATAAGGTTGTCATAGAAACCTGGACAGTCCTGTAATAAAAAGATACATCCCCTTACTGGATTTGCCTCTTTATGTCCCGGGAAATGCTGGTGCCCATGTGGGGCTATATTCAGCACTGGGGAGCCTTTTGACAAGTGAAAGTGGCTATTCTTTTTCACCTACCTGATACACAGCTGTAGGTTGGAATGTGCTAGAGATTTGTAGAATATGGAGATGATCCACAGTCATGTGAAGGCCGATGCTGTGGTAAGAAGATAGTGACTGACCCTGTCTGGAGCACTAAAACTGGGAGCAAGCTTTGCTATTTTTTTTTGGTGTTATAGGTCCTATTTCTTCTTGCTCTTTTTCCCTCCCAGTATGCTCCAATTTTCTTTCCCTTTTCTCTTCTCTCCTTTCTCTCTGTGTTGTCTCATCTCTCTGTGCTCTGTCCTTTGCCCACTTTTTTTTGGTCTTTTTATCTTTCTCTCATTACTTTGTCTTCTCTATGATCTCATCCCCCATTCTAGTCTCTCTCCTCTTTTATATTTGGGTTCTTTCTCCTCTCCTTTTATCTTTTTATTCTCTCCCATTCTCTCTTTTCTCTCTTTGTATTCCCCTATCTCCCTTTTCTTTATCTCCTCTCTCTACTCTCTTAAGCCAAACATTCTATCTAAACAAGTAACCCACACCATTCAAAGAATGTCCAAAAAAACACTTGACTGCTTAAGCCCATAGCCCGGGTCAAGAAACCCAACACCCAGCTAACCCCAACATATCCCCCCAAATAAAGACACAGACACCATTAGTGGGAAAAGGGCTTTTGGCCACAGCTTTATTAACATTTGAATAAACATTCCCCAGGCCAGTGGTACACACAACCAAACCTAAAACGACCTGCCAGCTGTTAAGCACTAAGCCCAACAGGCAGATAATTTCCACATGAACCAAGAGTCCTAGCCCCGTAAGTGCCATAAGCCGCCCACGGGACGTGCCTCCCCAAGCCCATTATGGGCAAACATACCATGCTTACTTTAACTCCGTGCTGGCCAGGGGACCCAGACCGCAGCTGTGACAATAAACAAAAACATGTTGAAATAAAAAGGTAACAAACAGATAAGTAACCGGACAGACCAGAATGAGCGTAAATTAAACACCAGATTGAGAACACAAAATGAGGGCGGGCGGGAGGGGAACGTCTGCAAGGTAGCTGGTGACAAAGGAGAAAGAGGTAAGATTTACCTCTTGTCCCCAATATAACCCTAATGGCTGCAACAATGTTACAGCTACCCACCAATGGAAAGGACCCTGACTTATGCCCTGAGCATGAGCCAGCAGTCATGACCCCCTTCCCTATTGGTCCAGGGGGCCCCTTTTTCTCTGTCCCCTTTTTGCCATTATCAAAGTCTATGATTGTATTTATTAAACCTGATAGAGACATCCCATCCAGTTAAGCAGCCTGGGGGGGGGGATATTTTCATTTCCTGTTTATTCAAAATTTTGTGTCAAAAAAAGCATTTTAATGTCACAACTTCTATTTCCACCAAAGGAACGTGTGAATGCAAATTTAGCACTTAAACTATATTTTTTTTCTGTACAAAAACTGAATTCCTCAGACCTTGGTATTTTTTTCTATTAATATAGAATCATCGCGTACATTGTCGATAAATATTTCAACACAGGTTTTGAATGTTACTTTAAAACTCCTTCTCTTTTACAAGATCATCTGTAAACGGTACCTTCGAGGCTTCTCTCAAATTCCTTGCAAATCCCTCCAAGCGGCATTTGTCTACTGTTTATTTGCATAGAAATGGCAGCACATGCGGTGCAATGAATCACATGTGTAGTGGGATCCAGCCGAAGATATTGCAGTCACAAAAGCACATTAGACGCCAGCTAAATCCCTCAAAGAGCTTAGAATGTTAGTTGAGTGTGACACACACGGGATAATAGGATAATATATTTTGGGCACAGTGAAGTAGCTTGAGACGTGAATCCTACGACAGGTCGACAACTTTATGCCATTAGGCCAAGAAGAAATGATACCAATCTCTGATTTTGCAGGCTGCGTCACGGAAATATAAACTAGTTTACAGTTCATCCGCTCCCGAGATTTATAACTATTTTTGTTTCCATTTTATTTATATGTTGAAATCTCCAATTCTCTGTTCATTTTTTTTTTCCAGTCATCAATTTGCATTTTGAGGTTAGAATTCATATATTTTGTAAAAGTAGAAATAATCTGATAAAAACATAATCTGTCGAACCACCAATAAAGAAGATTTAATGTTCTCAACCTTTAGATCAAAATCAACTAATAAATTCAAACTTAATTTCAAAATTAATTTCAACTATATTGATTTTTATGCTCACCTTTACTCCCAAAAAGATTTTTTAAATTATTTTAAATTGTAGAATATTTTAAAGAAGACTTTTTTTCTCTTATCCATACGCTTATCTAATTTCTTTTAGGTATATTGTCATGGTTTTGACAGTATTGGTAAAATGCTAATGACTGAGGGAAGCGCTGATCTGTGGAGAAATGGGGCAAAAAACCATCACAATGTGTATTTACGTAAAATGTAGGATTTCCGAAAAATTACAAATCCTGTTTAATGAAACAAAATAATTTGAAATTCCCAATATTGCTGCCAGCTGCATGTGGCTGTTCACGGGGGCCGCAGAAACCACATAGCTGATACAATTTGTTGAGGGTAAGAAGGGGGATTAAGCCAGTGCTTTAGAAAAAAATGGATTTATTACACAAAAAATGCATATGTGTTTAAAAATGGAAGTGGTTTAAAAGAGAAAATAACCAAAAATAAGTTGCAGAAAATACAAAATGATCAACAAATGCTTTTCCTCTTATTATACCGACTACTTCAAAGGCTAATGTACGCTTAGCAGAACTGTCCGCCATTGCATTTCAACGTTACTACGACAGTAGGTATTTGCCATGCTTCCTTTGATGTCCTTATTGGTTAAGTGTATTAGTTCTACTTCCTAGTGGTGTGAAGAAATGGTTTTAGGGAAAAGTATATTTACTATTACCATGCTAATATATGCAGTCACATACACCCCGTACTGATAAAGATTGGTCCAATTGTGAAAATAAGGCCACATCCATTAGTGCCGTACAACAAATTATTACTATTATTATTCGCAACTAAAGTCTTTACTTAATGCAGCACGTTATTTCATATCTAGTGAGGGTTTTTTTTTTTTTTAAATGAGGCAAGTACAGGTGGAGAAACAAATTGTGAAGTTGCTAAATTTAAACACTTCAACAATTCAAAATTGCATTCTTTAAATGGGCCTATAAATGGCTTAGTTGTGGGACTCCAGAAGATTTCTCCTCGCCATACAAACCGATATTGATTCTTAACATTGCTGTATTGTGCGAAAGTACGTATTTTTAACACAAAACAAAGCAATAATTCAGAGCATACCCAGCAAAAAAAGCATAAATATTGGGGATTCTGTCACACTATATGGCCATATATATATATTGCTTAGCCCGCCACTGCGTCAAAGTACTCCATGTTTGGTGAGTCCTTTCTAAATTTTTCATGGCTATATTGCTTACCAAGGAGCAGACTCAGTGGGACTGCACTAAATTTTAACCCAATGAGAAATTTGAAGGTTTGGTCAGAACCCGCAAGTATGCACAGCACAAAAAAGTTACAGAATGGGTTCACAGGTTGCTGCTAGAATAATAATGACGAATAAGTACATAAAACAGTCACATTCACTGGTATATATTTTAATACCGTATATCAACATTTTGTAACAGAAAACCCAAGGGAAGGGCACATGTATAACTCATACATTTTTGCCTGTTCTTTTTAGTTTTAACCCCTTAAGGACAATAGGGGTTATTACTCGTAGTATATTGTGGGACAATGGCTATTTTAACATTTTTCGGTGTTGCTGTTTAGCTGTGATTTTCTTCTTTCTCATTTCGTGCTCCCACACATATTATATATTGTTTTTTTCAGGACAAACAGGGCTTTCTTTAGATACCATTAATTTTATCATATCATCTAATTTACTATAAAAAAAAATGATAAAATATGGGGATTTTTTGTTAAAAAATTACTTTTTCTCACTTTTTAAACAAAAAACTTTTACTCATCTGCAAAAACGAATGAAAAAACCTGCTAAATAGATTCTACTATTTGTCCTGAGTTTAGAAATACCCAATGTTTTTATGTTTTTTTGCTTTTTTCTGCACGTTATGGGGCAATAAGTACAGGTAGCGTTTTGCTATTTCAAAACCTTTTTTTCCAAATCTGGTAATTCTTCCCCCCATGTGCCATTTCGGGTATCTTTGAAGCCGGCCAATGCAATTTACCCCATCAAGTCATATATTTTTAAAAACTAGACACCCCAAGGTATTTCACATGCTGGTAATTTAACCCTTTCCATGCACTAATTTTACCACCAGCCTTTGTGAAACTTTATGGTAGTAAATTTTTTTGTATTTTTTTCACACACGTTGTACTTCAGGTATAAATTTATCGCTCCTGGTATATGTCCCTGTCAAACAACACTCCAATATGTGTTCAGTAACATCTCCTGAGCGCAGTGATACCCCACATGCATGGGTTTGTTGGGTTATTTGGGAGGTAAAAGGCCGCCTTTGTGAGGTGTGTATTTTTTGGCCATTTAGACATCTGATCCTACTGCCCCCATGTCCCATATTTGGGACACCTTTGAACCCCCCGGCCAATTCAATTTATCCCATCCACTCATGCATTTTTTAATACGAGACACCCTATGGGCATTTGTAATGCCAATATTTTAACTCTTTCCATGCTGGAATTTTTATAAAGATAAAGAATTTTAGGACTTGCTTATTAATTTTTTTTTTTTTTTTTGGTGACTGGGGATTTTTATATGTTACCATATTATTTTTATTTTTTTTAAACATTTTTTTAAAAAAAAATTTTTTACATTTTTTAAATTTTTTTTTTTTTTTTTTACTAATCACTCATTAGTGAGCTGGGCTCCATTGACCTTGCATGGTTGGATGCAGTACCTGCATTCAACCTGCAGGAGGAGCTCGAGAGTTCACAAGAGGGTCTGGATAGACCCTCTATGAACTCATTTCTATTGTTAATGCCATCCTGTGAATGACGGCAACGTCATTTACAGGATGGCACTTGTGGTTGCTCTTCGGAGCAATCACAAGGTGATCGGGGTAGGGGGGTAGTGTTACTGACATGCCTCGATATCGAGGCATGTCAGTAACACCATTTATGCTTAGGAAGCGATTCAGATCGCTTCCTAAGCTGTTTTAGCCGGGCGCCGCCGCGATCTTTCATGATCGGTGCGGCGGCGGCCATTTTTCTTCCGGGGAGGGCTGCCAAGGGCTGCCCTCCCCGGATCCACGGTCAGCCTCACTTGGGAGGCTTCCGTGGATGCTGCAAAGCCGCCGATCGCGGCGAAAACGCCGCGATCGCGGCGATGCAGCTATTTAACGGCAGCCCGTACATGTACGGGCATTGTCGTTAACCCCTTGCACGGCAACCCCGTACATGTACGGGGATTGTCGTTAAGGGGTTAAAGCATATTCAACTCTTACCACCAATCGCACTCGTAATTCCAATTCTCTTGACGCCCTCACTGATACTGATTGATAGGACGTTGATATAGAAAAGGTGACAATAGAAATAGTTCATTTAGGACACAGGAGGTGGAGCTAGCCCTGGCATGCCATTTATGAGGGTGAAAATTGGCGGGGATTGGGAGAGTAGGCCGACCAAGGAACGGAAGTAGGCATGGCCATACGCCTTCCTCTCAAGAGAATCAAGATACTGACCAGGAGACCCAGGGAAGCCGTGCTTCAGCCAGAGACTCTGGGTCAAACCTGATATATTTGTGTCATATGTTCTTCCTTCCTGGAATAATATCCCTTCTTGTAACAAACACTTTTACTGCAGAGGGCATTTTGTACATTACAAACCTATCCCATTGTACGGCGCTGCGGAATATGATGGCACTATATAAAACCATAAATAGTAATATATATATATATATATATATATAGCTAACATAGTAGCTGTTGTTCAACATCATGTAGTTTGATTTGCTTGGCGAAAGCTCAGATACCTGCCCAACTTACATCACGGTAAGCCAGAAAAAGAATGCGCTTTGAGTTAAATTAAGTCCCTAGTCACAAAAACAAATAAAAATGGATGGACATGTGTGGTCATTTCATTAAATCTCTACATCCATGAATCAAAATCTATATATCTACTGTGTAAATCTCCCCAAAATAAGAAAGTGTGTTTTCATACATTATTCCTAAAAATTATTCCAAAAAAATGTAATCAACAAATAGCAGTGTATAGCAGTGCTCACGATGATTGCAATAAACCGTTATAAAACAAAGGGCGTTTCTTTAGTTAACATGCCTGCTCATTCCCTTAAATGTTTGACATTTTCACAGCGGGCCAATGTATGCAATTGCCGAAAGAGGCTTTGGAATCGTCATAAGCCATCGAAAACAGCATTTTTATATAGAACGATCACCAATATTATTATTATTGTAGCTCTTGTTGTTATTTATTAGAATTAGATTATAAAATGTCTGCAATATGTTTGTATATTTTTTATTTAATATCCAACATACAATCTTAAATAGACTAAGCTGTGATGTTGAGAAAGCAGGATCCTTATAAATGCATCATCCCTTTACATTCTTGCTAACTGTGTGAAATGGTTGTTCTGGTTTTCCGCTCCATAGACGTCTACAGCACCGAGCTAGTTACCCCAGTACCACCCTCAGGTTCTTTTCTACATTAGCATGCAATGTCTTGTCGTACCTGAGAACTTTGCCGCTCCGTCTACCCTGAGCCCCCTTGCGGGATGCGGGTAGGAGGTCCCACTGACGTCACAGGACATGTTATTGTTGGAGGGAAGTGGAGCGTGTTGCAGTGCTGCTCTCGTGAGCGGGGTTTCCCATTGTGACTTAGAGACCCAGAGAAGTGGCGCTTAACGTGGCGTCTCCAGGCAAAACCCAGAGAGTTCCGAGGTTGGGTCATGTCAGATGGGTCTCGCCAGCAACGGACTGGCCAAATGACATGCAGAATGGTGTGCTTTAGGTCATCTTCTTTAAAATAATTAGTTTAAATGAGTAATGTAAAAATAATACACATCAATGCCACGTAATATTACCATATTCCGCATCATTCTAAATTCTCAAAGTAAATTTCAATTATAACTTTTCCTTTACAAAAAATGTAAAAAGAAAGTTGAAACACTTCTTTGAGATTGTTTGCCCATACATTGAAAGAATGTAGGTGATCCTCGTTAATGTCAGCAGTAAAAAGCTTAACAATTATATCTTCTAATTCCCTGTCTTTATTTGCTATAAGAATTACTAACCATCCTCAGCTGCCAGGCTTGCGTCTCTGCATGAAAATTATGTTATTATCTTACTTGGCTGTGACTAATATAAATGTAAAGATCACAGATTATATAATAAATTAAGGCAACATACCAAAAAAATACAAAAAATAATGCTGAATACAAGGGCCTCGCACCAAAAAGATTCAAATTAGTCACAGGAACGAGGTTAACATTTGTTTTTATGTAACTATGCAAATGTGATTTTGCCCTCAACAAATATTAATTCCTCGTTCTTCTATTTCCTACCATCTAATTTAGTAAATGTGGTGATTTACTTATAATTTATTCTCTCGGTTGTCTCTGGCTTTAATTTATTCATACAAGTGCCGATTCATGGTTATATATCAGCCAACTGACCAAGGGAGGTATAGATCAAGGTGCCATTGAAGAACTCAGCCCCGTAAAAGTTTATTCTATATAATAATATAATATATTCTATGGCGTGGTCTTCCTCGTCCTGTTAGAGCCTTCTGAATCTACAGATCTTTAAATGTTTCCGGAAAGGCCAACAAGGTCAATCATTTCTACCTTAAAACATCTTGCGTAACACGTTCTTCTCCATTTTAGATGGTCAAATGGTCCAGACTGTAGCCTGTGGCAGTTTTTTTCTCAATAATTATTACGTTTATGTTGTTACTCCATCACGCGCACACTCTTGCATCCATTTTTTGGCCGCACTTACGTCACCAGGCAGTCGCCGGCCTTAAAGTGCCAGCACTTCGTAGTCATCCCCAGCCCGGTTACTGAGCTTCTATGACGGGTGTGGAAACCGTCTTCATGTCAGGAGTAGCCGAAGTAGGACAATTGCCTGTCTCCATTCTTAGCTGTTACAGCGTGAGACAAATTTCCCCAAGTGTGTAAATATGTGCAGGTTGTATATATTCTTGTAGGTTAATGATAATGAACATCACATGTTTGGCGCAGTTAGACCACATATTTGTTTATCTAGATGTAATTGGTAATACATATAAGTTGTCATGTATTCAACCAGCTAAAGTGACTTCATAAATAAACTACAAGACGTTGATGAAGTGGGAGGAAACGTCCTGTGGCATTTTGGTCGCAAATTGCCTGCAAACGCCCATTCTCCCATTCAGTTATTGACAGGGATAAGTAATTGCCGTATATAAAATTACCATTGCAATTAGTCGAGGTTGTTAGGATAAATGTTATAAATAAAGTTTCTCATTACAAAAACCGCATTACTAGCAATAAAGTCGTTGACGCAGAATCCCCAATTTCTCATTAAAAAGCCATCTTGTCACATTTCATCTTAAACATACCTGTCTAAAACTTTTGTATAATTATTTTGAATTTATCTTGAAAATAGCAATTTAGTTATTTGTAATATGAAGCAAGTGACTTGTGTGCTATACAATCCAGGTGCAAAATGGTAGGGTCATTAAAATGGAGGTGATTGGTTCTTATATGCCATCAGATAATATATTGACGTGGTTGCTATGGAAATAAGGCCACTTTCCAAGTGTTACACCACCACCCCCACGTTGCATTGTGTTTAACAGGGGATAGTTTGGTAATGGTTGGTGTTTATGTTTTAGCGCTACTTGGGCTTTCTTCGTTCCCCTTGTATATTATTCTGTTTAGTGTATTTATTATTGACTGATTGTCGGAGTCTAATCATACTTGGGAACCATTAAAAGCCCAGTATGGAGAGTCCATGTAGTGTCTTGCCAAATGTGTTGGTCAGATCTATGTCTTCGTGAAATCCTTCACTTGTCATAATTTAAAAATACATTTAATGGAGACACCTGCATCCAAGCAGGAAAATCAACCTTAACAAACAGGTAACAACAGCATCAGTTGGGAGTCTTATATATGATCACAGCAGTGTAGAATAGGAAGAAATCAGATCCAGACTGTGTGATCCTGAGGATCTGCCCCTTCAAACCCCCGAGAGCTCCCAGGTATGATTATAATGCATGATATAGATATTTATGGTCAGAAAATAACCTGAAATCTAGATGTTAATATTAATGGTATACCCCGTAACACAAATGTTTGCGAAGAGATCTCTTTAAAAAAAATACAAAGAGTTTGATATTCTCTCGTTGGTTTTGTTAACACAATTTTGAATGTACAGGGAAAAGAACCAAGCACTGTTAGTAGAGCCTGTGATTAAGCATCTCTATTTATATAATTTTGCTATTTTTATATCATGAATCCTACTCCATATAATCAAGAGCACATATAAAAGTAATGGATTAATCAAACAGTTGCCAATCGACGTGAAGCATTTTCTCTGGTAATTCTTAACAGGAGAAATCTCAATGAAAAGGGAAATATATTTCAAATATAGTGCATATTACGGCTGCTGAAAGAAGAATTACACTTGCAATTCCTAAAGGGAAGTCCCATGGAAAAGGGTTTTTGAGCATAAACCCCAGCGCTGTATACAAAAACAACCCCCCCCAGCGCTGTACAAAAAATATGCAACCCCTCAGCGCTGTATACAGTAATAACCGCCCAATGCTGCATACAGTAATAAACCCCCCAGCCCTGCATACAGTAATAACCCTCCAACACTGTATACAGTAATAACCCTCCAACGCTGTATACAGTAATGACCCCCCAGTGCTGCATACAGTTATAACCCCCAACGCTGTATACAGTAATAAACCTCCCAGCACTGTATACAGTAATAAACCCACCAACACTGTATACAGTAATAACCCCTGCATGCAGTTATAACTCTCCCCAGCGCTGCATACAGTAATAACCCCCCCAGCGCTGCATGCAGTAATAATTCCCCCAAGCGCTGTATACAGTAATAACCCCCCCAGCGCTATATACAGTAATAACCCCCAGCGCTGTATACAGTAACAACTAGACGTGGGCGCTGGCCAACTCTTCATGTTCTTCAAAGGTCTTTAACTCCTGATGGCGAATCTACGGATTTCCGCTCACGTTATCTACACAGCATCGCAGGGATTAACAGAGCAGAAATCCGTGGGTTCGCCGTCAGGAGTTAATGAGCTTTGGCGACCAATAGACAATAGCCCTTCTTGCTCTAACGAGGAATGGAAAACCCTCTGGAATTCTTTTTATTCTGATCCATTTTTGCACATATTCTGTAGCAGGTGACCTGAAGAAAATGCCCCTGGTGTAGCGGAGATCCAAGAGTTATGTGCAGCTTCCTCTTTTGGTCACTTATGGTTCTCTTGGCTAGCCATATCAATGATGTCATAACCCACCACCACCGTATGCAGATCAGTAGTGAGCATCAACAGGGGCGCAGAAGTCTCTGCCCGCCACCAGTTCACTATTTAACCCCTTGGCTGCTAAGCCATTTCACACCCTGGTGCTAAGCTAGTTTTCGGCATTTTGGTGCATCTCACGTTTAAACGCGTTTCAAGTAAATTTCTTGGGAATAAACTATACAAACCATATATTGTTTTTTTCAGCACACCCAGCAGATTCCAAATATACCATTTTTATATGTGTATGTCTCATTAGGTTTGCAAAATACAACCAAAAATGGGAAAAAAGTGTAATTTTTCACTTCCAACTCAATAAAAACTAGTTTGTAATGTTATTTTTCTAAACTCTAATATTCAAAGCTGTGTTGCTAAATATTTGTAGTAGGTAACCGGTCTAAAATAAACAGACATTGAGAACAGTAGACTGTGTTTTTCTAATATTTTATTGCTAAAAGTTAAATTTATTAGACTATCACAAAATTCATCTTTAAATGTAATGCATGGCTGCGTCAATTAAACAGCTCTAGCTGCCCGGGATGTTAAAATATGCCAACAAAACTATATATTTTTAGAAACTACACCCCCAGCCGCAGCAAATGAGGTCTTATTTGTATTTGTATCACAATTCTGACTTGCACAACAAATAAGTGAATATCACACAAATAAAAATAAAAAATAAATAAAATTAAAAGCGACAAGTTCATTTATGTCTTCCGCACTCCAGGTTTGTCCTAGAAACACATGCAGCCCCTCATTTGATGCGCCAAGGGGTGTAGTTTCTGAAAATATATACTTTATGTACCATAGTTTAACTTCCCAGCTGTCTAGAGCTGTCTAAATGCAGGCATCGCCCCTAAATGTTTTAAGACAATTTTTTAACAAGATGCTCCAATCTGCCATATCTGACGTTAAGGTGGTCTAGACATCTGGGAAGTTAAATTAGGGTACATAAAGTACACATTTCAAGAAACTACACCCCTTGGAGCTTCAAATGAGGGACTACATGTATTTCTAGGACAAAAGTTAAGTTCACAGATAATGATGGAATATGTCGCTTTGGCTAGAAAATATGTTTTTTCTAACCATAGCGACATGTTCATTTGTGTCTTGCGCACTCCAGGTTTGTCCTAGAAACACACGCAGCCCCTCATTTGATGCGCTGAGGGGTGTAGTTTTTGAAAATATGTACTTTTTGTGCCATAATTTAGCTTCTTACGTGAGCAGTAATGCCACGTCAAGGCTTCAACCCTAATTACTGACCATTCACACGCTTTTCATATCTCCATTCACTCGCAGAAGCACAGACCATACTTTCCATACATTCACTCGCAGAAGCACACACCATTCTTTCCCCTTACAATCCCAAAGAGATGATCGTAAAGGGAGAAAAAAATCACTTTTACAGCAAAAATAAGTTTTGCAGTAAAAATGCAAGGAGCTCCAGGGATGACATGGTTAACTTACGTACTACAGGCTATACGGCTGATTTTTGCAGTTCATCTGGATTTCAAAAATTGCCTTCCTCTACCATTGGCTAAATTTAACCCCATGATCAAAGGGATCATGGGGTTAAAATTTAGTATCGGCCATTTTTAAAAAGGAAATGTGACTTTTTATAGCTATATGATCACCGTGGTAACATTGGCTACCACAGTGATCATTTAGCTAGAATACTTAAACTTTTTTTTTTTTTAAAGTTAAACCAGCTTATGTTTAGATAATTTAATTTGGGGGTCTCTAGGCAATTTTGATCTTTATTTATCTGCCTTTAGAGACCCCCAAATCATTTTTTTTACTTTTTTTGTACATTTTTATTTTTTTAACATAATATTTTTTATTCTTTTTTTACAGGCATTATACCGTTGGAAAGGTGAGGCGATTACCTTTCCAACGGTATATGTTGGGGTCTGTAGCTGCTCAGATGCCTGAGATACAGGCATCTAAGCAGCATGCCCCCATACCGTGAAAACTGACAATTGTCAGTTTTCAATAAAGTTGCGCGGTGACGTCATCGCGTCATTACGCGCGACGTCACCGGCCGGATCGGGTGGTCCCAGTGATGCCCTTCAAAATGAGGGGCAGATCGCCGGGGTAGGTGGTGATGGGGGTCCACAGACCCCCATCAAGGTAGGAGAGTGCTAGCGACGGCATGGTGCCGTCGTTAGCACCTGACTGGGACTGCTAGCGACGGCACCATGCCGTCGTTAGCAGTCAAGGGGTTAAATAAATGCTTGGTTGCCATCACCAGTTGTAGCTTAACCCCTGTAACCCTACTAGTTAATGTCATTTTCCCCCATTGTCATTATTTTGTAAGATTTGCTTGCATGATTAGTTTGCAAACAATTCTGCGGACGTGTAATATGACGGAGGGAACACAGCTGGTGCTTCGCGGTGTCTGACATTCCCAGAAGCCCATCACTGTTGTGATGCGGAGTAATATCTTGTTAGTTTCCCTCCTTCCACGGCCGTACTCGGAAAGAATCATCATTCTTTATATCTTTAACAGATTTTTATGCCAGAACTGAAGAGTACAAGATTAATGAAAATGTACTTTTATTCGAAAAACTCACTTCTTTCACAATTTGTCAAATCGGAAAAGAGGAAATAACACTGCCAGACGCAGACTGACAACGGAAGTACGGAGCGGTATTTATGCTTCTATCAAACTTTGTGAAGTAGTTAGGAAACTTGCAGTAAATATAAAAAGTAAAGGTGCTTTGAGGAATAACTGCATGGAATAAATGGTTGACCATAAAAATTCTCCAGTTTCGATTTACCTACAAAAAAAACGCAGGCAGCTGACGCGTCTCCTTGGAATATATTTGTTTCCATCTCTGGGACGATTCCGTTGAGTGAAAAAAGGCAAACTATTCAAGTGTCTCTTGATGTATGCCTTTGCTGTGAGTTCTCAGAGGTTGGTCTATACATCATTTCATGTACAAACCGTCTAGTTTTAATACCTTTTAGCTGACGGGTAATTGTTAAAGGTGCTGTTCCACCTGTTTCCCTTTATAGCTAAATGCAGTATTACAGACGACATTCCTCTGACGGCTGAATGATCGTTTTTGGCTCATTAATGGATTTTTAGGATCGTCATCCATTACTGTATAATGGAATAGTGAAACCTAGTTTTAAGTGTGGCTGGTTTGTACATTCCTTTCCTTAGATTGATCATGAATTGTATTAATCACCTGTACTGCTCAAAACATTACATAAAATATATTTTTTTTAAACTTTAAATCTTGTACCTATTTTTTTCTTTTACAGTCAGGGTAAAGATAATTTAATTATATGTTGGAGCCTTAGTTAACTCTGCCGACAAACTCTGTTATCTATACCTCTTCGTCCTTAGCTCCACCCTCTCTTCCTAATAGAGCTTCCAGCCAATCAGATCCAATGAAAGAGGAGGAGCAACTTTATGAGAATAACCAATCAAGTCCCTTTTTATTTTATTTTTCTAGTTTTCTGATAAGATTCTCTTGTCACCATTGATACGAAAGGACAAGACCCAATTCTAAGCTGTATAACAACCAAGGAACATATTGTAATGTCAAGTCATGCGACTGAGAATCACTGGCTGTTAATCTTGTTACAGATCCGGTTAGTGTCTTCAGACGTTTATAATTGAAAGCCCCACCATTCAGTGGAGATAATTGATATTTTGTGAATAATGTTTATGTCACTGGTGCAAAGAAAAATAGCCTGGATTTTTAATTAATAGCAAAATATCAAAAAGTAAATTACAAAAATAACTTTCATGTTATGTCTCTGTAAGTTGATTATCAAACAGTCTTAAGTATTTTCCGTTAGGAGGTTAGGTTCTTAATTAATTTTTTTCACATGCTGCCATTAACACTAAGCACCTTTGCATATTTTTGTGATCCTTGCTACACACTAGGGATACAATAGACATTTCATTTTATTGGTCCTGGCATTTGACCAACGACGACAGTGAACAGGTTAAAAAAAACCACACACACAATGGCGGCATCATCAGCATCATCATCATCATCATCACAACTTGTCCACTTTGGCTAGCTGGTCTGCAACGTGGTCAACCATGAAATGAAATTCACTAGTTCTTGTATTGTAGCTTTAGTGCAACTGGAAAACACTTTAAGAATGGTCCATTAGGGCTATAAGAAAAGTTTGGGGCAAAATGTATCACTTTCCTGACCTTTTCCGTGGATACGTTTCAGCAGTAGTTTGTGTGTCAGGAACCTTGACGTTTAGGTGACGTGTCAATTCTGTCATCACAAAGTCCTAATGTGTAATATTTTATGTTGCCTGGACAGGTGTACCTCATCAAATGATTGCCCTTTTATACATTTATTCCTATTATATGGGTATTTTAGAGTTTATCAATTGTGTGGGATTAAAAGCAACATATATTGTTCCCATAAAATGGACATAGTATCGTTCTTATATAGAGGATTCATTTTAAAGACCCTTATTGTCCTCTAATTTGTAGCAAGCGTTCAATCATAACATAGCAATATATTAACCCACTGTGTTGGGCTGCAGATCTCTCCGACGGAACAACCAAAATATTTTTTCCAAATTAATCACACATAAGTACAATTGTTGGTAGAGCAAGAAAAGGACTTATTCTGATGTCATGTGACCCCATTCTTGCTTTTCCATGGTTTATTATGTGTTGGAAAATCCAAATGTGACTTGTTTGTCTGTACAAATAAAAAAAAGAATCTGAGACAACGGATGAATACTAAACACATTTGAATTTGCTTGCACAGTAGTTGCAGTTTGACGCTGAATTTATTACCACTTTGCAAATATTGCAGCCATAATTTTTTTGGAAAAAATGGAAACTTGTCCCAAACCGATCAATTAGAAAGGTTTACGTACTGGGGAAAAATCCATATTCTAGAAAATAGTTTTTGATGAGAGTGAATTTCCATTCCACTTGCTCACCTGCTGCGGTAGTTATTGCTGGTTTGAGGACCTGCGTTAGAGATTTTCTGTAGCAGTTTCATTTTAGTTTGACTTATGCTAATGAAAGCATATTATCTAACAGCACTTACATGTCCGCACACTCAATTTCACAGAATACACAAATACTATGGCTTATACTGCTAATTTCAGCAAAAGTGCACACAGAAGTAGAGCAGAAATGCAAATCACCCTACTCTGATCTTGCTATATAGATGATTTTTACCAATTATTTCACTAAATAACGTTCAGGTTCACTTCTGGTAGCACGTTAGAAAAATGCGCCTCCGATACGTGTGGAGCGGGTAATAAAACTCCTGCAAACTCCCTGCTTCACCAGTGTTTTTTTCCCTCCCCTATCTGGGTAGGAGCTTCTCCCTTTTTTGTTTTTACCAGGCTCATGGGAGAGCACGTTTTTCACTGGTTCGGTTCCCTGCTATGGGAGTACTCCAATGCTGAGGCGATACATGATAGCCATACTTACCATAGCCCTTGGGCGGGCAGCGCAATCTTCCTCGTGCTGGGCTTTGTGAACCGCAAGGGTGTCAAGATGGTGGCGGCCATAGTTCATTGTGTTGAGTGTGACAGACTTCTGCCCTCAAGGTTCCTGTTCTTCCAGGTTAATGGCATTTAAACAGAGCAGAGAAGGCACAGAGAAGCGCTGTCCTGTTCTCGCTCCTCTTTCAGTTGAAAGTTTGTGGTTTCGGTTTCCCTGCTGCTGAGCCCCAGGAGTTGATTTCTGCCCTGCCCAAGTATGTTATGGACTTTTACCCTTTATTTGATTTCTCTTGACAAGCCTTAGTGTCCCGAGGACTCTGGGGGGTCCTAGAAAATCTTCCTCTTCTTTAACAAGGTCTGATACGTCATCCCAATCCAGCATTTCTGAGACTGATAAAGCATGGTCTTTCTGAAGAAGCCTTCAGGACTTGGATGAGAAGCAGGAAGAAAGTAAGTTAAATTACAGTAAAGTTTGGAAGAACTTCAGCTATTGGTGTTTTTTGGGACAGATTTAGCCTGAAGAAGTTTCTGTCTTCCGGATTCTGGAATTTTAACATGAAAGTTCATGCTGCAGCATTAAGTGCTCTTTTTAATGAGCATCTGGCTCTTAATGCTTGGGTAAAACGCTTCTAACTGGTGACCTCTAGAATTCGACCTTCAGAAGATACCCTATTCCTTCCTGGGATTAGTATTTGATTTGATTTGAGTATACGGTAGAATGTATTACATCATTGAGATTGTGCTTGATATTTGGAGTGGCCTTCCAGTGGTTTGAGATTAAAAAATTAGGGAAATTATATGAGGGATAATCTTATGCCTAACACTTTCAAAATGGATGAAAAAGAACCAAATTTCTTCTGCATGAAAGATCCCTTTTCCTCCACTATCCGTGAGCCTTCAAAAATGATTCCATTGTAAAAAAGATCAATAGGGACACGTTTGTTTTGGGGTTGTGGTCACATGTGGCGAGAAAGTAGGTAGTGAGACATTTCCAAGATGTTCTATATAACATTGTGACCTATTGAAATTAGAATTTGTTGACACAATTTAAATTCTATAAACAAGTTCGCTTTTAATGATGCAATATTCTGAAGTTTAGGGCCGTAAAACACAAACCAGTAACATCACCCCCTAGAAAAGATGAAGATCATGGGGGGAAAAAAGAGGGATCTGGTTCCCGAAGAGGGTCTGTCCTACCTGAAGAGATAAGCATAAGCTATGTAGCATAGCAGAAAAAGCACAGAAACATTGGGCTCTAGTCAATGGCTCTTGAGATGCACATACACATTTAGAGAATATATCTCTAATATCCACATCTAAACCACCAATGTGAGTTCAGGTGTTTGCCACGACTGTAGCTCATTACAGCCAATATGACCTGTAGCGAAAGTATATTTATCTTTGAGGATGTATGTTTTGATGTCTCTTTACCTCTGTGTTTTTATTAATATGTTTGTTCTGCTTTTTTCAGCAAACGTGTCAGCTGATTTTCTACAAGATAACCTAGCTATGTTTTATTGAAAGTAATAAAAATATTATACTGGGATTGAAAGTATAAATATATGATTGGACAACATGTCATCTCAATGTTAGAGACTGAATATTGTATGGTAATAAAATCAGCATAGGAGTAAGAAAGTGGCATTATTTTTATGCTACAGCCCATGTGTGGGCATTGGAAGGGCTAAATTGGAATTGACTTTTTACGATGCGTAGAAGTTCTTCAGATGAAGTACGTTTTATTTGTCTGTAATGTACAAAAACGTATAAAAATTCTGCTAATCTACTGATTTCATTGAGGTTTTATAGCAGTCTAGAATCCAAAACCACAACTATGCGTCTAGTCAGGATATTGAATCATAATCCGTGCATTTTCAGCCACATTAACACCAATTAAACATTAAACAAGTCATTGTTCCAACACTTGTTGCAAAATATTGGTGATGCGTGCATTACAAACAAGCATGTATATTGAATAAAGTAATCCAATATTCATTCTTGCAGGAATTTATTTATTTCTCCCCATCTTTTTATTTGATTTGGTGTATTTTTAAATGCTATCAAAACACAAGGGCAGTGTTAAATAACAACATATTTCATCTTAGTGCAAAAAATGAAGAAATGTAATATAGAAAAAATGCCTTTTCCTATTTGTTCTGACTGTACCGATGTGTAATTTCACCACTTATAGATTGTCAGTTTTTCAGTGAAAATCCACAGAGACTTAAATCAATACCATAAGACGTCGCAGCCAGATGTTTCATGAAATCATTAAAACACAATTTTCTTTCCTGATGGATTTTAAATTAAGTTTAACGGTAATATTTTAATTTCAATGTTTTCCTTCGTTCTTAACACGTGTTGATTCAGTTATGTTAATTGACACTTTTTTGACGACCCTCCAGTCTTCTTTTCCAAAATCCAATGTTTTGTTTTATTTTTCCGTACGTGTCTCGCTCTGATTTCGTTAGTCTGTGCGATGATCTTTTGAAATGTAATATTTTCACCTTATTTGTTATCTGATAAGGAATGTTTTATCAGCAGCCGAGACAAGTGAAAAGTAGTATAGAAGTGAAAATGAAATAACCACGGGAGCCGAGAAGGTTCCGAACACTCTATCCGCTGCGACAAAATTATTCGTGTTGTGCTGTTACATATAAAATAAAGCGTATTCCTGCGAAGCCGCAAAAACAAAGTTTAGCGAGATGTTTTCTTTTACACCGTGAGGTATCTGTGTGAGACGGCAAAAGAAAAGACACAGCAATTTAGATTTAAAATATTAGCTAATAAACAAGTTTAGCAAATCTTCTCAATGCTTCCCATTGTTCTGGGAGCTTAAATGAATAATAAACGTTGTTAGCATAAATTAGCTTTGCCTCCGCTTGTTGTGAAAATGAATCTTATTATTGTCTTGTTCTGCTGTTTTGGAAGAGAAGAAGGAACGTTGTTGTTGACTGATTTTCCTCCTACTGTGTAGTTTTTGAAGTGTGAATTGTATTAGTTTGCCAGGCTTTCTAAATTTCAGATTAGCAGGTAGAAGAGGCTGTAAGAAAACGGGGGACATCTTACCTGTAAAACTATATAATAAATTCTTTACGAAATGTTATATATATATATATATATATATATATATATTTATATAACTTTGAAACCAATACCTAGAAATGTCCTAGCGTAAGTTACCCCGGAGCGCTCCCTCTTCTGAGAGAGTGGGTTTATGAAACGAAGGGGGTAACTCCACCCATTAGCAAAGACAGCCATTAGTGGGAGGGAATGTAGGTGGGGAGTAAGCAGAATATGGGCGGAAAGTGGGTGTGTCTTCCACCACCTGGATAAAGAAGGAACTGGCCCATGGATCTGTGGTCTTCCCACATGTTGGATGGGCGTGGAGGTTATATCTTGACTCATTCCAGACAACAGAGTGGCAACAATGTTACACTAATAATTAATCTACAATATTTTAAGAGCAGAACTGCCCCTATCATATATAAAGGCACGCAACTGGGGGCATTTGGTATGTACACAGAGAAGGAAGAAGCCAGAAACTGTACACCTAGGACGCTGTAAACGACATCAGATTAAGACAGATTCAAAAATATTCCCTATAATAAAGTAAAAGTATGTGTTTCAGTGATGCTTCAGGACCTCCTCTGTTTGGCGGTACTACGGAACACAGACAGGTTATTGAACTTAGAGCAGTGAGTTCAACATGGCAAGTGGTTATCTGATTAGGGTCAAAATTTTACCAAAAGGCATTATTAATCAGGAGATGATTACCTGACCGGAGACACAACCTGTATGCGTGATTAGAGGATAAGAGTATCAGGTTCTGGTTTCTTATTATGCACAATGAATACTTACGGGCTATTTGTAAATCTAAAGGGTTAATTTTGCCTCAAAATGATGTCATTAGCAAATATCCCCAAATGTATTATTTGAAATAAAACTATGCCAACTGATTGAAATCCTGATATTTAAATGACCCGCTAAGCTTTATTTAAATCTTATTAGTTTTTAGTTTTTTTTGTTTTTTTTATGCTAACATACATTTGATGGGTCACAGCTAACATGGTTGAATTTAAAGACCTGCAGGGGTTAAATGGCAGAGGTAAAAATCTAATAGCTCCGTATACCAGCTGCATGGGTATTGGGTGTCAGGTGTTCAGCCGTTATGTTACAGGAAGCCAAAACTCTTAAGCATTTCCAAGATGCTGTTGACCTTTCTTTTCAATCTAGAAAACAGCATCTTGAGTTTCAGAAAGATATTTGCTCTCCAGTTATATTACCCAAGGGGGCAACCTATGAATAATTACACTCCATGCATACCTTTGGCTGGCATACCTCAGTCAATCTCCTTGCATATTTATGCGTTATTTGGTCTTTACAATGTGCGTTGATTACAGTTACCAGAGTCTTAATCAGAACATTCAAAACGCCTTAAAATAATAGTATAAAGAGTTTGATGTAGACCATTCCAACGATACGCTCTTATCCCAAACCGTTTCTGGATATGATGGACACAGACATTTGTATTAAATGTTATCCGGAAATTTGATAAAACTATGGAAATAAAAACAACGTAAAGTATAAAACGGGCAGAATTTATATATATATATATATAGGGTGACAGAGAAGCCATTGTTCCATATATTCAGACACTTGTTTTAACTAGCGAGTGCTTATAACAAGAATGTTTAAGAGATGTTTTACAAGTAAACATGAATCTCATTTAGTTCATTTTTTTCCCTCTGTAAACTCATTACTATATCAACATTCAAGACAAGAAAACAACAAAGTAATTAATTTGTAAAGCAACATGTCAGCTACAAATATCAACGTGGCAAAGAGTCGCACATCAAATGTGGATCTAAGTGCTTATGAACTAATTAACAAAACAAATGATCCTATGTCGTACGTCAATACGCTATCAATGTATAGCGGGTCAGACTCTGTAAATACCATATTAAATAGACCTTTGGCATTAGAGGAATGGAAATCTAAATATATTTAAAAAAAAATAAGGTTTAAGATAATAGAGCGTTTTGGAATAATTATTTTTTGACATGTAATTAGTGAAAAAAAAAATTCTAACCTGTATTCTATATAATCTCACATCAGAATATTCATTTACGTCGAACATTACTTCAGAGGTTTGCATATTACCCTTCTCCGTGTTCCGATGAACCTCTGCATTAAGGTCTGCTTTTCACTGGGGTATTAAAATTGATTAGATTCCATTAGAATTATTTTTCATGTGTGGTTCAAAGGGGATTTTCATTTCAAGTTTTCATAATACCAAACCTATTCTTTGAGCAGGGACGGATAAGACTGTATTATTTGTGTATTTCAATTCTGTGCAGATAGCACTTGGAGATGATTTAGAAATATATTCATGACCTCTCTCATAGCCTGGTCGTAATTATCCAAATGACTGCGCTGTTGAATTTGTATACTATCTGCTATTGAGTCTTCTGCTGAAAGAGAAACGGCCTGCAAGTGAAATAAGCGTCTCGCACAATTGTTATGGTATCAAGGAATTTTCTTTGATACATAATGAATTCAATAGTACACTTCTTGATGTGTTTTTGTAGATTCCGTTGGAAGCTGACCAATTTTTATCCCTTCCGAGTCACCTTACATCGGATTGGGTCACTTTCGCAAAAATTACATTTTGCAGTTTAGTCCACTAAATAATCCCATGTAGTGTTTAGCAGATTCAAATAATATATATGTATTAAAAAAAAAAAAAAAAAAAAAAAAAAAACACAGGCAAAGGTCATCTTCCTATTCTCAGGATCTGCTCAGTTATACAAAACTGTCTGTTTTTGTCCACCACCCGTTAAATGTCTTCCTAGAGTAACCTGAAGGCGGGACTGGTCCTTCTCATACCAAATGTGTTAATGTGCCTTAGGGAGCCAACATTTCATGTGATGACTAACTAAACTCTGATTAAACTGTCGCACATAGGACCCTTGGTATAGGAGAGAATCACTTTTGTTTTGGTTGAGCTTCCAGGTACCATGACCTCCAGGGCTTAGTTGCTTCTGTCAGAGCGAATGAAACCTAAGTTGAAAGATAACTCAAAGTCAACAGACGGGTCAAAAAATTGGGTCAATAGGACATAACTGGGAAGAACTTGAAGGAGTGTTAAAGCATGGAAGCACCAGAGACCAGAAGGCAAGGACATAGGAGATAAGGCCCTGACAGTAATCAGGGAGGGCATACGCAACATTAATGGTCTTACTTATTTGTTAGTAAGAAGCAGACCTAGATTTGTCAGAAATGGATACAGATGGATAATGTCCGCTGGATTGGTGTCCATCATTCATTTGTATAGATCACATTAATCACTGAAAGCTGCATGATATGTAATTGAATTTATTAGGTAGGCAGGAGGAACGCACCTTTTAATTCAGAATTCCAAAATAGAATAAATAGATACAAGGAGCTAATTGAATTGATGCAACAGAATGTTAATCGCCAATTAATTTACGAACAGGTGTCGATAGAGTATGTTGACAAAATGGTGGTCTGCCTTAGAAGCCTAAACAGAGCTAACTTTTGGCTGAATGCCGGGGGTTTGCAAGGCCTTATAGCACCCAGCAGATGGAATGACACAGTACGGCATGACAGTTCGTATACATATTGCTTCATATTCGCTCTTGATGAGAGACTTCACAAGCCCAGAAACGAATCATTAACGTGTTGGATAGAACTTGGAAACCCTGCTCTATGATAATTGATTAAAATGACTTCTGCTACAAACAGGAATTGGCTTGTTTACCTCGTTTGCCAGAAATACAGATCTCTGAAAACGTCATCGTCGTAAAAATCGAAGAAAAACTGGACGTGGCATGAAAAGCCTACCAACGTTTATGTGCAATAAACAAGTTTATTAGGTCCCATCAAAATCAAGGACATATACTGTAAACAAGCCTCCAAACTGACGTAAATGGTGTTGGCCAGATGTTTTATGTAAAAAAAAAAAAAAACATCTTTATAAAGGAAATAGATGTTATACGTAAAAGCCTTATAGTAAGAGGTTAATAATGTATGGATCTATGTATTTTATCCATTGAATGATATTCATATATCATATGTTCTTTAAGAATGCCAGGTAGAAAACCCAACACAGAATTACATCCCTGCGAAATGGTGAACAGCTGGTGCTTACTTGGTCCTCATTCTTCTTCTGTAACGCTCATTGCTAGAGGCACCAAGTAATACTTTATTTCACTGTCACACAAATGGTTATTGAGCCAGGTTTGGGAAATGTTTGGAAGACAACGAACATCTCAATTTCTCTATAAAGCCATCTTCAGTGCAATGTTTTTGGGACCATGCCATTGATATCCCCTGCTAAATATTCGCCCATTCCTGTGTTAGGTTCAGGCGAATATACATTATTCTTTTTTTTTTTTTTTTTTTAGTTTTTGCCGTTTTTTGTAGAATGGGTTAATCACGGCAGGGGCCTCCTCTGCCATCAACCAATGAAGTGCAACTGGTTGATGGCAGACGAGACCCCTACTGGCGACCAATAGCACATTTTAATTTTATAAGATAACTTTGCTGTGAGTTAATATAATGTAGATGCGCAGAGCTCGGTTTGATTTTTACTTGATTGTCCCTTTAAAAAGTTACCGCTACCAAATAAAATTCCTTGAACATGTTCAGCGAGCAGTGAAACATAGCGGTTACTGCACTTTGATTGAAATTCCTCTGGATGGACATAGATGGAATATATCAGGAGAGCTCTGTCCTAGAACTATGTGGCATTTATAGTAGGAAGCGGTAACTGGCAGAGAAAGAGAAGCCAGCTGCACATCATTTCTTTCATCTCACCCTTTATATCACCTAATTATTCATTTTATAGTAAATCAGGTTAAATAACAGAACAAAAACCATACAGTGGCTTGAATATTTTATTTAACAGGGTATATAGCGAACGGTACTGGAAGGACATATAGGAGAACGAAATAAAACATAACCCCAATGCAAAGTGGCTGCAGGACCTGAAAGCAGACCACAGCAGTCTCCCAGAACAAGAAACAGTCACCATCACAGTAGCAGACATCCAACAGAGAGTCAATAACATGAAGAGCTGGACAGCATGTGGCCCAGACATGGTCCACACAACTGGCAGTATAGATGAACCATCTGCTAGCAACAGGCTCCTACCCAGACTGGCTAGCACAAGGAAGGACAGTTCTGATCATGAAAGAGCCTCATAAGGGTACAAAACCCTCCAACAACTGGCCAATAACCTGCTTCCTACAGGCAAGTCCTATGAGGCATCATAGCCACCAAGCTACAGGACTACATGGAACAGTACACGAGCATAGCTCAGAAGGGCATTGGGAACAACACCAGAGGCTCTAAGCACCAGTAGCTCCAAGACTTAAAGTCTAGACAGACCAACCTGAGCACAACCTGGATTGACTACAGGAAAGCCTATGACTCAATGCCACACACATGGATCTGTGAATGCCGAAGCTATACAAAGTCAACAGGACACTAAGGACCTGTTCCAGCTAGGATATCAACCATAACATACTTGTAGCAAAAAGCACCAATTAGGAGTCATAAATGATCACATCTGGGAGAGAATAGGAAGGAGTCAGCCCCAGACTGTGTGATCCTAAGATTCTGCACCTTTACCCGGAGTTTGGGGCGAAAACCCTGAGACAGAGGGTCAAGCCGTGGTAGTTCTCAGCTATGAATATGACTGATTACTTGTAACGTTAGTGGAATTAATCTATGAAGCAGTTACAGCCTCAGATGCAACAGTGGATTTTGTGACTTCAGTCTCGCACCAAGACAGTTCAGAAGACCAATTACACTGAACTTTGAGTGATGCATAATCCAAATGCCCCAAACATTCTGCTTATGGAGGCCAAATGAAGATAAGCCTCTTCTATAAATCATCAATCTCCTAATGGATTGTAAGCTCTCAAGAGCAGGGTCCACTTTTCCTTCTCTAACACTATGTCCAAACCTGCGTTCAACTTATTGTCAAAATATATTCCGTTATACCTCTATTGTCAGAAACATATTTTGGCCCGGGGCTGCAGTCTTCCCACCGCAAAAGGAGATCGCCCTTTTGGACAATCAGGGCCACAGTGGTGCTTCTGCTCAAAAGGGTCGAACGCCATACACAGGTGGGTCAATCAGCCTCTGTACTAATTTCGAAGCCTTCACCGTAGTAAATGTTAGGTGGAACGTCTGAAGCTGAAGTGGTAGAAGCTAATGCAACGAAAGATTCCATTAGGAATTCTGAGAAAATTCTGTTTTGATCTTTAACAGAGATCTTTCTATGACTTTACATGGAAATAGGGCTTTATCTTAATTACCGTTGACCAGATATAATGTGTCAATGATAGGAAAGTCACAGTACGCCATTTAAAAAGATTGTGAAAATAAATAGGATTATATACTTATATATATATTTTATAATAGTATATTATTTCAATATTATTCCAAGGATGATCTAGAGCATCATTTGAAGCCGGTATCAATAAATCTGAGTTTACGCACCTCCTTTGTTATTGGCACGCGCTTTATCTATTGACTCGCTAACACATTGTTGCTCTAATCTGTGGTTCATGATCTTGCTTCTAAGTGTATTGTTACAAAGAAATCTTGATTTAATTCTTACTGGAATATAATATCCATTTCCCGCACGCTTTAACAGAAAACTCCTTTAGTTCGCTGTTTGTCTTTGTAATAATATTATGTTGTTATTTAAAAGGATTGCTTTCTTTCATCTACCCGGGAATACATAAGAAGGGACTAATGACTGCATTGCAGAGTGATGTATCACGGGTCACTCACTTTTCCCGAAATTAGAGCTTTTCTCTAAAATTGCAGCAAAATACAGTGCCAAAGCACATGAAATACTTTCCGCTCCCTCCGTTAATGAAAACAAACACAATACGTTTGTTAAGTAGAAAGGTTTCTTCGGGCCACCTTTTCCTTAAAATGATGGTTGCTTAACTTTTTAACCAATGTACAAAGTTTGGTGGCCCTGTCAGTGTGGCGTACAATACCCTGAAAGAAAGGAGTTGGGGAGAATAAGGAGCCGTATTTGCGATTTACCAAGATACTGTAGAGGAGCCTTTACAGACCTCTGTTCAGATCTTATAACAGATATTGCGCAGTAGTGGAGACCACATCTGTAGAAGGATATTGACATTCTGGTTAGAGTTCAGAGGAGGACCACTAAATGGTCAATGGTTTGCAGGATATAAATTAACAGGAAAGACTCATGGATTTCAATATGTCCGGCTTGGAGGAGAAAAGAGAGAGGGGAGATGTCATAGAAACATTTTAATACTTGGAGGGAGAAAAGTTAGGACATTAGACCATGAGTGATAGATAAGCGTAACAGCTTCCCAGCAGACGTGATAGAGGCTAATACAGTGAGGGCGTTTATGCATACATGAGATAGACATATGGTTCCTGAATGACGAGACCAACAACCCATTAAGGGCTGGGCCTTTATAGCAGGAAAGACAGGCCTACTAAAAAGACCAAATGGGTCTCACCTGACATCAAAATCTTGGACAAATTAGTGATCTGGATGAAAAACGCAAACCACAGTGCGGTCATATCTGAGGGTACATCTAAGAAGGAGAAGGATTGGAACTGAGACTCTATATTTGTAAAGCAGCACAATATGGTGAAATTAACAACCTGAAAGTAAAAAGAGGTCGTTTATCGTAGTTGACCATGAAAGAAAAATGCAAACAAAAAGTTTTGTTTGCTCAATGCTATGGGAGGGAAAGGTTTCTCTTTTTTTATTTTTTTTTTACCTTGCGTATCGGTTCGACTTAGTCAGTTCTATAGACTAGATGACTATAAACTCTCCGGTCGTGTATTAGGTCAGAAGCCGTGGATTCTTTGCCTTTGATGGCACAAATGTTTTTTTTCACCATGGTAACTGCAGAGGTGCCAGGTATGATGTCATACTTGGCACCCTTAACCACTTCAGCTGAAAACCAGCAAGGAACCTAAGTAAGAACCTGTTTGAAATTCAAGTCCTATTCACAGTAGTAATCTACACAAACTCTTTTAATACTGATCTCACCTTTGCCATGCTCTTTTGAGTTAAATCATAATAATGGTGATAATTAAAAATAATATTAACAAAACTCTTGTCTTTTTGGTATTTAAAAACAAAATGTATGAATTAAAATGTAAAATCCATTTATGTATCCTGGATAAAGGTGACATCATAGGGGTTATTTTGCTAGATCTTTTGAAGAAGTTTGGTGCGATTTTCTGCTCCAAATCTCAGTAACAAAATTAGCCAAGCGCTCCCCCCCCTTCATTCTTCTCTTTCTGTACGAACTTCTATTTTTGAGATCAATTGCTTCCTTCATCCTTCTGCTCCCCTTCGGTAATGATAGTAATCTATATATCCGTGCAGAAAATAATTTACAAAGACTCCAAACCAATTGAAAAAAATCCACATGTGGATATTTCTGCTCCAGAAATATTATTGTTTATCTACGGAAGCGTCAATATAAATTCGATTATATGTGAAATTCCTTTGGGATTTCTGTACTGGTAGATGATAGTTCTGCACTTTTATTTTTCAAGTCTGTTTACTTTGTTATATGAAGTTCTTTGCAATTGTCTTGTCACACTCATCCTTTCTGTGTCTATTCTTTTTTTTCTTCCCAATCTGTTGCCTGTATGTACTCGATTGGCATGTTATCTCCTAGAATGTATAGATAACTACAGTTTATATATATATATATATATATATATATATATTCATTCATTCATTCATTCATTGGCATTATTTCTTCAGTTTGATATTTCTAAGTATATCCTAACAGATATAAATTAAAAACGTTACCCTGTGGTATCCAGCTGTGTTTCCAACGGCCAGACTTATGCCACCTTTGCTTCTGAGTGTTCTTTCAGGGCAGCACTGCCTATTTTGTGGTATTTTTTTCTCTTTTTCCCATTGTCTGGTGTTCCCATACACCCACACTATCCCGGTTTATGTTGTACAGTGCAGATTATTGGGCCCTGTGCTGCTCTACTGCGTAGCAGCACCACTGTTTGCGGGTGGCTAGGATCATAGCATAGTTAAGAAGATCTGAGCTTCCTTGACTGACCCAGGTTGCTGTCAGTTTAATGGACCTCCATTGCAGCTCCCATGTGGCCAACTCATGACACTCTGCAGCTGAGCATCAGGTGGTGGCCGTTTGGCTAACCTAGGTGCCCTTGCCCTCTCTTGCATTTTGTCGTCTCCACTCCCACCACTTGCAACAACACAGGCCTCCCCATTCTAGCACCTAAAGGTTTGGAGGGTATGTACCGTGGTATACTGTGGGTTCTATAGCAACGATGCACAAAATAATGCGTGTTTCAACGCCAATGAGTGCGCACTGATGGCTCTCATTCTAAATAACGTAACGTAACATAAATAATTAGCGACAGACAATGGAGATGTCTAGGAACTCCTGGTAAAGCCATGCTGTCTACATTACCTGGCAGTGACTATTATGACCATTTAAAAGTCACGTTCCATGTGATCCTGCCGTTGGGTGTATCAGAAGGCTGATCATCACAACTGTTAGAGTCTGGGAATATATACTGGGACTTTACTTTCCTTCAAATAAACGTGGTTTTTGGTAACGAGAAGAACATTGCTTGGTATTACTAGGTGCAATAACGCACATTACAGAGATAATTTCCCTTTAAGGAGTTGGCTGTCTGTATAGATTCTTCCGAAGCCGATGAAATGTTGTTTAGTATGTGGAAATCCTGGCGACGTTTCCAGTATTGCATTTATATGAATCGATTTAATTGTATTACAGAGGCCTAGAGCGAACACTAACACATAACAATGTAAATTCTAGGCAAGGAATTCAAGCTCCTTGCAGCCACACAATTAGAAAATAAAACCTGACTCGCACTGAAACTCTGCTGAGCTGTGAAAGCGTTTTGTTTCGTTATCAGCAGAATCTCGCATCCAGAACAATAGCGAGAATGCGCTTGATTGCCCCGCCGCTGACATAGTTGACTTGGCTCAAGAGACATAAGCCTTGTGCCATAAAATTCTGCATCTCATATTCATGAATACTGCTCAAGGTGAGGATAAATAATATGACGCTTCTACTCACACTGATATCTTTTTAAAATATTCTTTTAAAAAGATCCTACAGCCTGCGGCACTCTATATTCACAAACAGGAATAATCAAATGATCGAAGATTGTCTCCATTGCCCATGCCATCGCCATGATATTGTTGGCTCAGGATGGCCTCCTTCTGAGAGCTTCTTTTTAGTCAACATACATATTTAATGTACACAGCTTGTAAAGAATGTAGCTCAGCTACAGATACCCAGGGTCAAGATTATTGCCCCGGGCATGGACTGGCCATCTAGCCATTGTGCCATAAATTTTGTAACCCTCAACCTCCCAAGCCTTTGGTACCCAACATGCCATTAGTTTCTGTGCCGTTCTACGTTGGCGGTTAGAGGCGATGCAATATTATCTGTAATACAGCGGACAGGGTCTGGGCAATAAGGTACATGGTAAATGTTTTATGGGGTTGTTATATTAATTGGTATATACTATTGAACGGGAGGGTATGGCCTTCATTTGTTATGTCAGAATACGGTCAATATAGTGATTTCCTGACACAATAGGTACTCCCAAGCTATTCACTGAAACAGACGCCATTTCACTAGTTTGAACCTTTCACCGCCGGAGAGGTGAGCATCCTGCTCCCAGTGATCAACGAACAAAGCTTGTTTTCTTACCGTGTGAAGAGGGAGCTCCGTATTATTCAGACGTTAGCAGATCTTTGATGTAAAGGTATCAGGGTTGTATCAACCATTAGTACAAATACATAAGCAGAATTGTATTTACTTTCCAGACTAAGAACGCCGGAACACTTACATTCCTGATTTATATACTTAAATGCGTCGGAGGAAACAAGCTTTTTGTTATTAAACCGTAGAAACATAATCCACGGAGCGCTTGGCATTTTTTTTATTCCATTAGATACATAATCTGTCTAACCTGCAGAAAGCTTTCTCATTGTTAACAAAGTATCTTTCTAGTCCTTATTATCAAAAGGAAGGCTTGTGATACTCGCGCTCAATACGGAGCTAATATTCATAAGAACATTAACCGAGCAGCTTGGGAGCCAGACGTGAAATATTTTCATGGATTCCAGAACGCTCAGAGTGAGATATGAAGACACATGGGTATGAAGATCAGTAAAAATGCATTACAATCATGCCAGGTCAGTGAGACAGGGGTAGAAGCTGAAGGACGGATCTGTTGTACCTAGAGCAGCTTGCGCAACGTCTGGTTGACATGACCCTGATTTGTCCAGGTAATGGTCAACAAACCTCAAACACCTAGTCGTATAGGATGCCATGATGGGATGAAAGGATGAGCGATGGTACAGTTTGAGGTGACCTGGTATCTTCTTTAAGAAAAGGTCTCTGTTGGGTAGAGACGTGACAGAAAGGAGAAAAAGAGACATGGCAAGATGCCAAGAGGATATGAGGAAAATAATGGGCTGTTTTGCTTGTAGTTCAACACATAAGTGTCTAACAAGGATTTTATGCAGAATGTATACCAAATCTGGATTCTTTTTGTGCTAGTATTCTATGTAGTATTCTGCTGGGAGGCTGTTCCATCTATCTGCCACCCTCCGTTGTGGTCACATGGTATGGCATTGCTGTAAATGTTCGAGCAAAAAGCCGTCTCTTTACGTGAAAGGACGGTAAAACAAAATAGAAACTCTTTCATGTGAATGAGCACATATCTAATCCACACCTCTGTGGATCTGCCAGACAGACACACACATGCCTGCGTTATTTCCATCAAACCGCCCTCGCTGCTGCTGCTGACGCTTGCACTTTCCAAGTGATTGGAATGCTTTGAGCAAAGATTGAAAGTTTGGAGTGCGCCCGTTTTAAATGAAAGCGGTCTGCCGACAAACTCTGACAAAATCAAAGTAATCTTCGCCGGAATTTAAACGGCGCCCTTAAGCTGTCAGTATTGCAATCAACTTGTATTTTCAGCTTGCAAACTGGAAAAAAAAAGGATATTAGGGAATAATGCGAGGCTGGGTTTTAGCCGTTCGCTGCTGCTATATTTTACTCTCCTGGTCCAGATAATATAACAATTATTTAAAGGGAGATTATAGAGAAAATTCTAATAGTTTATGTTTGAAGGAACATTTTGTAAGTTTATGCTTGCAGTTATGCCAGAGTGACTAGGATCCAGATGAACAGCATTAAGTGCGGGGTCCAAATAGGTATTTCTTACCCAATTTACTAAAAATGTAATTTCAGTAAGAACCATTTTCCTCTCTAATGTTGAGTTATCCCCAAATGGGACCCTAGCCAAATCTGCTCACACATCGAGTCCACTAACCCTCAGGTGATGTTACTACCTCTGTCTTACAGCGTATCTCATGCCTGCTGGATGAGCCGTGATAAGGCAGGAATTGCCCAATTCTTCTTTAACGTGTTGCCAGTATTGCAGAAGGTCCTATAGGGAAGTTATGAGTCAGACTACATGGAGAGATTTCTTGCCTTTTTCTTGGGCGTCTTTTTTGGGTTCCACGTCTTCATCAGGTAGACTTGAGTCCCATCGAGATGGCAAAAGAAATGCACCTTTCTAGAAAAGTGAATGTAAAGTAGCACTTTCCTGATCATGTACATCGAAAGCCTCACCATGGCTCCTGATACCACAACATACCCAGCGCCAGCGGGTGGAAGTAGGAGAAAATGCCTGCTTTTCCCAGTAAATTACGCCAAGCATGAGAAGTCCATGTATACTCCGTGCAGCTCATCTCAAACGCATTTTGGGTGACTGTATTACCTTCTATCACTTCTGCTGGGAGGCTGTTCCATGTATACACCACCCTCTTAGTAAAGTAGAACTAGGTAGTTGTGATATCTTCCAGTAAATATTATTAATATGAATAGTCATTTCTTTCTATTGAAAGAGGGAAATATGTAAGTATAAGTAAAACATTAGCCATCGTGTCTCGATGTTCAAAATGCTGCAGACGTGCATTCTGGGTAATGACATGCGAATTAACATATCTTGTTGAATGCAATTAGAAGCTTGCACTGCGGAACCATACTGACGGTATGGACCATGTCATCATGCGCAGCCCCAGCTGTTTTATCTTTTTTAGGTGTCTTTATGAAAGTGATATTATGAGCCTTGCAAAACTGTCATGGGTGCTTTTTGGTGTGAAGGCAAGTGCGGATAAATGAGATTTAACACTTTTTGCTATTACCATAACTAAAAAAGTAATAGTTTGGCTTAAATGTGTAAGGCTCAGCGTTTCATATTGTTTCAGCTGCCTTCACAATTTCCTTTCACAAAGTAGGAGGCCGTTTCTCTGCAACTCCTCAGCTTCCCGGAACAAAGGAGTGCTTGCAGATGAAATAAAAATGAATATTTAATTTGAATCAAGATTTTCTCTAGCAAAAGGCTTTGTTAAAGTGAACAGGAGATGAACAGGTAATAACGTAGGTCCAGACTAACCATTGGGCACATAGGGCAAAATCCACAATAAGCCGGAACCTCTCCTACCTGTCGTTAAGGCCTCCCAGATGTAATAATATAGTGTGCTGTCGCATGCCTGTAATCTATGGGCCTCTGGCCTTTAAGTGGTGGGGCCCATTTTACTTCCAAGTTGGCCTCCCAGCAGAAATGGTAGTGGTTAATACAGTGAGAGACTTTAATGCATGGCTCCTGGGGTTGAGAGCCTTACTTCCAGTGAAGGGAAATCTTAATGCTTTAGGATATCAAGACATTTTGGACAATTTTATGCTTCTAACTTTGTGTGAACAGTTTGGGGAAGGCACTTTTCTGTTCCATCATTACTGTGCCCCAGCGCACAAAGCAAGCTCCATAAAGACACGGTTGGATAAGTTTGGGGTTGAAGGACTTGACCGTCCTCACAGAGCCCTGACCTCAACCCCATCGAACACCTTTGGGATGAACTGGAATGGAGATTGCGAACCGGGTGTCTCATCCAACATCAGTGCCTGACAAACGCTCTACTGGATGAATGGGCGCAAATTCTCACAAATCTTGTGGAAAGCCTTCCCAGAAGAGCAGAAGCTGTTATAGCTGCAAAGGGGGACCAACGACATATTAATGTCTACCTATTTAGAATGTAATGTCATACATTTTTATCTAAAATTTAGATAAATTTGTATCTAAATATTCTACCATAATTGTATACGACCCAGACCCATCATTTTATCAGGCATTCCTTCCTGCCCTGTCTTACTTACTCAGACACGGTTCAAAAAGGCATTTAGTAACCAAAGTTTGGAGTAGAAAAAAAAGTTTTCCTATGATAGCCCCCCAGGCTGTTGCAAGTTAAAAAAAAAAAAAAAAGGAGATGTACACAAAAAAATAAAAGGAGACAAAAAGAAATGTGAATTAATAATTCAGGATGCTTAGCTCGAGAGCTTTTTTGGTTATAACTTTTCAGCAGAACATTAAAAACAAAAAGAAATGGAAAATGCCAGTCTTTTTGCATGCTTCGGTATCACTACGTTTAAATGAGAAAAAAGGCTACGTTTTAGAACCAGGGGTCAGGGCTTTGAATGCAACGTTTTATTGAGTACATAATCATTTATTGTGTTCAGTTCTAATCTGAACATTCTGATGTGGATATTTCTACTCGTAAAGGGAATTGCTAATAAAAATACCCCATTTTCAGTTGATTTTGGTAGTGTTTATGCCAGGGGTCTCCAACCTTTTACATAATGAGAGCCACTTATCATTAATGAAGAAATCCGAGAGCTGTTGTGAAAAAGTATTTCAAAAAAATGGATTTTAGAGGTTTTAAAGATATATTGTGTTTTATTACTTTAGGTTTTCAGTTTATTTCTTTTTTTATTTGGGTGGGGGTGTTGATTGCATTAGAATAGATACAGCCTTGGTCATCTCTCTATATAAAGTGTGTTGGTGGCTGGAGGTGAGTTACCTGTTGCTTGCGAGATACCTCTTGGAGAGACTATTGTGAGGTTAGGTAGACTGCCTTAGCTACGGTCGTGAGATAGGCATACCCAGAAGCTCTCATGGTTTTTGCCCATGGTCATACCGTCTAGAGCTTACTCTTTCCTGTTCTACACATTGCTTTGGTTATATCTAATAATACAATTATATCCAATAGGCACTTTTGCTGCTAGTGTGTTATGGTTGATATCCCTGCTTCAATGCAGATGACTCAAGAGTGTCTTCCAATAATGACATGTTAGGGTTTCCATGAGAACCAGTATAAGAGCCGTTTGGGTAACGCATTTGGGGAGTCACAACATAGAAACCTTATGATGGGCGATGAAAAGGTTAATATTTAAAAAATCTCAGGATTCAGCTCATTGGCTGGGGATATATTGGCAAAAGTACAACTTTTGAACACGGGAAAATAAACGTTTATTTTCCTGAAAAAAATGGACATTTACAAAGTGCTGTGTATACATAGGTATTATGCTTGGAATAAAAGTACAGTTTATTTACTAAATAAACTCAATTTGCTTTTTTAAAACGTATTTTTTTTGTTGCAAATGGGACAAGGTGTGTATATGTTCAGAACATTTCAACTATACATGAGAACAGGATGTTGGCCTCGCCATTTTACCGAGAGGAGGAAAAGAAAAAACTATTTACTGGCCAGGCTCAAAGTGTAGGTAAACATTACGCTGTGATGGGGAGAACGTTAATAAGAATTACCGTATTTGCTCGATTATAAGACGACCCTGATTATAAGACGACCCCCCAAAATCTGAATATTAACTTAGGAAAAAAAAAAAAGCCTGAATATAAGACGACCCTAAAGGAAAAAAGTTTTACCAGTAAATGTTAATTCATGTAAACTATTTTTTTTAATAAAAGCTATGATTGAGAAAAATATTTTTTTTGTTTTTATTTCCTTGTATTTTCCAACCTGCCCCCAGTTACGCACATCTGCCCCCAGGCTTGCCACACCAATATGGCACTGTGGCCCATGATATGCCTTTTAACCCTCTATATGCCACTGTGCCCCATGGTATGCCTTTTGACCCCCTATGTGCCACTCTGCCTCCAGAAATGCCTTATACCCCTATATCCCATTCTGGCATTTAGGGGGTTAAAATGCATATTATGGGGCAGAGTGGCATATAGGGAGGTATAAGGCATTCCAGGAGGCAGAGTGGCATTAAGGGAGTTAAAAGGCATTATATAGAGCACTCTGCCTCCAGAAATGCCTTATACCCCTATATGCCACTCTGGCATTTAGGGGGTTAAAAGGCATATTATGGGGCAGAGTGGCATATAGGGAGGTATAAGGCATTTCAGGAGGCAGAGTGCTCTATTAAATGCCCCCTTAACGCCACTCTGCCTCCTGAAATGCCTTATACCTCCCTATATGCCACTCTGCCCCATAATATGCCTTTTAACCCCCTAAGTGCCAGAGTGGCATATAGGGGTGTAAGGCATTCCAGAAATGCCCTACACACACACACACACACACACACACACACACTTACTTACTTACCGGTGCTTCCAATTTCGTGCTGTATTGCCGGGGCAGCGGGTTGACGTCTCATTCCACGGCAGCCGGGAGGAGGTGGAGTTGGCAGCGGGGGTTTGTATGCGTCCGTCGCAAATACCTTCCCCGGCTGTCAGCGATCAGGAACTCTGGAACTCTGATCTCTGACAGTCGGGGAAGGTATTTGCGACGGACGCATACAAACCCCCGCTGCCAACTTCACCTCCGGAAGCACCGGTAAGTGCGTGCGTGCGTGCGTGCGGGGGGGGCGACGATAGGAGGATCCAGGTCCCCTGCAGCGGTGCGGGGGATCTGGATCTTAGTCTCCTAATCAGACCTCTATTTGAGGTCTGATTAGAAGACGACGCCGATTATAAGACGAGGGGTATTTTTCAGAGCATTTGCTCTGAAAAAAACCTCGTCTTATAATCGAGCAAATACGGTATTTACTGTTTGTTTGTTTTTTCTCCAGGCCTTCCCATCTCTACAATTGATGGATGGCCCAAAGTTTATTTGTCATCTTTACATGTTATGGATGCAGGCAGAGTGGTTGCTGTTAATTAAAACAGGTTTACTGAGACTGAATATAGCTGTGGAGCTGAAAGTGTTGGATGCTCAGAGCGTGCGCAGTGTTCACGGCAAGTGACACTCCAGAGACAGCAAAACCATAGAGTAGTCTCATATCCGCACAGCCCTATAGATCTTCCTTCCAGCTGACAGAGACCTTGGAGGTCCTAAAGGCTTACCTAACTTTTTTGGGCCAATAAAAGGTATCAACTTAAGCGAAAGACTTAAGGTGGGCCCAAGCTCTAGTCAAGCTACAGCTCTCAAAATGCTTAGCCAATTTCCTGTCTCTGGTCTAATCATTTGTTGCAGACCTGACATTTGTTGTACCTGACAATGAGGTATTGTTCCGGTCTGCACTTTGGATAATGCTTTAATACATCTCAGCTGTGGCTGTTTCCTGGTGTAAATCACAGGCTTCTCTAGCTGGAACCCAATATACATTCTTTCCTCCCTCAAATCAACTTTGGGGAATATTTGGCAAAATATAACACACGTGGTTGGGAGATCATTTCTCTGCCCCTGTAACTCATTTTTTCCAAGTCTCAGAGTGCATATAGCATTTAAACATATGGTTGTATATGTGAATATATATATATATATATATATATATATATTATGTAGCTAAAAAAACCTTTCAATCACACATATGCACCATGTGTAAAATATATTACTTGTATCTAGAACGATTTTCTTTGGTGTACTAGAACCTCCCAGTTAGAATAATATGATCAGTATAACCCTTCTTGGGAGGATTGTTGGGCATAGTAGTTGTCACCTCAGTCTAGTTTTCACACTTTTTGGTCTTCAAAAAAATGAAACACTTTCTTCAAGCCTCACATGATGCCCTTAGCTATTTAGAAATGTTGATACCTTTTAATACTCCTGACTTGTAGCACACCCTGATATTGTGCACGTGGTTTCGTGGCAAATATTCCCTGGGTAACAATAACACCCGAGTCATCTCCTGAATTAGTTAAATCTCCCGGTACCTTTGGCCGGAATGTCCCACTGTGATTCCGATACATTAGCTGTTTTGGAGAATCAGGAGAACCCAACGATATGAATCAGCTCACTGGAGGACAGCTCCCAAGTATACATTTTATTGATTCCATATTTCGCCTCTGAAATCATACAGCCTCACCTCGTTCCCTTATCCTAATCCAAGAGGTCGTTATTCAGCGTTCACAAAAAAGTTCAGAAAGCCTTTTTACGAAGCCTTCCAGCTTCTAGCCATAATAAAGAACCCTCCAGTGAAACCAGATCTCCTGCTGACTGCCAATTCTTACATTTTTCCATTTGGAAATGAAACCAGGAATTTCAGCTGGGAATACGTTGTTCATACATACAGACCTGCATATGCGATTTGTCACGGAGGTTTACATTTTAACAAGGCTCTTAGCTATTTTGGTAAAACTTAAACATTCATCTGAAGACACTGCCAGATAAATAAACACTCCATACTGGAGCAGTAGGCGCTAGACAGTATAGGAAATTAAAGTGATGTAAATTAATACAATGAAACAACATACTTCTTTATTCTTTAAAAGGGAAGGTTAGAAAATGTCTAGACCAGGGGAAGGCAATCTTCGGCTCTCCAGATGTTGTGAACTACATTTCCCTTGATGCTTTGCCAGCATTATTACTGTTAGAGCATTATGGGGGATGTAGTCCATAACGTCAGGAGAGCTGAAGATTGCCTACCCCTGGTCTAGACCATCAGTTTGAGATATATCTATATATAAATATATTGTTCAGTGTAGTGACCTATACGTTTGATACTTTTTGCCTTGATCACCTATGAATATGGCTTATATTGAGCTGGGTCATTTGTATAGGACATCATTAAAAGGGGTTAATTTCTACATGCAAGTCCCTTTAAATACAAAAAGAAAGATTATTCGTTTTCAACATAAAAAAATGATTGTCTAAAAAAAAAAACCAACAAACAAAGAATAAGAACAGAAAACCGTTAGAAGGCCTGTTTAATGCTTCACGGCATCATTTATTATGCTTGGCTGGAGTTCAGAACCCAAATACGTTTTTCATTCAAGTTCTAAATAATGTTTTTATTTCTTCTTTTCTTCTACAGGATTAAAACCTACACATTTTGAATTGTGCTGCTCAGAAATTATGTTGTTGGTTTTTTCTTTGTTTTTTTTTTAAAGCTTTAATGATAGATTACTTTTTTAAACCATACTTAGCTCCAAAATATCTCATTTGTGAGCAAACGAGGCAGACGACAGAACTGGACAGCAAGTTCCCTTATCTGTTCATTCTTGTCACTGTCGTATTCCGGACAAATGATTATAGCGATGATTACAATGTTTGCGATATGATCACTTGGCAAGGATATTATTATTCCCGTGTGGCAAGCCTTTGAAACGTGTACGGCTACTACTTAATGAGTAGGAAAGCTAACAGCGTCTTCATTGTACTGCGGGTAATAGATTGTTCAGACGCGTGCTTTCTTAATTCGCTGCTGTTTAACTCTAGGAGTCCCATTCTAGGTACATCGTACCATTTAGTTGTATAGTTAAGCATTTAAGATGTCTAAGTTATTTAAGAGTCCAAAGCAGAAAGGACGGGTGATTGTCAGAAGAGCAGCTGGTATCACTGTGTTCATAACTAGGTCTTTTGGGCTTATTTTTTTGACATCATATTCTAAATTACGTGGCCATATTTGAAACCGCACAAGTCTAGGTCATTAAGACAGCTTTTGAATCTGAAGCAGGATCTATGGCCAGACATATTAGAATTTTTGGCTGGCCTTGAGTTCAAATGTCACATCTTCCATTATTCCCTTACGTTTATCCATTGAAAGTAAACGGAATATTATTTAATGACGAAGATTAATAAAAGGATTCTAAAATTTCAGAGGAACAGATGGGTGCGGTGTTGTTTAACTAGTCGGGGGACATTAAAAGGTAACTCCCACCGATTGCTACCGTTGTGTATCGTCTTCTGTAACTGGATTTAGGCCAATGAGGAGAAGTACGACCCTGAGCTATATGTGAAACCAGAGTACCGTCTCAAAACTTCATTTTGCTATTTTTGCGACAATACGTGGTTTATGTTTGAGGCCACTTGAGGCATACATATTTACTCAATTAAGATGGACATTGCATCACGTGTGACAAAATCGGTTCCGTTTTCAGCTCTCTAAGAGGCTTTGAGGTTGCGGATCTAGATTCTCCTAATAGAGCAAGAATTCAGCGCATACCCAGAGAATACTTTTCGGGCATAAATGTTGGGGATTCCGTCACACTATATGACCGTATATTGCTTTTCCTGCCACTACTTGTTTGGCAAGTCCTGCCTAATTTTACATGGCTATATTCCTTACCAAGTGTCTATATACATGTATTCTTTTGACCCTCATAACCCTTCGAGTATGCAAATAGAATATATCACCATGATGTGATTGTTTGAGATCTCTAGGTAATAAAGGAGTAATTGCTTTCCAAGAAGGAACATTGATGGAACGCGGCTTTGAAAACAATACACGCTAGACGATACACTTCTTGTGCCGAGCAACATGAAGGACAATCATTAGCAAGAAATAATTGTCTACAATCCAGATACATGACCCCCTTTGTTCTGTTTCTGTCAATATTACACAAATGTGGTATCTAATTAATCAGGCAAAGTTTTTTTGATCTATTTAAAACTCTCTAGAGCATACGTTTTTCCCTTATGAGATTATAGGTGACCTTGTACTTTGTGCATAATAATAATTTATAGATGTGTAAACATTTTTAATGACAATTATATGTCCTGCTTAATGGAATTTAGTTAAAAATGGTGATGCAAGGCATGATTGTGCATCGTTAATATGGAATTAAGAGGCTACCACTGAGATGATCTGATAAACTCTCATCAAATACGCACATGGCTGCGAGTTAGCAATTTCTGGATAAACCAAGTATTATGTAAAATTACATTTCCGCAATATAAATTGCCAAATATTAATCTGCTGGGATCAAGAGAATCAATTAGGTAAATATTAAAGAAACAACATAACAAAAACATAACAAAGCGATTAAAATATGACAAATTGCATTCAATTTTATATAATTTTATGTGACATTATTCCTGTGACAGTTTGAATGTTTGCAGAGTTGTCATGCGCGTTCCAGTGCAGTTTCCCCCGCACAAGTTTTAAAAAAAGAAAAATAAAAAAAATCCAGTTTCAACTTTATTTAATAAAAGTAGAGATTAGATATAAGATTGTTCAATTCAATATTCTTGATGAGGGAAAACGGCTCCTTCTGGTTGAAAGGTACTGAAGAGAATGGTACATACACCAAATGAATTTATACAATATACACATACATAGCGTGAGTGTCCCATAAAACAAATCAGTATCTCATGCGGGGCCGGACTGTGGGTGACGAGGCTGTCTTGGTTTATTTCATGCCAATGGCTGCCAATGATGTAAGTACGGTTAGGCCACATGCTACGTTTTTATCCCCACGCACTATGTGGCATATCCAGCCAGTGGCCACATACTGTTGCACCCCATCTGCCACTGGAGTGTGGCAAATAGGGCCTTTATGGAGCAATGTTGGTAAGCAGCAAATTTGCTAGGTGTGCCGGATGGTCACCATCTTGATCTCATGTTCTAGGAAGCATCTTTGGGTCTGATGAAATCTGAGAATGTTGGCTAGCTAGTTGTGTGTGTTCACCCCTACAAGGCAGTTCCTGATTCCAGACCACCCTCATACCTCATCTTTTTTGCATTCAGATTCATTTAGGATCTTGACCCAAGGTACACAGGTCCAGAAAGGCTTTGTTTTTATGGTTTCTCCTGCAACATCACACCCAGGGCCGGAGTTGCAGTCACGAGACGGACCTGGCACTTTAAGGGTACATGCTCTCTACGTCTTTATGCTCACGTACCCTACAGCCAGGCATATCTAGCATTTCGCGGATGGCCAGTCCGAGTCTGAACCTATCTATCCTGCATGTCAGCTCATGCAGTTTTTTTACATAGTCTTCATTATACACATCTTCAGGAGAGGCGTGTAGGATGCAATTTGGTTTGTCTAAAAACATAAACCTTGTGCTTGCCTTTGTCATCTCTTCCTGGGCTTTTTGAAAATCTGGAAAACTATTTAATAATGTTCTTGGACTCTTTCTCTGCCTGCCAGTCGATCTATATTTGTATGCCATGTGACATTTTGCATTGGTGGAGAAGGAAATATCCTTTGTCTTTGCATGTGCTAAAAGCCATCATATGAAGAAATGGCGAGAAAAAGAAACATTTCATATCTCAGAACGTTATTCTGTTGTTTAAAATAACAGCAGGTAGAGTGTGAAATATGTAATTTTCAGCCAATTTCCGTAACTACCACTAAGATTTTCAACAAAACTATTTTCTGGCCATTTTTTTTTTTTTTTTTACCCGGTAAGTAAGTAGAACGTCACAAATAAGCCGTATTATTTGAAAATCCAATACATTACACACTGGGGAATTTTAGATTACTTTTAAGAGAGAGTCTTGCGCTTGGCATAAAACTCTATTGATTTGGTGAATAGAAATTTGCCAGTAATACCAGTTTTAACTTCTGTGATTACCAAATCCTCTAGATGGAAATTTATTATGTTTTACATCTCAATGTGAACTAAACACCTGCTTGGGAAACTCACTGCAATACTCTTGAAAACACTTGAAAAAAAAAACCTCAAAAAACCTCTGGTCTTCAAATGAAAGAAATGTTATTGTGCGGGTGACCTTTCAAAGTCGAATGCCACCCTCCTTCAAGACCTTTCATTTTGAACGAGTGTCTTGTTTTTATACTATTTAGAAGTGGTAATTGATTTCTTAATAGGATACCACATTATCCATGAAAAGATATTTCTCGTGAAAAAGGCACACCCTTGACTCTCGGTCTTAGTTCAAAACATAATTTAACGATATAAATAATATGAACATGAAAGAAACAGGATGTTTGTGTCTCCTAGCGCTGATGGTCTTAGAATTGTCTTATATCAGAAAGAATGGTATAAAATAAAAAAATGGTATCAATATTTCAAGATATACAGATGTGGTTTTGATGTGATACAGGCTTTTGTCTGGGGAACTACAGACGTCGGGATGTTACTATGTTGGATACTGTCATGCATACTAAGTTGTCCAAGGTTCAAGAGGAGAACAGAGTAGAGGAGTAAAAATTAAAATATACACAATATGCTATGAAATGCACAATTCTGCTTTTGTATTAAGTCTCTAAAAATAATTATAATAAGCAAACAGAATGGCCAATTTGTGTGGTAGAGTTAATACCAGAAATGTTGTAGGTAACAGATCAAGGGTAGCTTAGAAGCTATTGGTTTCACGTGATTCAGTCAACATTTTTTCATAGATTCTTTCCTTCAAGCCACTGTTTTAGTACCACCACTCCTTGGATGACACAACCACACCAAATACTCTGCTGAACTGTGTTTTTTTTTTTAAGGATCCAACCATTCATCTCAGGTTCTAGTAATGGAACCAGACCTCATGGTTGAATGTAAGGGACACTGGACAAATTCCTCATTAGCACCCAGAAGAGACATTGATACAGGATGGCTGAAGGAGCAGAAGTCTTTAGTCTGTTGAGGAAACTGAGACCTGAGTCTAGGATAATTCAACAGGTAGAGAGGAAAGATTACAGTAATTTGTGTGAGGGAGCTTGTGTATAGTCTATTTACAGGGGTGTATTGGTGTCTATTCATATATGGGTAGGTTTACTGATTTAATATGCATTATATGGGGCCAGGTCAGCCCTTGTAGGAGAAACTCAAAGAAAAACACCAGTGATAATTGAACGACATAGGAGAATTGTCCAAATGTACTGCAAACTTGTCTTTAAGTGAAGAGGAAACACTCTAGCCAATGTTTTTCTACAGGCTAGACGCAGCGATCACAGGTAGGAATCTGCCGTCCCAATATTAAAAAAAATAATACTTATTTTATCTCTCTCATTTTCTCTCCAGAACATAATGCCAACAGAAGAAAAAAATAAATTTAGTAATAACATGTCCATGTAAAATACTAACATTAAGGCTATAGGGTACCTGTCGCAAACCGTACAATCAGACAAAAGAAAACTGGGGGGAAATGTAAATCTCATACAATAGCATTTTACACTGAGCTAATTATTCATATTGGTAGCAGAAGTTAAAATCTATAATTTCCACGCTGTTGAAAGCAATTCCTCTGACTTCAGGACCTACGGCACACCGCCAGGATGCATTGCCGTTTCTCATATATCGTCAGATTAACAAATATTGCTTGAGTTCTGTTTGTTTAGGTGCAGTCATTTTCCTTTAACCCTGCCAGTCTCTGAGAAACCGGATTGCAATTCAAACTTAATTTTTTATGATCCTTTCTTCTTACTACCATTGGTGCAACAAGTCGAAGACCAGGGCCACTGTGATTCCTCATTGGACTCATGGTGAGGTTTAGTTAAAAATATACATTATTTTATCACACTAAATGTAGGTCTGTCTCAATCTCTCCATAGAAATGTTCAAAGTTTCAGTCTTCGCTCTGTGTGAAAGAGTCTACAAGGATTGTTTTCTAGTTACAAAGCACAGTAGCGTAACAAATAGTGCTAAAACTAAATTTACTGAAGATTGAGTTGAGCCAAGCTTCAGCAAATTGGCTTCCAGTTTGTGTATTTCGTAATGTTAATCACACTCCAGGCTAGCACTAACTCAGTTTAAGAGTTCTGTAGATCAGTCAAGATGAAAAGAAGCTCCTGTTTGGAAAAAAATCAACGGAAATCCACAAATCATGCACATTCTCGCAAACCCTGCGATCATCTCAAGTTGAGCAGCTTGACTGCCAACACTACAGCCTCAATAGCTGACTTCAAACTCAGAAGCACCCAAGTCACATTCTACACCAGCTGTACAGATGAGTGTCTATTCATGTTTGTATTATATCCTTAAATACGTCACTTCTGCAGAACTAGTAAATTATTTGGTTTTCTGTGGCCCTTTATCCGCCTTCTAAGAGGAATAGTTACCATTGAAACCCGTGTGTGTGTTCTTAAACGGTGGCTTTGTGGCTCTCCTTGTGCAGGACTGTCTCAAATGATTTATTAGAGGGAGGTGCTGTCCCTAGTGGCGATATTGTGCAACACCCACAGACACCTTTTGGTTGTTATGTCAAACTGGTTTTGTGGCTGCCTTTGCGACGGTGTTTAAAGTGGTTGTCCAGATGTGTTTCCCATTTACGCACTCTACAGACATGTGAATAAACATATACCCCAGAAGCAGATTGTTTTATTTCCTTATATAATACACCAGATATTGAATTGCATATTTTTAATCTGGACTTCAATTTACAAAACACGAATATTATATATTATTAATAACAGATTGATTCTACTATAGAAGATTCAGGACATATTTAATCTTAAGGATTAAAACCAGATTGCGGGATGCACCCGTCCTTTTTAATGATCTCATCCATGGATTTTATCCGTGAACTGTTTGACAGATTAGTTGGGAACTCTTCTGTCTTTAACCCTTTTCTACCCCCACCCGCCTGGCATTTTACATAGTTAAAACTATAGATAAGCAATAAACAGGTGTAATATTTACCGCATAGCACCCCACCACACCGAAAAAACCCCCAACATTTTAACATTTCTATATAAATCTTATTCATATATAGGACCAGGGCCAGATGGCGTTGACAAGGCTGCTCTGGCACTGTAACTTCCGCCAGGGCTTCTATGACTGAGCACCGGAAGGTCACATCACACTGGTGCTCTCAGCGGAGGTTGTCTGTTCACATCCCGCAAACGTTCACTGGCTGCCAGAGAGGAGGATACAGGTCTCCTGCAGCGCTGCGGGGAATCCTCCTCTCTGGCAGCCAGTGAACATCTGCGGGATGTGAACAGACAACCTCCGCTACTGCCGGCATTTCCTCTGGGGCTTCTATGACTGAGCACCGGAAGATGATGCGACGCACAGGTGTCCACCGGCTGCCAGGGAGGTGGATCCACGTCCCCTGCAAAGCTTCAGAGGATCTGGATCTTAGTCTTGTAGTCAGACCTCTATTATAAGACGACCTAGAATATAAGACGATGGTTATTTTTCAAGCAAATACGGTAGTAATATTGCGTTCTATAACAATAAATATAACAAAAATTTATAGGAAGATATGTTTATAAATCAGTTAATGTAAATGAAATGTGATTGTGCTCTGAATCTCAAACATGCATGAACTCACCTACAAGACCTTCACAATTGTTTGCCATTGATATTTGCAGGGAAGTGACGGTGGCCCATGTAGAAGACAGCTAACAGTGTCCTCCTTATCAAATCTCAAGCCATGATTGTGCTCTTTTGAGTCATCTAAAGGTATTCTTTCTTTACAAAGTTCCAAAATTTTTCATTTAAATAGTGTTTCTCTCCAAGATTGAACATTGTCAAGAATAGTTAATTTTCTTTTTTCATGCATGGCGAGCAAGCATCTTCCAACTTTTATACACTGCCATATATGACCAATCTTTACTTTAAACATTGTCGTTTCTTTTTATATCTTAGTTGATTATATCTTCATGGATTCTAGAAAACGTGTACTCTTATATATCTCTTTCCAAAATGAACACAATTGTATAGCAATGCTCCAGAAATGTTTTATTTTTTTTTTTATTTGCGGTAGGCTTAAATGTAGCTGCTCATAATAATTCTAATCCATTGTGCTGTTCACTCAAGTGAGAAATATAGAGTTAGAACCTCCGCTGAATGTTCCTTTTTGGCGTGCAAATGTTCCTTTGAAAGGGATTTAGTAATATCTCTATTTAAAGCATTAGAGACATTGCTACAAAATGTCTGGTTCATACCCTACTTGCCATCTGTTGTAAGCTTTATGAATATACAGTTTTTACACATCTTATATAATCAAGATTTGACTTGAGAGTAAAAATTTAATTTTACTAACTAAATACCGGTAATACGTTCCATATCGTTTTGTTGTTTGCTTTCATATCAGACTGCTTCTTGAACTTGAGGACGGTTTTGGGATTTGTCATATACCTCAGCTGAAGTTACCGTCTCCTTCTTGTCATTTTCCTTAACAAATAATTGATAAAATATATATATTCATATCCTTTGGATGTTAAAATATTATCATGCATATCTTGTTCCACCTCAGCTGGTAGAAAGACCTATACCCATACATCTTCCTAATTATGAATGCTTTCAACTTAGCATATTGTATAAGCACGTTGTACGAGATCTATAGGTGGACCCAAGATCAGACTGGGCATGACGAGATGGCCCTGACACTTTGAGTCCAGTTGATGTTAGTGTGTCCAACAGCTGGATAAAGCATAGCCAGCCGGTGGCTGCACAAATACAGCATCCTATCTGCCACATTTGACCGGTGGGCCAGATGGCCAGCCTGGGCCTGTGTGGACCTCTGGCCTGGTCCATCATGATATAATATCGTATTTCAGGAGCCAAATAATGTCTGGTAGAGCCATAAGAAAAGAGTGTCTAATTTTGTATCCCCTCTTGGTGATGGCCAATGGTCATATGAATCATTCAAAGCAATTACAATTGGGATTATTGTCATGCAGGGCAACAAGATCAAGTATTTTTGTTACTACTTGCCCTACAAATTAAAAATACTTTCACTAGTACATCAATGGTCATACATCATCAATCATTCTGCATACTGTCTATTTCAATAACAAGAAGAAAACTCCTAGTTACATGAATGATTCTGAAATCTGTCACCAAGCAATGCCATTTACATTCAACGTAGCCATGACTTTATCTTTAGGCGCCAGTATACCGGGGACGTTTTGGACCTCACACGAGTCATTAATGTTTGGATTTAGCTTCATGCTGTTCCAGTGTGAAGTTCTGCTTTTTATACGCCCCATTGATCTGTTTGTTTGAAAGTTGATGTCAAGATGCACGGCGCAGTTATAACAACCCTGTTTGCAGAAATGACTATTCTAGACGTGATTTATGAAATCTAAACACTGACTAAATGGTTCTGCTGGCTGTCTGAGCACAATACTCTTTCTTTTTTTCCTTTCCTTTCACCCCCCCATGAAAATCTGTCCTTTTACCACTCATCCACTGAAGACATTTGTCTGCGGAGAAAATAGACTCTGACAGCAAAGGTCATTGCAACCAATTGTAAGTCTCGGAATACAAATGTGCCTTTTAACTGTTGGCTTCACAAACACTGACCGTGTCCCATTATTGGTAAATCCTTGAAAAGCCTCTAATGTGTCTTCATTTTCGAAAACAAGTGCCTTGAAGGTTGCCATGAAAAAAAAAACGTAAGCTGCTACATTTGGAAGAAATCTAAAAAAAAAAAAAATGGCATTCTGCTAGAGATTAAAAGATAATAACACTTCTATTAGAATGTGCGAGCTACGCTGTATTGATCTCATCAGGGAGGCCACTGCAGGTCTGATAAGAACGGAACAGTTTTAGAATTAATAGCAGAGGTTTTTATTATGGCACATTGGGCTGCTCATTCAAAACGCATCTTTTTTCGATATTTACGGTCCTTATTGGTAGCCGTTATTAAGTACGAGTGTGTCCGGCCTGCTGCGTTAAAGCACAAAGTCATTCTTCAAAAGTAAATCTTATCTAAACTATGCACACAAAACCAATTACATTTTAATTTACATTTTAATTTTCACGTTCTATCCCCCCCCCCAACACACAACTGCCAGCCTTGTCTTTCTCCTGGATTAACTAGCAAAGACAGGCAAGTTAGATTTTCCATTTGCATGTTTGCTTCCTTGGTGCTTCCTTGCTATATTGATGAATGTACGGGCGAGAGGTGCATGGTTGATGGACTGAGAAATGTTGGCCCGCCAAAACAATTACACATAAATGTTCTATCGCCTGCTGAGACATGGAGACAAATTATGCAAATGCCAATCATATATCATTTTTTATCCAAAACTAAACTACATATAGTTTATATATGAGATTAAAACAATTAAACACAGTTGAAAAATATGTTTTATATTTCAAAAAGTTACTGTAAATCCTCTTAACAAATGATATATAGAAGCTGTTTTTTTTGAAAATAAGAATAATAATATTGGATACCAGTGATATGTAACATAATTGTATTTATTGTGGAAGAAAACATCGTTGTCATGTAATCAGGAAGCCTATGAGGTCCAAACTTGTTCCAAGTTTATTAATTGCATAGAATTAGCTCCTGCTTACCTTTTGGTGACTCATTTCTTAAAATGTCGCCGCCTTTTTTTAAGGAGTGAACCGTATTGTATTAAACAATATTCTAATTCTGTTTTATTTATATGGCGCCAACAATTTGCGCGGCGCTTCTTACAGTCCATACATTCAAAGGGTCTGATGGAACTAGAATTAGGTGAAGAGGGTACTGCTCACAAGCTTACAACAATATCCCAGTTGTATTAGAAGCCAATGAATTTGCAACTGTTGCAGGTTTGATTGTATTCTACAGATAAGATGGTTAGCGGCGCCTCACGGAACCAGTGCACAGCTTGCAATTACAGTTCGTTATTGGAAAACGTACAAGCCCCATGCAACGTATCATTGCTTCATTTGACATAAAAGGGGATTTTGGAAGGCTTACAATGATCGCTTTTGCCGCCAAAATCATTACCTCTTGTCCACAGTCTATCCTATTACTTATTGCCCAGTCACTTTAAAAGCCAGACACAAGTTGGTCACTGTGGATTAAACAATTACATGCTCCCCTGCTAGCAAATCACGCTACGTTTCACTGACGTTGACTTAAAGACATAGGAGAGGTTAAGAGCATACTTATTAACCAGGCGACATATGCCAACAATTCTTTAACTAAAACCTCTGTTAAGCAACCAGGAGTAAAGCCCTTAAAGTGCTTATGTTCTATGAAGCGCATCAAGAACATTACAATTACAATAACGTGCATATCCACAGAACCAGGACAGGAGGTTATCTGAGGGTTTCTGTCGAAAATAAAATAAATGTCCACACAAGGTCATCGCTGTCCATGGCAAGGCAGGTCAAATGTATGTGATGTTTAGTAAATGTCTGACCTACACCCGGGGCTTGCCACCATAAATTGGCAAGACACTGTTGTATCAATTTCATAATTAGAATTTGATTTGTGCTCATCAGACTCCTGAGATATATATATAGATTGATTGGTGTGGATTTTGCGTGTGTTTTATTTAATTTCTTTGAAAGAAATGCCCTTCATGGGGCTACATATAAGACCTGTTAGTTTATATATTTCACATAACCCATGCACAATCCATTGCCCACCACAATTCCTTATGTCACCACGGATAGGAAACTCTGTAAGAAACATATATTAGAACATACAAATTGTCCATATTGGTGGTTGATTTGGAGCCACCAGAAATACCCAGAATGACTTCCACTTACTACAGATTTTGACAAGCAGAGATGAAAAAATCAATAAGAATTTGGTTGAGACCCTATGTTAAAGACAAGCTGTTTTGGATAATCTTTCCGTCATATGCACAGGAACTAATAATTCCATTGACTTCAGCTGCTCTCCTTTATTTACCTCCACATTCCACCATTTGTGAAGAAGTTATCAAAGTAGTATATATAGTCAAGGCTTTAATCACGTGTCAACAAACATTTAAGTTTATGAAATACACTTATGTGCTAATACATTGTAGCATTTAGGTCTTATTTCAAGTGCTGACATCGATCAGTTGCCATATTGTTATGCAAACCCCATATGATTTGCAACCTTTGCATTAAATTGTGCGGAATAAATTAAGAGGACTAGAAGAGTGCGACTCATTAATCCCTCTGTTCGTACAGCCGGAGAAATCAGCAGCTGAGAAGGTCTCTAGCCTCTGCCCAATTAACCAACATCTGATTAACGTGTACAATTCTGTATCACACTTAAAACACCTTGTTCAGCATCTTTAATGCTCGCCTCACAATTAGAATTATTTTTTTTCTTTTTTTATAACAAATATAAGTGTTCCAAAACAAAACATGTACGATGCTTGTCATTGAGGTTAATCTAAAGGAAATCAGCACCGACATGGATATGCTAATATGTTTATACGTAACTCCATTCAGTGACACAACCCCTATAAGTTGGGTAATTGATAGGGATAAGAAATGCAGGTTTTGTAAAATATTGGTTTATAGTAGAGTGTTTTGTGGATTAGTGTATTCTGTACTAGTTTTCTAATTGATAAGTAATGTCAGAGGTTGCATCCTACGCTAATGCAGAAGTGAAAAAACGCACAAGCTCATTGCCACCAAGCATCCCGAGTCTTTCCCTTGCCTTATTGCTCCTGAAGCAGCGTCCTCCCTTGTCCCAAAAAGATTATAGTCCTTTACCAGCCTTTCAAGAGTAAGAAAGAAATGTGGTTGTGGCTTTCTCAGGACACCTCGTCAGGGCTATTGCCCTTCGAGCTGGTCCAAAATTCTTTAGACCTGGCAGGTTTGACTTGGACCGGCCCACTAGCGGAGGCAGAAGTGTAGTGGGTCAGTTCTTCAACCTGCAGTAATATTGAGGCTGCATGCGGATTGTGGGAGCAGTGGTAAAGAAGGGTAATGTTATGTCAAGTGGGAAGTGGGAAAGAGTGAGGTGTAATTGGTTGGTGTGATGAGAGGTAGATGTGGTGAGAGTGAGTTGTGATGTGTGAGAGGAGAGTTGGGAGTAATACATAATATGTGATACATGGGAGGGAGGGAGGTATTGTGTGTGTGATAGGTAAGCAGTGATGAGAGTGATGTCTGATATGTGTGATAGTAGTGATGCATGAAATGTGGTAGGTGTGATGGAGGTGAAGTTTAGTGATGAGTGATGCTGTTTTGATGAGTGTCTCTTATGGTTAGTGTGTGTGTTGTAGTGAGTACTTTACCAACCCACCCCCTCTGTAGGTAAAGTCTTTACCTGCCTCCTGGCCCAGAAGGTGCCAGCTCTCCCTTGAACCCCTGTTATGACATTATAATCTGGTATTCACAAAGGTTGATGCTGGTAAAGATGACCTTTTTTAATCTCCAAAAAAGGAATATATTGAGATATTTCTCCAGTATTTCTGGCAAACTTTTGTCCTTCCATGTGTAATTTTCTAAAAAAAATAAATAAGTCTAGCAAAAAAAGAAACCACAAAGAAGTCACAAAGTCAATAAGATACAAAGAACTACATTATCTGTTTCAGAATGTTCTTCATTTTTCTGAAAGCACTCATGGCAATTACACATGTTAAGTTGAACAAGTGAATTTTAAATATACTCGAGAAACTGATAAAATGTTTCATTTTAATGAAATTCGCCAAAGAAAGTGTCTTTTTTAATGTCACCCTTAATTGCTTCAGCTCGAATAGTCTAGTCTAAGGTAAGTCATTATCCTTTAACGGTTACCAACCATTAGGGATACTGTCACTGTCCGGGCTCTAAATAAAATAGACTGTGTGTCATGAGATTCAAAAATTTGCACTATGGCTGTTCTATTTATTACTCAAATTGTAGATTTCAGATGTTGGTAGGTAAGGTATGAATCACAATCTAAAGTAGGATATAACAGTTAAAACGCCAAAGGTTTGTTTTAAAATATTTATATATTTGTGAAAATGAATCAGTTTGCCATATGCCATACATTTATAATAATACCTTATTTATGAAGCTTCTATAAAAGAACATGCATTGTTCAGCTTTTTCATTTTCATTGCATATGTGCATCGTATGAGTTTAAGGAGCTTGTATGTTAAAGGGTCACTGGTCTGCAAGAATAAGTGGCTTAACGCTAGCAAAGCAAAGCTTGGGTGCCTCTCGTTGTAAAATACATAATAAAATTCAGTGCAGTGATGCGAGTCTAGAGCGGGACTTTAGGCTATTTATGGACATTGTCTCCAGGAATGATGGAGGATCAAACTCTTGGGGAACAAGAGATGATGGACAAGATCCCAATGTGGAATGTGATGGAATCTTGATGAGTTTAAGTTGGATGCTTGGATTATTTTGGCATTAGGAGACATATAAACTGGAACCAGGACAAAAATTATCTTAACTTCTAACACTTCATGTATGAGGACTTTTTTTTACTTTCCCAGGTGAGCAGGACTAAGTTCAGTGCCTTTGTGTACAGGAAACAGACCAGGTTGTGGCTTGGCTTGAGGCTTACTTTATGTTGGTGCTTTGCTCTTAATCTACAGTCTGCTGTTTTGTAATTAAATTAGGGTATCAAAATGAAAATAAATAATCAATATTGCCAACACGAAATCTCATAAGAAATGCATTAGACGTGATCAGGCTCACCGATACTGGAGCCAGTTCTAGTAGAATTCCTTCTCTGGGACCAGTTTGGAAAATTCCTCCTTATGGCTGGCTGCCACATAGATCAACGGCTGGCCACAGGTTCTCCTAAAGTAAATTGAACCCTTGTGTTTGGAGCAATGAGAAGGAGTACACACAGTGGTTTATGAGTAGGGTGTAATTATTTAACCTCCTTAACAGCACTGATCTTCTTGGGCTGGTTTTATTTCCAGCCGAACCCAGGACATGATTAAGGTCCACTTGAAGAAGAGGTCTCCAGAAATGACTGTTTAATTTGTAGAGCACAGGAAATCCAGTGTAGACATATGTCCAACACACCTCGCATGGTGCACACATTTCGTGTTTAGATAAGACAAATAGCAGTAGAGGAGTTTCCTGTGTTTGATTATCGTAACTAAATACTGCTGCTAGGGAACGAACTCGACTTGAAACATTGTTTATGAAACAAAAAAGGGAAAAGATGGCAAATGGAATCCCTTACTACTCAAGACTTGTAAACGCAAAACATAGATAAAAGCAACACCATATGAGTGCACTAGAAGATAAAACTGTCAGATACTCATCCTAAAGAAAGGCAAAAAATGTATTCGGACATCTGGTTCTCACTGGTGGCCTACTTATATTTGCACATTTGCTGGTCTGTAAAAGAAATGCTCAATGGCGTGTTTCAAAACACCACCGAGATTACTCTAAATTTAGAGGATCTGCTTATATACACAAAAGTGCAGATACTTTTTGACAGCCAGACAAGCCTCTGGAGAAACAGACGGAACACTGTGTAATCAATATTTCTTTTTATCAAAGCATGTTTGCCTTATGTTATCCAAATACTACTGCACTGCTTTGCTTTACAAAGCTCCTGGGATTTGAACCCTTTTGTATTTATAGGAAAAAAAATGATTAAGGGAAAAAAGGAAGAAAATAATAGTTATATTAGGATTAAAATACAGTAGAGATGGTTGCGATTGTATCACACGCCTCGGCAGACTGGCGAGATTCCAATAACAGAGGCCGCTGTTGAAGGCCACGTGTCCCAAGTATTGTTCCCGAGGCTACTACTCTTGCCAAGGGAGTGCTATAATTTATTGCCCTGTCTCAGGACACTAGATTTTCCTTATGTGGCTTACTCCAAGAAGCATTACAGTGACCAACAGGTAGACTTTGTAATTATGTCACCTCTATCCAAATGATATCAGCAAAGTCGACGACAAGATGTCTACGGACCTTATCTCTACTGTTCATGTATTGAGACGGTATAGCGCCGTGTGTCCAAAACATATGTTTGGTAGTGTCATGCCACGGCATGAGTAACTGGAGCTTGGCACTAAATGGGTTAAGGGATTTGACTGATGCTAAGTCCAGTAACATTTGTTCACACCTTTCCTTTTGGAGTCAGAACCCAAAATACAACTTGATTACCCCATGCTGGGTATTTTCACCTGGGACAGGAAGGTATGCCTGTGGAAGAGTGAAGGCCCAGACATCCTGGCTACATCTCCCTGGGGTGTGGAGACAGGGTATCAATAGACACAGGGTAAAATTATTAAATGTATAATGTCCAAAATATGATGAGTACATAACCTTTGGGCCCTATTGTACATTGCATCCTTATGCCTGTGATGTGCTGGTTTCAGGGAGACCAAACACGCCATGCAGGCATGACCATAACAAGTGTTATGCGAACGTGTCCTTGTGCCAACTGATACAGGTGTGGAGTTTGGTATGAAAATGATCACTAGGACCAGAGAATTATGATGATCCTGGTGTCATAATTATGCCAAGCTCGGCCGGCGTCATATTACATATTTTGTGATCCCAGACCAAAGTTGAGAAGATATAACCCCGCCTTCAGAAGGTCATAGTTCTGAACCCCCTACTCCAATCCCCTTGCTCAGGTAACAGGAAAAGGGCGGTCTTGGGGGGGGATAAAAAGGTGGGCAATGGGTAATGGAAAGAGAGCCTGTTTTTACCATCACAGAGACAACATCAAGGCTCCAAGGAAGTATGGTATGATACTCTGTTTTATTCCTTTTATTTTACACTGTTTTGTACTATCTAAGTCTATGTCTCTTTTTACATGCATTTTTGTATAACAGCACTGTGACCCATTTTATGCTCAGATTAAACATTTTTAATCAGTTCTGTCTTTGTTCTCTAATCGAATTCAGCCTAGAGATAGCCTTTTGTATACATATAGATATGTCACGTTACTAAGTGGTTAACTATATAGATATCAGTTTGGGGATTGTGTAGTTATCGCAGTCTAATTGTTTTTGGGTAACCTAAGACGCCCAGTTTTAAAGTTCTTGGTGGTGGCAGCGTGTTTTACACTGGGAGTTTTGGGGTGACTGGTTGGGGTTGGTGGTGGTTGCTTGGTGCCCTGCGGGGAAAGTGACCAAACGCGCCGGAAGTCTGGTTGGCGTTTGACCCTTGTTACGCCCGTACTCCCACGTCGCGGCTCGGCCGATAGCCCTGTCCGTGACAGGTAGGATAGGTAAAGAACAAGCAAACAACCATAAATTGTATATTCCTAGAGAAGCCAAATGGACGTTCCAATGTCATGAAATCTGAGCTTTAGACTGCAACAGCAAGTTATGAATAAGACAAATAAGGTAGAATTTGATTCCTTGTGTTCCTTCTTTTCCATTTCTTTATTTTTTAGGAAAAGTAATTAAGGTAATGTAAATTCTATACAATGCCCATTTAACTAAATTACAAATAATCAGAAGCTTTTATCTTCTGCATTCCATCACTTAGAAGAAAGCAATGGATTCCTCTATCTTCTTATCCTCCGAAATAGGGATTTTCTGCATTCTCAATAATATATATGTGAGCTGAGATATATCATTTTATTTATAACCCCACGTCAGCTTTTATTTGTATCTAACAGCTGAAAATGAGACTCCGCAGAATATGCCAAGAGATCTTCCCAACAGAAGGAACACTTATTTTGGCCTGACAACACAGCAGGCTTCATTAGGCTACACACCTCCCTAGTGACAAGTTTGGGTAAATCTGATGCCAACATATTTATGCTTGTAAAAAAAAATAAAAAAAAAAATCAGCATTTATGCCTTCGTGACTAGGTAATTTTTACCTGATACTATTGACATGACCAATATCAACAGTAGGAAAAAAAAAAGCTAAAAGCTGTATGTATTTATCAGATTTCATACATTTTAATATATCGGGTACAGTAATTGAGTATTACAGCGCACCGCAAGCAATTAGCTTCACGTTAAACTATACAGAAAATCAGTTGCCTGAAGAAGTGGTTTATATTAAGAAAATGAAATAGCTCTTGTTTATTGCTGGGAAAAATACTTTTTTTTATATATTTTATATATATTTAATTATGTTAGCATCAAATTAAAATTTCTGATACTCGACATGAAAATAGATTTAGAATTGAGAGATAATTTGTAACAGTATGATGGAGGAATTCATGAGGGGGTATACCAAGACTCGTAGAAAAGTTATTATTACCCAGCTTGCTCTTGGTGCATAATACACTAATAAAATCCCATTGGTCACATCTTAATTGCATTTTCAGGTTACGTCTCTCCTTAACCCTCCTCTCTATTTCTCATGGTAAATACACAATGAAGCTCTTTTCCCTAGGAATCTTACAAATCAATTCTTACTTTCCTTGTATTATTAAGTAGGGTCATCTAATTCCATTCTTATTTTTCTCTGATGAATCTTTATCTTTTCCTTTTATTACAGTTACATAATATATTGCAAAAGTCAAGGAATCAAAGCCTGCTAGCTCCTTTTTATTTCCAATAATTTATTGAAATATCTGAAAAAAATGGATAAAGTGTTGGTCCAAGAGAAAATGGTGTTTTTTTTGTCAAATATGATAACTTTTAGAATAATATAATAATAATAATAATAATGCAGTCACATAGGCTTTCGGGATACCAGAGATTTCTTCTTTAGATGGAATCAATTAAAGTAAAATATTTTTGACATTCTAGTATGAGAATGACATTGTTCTTAAGATAGCAGCCACTTTGTAATGAGTGCATTAGGCTTTATCCATGGTCTTTTCCAGAAGGCATAAAAGACAGCACTTTGTCACTGGATGGCCAACAAAGGCAAAGAAAATAATAAAAAAAGGTTTATTTATATATATATATATATATATATATATATATATATATATATTTAATTTCATCTCGTCAGAGATGTGCCTACAGTCCATATGATTATCCACTCTTAGTTTACATGCCCAACCTTGTCTTGGAATCGTTATAAAAACCTGCACTACGTCTACTGATCTTTTGGCTTGTTGTACCATTTATGAAACATGCCAAAATGTTTGACCTCGCTGACACTGATTACACTTTCCTTAGGCAGCCCTGTTTAGATGAAATTAATGATGTTTTAGAAGAATAAGGTTCAACAGAGATAATATAAGGTTACGCATTTGCACACTAGATATCAAAACTTAGCGTACTTTTTTCGGATAAAGTCTCTGCCCCAATATATTAAAAATACTTAGCAACTGTTTTGTCTTCTCTTCTACTGTTGGTTGGTGTGAATCATGCTTAAAACCCATTTACTAACATAATACACAATACTGAAGACATCCAGACAGAAGAACCCGAGTTCTAAATATGATGGATAAAGGAAAATACAAGCAGAAGCATCTTACTTGTGATAAATAGTCATAACCTGTGAAATAAGACACCTATCTTTGTTGGACCTACAAAATATCCTTGACTACCAGTTTGACCAGTATAGCTTCATGTGGCGTTTGTCCTAAAAAGCGTACGTTTTTGTGCCTATAACAGATACGTAATGTTTTTTTTTTCACATTTCAACCATGAAACGGAGAGTCATAAACAACTTCATGGGGATCTTTTTCAGAAGCTCTTGCGCCATCACAAAACCATAAAAACTGTTAGAAGAAAAAGATGATGCATCAAAAGGAGGTTGTTAATGCTCACCAGATAACTCCTCGCCCGATAAGTGCCACAGCGTGAACACTTCAAAGTCACCCGATTCCTATTGCTTGCTCTGTTTACAGGCATAAGAGGCGCACGAGAAAATGGTAAGCTGCGGTTTTGTTCTGCATGAAAAATGCACAAGGAGCATGAGTACAAAAAAGAATGAAAGTACAGTAATTCCCACTAGTAGCATTAAGAGCCGCATCCATAACAGAATTAACATTAATTGTAAGTGGGTCACAAGATGCATCTGCGGAACGTTATGTTCACTGACACATTTGACTCGGTTCTAAAATGCACAGTAAGCAAGACTTTTTCCCACTGGTGATATAGACCAAGATTAGCACAGTTACTTAGGCACCACACGAAGAAGAAGAAGAAGAAAATCTGTTCTTCCGCGTCCTCGCTAGCGAACAGATAGAAGAATTCGACCCTATGAAATTTTTAAAGGGGCTGCCTCGGCCCGCGATGTCATAGTGACTGATAGATCGTCACAAAGTGGCTGGCCAAGTAACATTTAAACATTTATAAGTCGGTCAATGGAGTTTAAAAGCATTCTGACATGAATTTAGCTATGCCCGACGTGGACCAAAAATGTCAATTTCCAATTGATCACGTCTAGCCGATTCTGTTTAGAAGAGCGTTTACAGCATGTATTTAAATATAACATGATATTACAGAGCTGGATGTCAGAAGTCTAACTGTATTGTGTTTTCCTTCCACAAACATCTCAATTTTATTCTTTGTTTAAAAAAAAAATCATTATTTATCTGATTCACCAACGTATTTTTATTTCCCCAGGACCCTGCATGTGTTCATAGAACGCCATTTATCTTATAACAAAACAAGACTACCCATTATCGATCATTAGAATAGTTCAGTGTCGTAATATGGTTAGATTGTTCGGTATCAATGCTGAAACTCACCAGGGGTAAATATCTGGGAAAGGCTCACTGTGCGTGATTTTATAAAGCGGAGATAACTACAACATTCACATTGATATTTTTCCCTCTAGTTAGATTTCAAGAACATTAAATTGCAAAGAAAAGAAAACACTTTATGAGAACCAAATTTGTTTGCTGGGAAATAGTTTGATTTCTACAATTCCCCTCCATTCGTAAATTACAAATATATTAGCTTCCTTTTAAAGGGAACATTTCTTCCATATTGTAAAATTATGTACGTTGTAGTCTCGATGTAGAAACAAAACACACAGGTCCTCCAGATTGTAAGCTTGCGAGCCGGGCTCTCTCCACCTCATGTATCGGTTTGTCTGTCAATTCTCGTCTTGTCAGACCCCTTGAATATATGTATTGTTTTAAGCGCTGCGTAAACTGTTGGCGCTATATAAATAAAAGATAATAATAATTAAAAATTCCCTTTTGGAAGTTAGAATATTCTTTTTTCCATTAACATTTACTAAGCTAGCATCGTCCCATCCATGCTGCGGTCCATAATGTTGAGTGCCAAGGTGTGACATCATAACCCAGCACTCTACCTCTTAAAGATGCACCTGGCGGAAAGAAGATATGGAGGCCGTGCACGATCCTCCATAGTGTTACTAGAGATCGCTGTCCCATTACACAGTTGGCTCTACAGGGAGCCTCATGTCCCATTAATAGTTTGGTGCCTTAGCGCCCATATACGTTAGGACTGATCCTTTGGATGCAATGTGAAACTTAAAAAATCATACAAACATATGTTTTCAGTAAATTCTTTCAATTTCCAAGGCTTGTCATGAGTTAATCAGGGATGAAAAACTCCATGTGATTTATAGATTCTTTGCTTTGTGGTCCCCAGAATATGGATCATTGACTGCTAGAAAGCGTTTGATCCCTGCTTAGATAGCATCATTATGGCTAATAGCGCTATAAGTGAAAGCTACACAAAAATATGATGTTTTCCCTGGGGCATTACAAGTCATGATATATGAAGTATAAAAAAAACAAACAATTAGAAATTGTATTGCCTTTTGGTTTAAAACGGATGCCTGGTGTTACAGAACGTGTCTACTCAATAGCTTTCAGCGTTATAAAGGATCCTGGGTGTCCAAGTGAACCTAGCGTCTCTAGAGGTTATATCTATTTGTGTGTGTATATAAGTGTATGTATAAATGTGTGTGTTTGTATATGGTGGTAATCTAGTATTGAGCCAAAGTATTGAGTTCCAAAGTGGATAAACTCAAGTGTAAAATTAGAGCCGTGTTCTATTCTATGTTATAGGCCACCAGCGGTAATCAAGAGAAAAAGGCTCAATCGCATAATGGGTCCTTTAAACCAATATTCAGTATTTTCTGTACTTTATAAAATACCTTGCCACTCTTTGGGTATGGCGGATGGGCGGTACTACTCCATGACCACACCCCATTTGTGGGCTAGCCTACCCCTTCCACACCCCCAACCTACGTTTGGACACCGGAAATTCCCCAGAGCAGCGACTGCAGCCAGATAATTTAAACCTGATGTTATCTCAATGCTAACAAATATTTAAAACGGGAAACCAACGAAACATCAGTTCTTACTTCGTATTGCGTACGGCAAGAACGTTTCTAAACAATGATAGATTTCCATTGCCGAAGACCTGATTTACTGGAGCAACCACCGAGTAGGACTTTTTGAATGATAAAGCGCTCGCCGCATCTCTACAATCTAATATAACCGAGAGTCTCAACCAAATGAGGTGCGAGTAAGATCTTTAAATGAAGATCACTTTTATTAAGCTGTCAATTGATGTAATAAAACTGATCGTTCAGTGTTCGGAAGCGAAAGAAGCTCCGAGTTTAAACGCAAAGGAGCTAGAATAATCCACGGCTCCCTTTCCAGGAGGTGTGCTGTATTTGTTTAAAAGACGCTTTATGTGCGTAATGCATAGGTAGCGCAAGCAATATCTGGGCCATGCGTGTATCGACAAAAGTAGCTGTTTGTAAGCGTGTTTTATGCCTGTTGGATATCATTTTGCCTTTGAGAAAAACACTAGCTGCAAATAATTTGTACTTTGCTGTGTTTTTAAATTGGAATACGGTTCGCGAGAGCGAAGGAAAAAGGGGGGAAATAAATTTAAAGGACATATACATTGCAATACTGACCAAAAATGATAGTCTGCAAACATTACATGGTGGGATGGCGGCTTCAAGGTTCAGTTCCACTTAGACACAAAGTGAAGTGTTGTGCAGCGGTGTATTCTTGCCAAGAGAGGCAGTTCCAGTGGGGGGCAGCAGCCACTCTGCAGCATCACTGGGGCAGATCATCTTATCGTGTGATCTCCTTCTCCTTGGGCCTTGATGGGGAAATCAGAGATCTTTTTTTGTAACCGGTCCATATACACTAATGGAGGAATGCGCCTAGCCGACACAAAGTCCGTGGTACCTTACGCCATGCTGCACTCCTGTATGACATCATATCTCACCATGGCAAAACAGCAGCCTCAGAGGTAAGTGGTAGGGGCTTCAGGCCTAGGGCAGAACCCAGCCAAGATACATCCCAGTTGCTCTGCCAAGTTTGCATACCTGGGAACTCTCCAGGTCAATACCCAAATCCTCCGGGTCGTGGGAGCGGGGTCTTGACACGCCCCACTCCCCGTCCATTTTTCCTTTAAGCGGGGGTGTTTCCCCGCTGCCATCAGCAGGACCGCCCCCAACATCAGCGGGAAGTCCCATTAACGTCAGCGGGACCTCCCACCAAGGGAGCCCAGAAGTTCCCAGCTATGCTAGTGTGTTGAGCAAATATTCCATAGCAGATAACTCATTCTAGACTTTCTTCATTAGGTTGAATCACATTAAAGTGTTCCCAGCTAAAATTATGGATGATCCAAATTTTTTCTGGATTAAGAACTATTGGCCATATTATCAATAATATTTATGCCAAAAAATAGTGCTTGGAATTTAAGCGCTCATCATTTTAAAAAGCATATGTAGCCCAAGGTGACCATTCGCAAAGTTTCCACCTCTCAGCTTTTCCACCAGGAGGTCCTTGTCAGACCATACTGTATATTTAGCAATGTGATTCACGCTATACGCTTCTGGTGATGCTGAAGTCTCGGCAGGAGTACTGCAATATGTAGGGTATCATTACTGTCAGCTAGATATATATTTCCACATTCAGCGCAGTCAAAATATCGTAAACAACCTTTGGAAAGTTCCCAGACCATGATGTACAATGCAAAAAAGAAACGAAGCTTGCAAATTCAAATGACAACATCTTGGACCCTTTCCAGAATTCTCTGGTTTAAAGGTGATATATGCCTCGTGTATTTTATTCCGTATCTGCCTCTCTAGAAAAGAAATAAAAGTTCATAAATAAATTCTCTGCTGTACACAGAGAAATCATGGCTCTCGTGATTGGTATATATAAAAAGAAGACAATTTGTCTTTAATATAGTTTAGTTTTAAACATCATGGTTGCCGCTTGCGAAACGCGATAGAAGAGCCACGGCTCTGGATATAATTATTAACGGCGTTATTTAAAGTAGACGCAAACCGTACATTGTTAATAGTAGAGAATAGTGAGATGAACTAACCTTCTAATCCAATCAGCTGCTTTTTATGGAACGCCTAAAGATTCTTGTTCACGTATCAAATAGTTTACATGTCTTTTTGCCCCTTTCAGCTCATGTACTCTGCCCATATTGCTTAACGTAAAGACTCAAACCTTAATCAGTCGTTGGTCTCGTCTTGGATTCAGGAGCCATATGCCTATCCCATGCATGTTTAAATTCCTCCACTGTATTCACCTCTACCACTTCTGCCCGGAGGCTGCTCAATTATAAGATGACCCCCCCTAAAATGTGAATATTAAATTAGGAAAAAAGAAAAGGGCTGAATATAAGACTATCCTCTAGGAAAAATGTTTACTAGTAAACATTAATTCACATGTAAACTATTTTTGCATATTTCATAAAAACTATGATTGAGAAAAATGTTTTGATTTTATTTTATTTGCCAACCTGTCCCCCAGTTATGCACATCTGTCCCCCAGATATGCCTTATACCCCATATCTCTGCCTCCCTGATATGCCACTCTGCCGTTGGATGTCTGTGAGGTGCGTGTAAACAACCTCCACTGCTAACCGGCACTTCCGCCAGGGCTTCTATGAATGATCACCGAAATGTCATGTGGCGCCGGCGCTCCGTCATAGAAGCGCGGCAGATGTACATGGCAGCAGCGGAGGTTGTCTGCGCGCATCGCACATCGGCTGCCAGACAGGAGGATCCAGGATCCCTGCAGCGCTGCGGGGAATCTGGATCTTAGACTTATAGGCAGACCTATGTTTGAGGTCCGATTATAAGACAGCCTCAAATATAAGACGAGGAGTATTTTTCAGAGCGTTTGCTCTGAAAAAGCATATTCTTTTTTTTTTTACATTAGATTTAATATAGCAACTGATCAGCTGAGAACCTAAATAACATTTTTTTACCAGCATACTTTGAGTTTGGCAGATTCATTTGACATGAATCAATTCATTTGGAGTATACAAATGTTACCAAATGGTTGTCTCAATCTAAGGGTAACTGTTTCCTTTTTGTTTTTTTAAAAAACAGATACTCTAAATGTCGCACACAGTCAGAATACGCAACTGACAGACCAATTCAACAGCACACACTACATCTGTCTTATTACACTTAGATTGAATAAAACTTACTACCGGGTCGGACTCAACAAGAAATCATTGATTCAATATTGTGTGATTATATTTGGGGTTCGAAGGGGGGGGGGGTTGCGAAGAAATCACTGGAGCATCCAGATTAAAATGGCCTCTTTGTGAGACTACCACATTGATTTATTTTGTGTAATCTCTCAATGACACTTGACGTTTATTTTATGACTTGTCTGCTTTCTGCTGCCATTTGAAAGATGACTCCTTCATTAGAACAAACACCGAGATATTAAGAAAATGCCATAGGGCAGACTGGAAATAAAGAACTGTTTTGGCTCATTTACAGATCTAAATCTCTTTTTATGGATTTATTACTCTACAGTTGAAGTGACCTCACCAAAAATACATGAATTTTATAGACTTTTATTTCATGCCGATTGCTGATTTCATGGATGGAACGTCACAGAACATATTCACCAGCAAAAAAAAATGAAGTGTTACTAAGGGCATATCAACATAGTTCCTTATGTGGAAAAAATAATAATATTAATAATAACTTATTATTAACCTCTAGATCCTTATTTAATGAATTAGGTGTTATTGGAAAATATTGTAATTTGTAAAATAAAAACAGGTTTCCACCCTTGTAAATTGTAATGGAATAACAGTATGCTGACAGTTTTGCTCTCCAACATATTTTCATTGTCCATTACGGATTTAAGGGGTTTTGGGGATTATCAATAACTAGCTTTGATTTTTCATCATCTTTTTTTTATTATTATTATTTACTCCAAAATGATTCATTGCTCTTTCTTGGTTTATCAAACCTACGGGGCTCAGGGGGTCTTTGTTCTGAGCAGATAGTTATTACCTAAAGGACACTGAAGATCTCTGGGGTTTAGATGAGGGAGTTCAATGAGAAGAATATATATTATTGTTTTTTACAACATTATTGGTTTCGAAAACAATTTTATTTTTTTCGCGGCAAAGATCCATGTTGAGATGAATAAATATTGTTTCACTGAAACTGAAAGCGATAAATCTTCTACTTCTATAATGGAATACTTTAATGGGTTCAATACATAACCCATGTATGACTAATGATGGTTACAGTAGAGTTTATTCTGTTGACGGCCCAGTCCCAATAAGCTTCTTCTGCATAAAGCGCTTGGCTGGCCCTGTATAATGTATAGTTAAATCGGTGAGATTTCTTAAGTCTCCTCACCCATTCAATTATGAAACTTGATAATATTGGTCATTTATAATGAAAAGTGAAGTGAGAGCGTCAATACCACATGTTTCTGGAAAACTCTCCTATTAGTGAATAAACCCCAACGTCTACTCTCTTCTCAACGCACCTTAAACTTTTTCAACATGTTCTTTGAGAAGCACAGGATTATATTTTTAGAATGTAAAGGATACAATGTACCCATTGTGCAGATATTTATGAGAACAAAGGGATAACATAGACTGGGCAGAGTAGATGTCGTCAAATTCTATGTTTTCAGCCTCTTTAAAAAGTGCTTCCTGATAACTCCCAAATCCCATATATTATACCCAAAAAGTAACCACTTGACACTTTTGATAGCATAGATCTTGATCCGTTTGGGGTTCTGGATTAATGTTTTGTGATGGTTAGGGATGATCACATCGGACATGTACAATAGCTCTTTGGGCTGCTGTGACAGTTTGCTATTCCGGTAATTGAGTTTTGAAAGAATACGAGAGAGGCTGGCCTGATTAGCATAACACTTAATGGTTTTATTGATTATGGAAGATAGAAAACAAAAGTCTTACATGTTTTATATTTCTCCTCTCTCCGCACCATGCCAAATTTTATAACATCAGAAGGTTTTACAAACAACTATCGGAAGATACAGTATATGTTTCAGAAATCGGTTAGTGTCGCCTATATATTGCTCCACCTTTTCTGATCAAATACTGTAGAAATAAAGGAAAAGGTGACAATTTTGTGCCACCATATTAATTGACTCAGTCTACCCATCAAGGTCTTATCGTTTGGATGCTGAATTCATCTGTAGAGTTAAACTTTGGGGTCTATTCGCTAAAAGGAGAGCTGTGGCCTCCCCAGCTAGAATGGCTGAGCTGACCATGTATAATGTATAATTCAGCGGGTAAAAAGCCTTTGTAGAAGTGATTCAACTGTATATTATACCGAGCCAGCCAAGCGTTTCCTGCAGCAGAAGCTTATTGGAGGTGGACCTTCGTAATGTATAGGAGCTAAAACACATCTCTCATGTCAACTCTCTCTTTAGTGAATAGACCCCACTGTGAGTATTTATTTCTGTGTTACTATGTTATGAAGCTTTTCACCATCTGGCAGCCGAGATATAAAAGGCCTGTTGATTAAGTGTTAAGAGATTCATTCTTATATTTATCACGTTCCTTCCTACGCCTCCCCCGTTGCTTGTATAGAGCATTCATGTTCTGTATTAGCCCACACTCCAGAGGCAAACGCACAGATTAATGATGGTGTTAGCAGAGCCATAAGAATGGCGTGTCATGCATTGTTTTTGTATCAACAAAGCTCGTAATTATGCATTGTCACTCAAAAACTCCAATCCTAAACAAACAGAAGGTCATACATGCAAACAAGCTCACAGCTCTTAGGGAAAATTACAGATCTGATCTCAGCCCAAACTCCCCAGCATATTTTGAAAGCTCAAAAACTGTAATTAAGTGTTGGCTGTTTTTTTTTTCTTTCTTTTTTTTTTGGACAGCTCTTTTTGTTCTGGGATTACGTAAGGAGTCTTGGCAAAGTATTCAAACAATAGAACACTTTGCTGCAGATGAATGAGCCATGGTTTTTCATGGGGTACGTGACAGGAGGTGCCGTCACGTAACCATAAAATGTTTCGTGTTCTGGTGATTTGGTCTAAATGTCAGTTTAAAGAAGGTGACTTGAGCCTACAATGTCCTAGTTGCAGATCAGCTCCACCAAAAAAGATCTAGGTTTCTATGTCGACTGGATACATACCGTATTCCACACCACCATGTCCGATGTTTGAGGAAAATCTTGGGAATTGATGTTTTAACAGTAATTCTATTATACTTACGGATTAAAACGGCATCATTCTAATGTTGCAATCTAGCCTAAAGGTTATAGTTTTTGTCTTGTAGTTGGTCATGGAGTTGATGACCGATTTTTTTAGAGGACCGCTAGAACTTGGGAAAGTCGGGTGGATCAACAAAATTTTTTATTCGTGAAGCTGATTAACCTTTACAAAATTCTCCCAATCTGAGGTTGTGTTGACGTCACCTGGAGCCAACTCTACTCCAGATCTGAGTTGGATCAAGCCACTGTGAGCCAGAGAGAATGTTATTGTTTTGCACAGTTCTGTTATTGTTTTGCTGGTTCCGTTGGAGATACTCATCGTAACTACGAATCTCACGATTCTTTGATCCCTTTAGTTTTTGGATCTTTAAATAAGGTGTTTATCTAAGCAGATTGTCTTTTTTAGGTCGTAGAGACAGGATCAATCAGGGTACACTGGATGTTAATCTTTTAACTACGGTGATACACACATACTTATTTTGAAATATATAGAAAAAAGATGCTGGTGGGGAATATGTAGAACATCTCTTTAGTAACATGTGGTGCATTAAAAGATTTATATTACACAATAAGCCACACGCTGATCAAGCCAGTGGGCGTTTAAGAATGAATGTAGTTAGATCAGCTGTTAATAGACTATTGAATAAACCACCATGACATCTAAAGAAAGAAATGCACAAGGTTTTAATTGCATTTACATTCCTACCTTGCTTTAGCGGAAAAAAAAACCCTCGGCGAAAAATAATGTAAAGCTAGTTTAGAAAACACTGAAAAGAGAATTAAAATGATGGCCCATTTGCCTTTACTATTCCACGTTAAAAAAAGAGTATAAATGAAGTACCCAAGAAGGTGGGCTTATTAGTTATTGTGATTTTATTTTCTACATCCAATGTTATATTTTTAGGGGATCCTGGGGTTTTGACGTGATTACTGTTTGCAGTTGTATTCTTGGATTTATTTCATTACTTGAAAATCTACTTTCTGTGAGTGAAGGTGCTCCCATTTCCAACGATAAATAAGACATCAACCATTATCACAGTAATGAGTTGTATTCTCCCAGGAAAACCTCATTTACAGTCTAATAAGGAAGTTTCTCTGGAAATCAATAACATTTTACGTAAAAAAACTAGGCAAATAAACAACAACACATGAGACGTGAGAGTCAACCAAGTCAAAGGTCAGTTATAATGGACCAGTGCGTGATTTCTTAACATTAAATAATACGTGATATAGAAAAACACAGATGATTGGCAGCAGCTTCCAACTAAAGTATTCAGAATTCATGTGATTGAGGAAGACTCCAGCGAGGGCCCCTCATTTGATGTTACCGGTGAAATGTAATTTTATTTTTACTTTTTTGTGATATGTGTGTGTGTGCTGGATCTAGCCTGCCTGCCTCTAAGTGTCATTGATCTTCAAGTGCTGAGGTCTGTACATTATGTCAGTCTGGAATTTGGAGGCTAATGGCACATGCAAGGGCCTCACTATTCTGAATATGGCGGCTGGTGGCAGTGGTGGATACTGCCCTGTCCATGTCATATTTAACAATTTACGCAGCACTAGTGATAAAACTAGTCTGGATCTTCTTTACCTAGTGTAAAGCTTACATTTGTCATCCCCGATAATTTCAACTTTTTTGCATTTTAAAAATTGTCCCTTTACAGCATCACGTTTCATCTTTCAAAATTAAAGGTGCGTTCGAAGGTTCCTTCCAATCTGTTGCTTTTTTTAATATAAAAGTTAATTTAATATTTAACATTTTAAAAAAAAAAGCATCAATCATCTTAACTGTATCTGGTTAATTAGAAATGTTTGGGAAAGATGAATTATATACTTACGCTGTGGAAATGCACATGTCACAGTAATGAATGTAGAAATGCAATTCTTTTTCATGCCACATTCTACGAGTTCCAGGGCTGCATGTAATTCAATTATATGCAGTCATGTAAAACACATACTGATACATTTTCCATTAACCCCTTAAAGACTGCAACATTATTCTTTCAAGGAACCGCCTGTCTAATAAGTTAATCAACTCTATTTCTATAGAACAATATTACCATATTTAAAATCTATGATAATGGAGGGCCTAGTAAAATAAGTAGGGTGGGTTGGAATGTTTCATCACTGCCTGTAAAACGAAGATCAAAAGTAGCATTCTCCTAGGCTAAGTCGTTTAGCCTATAATGCTTAGAGATTGTATGAAGCGATGACCACGTGGAGCTCCACAGATGGGCACTTCAAACAGATGCACCCAAGCACCTGTACAATCGGCTCTGGCTGTTTTATCTGACTCCAGTTTGGCCCAGACTTTTAGCCTTCCGCCACCTCCTTGCTACGGAGGAGATCCAAGTGACTGTAGAGTCTTCCTGAATCAGTGCTTCATCCCGTCTGAAAAGTCTCCTCAACTCTTCTCCTTGGATCAAGCTAGAGTAAGCTATGTTATCTCTCTATTCACTGACTGAGGCCTGTCTTGGGCTTCTCCACTGTGGGAGAAGAACAAATGCAAGTAGGCTTCGCTCGTCTTAGTGAAGAGGAAACAGCTCTCAGATGCCGAGAGGTACCCATAACTGTGCACTCAAGTTGGGAAATGCCACTACCTCCTTAGTCATTGGAAGGTCTCAAAGAAATCTGTAATGCCTCAAGAAGGTATGGATATTCTTCTATGTGGGCGCCTTACAAATAATGGTGGACGCAAACGGCTTTGTCCCAGGACGTTGACACCAAATGAGTGGAGTGAGCCTTCAAAATCGAGGGAGGTTCTACGTAACCTTCAATGATGGATAGTCTGATCCAGAAACTGATGGACCTTCAAGCCCTTCCAGAAGCCTGTAAATGAGACAAACAAAGCCAAGATCTGAGTGGAGGACAAATAGATAGTTAAGCTATCTTTGGTTTAAGGTGTGAAGTTTTTTATGCTCAGGGGACTGGGGATATGGATAGAAGACTGGTAGGACCATCTCCTGGGATGCATGAAAGCCACCTTCAGGAGAAATCTGTGGGGAAAACAAAGGACCCCCTTGTCTGGGGAAAAAAACTGCAGAAAGGGCTCCTGAATTGAGAGAGATTGAAGCTTCTTGATGCTTCTGGTTGATGTAAGGGCGAACAGGAGAACCACTTTGAGGGTGTGAAGTTTGGGTGAGGTATCTTTCAGTGGCTCAAAAGGCTTGGCCATCAACTGTTGGGAAAGGATGAACCCTAAGCCTGAGCCTGGAGATTGCCCTGCAGAAATGGATGATCCAGGGGTGGTTGGCCAGACTGAAATTCGGTACAGCACTGAGTGCTGAGATTTGAACCCTGAGTGTGTGTAAGCCAGAGTCATAGCTCTGCTGGAGAAAGTCCAACATGAGCAGGGCAGAAGGCCGTACAATGTGACGGAGCGGCAACAGAGGGGGGAAAACTTTCCGGCAGGCTTTCTACTGGAAAACAAAGTCCAGATGATAGAGGATGAAAGGCCTGGCTTGCCAGGAAGCCCCAATCAATATCCAAGCTGTCAGTTTCCATTAGGCTGGATTCGGATGCTTTAGGGGAACCTGAGACAGAAGATCCTCCCTGTCTACCACCAGTCAAATCAGCTCTGAAAACCACACTCTTTTGAGTCAACAGGGAACAATGATGGTGACCTGGGCTTTTTCCTCTTTTATCTTCCGGGGAACACAAGAGATCAGTGAAAGAGGAGGGAAGACGTATGAGGAGGGGATTGAAAGAGGGTGTCAAGCCCCAATGGCTGACAGGGAAGAGGAAGAAGAACTTCTTCACTTTCTTGTTCTATGGGGAGGCCACGAGGTCTATGTCTGGCCAACCCCATCTGTCTGTGATGGAGTAAAAGACCTCCGGGTGAAGACTTCACTCCCCTATAAGGACTGACTTCGACTTTGATGGACCCCCAAACGTGGGCTGCCCACAGAAACAACCGGTGAGCCTCTGCCCATGCGTAGATCTCCGAAAGGAGAGAGGAGACCTGTCCCAATGACGTAGAAGAAAGGACTAAAAAGGTTGCGCCAAAGGAGTGTAATAATGTGCTTGGGGGTGAGGGATGCCGGGACAAATTATTATTGGCTCACTTGCAGTCATTTCATGAGGTTCTAATAAAATACAGTATTGTTAGTCCTGAAGAAGATATGTCTTTTTTTAGTATCCATCTGTACGGATAATAAAAAGGTTTTAAATGTTTATATTAGTAGAGATGTGTCAGATGATAGATAAATCTAAAATATTAATTAACTCATTATACACAATGTAATGCAATTTATAATAATATTCCTGGTCTCTTGTATGTGCCTACACTGTGCTAATTTCCCCTTGTTTGTTGAATTCGCTTATTTTATGAATCCATCCAGCCAAGGAATCTTATTATCTCACAATTAATTTCAATTTGGGACAAAAAAAGAGAGTAAAATATATTTTGATGTAATTATAAAATAAAACAACTTGTAATGAACAATTGATTGCTTTCTCCAAGAGAAAAATGGACCTTTGCATGTGTTCTCTCATTGAATGACGAATAAAGAAATGTGTGGGATGGCATAATTACATATTGCATATAGTTAATACAGTTCCCCAACATACATCCTTAGAAAATGTCTCTGGGCTGTTATAGTGGTTTCAGCACTGCGAAAATGAAGAATTTAAGATTACTATAAAATTACCTTTATGTTACTTGATTGGCTACCAAGTCAAGATAAATTACTGTTGGAGAGTTCCTCTGCGGATTGTTCTTTGGCCTTGGACTCTGTTCTTTGTTCTTCAAGCCTTCCCATAGGCAATGCATATTATTACCTACCAATTAAAATTGGCCAATATGAACTGTTTACCCCCTGATTAGTTATAATTCCTCATGTCACACCATGTCCTGTACAAAATTTCAGTATGTTATATAGGACTGCTATTGAAATGTATGAAAAATGTATAATTTCACAGACTGCTATAGAGGCCCATATAAATATATTCAGAAGAAGAAGCATTGTTAGTACAGAATAGACATTCTGGAGAGTATGGAAGATTTAATAATGGATGCTAAAAAAAGAAACATTAAAGAATTAAAGCACAAAATGAAAAAAGGTCAACAACCAAAACTGGGCTATGGTTACGTTCCATGTCTGAGATATCAAGTTCTCAAAGACTTAGAGGATCACCAACTCACAATGGCAAAGAAATATTCTAGAACCTCCTTGTCAGACCATAGCAAGCACATGTATTTCTCACCCCCTTCACTTACAAATCCTTAACTCAGAATAGTTGCATTTAGGCCCCATCAATGGACAATAACACTATAGTATAGTAACCCTTACTATTAAGTCAAAAAATCATAGTAACCCTTACTATAACATTAAAAAAGTATAGTAACCCTTACTATAACATTAAAAAAGTATAGTAACCCTTACTATAACGTTAAAAAAGCATAGTAACCCTTACTATAACGTTAAAAAGTATAGTAACCCTTACTATAATGTTAAAAAGCATAGTGACCCTTACTATAATGTTAAAAAAGCATAGTAACCCTTACTAGAACATTAAAAAAGTATAGTAACCCTTACTATAACATTAAAAAAGTATAGTAACCCTTACTATAACATTAAAAAAGCATAGTAACCCTTACTATAACGTTAAAAAGCATAGTAACCCTTACTATAATGTTAAAAAGCATAGTAACCCTTACTATAATGTTAAAAAAGCATAGTAACCCTTACTAGAACATTAAAAAAGTAAAGTAACCCTTACTATAACATTAAAAAAGCATAGTAACCTTTACTATAACATAAAATAATCATAGTAACCCTTACTATAACATTAAAAAAGCATCGTAACCCTTACTATAATGTTAAAAAAGCATAGTAACCCTTACTATAACATAAAATAATCATAGTAACCCTTACTATAACATTAAAAAAGCATCGTAACCCTTACTATAATGTTAAAAAAGCATAGTAACCCTTACTATAACATTAAAAAAGCATAGTAACCCTTACTATAATGTTAATAAAGCATAGTAATCCTTACAATCAGCCAGTTTTATTACTTGCCTTCTGTTCTGGTCTTTATTGTGTAGTGTTTCCATACTTCTTAAATGATTATTATTAAATTTTATTTATATAGGGCCAACAATTTAAGCAGCGCTTAATACAATACATATATTCAAGGGGTCTGACAAGACGAGAATTGACAGACTTGCCGATACATTAGGTGGAGAGAGCCCTGCTCGCAAGCTTATAATCTTGAATCTAAATTTTTATTTATAATGTAAAAAAACACCTTAAAGTTATGACCTTCCAATTGACCAGGATTTTTTCTTGCTTTGGCGAGCAGGCCAATACAGATGGATTAGAACTCCTTTATTTTTTGCTTTCTTCATTTTTTTGCCATCTGTACCACAATGTTCTCTTTGTTCACTGAGAACTCCAACAAAACTTTAGTGAGCAGATTTCTGCTTGATTGGCTGTTGTGCACCACAATAATTCCGTGGGAAGGAAGAAATAACATTTTCCTAGTATTGGCACCCCCTTTTTTGGAAGATGTGAATAAAATCTTGTTTTTAATAGTTTTTATATAAAAGTGTAATGTTTTGCAGAATTTCCCACTGGAGGTGGTGCTGGAATAATTTTCTGTGTTCAATACAGTAATTGAAAATGCCTTTCAAAATACTTATTAGTCTGCATTGCAAAACCTTAAAACACAGCTCCTGTCTTAGTTATTTTTTAACTGAAAACTACCTTAAAGTACAAAATTTAAGGAGTCCTAACGAATTGTCAGCAAGTAACCATTTCAACAGAGCGTTTTATGTCATTGTGTGATTTTTGGCACAGTGACCCCAAATAAGAAAATGGACATTGAGTTTGATAGTAGACATCAGGTCCAGACTGGTTATCTGGAACACTAGGCAAATGCCCAATGAGCCACTGGCTGATTATGCCCCATACCCATCTGCGGATCAGACATTGTCCTTTACGGCTACCGGCTGGATATGCCCCGAGGCACACTGAGTATGGAAATGAAATGCATGGCCGTACAGATCAACCCGGTAGTCCTACTTTTATTTGGTAACCATTGGCCTTAAAGTGCTGGGACCACCTTATCTCCAGTCTGGGCCTGCTAGACATAGATGGAAGTCTTTAGTTTGGAGTGTGTTAATGTTTTCTCTATCGTTTTTTTCCATTCATTTTTCTAGGATATTTTGTCTGACTACATTTGCATCAGAGCGTGTTCTGTGCATCCTATTCAGTGAACGCTCAGGCACGCATTAAGCACAAAAGAAGGAAAATTTACATTTTTTGTTTTTTCAAGCACTGTTCTCAAAAGGGAAATGCATTTTTCCCCTCTGTCTTTATTCTATCAAAGAAAGTTGAATGTCTTGTCCAACGTTTTGTGACCAGCCGTCTTTGAGAAAGGGAATTTGCTAAATGATGGCCTTTTCTTCATTACAAAGACAAGGTTGGGCAACCCATAGCTTCAAGGTAATTCCGATCTAGATATAAGATCATTCTTATCGAGATAATTGAGGACCTTGAGATTTTTTCTCCTTAAACAGCTGGAGATATGAGATGGGTAAGTCTTGGCCAAGACAGAATAGTACCTACGTAATGGTGCCAATAGTAACTGTGTCGCAGGTAAATCCAACCCCAGCTCCTGCAAACCCTAATTCTCTGAGTCATCGTCAGTCATTGGGATTTCACTAGACTTGTGCATTCGTCTTCGGGCGAACATGGAAACGAACACGAAGAGTGCGTTTTTGTGTTCGTTCCAAAGACACGCCGAAGAGAAGACGGCGGCGGTAAAACGTAGGCGAAGACGAAGACACACACCACGAAGATCTTCGTGATTGTCTTCGTCTACCATTCTCCCTCCCCCTCCTCTAACTTACCTTGTCTTCGTGGCATCGCGGCAGTTCCCGGAAGTGGAAATCCGCAGGTTCGTCGTCACAGGTTACAGGGCAGTGCGAATGAGCCTACTGGTCGCCTACAGGGACCTCCTCTGGCATCAACCAATTGGTGACCAATAGGCTCACTCGCACGGTCTTTGTAACCCCTGACAGCGAACCTATGGATTTCCGCTCCCATTAACCCCTTCGATGCTGCGTTATCTAACACAGCATCGAAGGGGTTAACGGGAGCGGAAATCCATAGGTTAAAGGGCCGTGCAAGCGACCAATAGGCTCACTTGCACGGCCCCTTAACCCTTTAAAAAACAAAGTTAACCCCTAACTAATTGAACAGGGAGGGAGACCAGTGGCATCGGCAGGGTAAGTTGCAGCATTGGGGTTTTAAAACCCCAATGCTGCAACTTACCCTGCCGATGCCACTGGTCTCCCTCCCTGTTCAATTAGTTAAATGTCCGTACGAGCGACTTTATTGGTCGCTCGTACAGACATTTAATTAATTGAACAGGGAGGGAGACCAGTGGGATGTGCCGGGTAAGTTGCAGCATTGGGGTTTTAAAAGTCTGCACGAGCGACCAACAGAGTCGCTCGTGCAGACTTTTAAAACCCCAATGCTGCAACTTACCTGGCACATCCCACTGGTGTCCCTGTTCTATCAGTTAAATGTCTGTACGAACGACTTTATTGGTCGCTCGTACGGACATTTAACTGATAGAACAGGGAGACCAGTGGGATGTGCCGGGTAAGTTACAGCACCAGGAGCCTAAAAGTCTGTACGAGCAACCAACAGAGTCGCTCTTACAGACTTTTAAAATCCCAGTGCTGCAACTTACCCGGCAGATCCCACTGGTCTCCCTGTTCTATCAGTTAATAAATGATAGAACAGGGAGACCAGCGGGATCTGCCGGACAATTACGGCACCAGGAGTTTAACGGTCTGTACGAGCGACCCTATTGGTCGCCAGCAGGGGGCTCGTCTGCCATCAAACCTGCTGACGACCAATAGAGTTGCTCATACGGACATTTAAACTCCTGGCTCCAGAGCGGCATTAACCCCGTTTTAACCCCTCAACCGGGGAAAACGAAGAAAACCCGAACACGAAGAATGTCCGCGAATATTCGCCCGAAGAGAAGACAGGACCAGGCGAATATTTGCGGAGTACGAATTTTTTTTTTTCTGCCGAAGACGAGCATGAAGATGAACACGAAGAGCCCCCTGGTGCCCAAGTCTAGATTTCACCATGTAAGTCCTCTTCTCAAGCAGGGCTAGCAATGGAGCTGCTCTGATTTAAAAATGTTGGGCCACTACGTAAAACTTTTTACAGGGTATATTTGCACTTCTGTTTATAGCCACCAGGGGGTCTGTGTTAAGAAGGACCTTAGGCAGCATTGACTATATAACGGCATTCTTTCTGTACTGCCTTCATGGACTATAAATGTATTCTCTTTCTGCAAATATGTTTTGTACAGAACTGGACAATGTACATTAAGCACTTATTTTAGCTAATGTGTTCAGCTGGTGTATTACCCGACCACATGACCCGACCTGCCCCGGGCTGATTATTGCCCTACCCTGTTGTGAAGGGACAGCAGAATAACAATGGGCTTAAAGGGATTGTCAAGTTTTTCTGGCCAAAACCTGGTTCCTCCATCCTTACAGCTAAATAAACTCGCAAAGAGACATTACATTACTCTCCCACATACCCGACCTTCCTGCTAATCTTACCTGCTAGCAGTTTCATTAAACTTGAATTATGCTTATCTGTTTGGCAGATAAGAACCATTTGGCCCATCTAGTCTGCGCATTTCCAGCATAGACTGGGTTAACAGGTCAATGTTATAATCTATCAAAGCTCATGGAACTTTGAAGCTAGAAAGATTAAGCTATACTGTGATGGCTGCCCCTATGTAGGGTAGGTAGGTTAGGCAGAAGAGGTAGGGGCACATTCCTCCCAAGTTGCTCTCTGAGGCAGGTGTTCAGTATCTGGCGCATGTGCAGAAAGGGCTCTGACAAGTATACTGAGACCCTGAGTGTGGATTATAGGGTTTAGGGGAGAGCTGAAATAGAATGTGGTGTATGGGGTGGTGGGGCATAGTTGCTCCCCAGCCCAAATATGATAGCCCTCCTGTGACTTGGACACCCTACATTTTCAGTCACTCTTTAGATGACAAATACACCTCTTTAGACACCACTGTGTTAATTGCTTGTCTCTAGAGCCCACAGATAATTCCATTCACTTCATACGAAGGATTTCTGAATGCCCGCATTAAATAACAAGTATTTTTATTTCTGTCATTTTCTTCAGTTCCTATTATTAGCATATGTTTCATTATCTCTCTCTCTTTGATTATGCCGCTCCAGCGTTTCCTGTCTCATTTTGCATATTTCCGATGCGACATATTCATTTGGAAATATTGGATGGCTTTATTCTACATAAACTCTTTTTAATTTGACACCAGGGGATTTTAGACAAGTAAAAAAAAGAGAGAGAGAGAAAGAAAGTGTATAAGTAGGTTTGGCAGTAGCCCAGGAACTGTGAAACCGTTTAACCCGCAGGACAGGACTATTAATTCTCCGGGATGTGAGCACGACCCAACTTTCAAGCAAAGCATCCCAAATTCTGCTTGCCTCAGGTATTTTTTTGTCTTTATTCACGTCTTATAAACCTTCGAATCTTGGCTGTATGACTTGGAAATATTACAAGAGCAAAGTTGCATTTATCAGTTTGTGTTATAGGGACAGTTTTGTGGCCCTGGAACCCCGAATAAAGAAGAATGCATATTATAGTAACCCTAACACTCTGTGAGTACTTTAATATTCATTCTTGAAGCATGAATATAGATATATATATTATTTATCTATTTTTTTTCATCCAAGGCAGAAGCTGCAGCGGCCCTCCTCCCTGGTCTGACGATTCTTGCCACTTATTGGCTGCCTGAAGCAACCAATCAGTGGCAGGAAAGTATTATAACCAATGGGAGCAATTTCTGCACAAACAACCCGTCTGCTCAAAAAATAGCTGGGGAGGGTAGGAAAATTACTAAAATTTGAATTATGAAAAATGTACATTTCTGTTTTTCGGATCTGCTGGGACTTCCCGTGAATGTGTTTTTGTTTTTGTAGCAATATGACTAAGAATAAAGTCAATAAGTTAGCCTTTTTGTATAGATGAGGATAGTATAACCATTTCATCATGTGATTAGTTCAGCTAAGTTTTAAAAGCCTCCTTCAAATAACTTTCTCCCTACACTGATTGCCGATGAGGTTTATATATAACCTATCCTAAATGGTTAATTGCTTAGAACTCAATAAAGCAACCGCTACGGCGATTACTAATCACTGAAGGCTTAATCAGGTTCCGTCCTCAGACGCGATATTGTGAACACATTTTTCCCGGTTCCTGTAATGAGGCAAGAGGTAGCAAGACATCTATTCAGAATTAATTTAAATCTTAGCAGCTTAACACTAATTTGTAAAACTTATCAACAGTAATATATAGCAATTGTATACATGCTTGGGGGGGGGTTTGCAAAATAAATACGTTATGAATGTACTCAGAACCTGCGTAATACAAAGCTTTTCTCCTGCGGTTTCAGTAAAGCATGTATTTTTTTTATACTTTTTTTTTTAATTATAATGTTTAATTCTATTTCCTGTCTTTGGTTCTTCATGTTTAGAACACACTTTTTGGCATCTGCTTTTCCAGATGTAGCCCTCTACCACCCACTTTTGTGCAGCGCAATAACCAAAAATAGGTCCCCCCTCCATCCTCAATTAACTGTAAAATGGATTTTACGTTAAACTCCATGTATCCTGAAGATTTTATGTCCCCCACTGTTTTCACTTAAATGTGTTAGCAAAAGACTAGAGCAAGTTTGACTTTGGCTTGTGCAGTTTTCTTCTTAAATTAAAGTAGTTGGAATTTTATTTTCTTCCTATGTGCATCAAAATCATTTGGGTGAACTTGAATGGGCTTAATTTTTGGGTTACGTAGGTTTGGCCTCAATTTTGAATTCTTCTTAGCTGCGGGAAGTGTACATAGAGGATGGGAAAACTGGCGTTGTAGACATGACCCAGCTGTCTTTCTTAAATGAATCACCTAATCTGAAGGAGCTCTACGTGGAAATTCATAGATGTCCTTCTGTATTTCAATATTTCATTTCACACAAAGGAAATTGTACAATTATCAAATAATACAATTATTTCTATTTATAATCCTATGAAACTTTAATAAACGAGGATCTTAAAGACCCCTGCGCAGTCGCATATTTAGTTTCGCCACTGCCTTGTGCCTAACCCGGGGCAGCACCACCACGCTTCCCCATCGCACCACCGTCCTTACTGCTAAGCATCAAGATATGATGTCATATACCGGCGCTTTTCCTTTTAAGGCTGCTTGGCACAAGGTAGAAATCTCTGCACCGTCCTCCATATTGTTAATGGGCTAGTTGGTAAGATTTGTTACCTCCCTTTTAACAGGCCCATGGAACGCGGGCACTACAGATGGCGATCAGGGGCCCTTTTTACGCCCCTCTGGAACGGCCATCCTAGACCTAGGCCAGAATATTCCCCTGTATTTAGAGATGACCAGTAATCCGTTTTTAACATCTGAGTCACAAAAGGGTTAAACGCGGCAAACTTAACACGTTGCCATGTTTTTGTGCCCTCTATTAACGAGAATAGTTATTAATTATTTCAAATGATTAAAAATCACCTTCCCAGCAGTTGTTCGTTAAAAAAAAATGCCAACTAGAAGTCAATCATAATTAAGCAATTTAGCAAATTAATTTCTAGTAATTCCAATTCTAAAATAAATTAAAAATTAGGAACACATAATAAGTGTGATGATTCAGTTAATTTTATTTTGGTACGTCCATAAAACATATTAGTCTAACACTGAAAATTATTTTCTGGGATAATTGAATACCGGAGCTGTTACAAAGTTCCAATTTTGACTCTGTATAATTACTATTTTTTTTAATCAGAGTACTGTAAAATATAGAAATTTACTCTAATAAGGCATTTATCCAATTATTCTTTTTAGCTTTAGCCAAAAGAATAGGCAGCTGTTGTGTGTGGAGGTAATTGTGTTGATGAAGTGGTCCAAGGTAGTCCAGACTGGTGGTGCCACCATACAAACATCTTAAGAGATGTCTCAGGACCATCTTTTCCTAAAGACCCTTAAAGGAATATAAACTTGTAAATGGTTATTACCAAACCCTTTCCTAGAGCCCCTGCTGCCTTGGTGACTCTTGTGCCCCTTACCTCCTTGGACAGCATTCAGCTTTCAATTCCACCTCCTACTGAGTGAAGAAAAGTCATCGTAGGGTGGAATTGATAACTTTGTTTGGTTCAGCTTGTTCTTCTTTGTTACACAAGTTAAGGCTTGTTTTTCAGCAGAGACGTGCCAGGTAGCCCTAGGCCAGAATTAACCCTTGCCGACAGCCAAGTCTAAAGTGATCAGGTACGTGTTTTGATGGGATATGAGTACGACATCTCCAGTGCCTGTCCCTGTGGCATTTGTCTTGACAGCTTAGAAAGCAAGGTGATTGTAAAAATACGACCTAACAAACAGCTTCCAGCACCACGTAAATCCACTGGGAAAGTATAGTACCAATTAAGCTAGAACGATCTCATTCATAGTTAAAGCTTGAAAAAGAAATAAAGATATTGCTCACTCTCCATTACCATAAACCTGCATGTACGTGAAGAACAGGATAGCTAGAAACCTTGTGTCAGGACACTAGTGTATAGCACATGTGTAACAGTGTATTTTGTCATAAACCCAGTTAAAAAAATATTCTACTCCGACCAAAAAATTGATTTACCTAAAATTAAAGAAAAAACTTTAACTCAAAGTACCCCCATGCGTTCTGCCTACTGCAACTCAATATTACATGCATCGGTCAAACCGGGACATTTAGGATCAGACAAAAAAGCTTCATTATTTGAATGACAAGGAATAAACAAGAACACCCATTGTACATCTCTACACCCAATGTACAGTCCTAAAATTGGACCAGAGATAGGCCTGTCCTAAAGAGCTCATACGTTACTTTTAGACACTGCAAATCAATTAGAGTTTAGTGTTACAGAAGTCTTGAAACCTCTACAGTAAACAGAATTTCCTAAAATAAAAGTTAGTGTGCAATAAATGTATGGCAAACATATAATAAAATGTGTCTGGGAAAAAAGGCTGGTTTTAGCCCTGCGGTGGGCACATTGTCTTATATGGAGAAGTACCGAGAGGAATGTATCAACAAAATACCAGCCGTGCAGGGTGTTTGGATTACAACCTCAGTGGTCCTCTGTTAGTTTGGTTAGGGCACGTCAATAGATTACATTATACTTAACTCATGCACCTTGAGGATGAATGTGCTTACACGCTAACAGCGGTGCAGAACATCAAGCAATCATAGGCATATGCAAACAAGGTTAACAATGATCATATATTACAACTGATTTATACACACACGCACACACAATTACTCAGAGAGACTCCCCCCTCCCAACTCAGGTAGGACAGGAAAAATATATATATATAGATATATTGGACATAACTATACATTACATTACATGTGGAAGGAAGTTCTTTTTTGTGTTTTTCTAGTTCTCTGGTGAGCACTGTATTGTGGCTGCTAGTGCACCCTGGAAAGGGTGCGCCCCATTCATTTAGTCCGCTGTACCCTAGATGAGGTAGAGAAGCATGAGGGATTAGCAGAGTTCCATCAGCAGGCTTTTCCTTTATATTCAATATGGCGGTGGCAGTAGGTGTTGCCATGGTGACGCAGGGAGCGGTAATTTATTTGCTGCTGCCCAAGTAAATATGCTATTTGTTCTTGTGGAGATATTTGCAGTAGGAACTGGCTAAACCCCTCTGAGCCTGTAACACATTTTTGCCCGGATATTTTCCTAAAATCAATACTTTGGTAATACTTTCAGAATTTTAAATGACCAGAAGATCCCGGAGGGTCCTTCAGAGGGCATACCTAAAACAGCTTCCAAGACTAAGCATGTACAAGAGCTGAGGCGGCAGAGGAAAAACTAATTAATGAACAGGATGAGGTAAAAAATGCAGCCTAGGAGTTTGCAGTTCAGGATATGACATCCTCATACACTCCACAGGTCTTTGAGGCCTATGGAGGGAACCCTCCTCAACCACTGAGTTGCTATCTTATGAGACTTTCTTCCGAAGAGGAAGGGAAAATCTTTATATAATCTTACTACCTCCTGGTGGAAGATGTGGGCAAGTCAGCCTCTGCTGACAAAGCAGCTGAGCCTAAACCGGAAGCAGAAGAGGATGATCCTTTCCAGAGTTACTCGAAAAAAATTGACTGAGGCATTTTCAATTCCAGACTCTACCATTTAGTTTCCCATGGGCTTCCCATGCCTTTACCAAGGTCCTTGTAGTAGTAGTCGCCTACTTAAGAAGGCTCAGTATCTGGACGACTGCTGATGGCATCTTCAGCCAGCCTGTAAGTTATAGGGCCTAGGTCGACTAATCAACCTCCAAAAGTCTCCCTTATGGCCGTGTCAAAGACAAAAGTTTCTGGGCCTTGTTTTGATTCTTCTTGAACGTGTCCAGAGCTACTATTGCCTGATGGATCATTCTGAAGCCTATACGGCAATAGGACCTTCTTCTTTATTATGTTTCTGAGAAATTGCTGCCGAGGATGACCAAGGGAAGTTTGAATTCTACTTACTGAGAACTTAATTAAGTTCCTTGCTCATCTCCTGGCAACATTTATTTCCCACCCCAAAAAATGTATTTTTTGCATCATTCCTGGTATGTCTTTTTTTTTTGCACATAGTGGAAGTAAAGAGGAGGGATAATTTATAGTTTTGTGTTTTTTCCGCCTTACCTAAGTTGGGAGGAGGAGTCTCTCTGAGTAATTGCTCTTAAGAGATGAGCTAGGAAAAGGAATTCTTGGTAAGTAGAATTTTTTTTTTATATATATATATATATTCCGGTATAATTTGCACCCACAAATCTTTGTGATTTTTGTTTAAATATTTATAGACCTATTTTAGTATTTGTGAAGGGGGGAAAAAGTAAATAGCACCTCAATGTTAAAAGTAACTCTAGAACTAGTAACTTTCTCAGTGGAATCATGCAGACTTCTTTTAATATTTTGCTTTAAGCAAAAAGACTTATATAGTTTGATCCCGTAAATAGCTGATAATTCTTGAACAAAAGCTCATACGTATGAACCGTTCCGATTCGTAACGTAAAACCGAGGGATAAGTCATGTGCTAAACAAAGACACCATTAAAAAAAATATATACTTAGAGGAACTGTTAATAATGAATTTGCTTCGTTATCGCTAAAATACAGACATTAGTTCTAAGCATTGCTGAAATGACTGCGTTTATCTGTTATCTGTTATGGCTCTGCTGTCATTTTACTTAATGAGCCTGAAAAATTATGGAATTATAGAAAAAAAGAAGTATGCGAGATGGTGATGTAACTGCCTGAGGGAATTAGATGTTCCAGAAGTTTGTTTCTTAAGTACATTCAGAGCAGCATAACAAACTTACCATTACCGACATTTCTGCAGCGCATTTTGATGTTGATTCGAAATGAAATGAACAACTGGGTTGGCCCCTCGTGTCCCATGTCTTAGAATTTTGAGGTGACCGTTGGAACCTAAAGAAATGGATGAGTGAGTGAGATGTGCAGGCTGCATTCTCCCTGATGACCAGGCTTTTGAAGTTGCATTACCTAGAAAGGGGATTGTTGGAGGCCATTCTGTTCTTCTTATGTCTTGTACTTCAAAGGGATAAAAGGCAGTGTCCAGGGTTCAGAGCAGCGATAAAAGGCCACATCATATATATTAATGTGTTCGTGGAAAATGAAAAAAGGAGTTGACATAATGTAAAAAAAAATGTCTCCACATGCAGCCACACACATGTCCATGCCTTGATGCCATCTGGCTCACCGTGCACATGCTGGATATGGCTGATGCTACATAGCATGCTCCCACGCGTATCACGCTGTCGCCCACGCTGATGTGATAAGGTGGCCACCAGCCTCAAAGCGCCAGGACCGCCTGGCCATCAAATATTGAATTCCTTAGACGCTGGATCTGCTGTCATCCTTCACTGGCGTTGCTAGAGAGTTGTTGGTTTTCCATGCCATGAAGCCCTTTTCCTAACTTCTACTTTCCTCAAGTAATGTCACTAATTATTTTCAACTGGGTCAGGCCTAGTTTCTTTTTATGAGCAACTTGGCGTGTTATGCAGGCTCTGTACGGCCTTGATGGCCGTTTTCAAAAAGTGGCCGTCATAATCAATTGATGATTCTTATGTTTTTAGAAAACCAGCCCTGGTTAAGCTACCAGTTCAACAATAATCACTCTTTACATTATTCTACACAAAACAACAAGAAATACAACTTCAATACAACCTTTTCCCATTCTTGTAAACAAGTATGTGGGAATTGGTATCCTTAGGATGATATCATTGGGCTTCTTAAGTGTTTTACGCACAGGCTGTGCACAATGCATTATAGGATAGCTTGCACAGCATGCATCTACCCTGCCGGTGGAGATTAGGTATAGATCATTTTTTCAGTTTCATGCCATTTCAGTTTGGCATGCACAGGGTCAAATTCCCTACATATTTATATGCTTTCAACATTTTGTTTTGGGTTTGTTTTTTTCGCAAAAAAAAAAAAAAAAGTACTGTCGTCAATCGGAATTCTTCCAGAGACAATTGTTGTCCCTGAAACAGATGATTTCAACATTTTCTTTTCTGAATTTCTGGCACGAGACCGGATTCATTTGTCTCCTTTCACTGAATACGTCTCAATTAAAGAGATTTCCGCTATCTCCGCTCTTCCGCCAGGAAAACCAATTTTGACTTAGAGAGCAAAATGTGTATTTTTTTTTTCTCCTTTCCTTATCATTTCTTTCAATTTTCATACTTTTCATTCATTGCAGATGGCTATCAAAGTGTACGAGCCGACATATCACACTGCTACATGGTAATCTTCAACATTCCCCGTATAGCTTTGATGCATAAGTGTGATAAAGTGATTGAGTATGTTAGAGTCTTTGTTCCGTAATATCGTCCGGTGCAAAACTTTCAAGGTAAAATGGTTTTTAGTTGGCAAGGGGCCCGACGCATTACTAAGGTTTATGGGGCTTTTCTCAGCTGTAGCTGTCAAATTACTGACAGCTCAGTATGCTTTTTGCTGATGCTTAGTCTTGAGAAGTGGGAACATACTTGACACTAAGCAAGTCTCTCTCTTTTTTTAATATGCCTTATTTCCTTTTTTCCTTTTCGATATCTTCTCAACATATCTCTATCAGTCCAAATTGGATGAAAGTATTACGCGGGAGTAGAAGACGCTTCTTTCGCTCGCTAATTAGTCCAGGTTACGGATTCCTGCAAAATCAGATGTTAAAAGAACTTGCTTGTACTTAAAAGCTAAAAGGGGAAAAAATAGTCTACGGAGTAGACAGATGATCGTTTTAATTCCATTAATGTTTGTCATATTTTTATACAGTTGAAATTAAATTGCATGTTACGCATATTTAAATATAGACATAATCTGCAACGAAAGACTCGAGAGGTGTGATAGAAACATTTAAATACATAAAGAGATTTAACGAGTGACAAATGTTAGAACAAGAGGCCAGAATTTAATACTAGAGGGTCAGTGCAGAGTATATAATATGTATAATATGTATAATATATATATATATATATAAACGCTATATTTCTAAATATCACTACTGTAGCTTATTTTCCACAATGCTGTAATATTATTAGTTATTTTTAAGGGGTAAAAGATTTGGCATTTATAGTCTTTTCAATCGTGCAGCTGTTGTCTCGTTAATGACGAGTTTCGCAAAGACTTCACTAAGGGCGCTTTTTCTTGGAATTCTTTTTTTTTGTCATCTCATTTAGTTAACGTTAACGTGTATTCTATAAATAGGGCGTTATTCCCATTAATTTCTACTAGTGCCGCAGTAGCCTCACATACCAGATGCTCCGTCGTGTCTTATTGTTCAAAGCCTGTGTGCGATTACAACTTATACATTAGCCTGTTTGGACCATCTGCCTCTGGTGAGACCAGTCTAATTCTAAGCACGTCGTCAGGTTAGGAGCTTGCAGGGAGCATCAAGTAACCTGCTTCGCTGGTATTTGTTTTCTAAGGAATGAAATTAGTTCTTGCGAGAGCCCAGCCTTTTTGGCTGCCTATCGAAGCATTATACGAGCAGCCACTCTGTACCGCGACTTTCTTTTTTACAGTAAACTCTCCAAGGATTAACAAGTAACACCCTCTGACACATTCATAAGGACTCTATACTGTGTGTACAGTCCGTGACTTATTCTAGGGCTGGAGGTCTACGTGCAATAGCCACATAACAGCCGTACTGGGCAAATGGGCTCAACTGGCCTGCTGAATGGAAGATTACTTATCTCCCCAACTATCCCATAAACACCATGGATGGCTTTGCTGACTCTGCACAATTCACCATAATTTCCTTTCGCCTTATACCGCTCATCCTTAAATGCTGAGTTGCGGTAAGAAGGGTGGCAGGAATGGGGCAGCTGGTGGTGCCATACCGCGCTAGGCCTAGGGCAGCTTGAAGCATCTTATCCGTGTCAGGAAAGCGCTCCACCACCATTCACCCCCAACCCTCATCAAACCAGTCCTGGAGCTGACTAGTGGGGTGTATACCACGTGGGTGGAAAAAAGGGAGAGGCAAGTACATATGATGGCATTCGGCCGAATGCGTTTGCAAGAGGGGACCACGTGAACATGTAGGGACTGCTCAGCTATTATAGGCATTAAAGTGCATATGGTGGCTGGAGGATCCTATTAGTAGCAGATTAATAAATTACTTGAGGAAATATTACTTATTACTAAATTGGTACTTTTTAGGCAAAAGGTTTTTCTTGTGCCTAATCTAATATTTATACATATATTTTTCTAAGGTCTAATTTTTGTTATGGATTAGACCAGGGGAAAAAAAGTAGACATTTAAATCTGCCAGAAGTTCTAGACTCGTGAAGTTAATATTGAAGAAGTATTTTGCTGAGCCAGGTATCTGGATGACAAATCATCTAGAAATTCTGATTAATTCCATCTGCTTCCACCAATTTATAAAAAAAAAAAAAAAAAATCAAACTTCATTATGTATATATTTTGATAGATTACTTTTACAAAGATGTCTGAATAAAGGACAACAAATCCCTTAAAATGACCCAGAAAATAATAGTGTGATGTCTGTGAAGCAGATCCTATTTAATACGATAATAAAATCCTACAATAAAATCTGTGTAATGGCAGACAAATTAATGACCATTTCTCTTTTAATTAAGTTTGAGACATTTCTAGTTTTACTATGTCAATGTATCAGCAAATTTCAATCATGGAGTAAAAAGGAAAAAATCCAAGCTCTCCGGTCAAACTTTGAAGCTGGGGAATTATTTAGTCCAGGCTCAGATTTACTGCCTGGCCAACAAGTCAAATGCCCAATGACCGACGGCGCTGCACGCTTACCTTTTCTACTGCTCGAGCGCCAGATCCAATCTCCGTGTGCCAGCAGGCTCACATACATTATTCAATGGCCACCCAGGCCACTTTTCATTCCCAGTCTGGCCTAAAACAACCTCCGATGAAAAGTAGTTCCAATATGCCTGGCATATGCCATAGTTCTTAAGATGTTTTTGTCAGCCCCCCCCATGCAAATAGTTTTTCTGGATTTTTATTTCTCATATAAAGAATCCCATCATTAACCAAAAAGGCTTAGCGAGCTCTTCTTACTTAACTGCTAGAGTTTTGTCCAACTAGAGAAAGGAAGATCAGCCTGGAGAAAGCATTGATATGGTAATTCCTCCTTACCCTTATAATATGATTATGAACTATATTACCGTCTAGTGTTTGGTATCACTCATTTGCTAAACCCTTGGATCTCAATTCTAATCCCGTAGCTCTGTAAAAGGAATACATTTTCATAATTACCCTTACGATATTACTCGGAGAAACATCATTTCAGTTGTTTATTACATGATAATGAGAAAATCAAAAGATTGCAAATAAATGGATTTCAGCCCTTGAACATGGAGTTTAATATAACTGCGCTTACTGCGTTCTCCTTCTTAATACCTCTAACTCCCATCATAATAGTGGAGGCTTCACATAATTCCTGCTGCTGCATGGCAATCAAGCTATGTATCCAAAAATATATTACAAAAGAAAACTGCCTTCTCTTTCTGTAACATCCAGTGGCGTAGAATATTATCAGCGTAGTGAGTCTGAAAATCTATTAATTTGAGCATCTGAGGAATGATCGTTATCACTAATTTCTCAAATTACAATTACCACTGACCCCTAAAGTCTAACCCCTAATCTAATACTTTTATCTTAAAAGAGGAATTCTTATTGAACAGCAAATATTGTTGAGTTTTAAAGGGTTCTCTGTACAGTAATGTAAGTCAGAATTGAGAGAATCTGGAGTTTCTCATTTTGTTCCAATTAACTCCCTTTATCTGTAGACATGGAGGCCACCTTTGTTGTCAGTCATGGGAGACTTTTCCTGCTCCAACACCACACTGAGCTGATGCTTTATGGCAGTGCTAATGAAGTCCAGCCCTCAATAGACTTTCATTAGTCAGAGTGCCTGGCTAGATGATTAAGACTGAGCTATTCTATTGTTTATGGCAAGGCAGTATGATAAGGAGTCAGGGTCTTGGATAACAAGGGTTGGAACACTTACACATTGCTAATATGCAGCTGCCTTAAAAAACAGTATACTATTTTCCAAATATAACATTTGAACCCCAGGAATAACGAAATGTGTCTTTCTTGCTCTAATATAGTACAAAAAATGCAACCTTATATGCTTAGTACAATTTAAAAAAAAAATCACAGCCAAAAAGAACAAATGCAGAGGAAAACATTTCCATTTGCAGCATCTGTGGCAAATTACGGGATCCATTACTGCAGTAACCACGATTATCCTACTTTCTCCAATCTCTACTAGAGTGTAGAAGATTATTCAGAATCATTACCATATTTTTGTGTTGAAATACTCATCATAGGAGGATGGCTGGCAAACTGCCATTGTCATTCGAGGTTCCTTCTTCAATTTAAATTGTGTTTCCAAGTACAGGCAACATTCTAGGAATGATATTTTAATTAAGCTCTGCATAGGAAGGTTCTTCACAGCTTGTTTTGCAACATTGCACATGGCATGGAGGGTGGATTTCCAAAGCTCAGGAAAGGCATTTCAGAGTCTAACTGTACACCAGTAGACCAAAATCTGTGTTACTTACCCTACTTACCCTAAAGAGATGGGCAAAAACATAGGGCGTTCATTTCAATGTAAAGCATGCCTCCCATTTTTTATGGGACAGCCTTGATTTTGGAGGACTATCCTTGTATCCAGTATAGAAAAAGTGGGACAGTGGGGATCATGAGGCAGTTGGGGAGATCCTTTGATCTCCACGACCAGCCCTGAGAGCTGTGAAATCAATGGATGTCTAAGGCAACTAACAAGTAGCTACCTTGCAACGCTCTGAAGCTGAGTGCGGCAAGGTGGCTCCCTGAGTAAGGTGACCATGAAACTGATTATGTATTGAGATAAATTCCGGTGTGCGGCGTTCAGAACGTTCTATCGGGTGGCTATGATAACTACTTTTGCCTCTTAGGGGTGCTGATAACTATAGTGTGTAACTACAATTCCAAAACTGTGTATTCTTGCATATTTGCATCGGTGACAAACATTTGCGATCGTATGCAATAAAACTGCAAATTGAAGCCCGGGTTTACCTAAAACCTTCCAAGTAATGTCTGAAATAAGCCTTTTTCAATACAAACATTGAAATCTGTATTTAAATCACAATCCCATTGGATGCCTGCCAGTCTCAAGATATCCGTCTTCACGTACAATAGACTTATCTCACAGTTGTGATGTCTGAATCATTCCTAAATGAAAACATTCTCATTTAATTTATAGCCTTAAATGGACACACAATGTGTGTGATGGCAGTGAATTTATTTAAAACTTTCATTCTTGTATCCTTTTTCAGGCACATAATACAATCCTATGCTCATTATTTTGAAATAGACAGCGCAGGCTGGTATATAACACATGCAGATTCTAAGGTCTGTTAGTGACAAATGCATAAGAAATGGTCTTTTTCATGACTTATAACCCCCACTGCATTATATTTTTTAACACAATTGACTCGGTGGCAAAAGGTCTATATTAGCACAAGTGTGTGTGGTTAATGGCACATGGTTACTTTAATAAGAAGCAGATGCACAGCTCATTTGACATAACATTCACTTCTATGATCCTACGGTGATTTTTCCCATCTCTTAGGCAATGAAAATTCTTTTCAAAGGAGTATATGATACCACTGGCAGGGAAGACATTACATTGAGTTACCTTTAGGGGGTAATTGCCACTGTGCAACGCTCAATCGAATCTTTTGTATTTTGTAAATTATATATATAAGGATATACAAGAGAAAGAAGTCAACAAAGGCTTGAGTCGAAGACTTGGATTCCTACACATACGGTACTCGTCGTTTAAATCAACCTGGTGGTATTGGTGCAGCCAACGGTTGGATATCTGTGGCCCCAAACTACTCTTTTATGGGGCCCCGATGGCCAGCAGCCATTTTCCTGATATGCCAGATGGCTAGTCTGAGCTTACATCTAAATATGAATTTATTTTTTTTATTTTAAATAAAACAAAACTATTGCAGTCCTATTTTTTCATGAAATGTAGAAATAAAATTCACTGTACAGACACTGGCTGCTTTACCACGTCAACACAAAGAGATGGGAAGCATCAGGATTCAATAAAACATAGAGGTTTACTATGATTACATCTTCTATTTTTGTCCCAGCTAAAGAATGTGCTCTTTTAACCTCTTGAATCCAAAAAAGTCAGAGCAAAGGACTGAAGACAGCTGAAAATGTATTTTTAACAGGCCTCTGAGAAGGCAGCCGATGGCAAGATAAAAAGTTATGAATGTTCCCAGTTAAAATGTTTTCATCTGTAGCTTAAGATCTGTAGAAGAATGCAATGATTTTGAAATAGAGGCTTTTTGTGGGTTTTTGAGAGTCTCGGAATGTGAATATTATTAGAAGATTCAGTTACTCTCTGTAATCTACGCGGCTACTTCTAAAAGGATTAGGAAGAGCTTACATGTGGCTAAACATGCTTGTGTAAAATGTGAACATATGTGTCTGGATGTGTGTCAGCCTTTAATACCCGCATCTGATGGACTTTGCCATCAACTGGAGTGGAAGTTCCTCACTAATCCGGTAGACAAAGCACAGGCTTCATTGGAAAACCCACATACCAAATGTAACTCCAAGCAAACTCTTCCTTGACTGCTTGGTTGACAGATTCCCAGTCTGTTCTTTATGGTTGGCGATGACTTGAAACATGTCGTAAATTTATAATGCAAAACGATGAAGAGCATACCGTTTTCAAGATGTAGAGATCCTACCTATTATACTCAAAAACATGCCAGCACGAGTTTCTGGCCATTAAGGTAATTCCTTCAACGGACTTTATGCAGCGCACAGCCTTTAAGCAAAAGAGAGGGTGAAATAGGGGCTACACTGTTTTTGGGACATTCAGAATACATGCCTTGTGGCTGGCTAAAAAAGTAGAAAACTGAACTGAAAGAAGCGCTTGTAAGGGCTTTGACCCCTCCCCCAACCCACACCTCTCTTATAATTACCCCCCCTGGAATAAAAGAATCCCTTACAAAAGTATGCAGATATTCTAAACTTCTTTAGAGTAAATCAGTATTATACATGATATGCTTTTAAGGGTTCATTTCTTTTATTAAATGGGACAGTCTCCTCTTGGCCCCTGATACACATTTTAATTTTCTCCTCTTGTTTCTGGCCGCGAAGGGGCCTGTCCATCATTGACTGCAAAGCTCTGTTCTTTTCATCACTACTCATATTTTCACTGAAAAAAAAGATCACCTTGGTGCCCTGTGACTTCATATTACTGCTCTTGGCTGCAGCTCCACTGCCTTCCTTTTCATAATCCCCTAGCTCTCTGTCCTCAGATTGTCCCACGCTGTGGAATACATTGACAGTGTCACCGTATGAATAAATGATAAATAATTATACTTGGAAACTTTTCTGCATAACACAGTCTTTTTTTTTTTTTTTCTTCCTCCAGTTGACAATTATAAATATTTTAAAGAGCAAGTCATCTACAAGGGCAATAAAATATTATAGAACATAAATCATAGCAGTGCCATTTTAATTCATTCATTCACACAACTGCTTTTTTCATTCGATCAAATGTAAAAAAATTATCTTTTTGGATTTTTGTAGGATATTGTTAACCCATAAAAGACTGGACGAATCACCTGTCTTTTTTCCAATTTTATCCTTAACATCTTCAGTTTGAAGCAATATTGGGTGCTACAAAGGATTGATGAAATTGTGATTTAATTGTGAAGTCAAACCGTGGGCCACTTGTTACTGAGAGTGCATAGATAAAATCTACTTTTTGGTACTCCGTGTAAAAGTGGCCGACAACCTCGGACTTCTTGTTGACCAAATATGATGTCACCTCGGGCCAAGTCTGAGAAGAAAGTTAAAGAAAGACACCTTCTATTCAGTTAACCAGATTCTTTCTCCTGATGTATGGCAAGTTGACGTGCTAGAACAACATCAAGGCCCCCCGGGACATATTTATCACCGAACAAGTTTAGTTTATCCTATTCCAATCTGTTACCCTCATATTAAATGCAAAATGCTTATTCACTAAAGACATGTCCATTGCACCAGGCTTTAAATCAACAGAGAAGGCTACAATTCTATTTTCAAGGCTTAAAGTGATGGGGGGTCCCACCAAGTTAATTCTTCCTCACTGACCCACGTCAGTCAAAGGAAATTTTAGTAGAGTATCACTGTCTAAAGAGCTGATGAAAAGAAGTCCCCCATAGCAGTATGTAAATTTTTATAACATCAAATCACAAAAAATAATTAAAACCATTACATAGCATTTTGCCTACAATGTCCTTTAACGAACAACGGCGCCTGCCCTGTATCTTTTTTACTTCCAGGCAGTATGTATAAGGATTTCTTCCACTTTATCGTTGCCCACAGATATAGTGCAGGCCTTCAATCTTATATAAACATGTCCACAGGACGTTAAAATCCCAAGGAATAATCATATAAATGGAACACTGTTTATTTAATACTGTTTATCTTAAGATCTGTGGCCTGTCAAGCCTTTATGTTCTTTTGTATTTATACGCTATATGGCTTCATTTGATGGCACTGTGAATCATGCAATGCTATGTCTTGATAGGACCTCGTGGGCCACCTACCTTGTTTATTAGGAGCTGGAATGGTTTCAAGACTGTAAAATTCTACCGGAAGATACATCGCACTAACCACTTGAGTAAAACATGTATCTTTAAAAACCATTATTGGTTGACTGTAAGATATTAATGCATCAAGATTATAACGTTTCACAGTGTACGGAATCCTTATTAATGTCTTCTTCCACCCTTAACAGTTTTATAAAAGCCATAAATTCCCCCTAAGGATTTCAGAGACAGGTTAAAAAGTCTTTAATAGCTATCGTAAAAATCATAATGAATCACGTGAGAAAGGAGAAGTCCTGATAACAGGCTTGTGAAAGACGATACGCTTACGGCGGTCAGCTCTGCACATCCTTTTGGCTGCTACGTTCGAATTCCTTTTTTCATCTGCGACATTAAGATGAATTATATGTGTCCGAGAAATAAGGCATCATTATTGTAAGTGGATATTTGCTTTCGAGAATTGATGACCTTGCCATTCAGATTTTGAGGTGCTATTAGTTGGGAAACTGGGAATATTTTTAATTGGTTTAAAGCACTTGTTACCAAATCCTACTAAGTTTGGGGCCCCGAGCCATACTTGCCCCCACTTAAGTACAGATCCAGGACCAGACTGGGGATAATGAGATTGCCTCCTAATGACAGAAGTGCCGCTGACGGCTGGAAATGATATGGCTGGATGGTCTTTGTGTTTACATGTGTAAATATGGGCGCTGTCCGTTGGTTCAAAAATACTATTTTTCAAGTAACAACATAAATTTGGATTTTTAGAGATGTCATTATATTTCCATCTAAGGCTGTCGTTACAATGTGTATGTGTATATGTGTTTGATACATCCCTGCATAATCTGCCACTTTTTAAGAATACAATATACAATTGGAATTATCAAAAAAAGAAGTTCACAAAAAAAGAAGTTCACAAAAAAAAAACATTTATTATGTAAAAATAAAGGTATCTTAGGAAGACTAAGGATCTGAAATGTACGTTTCTACACGTTTGATAGTAGTTTTAAGTTTGGGTTACAGCTTTTTAATGTCACAGGTGTGAATTTAACGCGAAGGCTGAACCTAGGCGCCAGGACGTACTCCTCTTCCCGCAATGCCTTGTGTGGTTTTTGCCGGCAGAGATGATGTTATATAACTCAACGGTATTGGGTGGCTGCAGCGAAAATAAAGAAAAAAAAGGCTACATGTTGTTATTTTTAAACCACTCAGCACTCGCTTGTTTGAGTAATTCATTTTAATGTGGGAAAGGGGCCCTTGGGGAACCAGTGATATGCATAAGAAAGGGACACGCTGAAACAAAATGCCAACTTCGTTTAATCATTTCCCTGTGACTAAAACTCTGAGCAGGTGTGCCTATGAATCTTGCAGGCTCTGAATGTCTTTAAGCACATTAGTCTCTGCCTATACAAGCCATCCACATATGCATGAATCAAGTTAAGTACATATAGTGTTTCTTATCAGACCCACATACATTGTAAATATTCATCATGTTGCATGGAGGCATTTAACCCCATAAAGGAAAGGAAGGGTGATATGAAATCACTGCCGAGATCCATCTTTGCAGGGGCAAGTTATATTGAAATTTTAATCTCTGGACACTTAGTGCTTGATCTAGGTCTAATTTAGCATTTTTTTATATTCTTAGGAACAAAGCTTTCCTCACCGCAGGCTCTCAAAAAAAAAAAAGGTTCCACTTACCAAGAGTTTCTTTTCCCCGCTGATCCCTGTTGACACCATGGGTAGGAGTCCTCCTCCATACCTGAGATATGGCAAGACTCAAACACTTAAAAGCCAAACAAAATACAATGCAACAACTTTATTCAAAGAAGTGAGGGAACAAATATGTCACCTGGGATCGGGAGGGAAAAGAAGCTCTCTATAAGCAGAACTGTTTCCCTGCCATCTCAGGTGACACCAAGGATAGATATACCAAAGCTGAAAGGGTGGGGAAAACAAATTAAGAAGAAGAAAAAAAACAGCTTCCAAAACCTTCCGGCTATATAATTCTAGGCAAAGGTATGGAGACATGCCCAGGTGGAAGTCCTACAGATCTGGTCAGGAGAGATGAGACACCTTTCTGGCCAGGAGGTGTATACGGCATGAGTAGAGTGCGCCCAGACCCCGGATGGAGGAGACTGACCAGCTGCAGGATAAGCAAGGCTGATCACGGACACAATCCTCTTGGCAAAAGAGAGCTTTTAGTCCAGTTAGGACCCGAGGAAGCCACAAACATACGAGACTTTCTGAAGGGTAGAGTCTGTTCTAGGTAGATAGTGAAGCACGTCTTAAGGTCCAGAGAGGCATTCAGGAGGCAGAAAAAATGACTACTTTATCCTGGAAAAAAACAAAGAAATGGTTCCTCCATCGATAGCTACATCTAGCAGAAATAATGGACACCAAAAAGTAATGTTTAGGGACAACAGATGAAGGGAAACTGACTATAGAGGCTCAAATGACAGGAGTATGAGTCTCTGAATGACCAGATTAAGGTCCCAGGGAACTATCCTGGTAACAGGATAAGGTCAAATGCAGATGATGGCCTTAACAAAATGCCCAATAACAAGTAAGGAGGTGAGCTCAAATACCACCAAGGCACTGATGGCTGAAATGTGGAGTGGAGCAACAGGAACAAAGAAACCCCTAGCTCTCTGAAGCTTCCGTTCAACATCCAGACAATCAGCTGGAATATCTCAGGGGTTTGGATTTAGAAAAATGGCCCTGATGAAGAAAGCCTCCCCGGGTGAGCAGTCTCAGGGGGGGTTCTGGAGATGAGGTTGATCAAGTCCTCATACCAGATACGTTTTGGCCAGTTTGGCCAGAATAACTGATGCATGGTCTTACCTGATTTTCTGTAGGACTTTGGAGAAAGCCATGGAGGACACCACCTCCAGACGAAAAAAAAAAAAGGGTAAGTTTCATCAGGCAGTGCAACCCCAGCTTACAGGCTAAGGTGCAGACGGGATCTCCTGACCAAGGTGGCTTAGCCCAGAAAGCCGGCTCAACCTACTGCTGGCAAACTACTTATTCATGTTTCCAGGTTGTGGAGGATTCCATTTAAAGATTTAAAGGATGCTGCACTAGAATGGTTCATTTTGTAAGGGTTAAACGTGGTGACGTTCGGAATCGCACTCTGCAGTTTGGCTTAGATCTGATGATTGTTCCGTGTCGTCTCTCGCCGTGCTCACTGCTAATAGATCCCGCTGTGTTAATCAGAGAGCACGCGGCACTAGTACTATTTCCATGCACAGTATAATTATAAAAACAAAAGGTCTTTTAAATGTCTGTATAATCCTTTGTGCAACGTTGTCAGAGACCATTAGAGATTCCATGTGTGTCTTACTCTTACTGCACCAGCATAAAAAAATACAAGCTCTAACTTGCTTCAATAGTGACAGAAGTTTCCGAGAAAAGAACATTCAATTCATCTTCTCACTATTTTTAGATTCGCCATTGTGTCCCGTTAATTGTTTTTTTTTTCTTCTTCTTCCGGCATATTAGCAGGAGACCTACACTAATTATATCTTTATCTTTATGCCATGATAACCTCTTTCTGAAATTGAATTAATTACCCCTTGCCCCTTTTTTGTAATCGAACTTTTTAGCTGAATTATAAAAGTGTGCCAATAAAACAAACTGCACATTTTATTTAAGATTAATTAGAAAGTTTTGGTGAATCGTGATGTTCTTCAGGTTCCTCATACAGTGCTATATTTCGTTTCATTTGATTACACAGCACCAGCTGATTCCGTAACGCTATTACAATAGGGGCACAGTGAAAATTCAAAACTTGATTGTAATAAAAATGTAATTTTGTCCTCTTGGCTCCAGCTACAATGTATATTATTGAAAAATCCCAAATTGTAGGGCGAACTCTATTTGTACGAACCCCAAAAAGGGCAAGAGTAAGACACAAATGAAACCGAAAACCACATGTTTAGAAGAACAAAAGCATGAGTTGGAGTGGACTTTTTAAGTCTTGGGTATCAAGAATTCCAACCGAAATCTTTCATTTCACCCTGCACCCCATTTATATAGAAATATTAAGCTCAATGCAATAGTTCCGTCGTATTGTTTATTGCCGCATCCAACCCCTCAATTTGACTGGAAAGCATCATGATTTTGTACAGAAATATTTCCCTGAAATATAGACAGGAGCGTACTATTTTATACCGAGCAATAGAAAAATATAGATACGCTTCAGAAAGATTCCCAGGTAGGCACTTAACAACATCCCATACCAATCCCCAGTCTTAAATCTGAAAAGCTATATAACGATCCATCAACATATCTTCTTCTGAGTGACTTTTTCGGGGCTGTCTGTCTGCATTAAGAGAATGTCGCTTATTTTTTTTCCGCCTCTGGCAATACTCTCTCAAGAAGAGAACATTCAGGTAGCTAAACCAGCAATCCTGATTTGTGAGAGTCAAGTCACATTCCACCATGCGGCTCGACACAAAGACAGCCTTAGTGTTTGTTAAGTGGATATGCTTCCCTCGACACCAGCCCAAAAATATATCGAGAGGCACGGGGAACGCTAGAACTCAAAGTTCCTAAAGAAGAACTCTTCATGCATAGTCTGTCTTTTTTTTTTTTATAATGATGGAGATATTAAAAGCGTGGCAAATTATATATATTATTTTAGCCATATGGACTAGTATATAGCAGCTAATAAAAAAAACACAATGATCCCTTATCTGAAAGAGCTCGTATAACTGAATTTATTTATATACTGGGTTTGGTTTAGGTGCCAGCGGAATGTGATTTCCTCAAGTTACTCCGCGAGGTACAGAAACTAAGGAACGATGAACTAAACCCTTACTGGAATGGGAAGGAACTATTAATACGCCAATTGATAACATGTATGGGATATCATCTTTAAAAGCCTCTGATGCAGGTAGATGCATAAATAAAACATAATCCTTATAAGACAGAAAATGAACTCCACCGCCGATCATCCATTCACCCCATTCATTAAATATTGGAAGGTCTTTAGTGTATTAGGGATCTCCAGTGCCCTATTCACCCATTTGGTATACCGTATTGGCCCGAATATAGGCCGCACTTTTTTCCCCCACTTTAAGTCTTTAAAGTGGGGGTGCGGCCTATATTCGGGGTCTAGCGCCCGACGCCCGGGACATGCAGTCCCGGGCGCCGGGCAGGCAGTGGGGTTAGGATACAGATCCCCCGCAGCGGTGCAGGGGACCTGCATCCTACTGTCTGATACGCTCAGACAGCCTCCCCTGCCGGCACTTTCCACGGGGGGGAGTACCGGCACGGGAGGTTGTCTAAGCGCATCGCACGGACGTTCACCGGCAGCGGCGATGCGCCGTTGCCGGTGAACGTGCGCACGATGCTTTCTAACCCCCCCCGACTTACCAGGGCAGACTCCCGGGTGTCTTGCAGGGCTGGCGGAAGACATCTACGCAATACGCGTATACAACTTCCGGTACCGGCACTTCCGCTGAGTGCCGGCACCGGGAGTTGTATACACGATGTGCATAGATGTCCCCCTCCGGCCCCGTAAGACACCCGGGAGTCTGCTCTGGTAAGTCGGGGGGGGGGACAGAGTGGCAGCGTATCTCGAGGGGGGTGAGGACAGAGTGGCAGCATATCTCGGGGAGGGGGAGAGGACAGAGTGGCAGCATATCTCGGGGGGAGGACAGAGTGGCAGCATATCTCTGGGGGGGGACAGAGTGGCAGCATGTTTTTTGGTGCTTTTTTAAAGAAAAAAACTTTTTCTTTAAAAAAGCACCAAACTTTTATGGTGCGGTCTATATACGGGGGCGGCCTATATCCGAGCCAATACTGTATATACAGGAAACAAGAGATCACGTACATTATCAAAGCGTTAAAATGTATCATCGGAAGAGCTATTTGTTGGCTACCAAACCTTTGGAAAATTAAAGTAAATTTAATGCCACCTGAAAATCACTGTTGCCACTCCTGGTCATAAAAAAGCCATAAAAAGTGCTTGTAAACTCTTTGGAGAATAAGTAAAGGACTACACCATTGGCCTAATCACACGGCATCGGACATTTTTATGCATAGTATTGTGGCTTTACGGGCCTTAGAACCCTGTGATACTCTCATACCCAGCAAACGTTCTGAGCTCCTGGAAGGAAAAGGCATCAGGAGGGATAAAGGGATATGGAACTCAATTTCCTAAAGCGGGGCGCTTGTAAGTTGTAGGCATGCAGTCAGATCCTTATTTCATGTTCTTTGCTTGGTGAAACATAATGCAAACTGAACAAAACACCAAGCATTACACCGAGTCCTTTATATTGTTAACATGTAATATTTCCCCTTGGCAATGCTGGTTTAAATATATTGCTTTATTTATCTAATGTGTGCTTTCTACTTCTAAATGATAACTTTGCTGGCAACGTGTGAGATTGATGCAGCTACGGGCACCTCTCTTAATAAAGTATAGGAGAAGTAATATTTTATTTTATCATTATTAAAACACCTTAGAATGCACCAGTGAGCACATTACTGGAGTACTGCGAGGCTTCCAAAAAGATCGTACAATCTCATTCCTGATACCCAGCGCACAGGGTGATTAACTTGCCCAAGGTCACTCGGTGTAAGCGGCTGAGACTGGCACACAGCCCTTTAAGTGTCTGAGTTCTTGACAAACACATCAACCATGGCTCAGGGATTAACTCCTTGAGTTCCGACGCATCAAACCGCTCACAACTATAACACTTAAATGGTTAAAAGCGCTCACCTAAACAGTATTTCTAGCAATTGTTTCTTATATTTCTTATGTTTTCTTTATATAGCACCAAAAATGTCCACATCGCTTCTGCATACATTCAAAGGGTCTGACGAAACTAGGACCAACAGACTAAGACAAACCAATATATATGTGACCAATATTTATGGTGCCAGTGGGTGTTTTTCATAACGTACAATTTTTTTTATTAAATGCGCGTGTGTTAATTCTATCCAGGGTCAAGTAAGAGTGGGTGGATACATTAGCAAACTCCTCCCCTTTTTTCTACTTTTGCCCCCTATGTAAATTCACTAGTCTATGTTGTAATGGTTAATTTACATATGGTGTCGAGTAGTGATGTTCCAAACTGGCAGAGCAAACACTTTCTTGTTTGTTCTATGCATTTGCATTGAATTTCAGTAGAATATTATAGAAAATAATTTGTTTATTCTATGTTGGCATTGCTTAGATGACAGAGTCCATTTAAACAAACTATTCCGAGTGGTATTTCTGTTTGGCGACAAACTCGTTAGATATGCAGCGTCTGATAAATTTATGAATCGAGTTAAATCAGGAATGTTTACAACAGCATTTTCTTCCAAAATTGCATTACCCATTGTTCACAGAATAATAAAGAAAAAAGATTTTGTTGGTATTATTATTACAAGGCGTGTGTTATCACGGCAGAAGTTAGAAGCATTATGCCTCAGAGACACTAATAACATCAACATTATCTAAATACCAAACATTGTAAATTGCATGGCATGTAGCAATTAAACTTTAAGCCTTGAAGATAATGAGCTGTCGATGAACCAATCTCGAGGACATTAAAACAAAAAATAGAAAACATCCCAGCAGGTAAAAACACAAAATAATCTGTTCCCAGGAGGGCTAGAAAACCAAATGAGACCTGTGTTTGAAGATGCCGAGTCAAATAGTGATTTTCTCTTTAATGTATCTTTGGGCCAAAGCCATGTCCCCATCTCCCAAAGTCTATGTGCGCCATAGAAAAACCAAACAACTGATCATTATACAATACTTGAGATCATGTTGAGTTCTGGAGACAGGATTCTCTGGGTGGTGAAATCCCAAACAGAATATAGTATTGTTCCTAAGGTGGCTCTAGTGAATATTGATAAATGATGCGCTTAAGAGACCTGAAAGGGACTGGTGGCTTCCTATAGAGTGTAGAACCCTAACTAATGTTCTTAGATGTAGTCAAACATGGCTTCCTACATAAAAAGGTCATGGTATGATAGAAAGAATGTGTTAAGCTTTGAGATCCTCTAGCAGACATGACAATTTCCAAATAATGACAATGGTTATGTTTTTGAAGCTCAATTGTTGCAGCTCATTGAATGTGAAAACAGGAAAATAGCTTTTTGGTACTCCCCGGCTCAACTCCCACTGCGATAACCTCCCAATAATTCAAGATACCTCTGGTTCACCAAACCCAAAGCCGTCTTCACATGGTTATGTCAGCGCTAGGGACATAAATTAAGAATCATGTGTAGGTCTGCACAAGGGAGACATAGAGAAAGTGTAAGCAAAGAGGGGGGAAAGTGGGGAATCAAGCTGCTTAACAATACCTAAAGGAGCAGTCCCCTACGTCCCAACAGAAAATGCACAGTTTATAAACAAAAAGGTGCAAGCACCCTGTACATAGGAGGGAAATAAACATTGAAATCATTTTTTTTTAATGAATTCATACAATACACATACAAATAACTTGCTCAATTGTCCGGATATATACAATTTAAGAAGCTTATTCGGAATGTGTAGTACTGGAATACAGCTTCTTCAGAGGTCATGGACTGAACAGGATAAGAAAAAGGAGATTGAAGGAGTAAAGGGGTAGATGATGCCTGTAATTAACTTTCATAATCTGGCAAGTATTATAACGGGGCATTCTTAAAGTGACTTGAAAATAATTACACAGCCTAAGTGGGCTTTGTTATTCTCTTAATGAACCCCCCAAAAGCTTAATAGAGTGAGATGCTCTTGTGTAGAGATTACAAGAGAGTTCAATTTTCTGTAGGAAACATACATTACTTTTAAATATAAATGATTATTTGACTATTTTGTGAACAGGAATCTTACCGTTAATGATAGTAGAGATTCCTTACCAAAACTGTTAGGCTCTTGTAATCTCTACACCTTCCCAGCCTATTAACTAAGTATCTTTGGGGTTCACCAGGAGATTAACGCAGCCCACTTATGCCATTTGGTAATTTTTTACTCATATTCTTTCAACAATAGTATCAACATTTCCAGCTATATATATATATACATAAATAAAAACATTTTTGTATATATATATATATTTATATATTTTTTTTTTTATTTCACTTATGGTCACAAACTGTATCATATATCTGTACCTTAACTATTATTATTTTCCTACATAAATGTTCCTGGTGTGATGTTGTCACATTGCAAATAGAAACTCCATTTTATGCACTACCTTAAGAATGTCCTGCTATAATTCCCAGATTATAAAATGTAACTAAGGACATCATCTATGCCTTTACTCCTTTAATCTCTTTTTTTCTTATCGTCTCCTGTCATTTCTCTGTAGTTCTCCAGCCTGTTCAGTCTATGACCTCTGAAGAGGCTGTTAGGCGGAACACATCGGGTTTTCTCTAAGTATTCCAGTACTTGGCATTCTGAATAAGCTAAACATTTATTTTTATGTTTATTCCATCCATGGAGTCATATCTACAGAGTGTTTGCACTTTTGTGGTCTTATCTGTGAAATCTTAAGGTTTTAACCCAGCCCGGTCTTAGGGTGAATGGGCACAGTCTTGTGGTCATACAGTCTTTATATCCTTCTCCAGCTTGGACTTTCTTACTTGTATATCAGTTCTGGAATTCATGCTTGGGTAAAACCACACGGTAGAGATTATAGAGTCACTATGGTGGAATCTTTGGGAAGTGTTTATACTAAAGACTATCAGGGTCAGCTCATTTAGCATGGTGACTTTGAATGACTATGGATAATCACGTCCTTGCTACATATTCTCCTTTCCACTCCAGTATCTTGCTGAATGTATCTCCTCTGTTTTACCTGTGGAGATCACATTGTGTACCATTTTTTTCTTAAAACTTTTAAGGGATACCTCTCTAAGCACTTTGCTTGGCTTTTGAATATAGACAAATAGACATAGAACCTCCCTTTAAGGATGGAAGAACTGGATTTTTGGAACCACCAAATAGACACGAGGACATGGACAGAAAGCTAAAATGGAGAATGGGAGAAAGACCGCTTTTCATTTAATACTTGATTTCAACACAATATTTAATAACAGGCATATTGTGCTCATTCCAAAGAAAAATAGAAACAAAATAAACTAATTAGTTTTGTTTTTTTCGGTGTTAATATATTTATTTTACTTAATATTTCTAAAGTATAAAGAAAAACAAAACAAAAAGATTAGAGAATTTTTGTTAAAGAACAGTCTCCAAATCCCAAACCCGAGGAAGCCCATTAATCTTAAAGAACCTTTTTTTCCAGACTCCCATGGAGATGGCATGGCTGAGGCACGTCTTTAACAAACCGAATTAAACTTTCTTTTTATTTCTTTGAGATTTTTCAAAGAGCAGGCTTTTTAAGCGTGTGATATGCGCACCCTTATGTGGTAGCCCATTCCAAATTAGCTGAAGATTTTCTTTTCTCTTGACAAAACATCAAATGCTTTGGATTTGTACTTTTTTTTTTATTTCAAGTTTTGTCTCTGTAGACAGAGCTTTCATATTTGTCAATGAAAAGCCGCGGCAGCTGAAAACAATACTGAGCTTTGTCATATCCCAAGCGATACATGTTTTGACTTTATTTGCTAGTTTCTTAGAAAGTAATATGCAATTAAGATGCACGCAAGAACTTTAGGTAGGAAATGGAATACAGATTAAGGATTGACTAATAATAATAAAAACGGCATGTAACTGGAAAACATTACTTTTTCATTTCTAAAGATGATGTCAGTTACAATCACAAAATGTTACATTTTTAAATTCCCCCAATAACATTTTACTTAAATATCTTTTTAGCACCAGGTAGACATGGGTGTAGGAAACAGAAGTGGAGGAGCAAGCATCCCATCAGTTGATTTGGTAACTGCCCCAGATCAGTTTTGAGTATCTCCCACAGCAGGCCTGGAATGGTCACCTGGCACACTTGGTGAATGCCCTGTGGGCAGCTGGTGGACAGTACCCCATATTCATTCAATTTGTCACTCTTGGGGCAGAGCAGGTTCTGCAGTGTGCGGCAACTGGATCCTCACACTACATAATCATAAAGACATAACATAAAGCCCGTAATATCTAGCCGTTGGCCACGCTTACATTAGTAGGCAGCCTCTGGCCTTAAAGTGCCAAGGCCGTCACGTTATCTCAGTCCTTTCCCACGGTATCTCTTTGTTATTCGAAGTATAGTATTATCATATGCCACATTTTAAAATTTCTCAAACTCTAAAAAAGATTGACTTCTTAGGCTTATATCATCAAAGTAAACACCCTCCAAAATGCCACCCATGACACCAATAAATACACAGGAACCAAATTAAGATGGGTAGAGTGACTGGCTACAGCGTTATTGATAAACCCCCAATACCAGGGGAACACCGTAACACAACCTTCAGAACAACCCTCCAGCTACAAAGCCTTGTGACCTAGTAGGCAGTTCCACCAAACACTTAACCAAGAGTCCATTCCGTCCAATACCAAAAGCCATCTTCATGACGCACATTCCCAAGCGCTTGTGGGCGAGCACACGCATCAAGAACTGGGTAAGCACTGGCCAGAGGAAGCACCACAGCTACAAAGAAACAAAACACTGAGAAGCCAACCTAGACTATTGACTAAGACCCTTATCAGAAGGAGGCAAGTGGAAAGGCTTGAGATGCTCCAATCTCCATGGAGAGAAAGTGGTATAAATGTACCTACATGTCTGTCATATTTTAAATAACAAATCCAAAATGGCAGTGAGTACAGGAACAGTTGTCATTTTTGATGTAAAATAGTATAGAAATGCTTTCTAAAACAGAAAGAAATTTACGTTTCTTAATAATCCTACATAGTAATTTTTATGTGATAACACATTTAAATGATATATTCTTATAGAATTTCGATCTCACAACTAAAAATATATCATTCCTTGTCACAAAATACATTAATATTCATTAATATTAAAGCAAGTTCATATTGAATACGCGCTTTCAAAACTTCTTAAGGGTTTTGTTCTCCACCAGCTACTCATAAATATTTGTAAGAAGAAAAATAAAAACATTTTGCACAGAAATCTTGTTAAGATAACAATTAATTGTACTTTGATCTTGCGAATGAAAGCCTGTGCAGTTTTAACCTAGCATTTTTGACAGGATTTCAGTATCCATTCTGCAATTAACATCAAATTAGGTGTATAAAAAAAAATAGAAATATTCCGCTTGATGTAGAAAAGAGCTACGAGATGTCAGCTGTTTCTTGTAATTGTCACGTTTTAGTGTCTAAATCGTTAAAAAGTAAACTACAATAATTGTACATATATTTACAAGGATCGCATGAGGGAAGCATTACGCATGTGATCAAAGGGAAGAATTTCCTAGCATCAAAGAGACACGTCTTTCCGAAATATATTTTACAGAGCTCTTGGCAAAGGTTTGGAAGTCCCTTCATTTCAAACAACTAAAGACTTATATCACAGGAGTCTAATCCTCCTACAGAGCATTCCTTGGCAATATGAAGCGTATCTTCAAGACTATTTTAGATGTATTAAAGATGTATCAAGGCCTTTCCGAGTGCTTTAGACTTTAATTTCAATTCAGGCTACATTTCAAGGTCTGAAAAAAATGTTTTATGGGGGAAAAAAATCCTGTCCTCAGACATCTGTAGATTTTTGGTGATTCAGCGGATCCTAGCCAGCGTGATCAATAGGAGTAGTCAGAACATGTAACTTTTATTTCTTCATTTTTTTTTTTTTTTTTTAAGTATTTTTGAAATTTTGTAAAACAGAGTTTTGCTTCTATGGAATTCCAATATTGTCAATCACAAAGTGTGCAAACACATAAGGAAAATGTTGTAGTGTTCACTCTTTACTGTTTTAGTGCAACATAGAGTGAACTCTGGAGGTAACAGAGGAGGGATTGCGGTGGTGGGGGTGCAAGTAATGCAGAGTGGCTCCCTCAGCACCTGCCCCTTACCTCCACACACACATCCTAACACACACAATTACACCTGCTCTATCACATACAGTTTTGTATGCTCACTCTGTAGCACACACTCAATCTATCACACACGCACTCTAACATACACGCTTCTCTTGGCTGGAACTTCTCTTGATAGCTCCATGCACAATGTCCAAGCTGCCGCCATGCAACATTGTTTGCCCTGTTTGAACCTTACTCCTCAAGCTAGCACTCCCCTGGGAGGTGACATAAGAAATGTGCAGATGTAAAGTAAATTTAAAGTATGAAAAAAGAGACAGGGTTATAACCGACAGTACAATGCATTTTACTTTGTATACGCTGAAGTAGCGAATAAATAATACAGTTTAGGGCTTCTACTTAAAATGCTAGAAGCAAGATAGTAATAGCAGGGGGGTTTTAGGAGCCACCTGGGTACTGGATTTTTGGAATCTGGCCTGGAATTTAGGAGCCACCTGGGTATGGGATTTTTGGAATCTGGCCCTGTTAATAACATTATAACAATAATAATGTTGGTGGTTATATCCAAAGATTTGTCTTGATAGAGGAACGGGAGCCCTAAACAATTCCTGAAGTTGCCTGCATGGTAGCTGTACCATAGAAAGAGAAGCACACAATAATATCATTGCATAGATTTTAGCTCCTGCTGTGTAGCATGACTTTAAACGATACATGTATAATTCTGTACATATTACGCTCTCAGAAATCCTACGGTTGCCAGCCTCTTGTCACATTGTATTCCTGTGCAATCGACAGCACATTACTGGCACACAGCAAGATTTTCATTCACAAAAACGGCACGTTTTATGTCACCGATGACATCTTGTTTCCTAGCAACCAAATTCCAATGAGGATACTGTAAAAATCACCAGCACAGGCGAGTAAATGAATGAGGCATTTGATAAATATACAAGCTGACGTGATCTCAGTTGACTCTTTAAATGCTTTGGAACTGGAGGATCCTTAAGGCGTCTGAAATTAGTGTTTATCAGTTCCTTACAGCACCTAGGCAGCAAAGTGGCTTATGTGGCTTGAGCGTCAAACGAGGCTTATGGGTACTGTACACGTCCATTATTGTTATTGATTAGATGAGAAACGCTGTGTATGCGCAACTCTCTTTTACCCTTATTCCTGCAACAAATTAGCAGACACGAATGCTTTGGTGCCGGGAAGTGAATTGGAAGGCGTGTTTTTATGGCTACCTCAGTAAGTTAAGATTTGTTTTCTCAGCTGCCTGATTGAATATAAGGGTTTTTTTAAGAGCAAGAGGGTTTTTAAAGGGTATTCTGTGAGATGCGTTGTATTTTCCGCTGAAAGCTAGTTGAAACATTTTACACAGGTTGATAAGTAGCATACCTGGGAACTCCCAGTTTGAGCCTGCATCTCCAGGTGAAGGGCTGCTTCCCTGTGTCTCCGGATCACGTTCCTCTTTCTCTGAGCAGGGGGAGTGGTGTTTGGTTGCATCCACTCCCTGCCCACTTCCTCTCTTATTCATAGCTGCTCAACGGTAGCTAACCCCACCCTAGCAAAGCCACTCCCCCAGAAGAGGGAGAGCTCCAGGTAGCCTATTCTGGAAAGTTCCTAGATATAGGGAGCACCAATCTTTATGGAGACTTGACAAAAGTGACGTTGGAATTAAAGGTTCTCTGGTATGATGATATAAAGTAACTTTTGAAATAGTTTGCATAGATCTGCATGGGTTGGTAATACAGAAAACCTTAGTTCTCCATCGTGTCCCCCCAGAACCAATATAATTTTCAGGTTGGTGGGGGCTTTCTTTTTACAGCAACAATGTATCCCTAATCATTTAAGGGTTCAAGAAAGGACCTTACAAATGTGCTTACTTGTACTTGATCTCAAACTTGCACGCCAGCCATGTTTAAAAGCAGTACTTCATTATGTTATAATTTCTATTTTGTTCTTTATAACATACGCATTATTTAGATCACTCGTGAAAGGTCCTCTATACCTATGGACTCACATGCCATGCCCTAAATGCTATTTATTCCTTAGCACTGTGTAAATAAATTAATATAATTACATTAACTAAAATGTGGTGCCAGTGCAATGGCTTTTGATGGGTCAGATCTTCAGGGTCTGGTAGAAGAATGCAATTTCTAAAAGCCCCTCCAAGGCAGAAAGTGTTAAAAACCTACGCGGTCAGCCCGAGCTTTGTGCCAACGGACGTTGAATTATTCCCTTTATGAATTATGTATCTATTGCTTCTCTCTCTCCCCGGCTATAGACTGCGCATCCTGATCGACAGTCCACAAATAACACTGTGTATGTAGCATTTGCGATGAAATATAGGTCCCCTATCTGAGGAAACATTTGTCTTGAAAGATTCACCCTATGCTGTATTTTTGTATTTTGTCACTGGCTGAAAAGCAGACGACAGCTTCATAAAAAAAGACAAAAAGTATAAAAAAAAATAAAATAAAAAAAAAAGCCTGCACAGCCTGATAGTAAATGTGATAGTAACTAATAGTGAAGGCACGGTAAATAAAATGAATTACTTAGTAAGCGCCTGGAGGAGCTCTCTCAAAAAAATTTCACCTGTCTAAATAAAATGTGCGTCACTTAACATGAGATAAATGTGGGGAATGATACAAAAGAGAGAAATGATCAACCGATGCCGAGAAGAAAAGGTTTGGCATTTGGGGAGCAATTCTTACTGAGACTAGACATCTATTTGGAGTGTAATAGAAACACAAACACAGACACAAACCTCAATTAGTTGTGGGTCTTGGCTTAAGATTCAGGAGCCATATGCCTACCCCATGCATGTTTACATTCCATTCGCTGTATTAGCCTCTACCACTTTTGCTGGGAGGCTGTTCCACTTATTCATCTTCTCTCAGTAAACTAAAACTAACTTTCATTTAGCCTCTGACTCTTTCTTCCATTCTGAATCCTGGCATATGCATTAATGGCAACTATTCTGTTTGATTCACTTGGCCTTCTACACCTTCCAATCTTCTTATTCTTCTAAATCTATGTAAGTGGTGAAGAAAAAGATGAGTCTCTCTCTCTTTAGTAGGTGGCCTCTCTGCATTATTGTAGACTATTTAGTCATATCAGGACTTCATTTGGGAATTTAGAACTCGGAGGCACGTCAAAGCTTACATCCACTTTGATCAATCTCTCTACGGCACTGTAGCGCACACATAAAAACTAGAGTTCCCCTTCTGAAACGGTGTAAGCGCCATCAAGAAGTGCGTAGACTCTTCAGAGATGAAAGAGTTTCGAAAATTGATTAAATACCAAAATGTAAAATTATGCAAAGAAGAAATAGTGGAGGCAATCACGAGAGGATGTGTCGGACATGCCATGAATTGCATTCCAATAATTTGTGCTGGAAGAGAAACAGAGAAAATTGACCGCAGACAAGAACCATTTGACATCAGTCTGCACATCCTCATCTGCTGGGAAAACTCAGAATCCATTAATTATACTTGTTTCTTTAGTGATAAAAGAAAAAAGTACGAGGGAAACGCAAGCCTCATACAGAACTCCCACAGCTCCCCTCCCTTCGTGAGGATCACACATCCGGGTTGCTTTTTTTTTCTTGCTTTTAGAATAAAATTGTACCTATTCCGAGAAGGTCTGATCTTCTTCTCTGTATTAACCTTGTCCACCTCTATTAAAATCAAAATATTGTAGGACATTTGGTGCTCTCACTGACGACTTATGTCAATATTAAAAGTTTGGGCACCTGAAAGTCACCCTGAGTAATCCTGTTCTTTGCTAAAACTTGGAGAATTTCAAAGTCTTTGATCGCAACTTTCTCACGAGGTTCCAATGATTGTCACACAGCTGCACACTGGACCCATAATACAACTTCACCAACATCGGCCATAATCCACCAGAGTTCTAAATCTGAGCAGGGGGCTACATTGGGTTACCTTGGGGCGAACAGAGATGTTAAGGTGAACAGAACAGGTACTCATCTTCTGCAGGTGTACATAGAAATGAATAAAGCTATGCATTCCCAAGTAGACATGTATAGCATACAAAGGTCCACAAATAGCATTGAGACTGTTACGTATGGAAATTATCACAGCCACCTACACACAACACGAACACCTTGTAAACTGAGCAGCAGGTGTCTGCGCATGTATCCACACTTAGACTAGTGAGTTCATATCACCCTTGGTATATTGGCAGGGTCAGGGCTCAGTGGCAGGCAGGTGAATTAATACATTCTGTGTTTTATCATTTAAAAAATAGGAATAGTAAACAAAAAAAGATCAAAATAAGGAGGAATATTGATGCGGCTAAGAATAAATCTAGGACACACGACACCGTGTTGGTAATCGGCAAATAACTTTACTCTTTCAAATAAGACATTTCAGCACTTAATAATTCTCTTTAAATCCTTGTAATGAAGCATAACAATGTTGAACGTACGGCATGGACCATCAGCCAAACCACGATGAAGTGCACAATGACCTCTACTGTTGCATTAATGGATATTAATCAGATTTAAATCTGAAGTCCAGGTCATGAATGCCAGATCTTAGATCTGCTTGATATATTTCTTTGTATATTCATTATTTCATGTATATATATATATATATATATATATATATATATATATATATACACACACCATTTTCCTGACATATCTTGGGGTTATGGGAAAATATATTTTTAGGTAAAATAACTTGTTAATATTTGGTATTGCTTAGGAAAATAAACCCTTATTCTTTATATCATGCAAGTTGCATCTCATTGTCTAGGGAAGTAAAGGTTCACACTAGCCAAGCACCCTTTTTATGAGATACAGTCTTACATTTAGATCCAAATTCTTCTGCCCCACATTTTTTCAGATGTCCCTCTTTTGTAGGAATGTTTACTGGTTGTGAGTGTGTCACAGCCACAAAAGCCAAAATAATGTGTACAGAAATCACAGAAGGGGTATGTATATGTGGGACGCTTTCCCTAGCTGCGCCTCTAACTCTACCTTCAAAACAAAAGTTTACTCATTGAAAACAGCCATCTTTAATAGTGATTTGACCCTGGCCAAGGATTTCATTGAACTCCGTAGCAGTATGGATGGACTGACCAGCCTTGCTTGGTGGTAGGTAACTTGTCAGCCAACTATATGCCATTTGCCCATTTACACTTCTGGAGGCAAGTATTTATATAATATAAAACGTTATGTGGCTGCAGGTGCTTAGGGTCCTCAGGAGAGAGAGAGAGAGAGAGAGAGAGAGAGTAGGTTGGGTTCCCAGGAATGACTGGACCCATGGCAGCTGTCCCTTTTGCCCCATGGTTTAGACAGCCCTGGTTGGTAATGATGTGAAGTATATCACAGTTTGGGGCTGCCATCTTTATGATTTCCCATCGTTAACACAGTTGATTTTCTTCTGAAGACAATAACCAGAAACCTGGCTAAGTAAAGCCGACCCACTCATGCAGCTGGGTATTTTGGCATGGTAAGAACCCCCACCTAAGTAGAGCTGGCCCAACTCATGCACATGGGTACTTCTTGGCATTGATGGGGACATCACATTAGTAGTCCTGGCCCAACTCATGCACATGAGTACTTGGGAGTATTGGCGTGGTAGGAACTCCCACCTTAGTAGAGCTGGCTCACTTATGCACACGGGTACTTCCTGGCTCGGGGGGGGGTCATGTAACTTGACGTTATGTGACCCTGTGGTAATAAATGTTGCACATGGAGGGATTGTCCCTTTTTGTGGCTTGTACGCATTGTGCTGTTGGCACGGGAAATCTTGGTATGACAGCAATAAACTATTACAACACCATGTAGCAGATTTGTAAATGTGTTAAAAGTATGTTGTCACTCAGTCTCAATTTTATGTGTTACGATAATGTTTTATTTCTTGTATTACAAAATAAATGACCTTTCTCTAAACCCCTGGATTACTGTATATATTAATTCTAGTTGCTAAATTAGAAATTTTACAACATTTTGTCTGATTAAACATTTTGCTTAAATCAATTTGCATTTTGTGTGCATTTTGGGCCAAGCAATTAGTTTGGGAACTGGTCTTCAATCTCTTTTTTTGCCGATAGGGATTTATCACCAGCCTGTTCTATAATTAGAGGGTGGCAGGACCCCCAGGTTGCAGTGGACACGGCGGCTCTTTGAAAAACGCATTTTGAAAATGTCAAATTCTAAACTTTTTTTTGAATTTGCATGTAAAATAAGCACCTTCAAAAATACAATAAGATGTTGTAAAGACACACGGTCAGCATGACCACCATTTCTAAGGACATGGCATTTTTGAGGCTGCTTTTTTTTTTTTCTACAGAAATATTCTGAAGTTCGGATATTTTCTAATTACCGGTATGTCTCAGCGCACTCTAAATGTTTCTTTGAAGCAAACAAAAGTCATCTTTTTGCACACCAAAAAAAAACCACATTCCCTCATTTTAGTCGGTTGCGGAATCTGAAAAGATCTTACAGGAAGTCTATCTGGAGATGCCAATCGCAGCTGTCCATGTTGACTCCTTTGCAATTGCTCCTACTCTGATTAACAATATATCTAGGTTTAAACATGGCACTCATTCTGGTCGTATCCTGCGAGTATGACCTCCAGGCCTCGATATTAAAAAAAGGGAAAATATTTGGCCAACGTGAGCCACTGTCTTCTCTATGAATAAATGATACTTCTGTTACTTTTATATACATACATCAGGGCTGGACGGATGATGTAAGAGCAGCCGAACCCTATGTTTTTATATAATCTGCAGTGTTTGGCGCCGTTGACATTTGCCCGGTCTGTTAGATGGCCAGTCCAAGGAGACATTTGGTGACAGGACTGTTGGGAGGTTTTTGTCACTTGTGTATGTCTTCTCTATGCATAATGTAACCCTTGGTTAAGTATAAGCGTCATAGACCTGTAGAATGTACACTATACAGGGGGCAAAGGGACCCCCAAACTTTTCATGTTTCCCCCTAACAGTGCGTAGTCATTATTATTATTATTTATTGTTTTATATAGCGCCATCAAATTCCGTAGCGCTGTACAATGGCTCATAGACATAACTAAATAACTTGCACTGCTTAAAGTAACCTTGTTCTGTTATAAAGGATAACTGCTGCCGAATCTTATAAATCTGTCAAATTTGTCAGCATTACTATAAATTATTTTGGTCACTTTTCCTAATGTATTATATGGAATTAACTATTAATACAGTTGTGGATTTATTTAAGATTACGCATGGTCCACGGAGTTTGTAACAAGTATAATGTAACCGACCGAACGTTTCATCAACAAAATACCAGCGGCTTCCATTTACAAAAAAAACAACAAAACTATTCCGCTTTCTATCCAGCATGCCACTTTACATTTGATGTTTCACTTTTCTTTCTGGTGTTTTGACAGCGCATCACATCAATATATTTTCTTTTGTGATTTTTAGAAAAATATGTTTGAAAACTCCATTTCTGCTAAAACAAATAGCACCTCCGTGCACAAACATTTGCATATAAGCGACTCAACGGATCCACCCGTTCTTGGAAAATAAGTCGAATGATCCAAACACTACAAGCTAATGTAATAAAAACGTGAGGATTTGCAAGCCCAAAAGGGTGAACCATGTAACAATATAAAAAATAATCCACAATTTTGATAGGACACTTTTGTTATTTAAGAAGGTTGATGAGAATGAATGGAGGCATTGAGTTGGAGCTCTTTGTTGAGTTTGGTTTTAGTCACCATCATAAGTACAACTCAATGACTTTCCAGTAAGTTGATAAGCTAACAGAAACCCTGTGTTTTGTTTCTGTAGGAACCATAGGGATTTGAAGGATCCTGGTTGAGAAGCCCTCAAGGGAAGTGCTGAGTTAGCTTTTAGCAATTGATAATGAATGTGACAACATGAAAGTTATCATCTGTGGGTTATTGCCAGACAAGCTCTTATCATTAACAGGTGAAAATAACCTGTTAATGATCAAGGAGTATGGGTGTTTCAAGTTTATAATTTATAAAACAGGGAGTAATCATAGATGGAGAAACCTAGAATGTCAGAGTGATGCTAACAATACATAAACGCTTTAAAAGCCAAAGCTTTTAAACCAGAAGGCTGAGGGTATGAATAGAGGATTCGTATCACCACGTATCTTAAAAAGGTCCAGGGTCACCTAGGCTGCAGAAGACCTAGGATAATAGTGCATCTGTGGATCTATGAATTAAGTGGTTGAACCTGTGACTGCGCATGTACCTACAAAATCATAAACTGTAAACCATAATACTAAACTATTTAGAGCATAATTTCCCACTGTGCATCATTACTGTGAAAAGAATCTCCGTATCCCTATGTGCAGCCCAATAGCCCATGAAACATTTCTTTGCCGCCATCGCTTAAACCTATTCACTAGGATAAGCCCCTTATTCATGTGAGCTTTGCCGCTTCCCAAGACTGTGGATACATTTTAACCTGTTATCTAAACTAAATACAATGCCCACAGCCTCTTGAGCGATATTTATGTAGCAGCTATATATATGGCAAATTATATATATCACTCAAGAGAGTAGAACGCTTGACAGAATGCATTAGGGAAGGCCATTACATGCCACATGTCTATACAGAGCCCCAGCTGACATTTATATGACAAATTGCATACCCTGTCACTACCTCGATAATCCCTCTATATTTTCTCATATACTGTAGAACCAAAGTGGCTCCTGCCGAAGGTCGGATCAAAACGCCTTTAACCCGGTGTCTGCTCTCTTAGAGTGTTTGTAATTTACTGGAGAGGATTACACTTTTGAGGCGAGGACATACAGAGATCATACTAACATTAAGCCATGATTACAGTTTTTAATTAATTAAACCTTTTTTATAATGTTAAGCTTTTTCTAATCATGAAACGTCATTTGAGCTGAACAGGCAGTTAGCAAAGATCCCCAAAGGGGACGTTCCACCATGTTTAATTATAACTGGTACCAATGTAACTAACAGTGTTGAGTGTTATATAAATTACTTCCAATCAGTACAGAATTTTATTTATGCCTTATAGTTTTATATATGACATGTTTGATAAATCCCACAGTGAAAGACATTAGAAATGCTTTGTCTTAGTACACCAGAGAGACCATTCAACTAAAAAGATCAGGATGGAAGTTCTAATTTCCACCATTAAGCAGCTAATGCAATAAGGATTGTGAACATGGAGTTGCCATAGGAAAATGTGACTTTTTTCTGAATTTGTTTGTAGTTTTGTATACTCCACTTTATAAATTGGCACGAGAATAATAAGAAAGTGCTCATTGAAAAAATGCTTGTGCTTGTGGTCTGACCAAACGAGGAACCTTGCCAAGTTTCCACTGTAGGCAGAAGTAACCCCTTCAAAGCCCCTGAATTTATTCAACAAATTAGATTTTTTTATTTCAAACTGGATAGGCAGGCATATGGCATTGATATCATTATTTTTTATAGACGTACTGCATATCAAACAATAATATAGCTCTTTAAAGGCAATCCACATACTTTACTCATGTCTTCCTATGCATTGTAAGTGTTATTTCCCTTGGCATCTTCACCAGGTGAAGTTTGGGAAGACGTGTCTGTGTCCGATGGGGGATTATTTGTTGCTGAATGTGGCTGACTTTGACGCTTACTTTCTTGACACTGGTCCATAACCACGTGTCCATTGTTCCTGATCTTAGGCCAAGTAGAGCCAGCAGAGTCAACGCAACCCATCCATGAACGAAAATAGTATAACCGCAATCATATCAAATAATATGTCTTCCATATTTAAGGCAACTGTCCTGGGGAAATATCATTTTGCTCTCCAAATCACTCAGTACCCTGGGCTAGGGGTCTCCCCTGGACCCCCATTAGTGTTTATGGTGTTCTACCATTTATCTAGGAAGCCATATTCACCACCCAAATCGTTAAGCAGCCACACACAGACCTTTACAGAATTGTAATTGAAGAGAAAAACAATTATTTGTTTATCACGTTAGTATGAGACATCTCCTGAAATACAATCTGTTCCCCTAATGATTCCATTTCTACATAAGAACTATAATGAGTTTACTTTCCATTCTTTGCAGACCCCCGAACCCCCCCCCCACCACCACCACGAGCGACAACCTTTTGACTTTTGATTCTCCCGCAATAACGCGCTGGATAATTATCTCAATCCACATATTGTTGCGGAAGGAAATTTTTGTCCAGAGGAAAAAAAAGATGAATGTGCGAAGCTTAAATGAAACTCACTCAGACTGCCGCTTTCTTCCGACTGCCGCGATCTTATATTTAGCAAATAATCTATGCGACTACTTTGCCTTTTGAGTGCGTTCATATTGATTTCAGCTTTATTCATTAATGTGGCCAAATATGCCTGCCAAATTCTGCTAGAACACAAACTAAGGGAGAGACATTTGCCATTTCATCATTAACAAGAAACAGCTGGGCATTTACCCTTGGTAAATGTAAGAGGACCCCTGCCGGCTGCGGACGTGCTGTTAAAGTCGGAAACCTAGGGAGTTTTGTCACTGGAAGAATAGATTTGTTATCGGTTGTTGAACAGGAAAGCGGTTACATAATTCACAACCACCACGTATTTTAATTGCTAGCTCTGCTGATAAGCGCTATCATTGACTTTATGTAACTGTTTTTGACACTCGATGCTGACATTGATTTTTATTTGTTTTTTTTTAGCTATGTAGCCCAGTGGATTTGCGAAATCTCTATTTCTATAGATAAATAGAATCATCACGCATTGCATTATGAGATGAGCTCATCCGGCACAGTGTATAGATACCGATGTGTACTTAAAATAAAGCACCCCTGTCGTTCACATATACTTTATATACTATCATACCCTGGAGCTCTCAAGGGTTCGTTCTAACCCAAATGTCAAGGTTAAAGATAATGAGTATGAAACTGACTCCATCCTTTTCTACGCGGCTGTGATCATATGTAGGACTCCCAATTGGTGCTATTGCTTCTGATATGTTATGGTTGGTATCCCTGCTTGAATACATACTTTAAATAATGACAGGTCAAGCTTTCCACGAGTACCAGTATAAGAGCCATTTGAGTAACACATTGGTAAGTCACTATATAAAGTCTTCAAGATGGGCTATTAAAGGGTTAATATTTCAGGGGTCAGCTTATTTAGAAAGTGTCCAAGTATGGATACTATACATTCATACACGGTTATTACATGGCGGAGACATGGCTATAAAGGGCAAACAGAACTATGCAGAGTTCTAACATTGCACTTATTCCAATAATGGGGCCATTCCATCAGTTGCTATGGTGACACAGCAACTTCTTAAATTTTGCACAAGAATTGTTTTTTTCTTAGTGCAAATACCTCCAATTCATTTAAAATATCTATAGGGAAAAATGCTTTTAATACCCCTACAATAACCACACTCAAACGCAGTATGTATATTCACCCTCAAATAATGTAGCTCATTAAGTTCTTTGTGTATCATGCATACATATTACTTATTAAATGATCAAGAGCAGTGGCTTATTAAAAGCTCACAGACCTGCTAAAAGCGTACGCGTGCAGACGGGGCCGTAGAAAACATAAAGCGGCTATTACATTTTCAGTACATCATAATGTCTGGTTATCCCTTGACACTCTCTCCGCCGGAAAAGATCAATCCACTTCAAGGTAGATCATTTCAGCAGATCTTAAGACAACTAATGTACGGATGTGATATGACGTCCGCATGATAAAAGTATACTTTATCAAACTACGAGCCGCGTAAAAAATACCCGCTGACCCTTTCTTAAAAATATTTACACTCAGCAGAATATCAAGAAAGAAATGGCTTTATGGCCACATATCTCTCGTGTTTGGATCCGAGAAACAATCCAACTAAATTGTACAATGTTCTTCTTTTTTTTTTTTTTTTTTTTAAACTCAAAATTGTTGGGAAATAAATAGTTTGTTGACAATAAATAAAATAAATGTGAATGTCCAAACTGTGGATGTTCTGTAAACATTAAGAAATATAATGTCCCGCAACAAGACTACAGTACAAAATGTGATTTGTGGTTTGAGTAATGTCTTTTTTTTTTTTATTGTTGTTCCATGTAATGGTCTAGATGCATATCCAGGTTTATGCGGCTATAAACAGAAATGCTTTGTGGGACTTGATGAGCATTGATGAGAAACGTTTTAGGTTTTGGGCCCAGGTATAACAGCCCATGCGAGTCACCATTCCTGTTCTTGCGTACTTGTTTGGTTCTTTCTCAGCTAGACCACCTGGCTATTCTGCTGACTTTTTCTACTGTTGCTACCCTGTTCAAAAGTCCCCTTGGCTCGATCTCCTCGATGTTCCACCAGCTACCTTCCTGTCTCTACCCCTGGTTTTAGAGGTACCTAAGCTGTTCTTCTGCTTATGCTACCCCTCGGCTGTCCCCACCAGTTTCAGAGTTTCCTCCTCCTGGCTGCTCCTCTGAACTTGTCTGACTTGTCAGGGTTTATCAATCCAGGTGGTGTTTCAAGTTTCTCCCATGTTTCCTGGAACCACCTACTGACATTACCTGCTAGGGGATCTGCCAGTCCTGTTATCCAGATACATGTGTTTATGATGGATAAAGTTTAGTAACTTAGTAAAGATCTCTCTGGCGACATTTCCCCAAGGCGCCATAACTGACTTGGTCATTACATTGGAACAATAGTTCAGAACTCTAACAAGCCCCATCTAATAAAAAAAAGTATAGAACTTAGGAACACTCGCTAACTATGTGTGGGTGTCTAAGAAACACCATCTATTAGAAACAATCTGTAGATTGCCGCATTCATCCTTTTTCATAAACTCATAACAATACAGTATCTACCAACACATATTGTTTCAGAAATCCGAAGACTGGAATTTTAAGGGTTTACTAATTTAGTTGATTGCTCACCTTTTCCATATCATCTTTACAACTTAAAAATAATTAAAACTACTATAGCCAGAAATAGGGGGGGGGGGTGCGTCTTTCCACACCTCCCTATATTTATATAATAACAAAAAAGTTTAAGTGTAAACCCGGGAATAAGTTTCGTAATACATGTGTTATTTTTATCTCGTTTCATTACTGACTCTGGATTAAATACTGATTAATTTGCTAGGGAAGGTAGCAAGTAATCAGATGCACGCCATCACACATTTCAAATGACATTCAAATTATAAAGTATAGTAGGATTATCTCTGCTCTGGCAAATTACCTCTTTATAAAAGTCAGGGTAAACATGATTTGCACAGCAGAAGTATCATTAACTTCAAGTAAACCCTCCGTGTGGCTTTTTGGATTATAGCTTGTCTGCCTGTCTTGTCTCAGGAAATATAGACGACTTTAGGAAGTTAGACATTGTAATATATGCGTTTTTTTATTTATATAATGTTTTGGTAGTTTGTAACCTTCAAACTCTCAGAAAGATTGTGATGTGCAGGCTTATCCACCATTGTTTTCTAACGTTCAACACGACTATAGTCCTTTTTGGTTCATCTCTTTCTATACATCTGCTGCTATGGTTGCATTGAATATGATAAAACCCAGACGATCTTTGGGTTTTTTTCATGTTAGGACCTACTCTTGGCCCCACTACTAGTAATTAAGCATATGTGAAGCGATTGGGCCTCTAATCCTCTGTTTTAACACCTACCAGCATGCCGCTGGACGTTATTGTAGTGAAAACCCTTCTTCTCCTCTTGTCCCGGTTCCAATGGCCATCTTGATCATGGTCATAGCAAAATTGGAAAGAGTATTGGAAAGAGCCTCGATGGAACCGTATTGGGTATTAAGGATATAGCCACAATTAACAAGGAATCTATGCTGGGTTAGCCCATGCTTATTAATAGTAAAGGTACTACAATTGGTCTTAGGACAGGGTCTGCAAATGCAAATTGCCTTTTATTCAAGATCTAATCTCTCCATTCCTGGCAACTTTAAGAATGGAAGTTGGCCGACCTGTATAGACACAACTATATATTTTAGCGCTCCATAATATTAACTGTACATTTAGCTTTATGTCCCAAAAATCTTTATTTAGTTGGAGTCATATCTGACTTGATATTGACCATGAAAACATCCAAGCCACAATGTCCCAAGAACAGCACGTTCAACCATGCTACATGATACATGCTACGATCCACTTGACTTCTTCTCCTTTAATGCTCCGGGGCTCAATAACCATACATATATTCCTGTTTACTGTTTGGCATCCAAAAGAAATTTACAGGAATGCTAATACATTCAAAGTATCAGAGAATCATCATTACTCTAAACCACTTCATTAGATATTCACACTCTGTACAGCAATTAGCAAAGTCAATAAGGGAATGGGGATAAATGGCAAGCATCAGAGGCAAGAAAAATAGAAAACTCGAAAAGAACCGGCAATGAATTTGATGCTTGCAGGAGTTGATTAGAAGACAACGTAAAGCTCATTTGGGCATCATACTTTATGGGTTTGAAAATATTTGCTTTTACTGGAGTCTTAAAACAACGGTAAGGGAGAGATTTATAATGCGCGTAATGAGACCACGAGAGGTTTGAGGTCTCTATAAGTGTATACGGGGCTATAGGAGATTCTGGGTATGACTAAAACTTGTTTTGCAGTTTTCTGTTTGATTGTATGTGAAATTTTTCATCCCAGCATTTTCACCCCAACATTTTTATTGAGTACTAAATTTGTCCTGTAAATATAGAGATAAAATACCAGACCGGGCATAAAGGGAATCCTATGTAGTAAGTGTTATTTTGTAATTGCAGGGGAACAACTTCCAGCAGAGCTGGTAGGTCCTTAAAGTAATAGAATCAGCTTTTTTATTCTTATTGGCATAAAGGACAGTGATTAAACAAACACAACTGGGCTCGCTATCAATCAACTCCATTGTTCTTTTCTAGCCTTGCTTTCTCAGAAATCATTCCACTTCTTCCACCTTTGGTTCAAAAACTGCTCCAAAGCAGTGCAAAAAAAAATTGTTCGCACAGGTGGTAATGAGATGTTTCTCCCTCTGGCTGCAATTGGGCACCAATTACTTTCAACGTTTCGAACCTTTCCCAGTTTTGTTAAAACAACTGATTGTGTCCCTACTTTTATCCCGTCATCGATTTTTCATACAGACAACTTCATCACACAAAAGATAAGTGACCCACGCAAAAAGGTGAAGGGAACTTTCTTTTGATTGCCCCAATCACATCAACTTCATCTCAAGTGTTATTCCCAGTGCGCTCTGATTTTTTAAGGTTACTTTGTTTTCCTGTAAATACCAAGTTACTTTTTTTTTCCTCTTTTTGTTTCCTGTCTCCTGGATTGTTTTGACCTATTTTATCCATTCTTTAGAAAGGATGACTGATAAAAAAAAATATATACAAAGCTTTAAGACAAGTTAGTTGCCAAACCTTATTTCCATACAGATCAAAACCATAAGTTTCAACTTTGACTTCTTTTTAGATGCCCCAGATGCAGAGCCGTAAGTAGGACTTTAGGTACCTGGGACATGGTGGGAAGTCCTACCTTGAGCTGATATCGTCTTCTTCTGGATGAGGAAGTGGGTATAGGCATTTATGCCAGATGGCTTAACAGTGCCCCTCATCTTGCAGCCAAAATCTTGCCCCATGGAAGTTACACCCTTGCTTGGTGCGTTTCGGCCACTGGCATAGTGGTCAGAGCTCCAACAGAACAAAAGGGTTTGAGAAATCCTGCTCTCAATGCCTGTTGATTGCTAAGCAACTTCTCTGTGGTATAAATTCTGATGGTTCTATTTCAACCATGGGATTTCTGGAGTCCTTGGTGACTTTTGTTCTTTTATCTTCTTCCATTGTATACAGAAACACAGCCATATATACTCTATAATCAAAGCAGCTTGTCGACTAGAATAAAAATATACATCAGCTCTACATCAAAGGTTTATATGTTCATAGACATAAAGAATGCTGTGATATTATTATATATCGATTGCCTCTTTTCTCTGAGATGAATTCACCGTTTTTTTTTTTCTTTTCTTAAAAACAAAAAAAAAATGAACTCGCAGGTGGGAATTTTATTGGAAGAAAAAAAAAACATTTAACTGCTCTAAGCATATTGTACTTTTTTTTTCTTTGAGAAACATATATAAAAAAATATTTAAAGTGCACAGTTTTTGACTATACAATAAAAAAAAATCCAGATGCCTTTCAATATGCTGAGAACGTATTTATGACAGGGGTCATTAAACATATTAAGATAAATAAAAAAAAAAATACATTGTAAGTTGGTGGTGTACTTTTATCGGGCTGGTTACAAAATTATATATTTTCAGTTTAATATATTGGGCCGGAATGCAGGAATTTATACATTTTCCCAATAAGTTTGTAATATTGAAGCCTTAGAGAATTTGTCTTCTGAAGCTTTGTAAGGACACACATTAAAAGCTCGTTTAGTGGCATGTAAACCCAGGACCCATCTACACTGTAGATAGCAAAGTCTATACCTTTCCAGTTCACGTCGCAGATTTTAAAGTCTAAAAAATAAATGGCAAAGCGTTTTCAAGGAAATGTGCTACATTATTATGGAAAACCGCAGGTGGCATTCTTCTCCACACCTGAACGTGACAAATTGGAGTTCTACCTGGAACCATGATGAATTGGATTAAAACTGTTATCGGAGGATGCATTTCATATATCATTTAGGATGCAAACCTTTTTTTTTTTTTTTTTTTTTGACTTTTACTTGGCCCACACTGAAAAACCTGTGAAGTTACAAAAGCCTAAGAGGTCTTTTCAGATGGATTGTTTTTGAGAACTCAGATGTCCCGAAAGCTTAGTTACTCCACATTTTTTTTGTGTGTTGGTCCAATAAGAGATATCACCTTCGACTAAAGACTCCACGTCTTCAAGGACCCATGTGATGATAGAGTTGTGGTCAGAAACCTTCCTCATTAAGCTGTCCATGTGCAGTGTTTATTGAGTTGGAGGACCGACTAGATGATCAGCTTATAGGCCAGGTGGTGCCAACGCTATACCTTTTGTAGTCGTTCTTTCTTGCTGTAGATGTCTACTTTCCTGGGATAGACCGATCATTGCATGGACGTCTTCTTCTTGTAACAAAATGTGTTTTGGATTTATATGTTCTTCTTTCGCAATATGGTGTTATAATAATAAGACAGACTGTTGATAGACTGAGCTGTGCCTGCACGATCAATCCCTTTTTATGACAGCTCCCATGTCTTTATTGGTGGAACAGGCCACCAGGTTTAGAATTATTTAAGCAAGTCTCGTGAATTATCATTATGTGTTGCACATTTTAGTCTTATCAACATCAATGTATTTTTATGTTTAATGCCGTCTTAAGAGGAGCCAGCAGACCTCTTTTCCCCCGAGGCACATAGGCACAGTTTAAAAAAGTTACAAGCTGACCACATTAATTAACCTTTTTGTATCTTGAACTAAGTGTGTGTGTGTGTGCGTGGACCTTATTGTTCCATTTTAGCCTTAGGAAAGAGCCATTAAAGTTAATAAAACAATGTTCGCTATTTTTATATTTCCATGGAAAAAAAATATATCCCTGTGAGGGATCAGCTAGCAAGCAGGATAATATTAAAGCGATAAAAAATGAAAAAAATGTGCCTTCTAACCAGTATACAGACCCTGCTTAACACTGTAGAAGCTTTGTCAGCCCTGTAGATAATTAAATGTAATAATGTTATTTTAACATTACATTTTATTCTTTTTCAACTTTTATGCTGTCTGTAGGTTATTGTTTTTATGTAAGTCAAGTTTATAACATTAATTTCTCATTCATAACAAAGAACAGTTAATGAACAGAGAATAAATATTTTTATCCTAAAGCATAACCCCAGTGCTGTATACAATAATAAAACCCAGCGCTGTATACAGTAATAATCCCCAGTGCTGTATACGGTAATAACCCCTAGAGCTGCTTACAGTAATAACCCCCTGCCCTGTACACGGTAGTAACCCCCTGCCCTGTACACGGTAGTAACCCCCAAGCGCTGTACACGGTTATAAAACCCACACTGTATATCGTAATAACCCCTGCTATATACTGTAATATACCGTAATAACCCCACTCAGTGCTGTAAACCGTATTGTACCCCACCTCAGGGCTGTATACACAAATAACGCCCTCAGCTCTGTATACCGTAATAACCTCTCTCATATCTGTATACGGTAACAACCCCCCTCAACACTGTACACCACAGTAACCCCCCTCAACACTGTACACCGCAATAACCCCCCTCCACACTGTACACCACAATAACCCCCCTCCACACTGTACACCGCAATAACCCCCCTCCACACTGTACACCGCAATAACCCCCCTCCACACTGTACACCACAATAACCCCCCTCCACACTGTACACCGCAATAACCCTCCTCCACACTGTACACCGCAATAACCCCCCTCAACATTGTACACCGCAATAACCCCCCTCAACACTGTATACCCCAATAACCCCACTAAGCGCTGCCCTTACAAAAAATTACTGCAGTTTTTCTGAAGTAATACTGCAGTTTTTTGGACATGAAAAAACTGCAATACTGCACTTTTAGTGCAGTACTACTGCACATTTACTGCAGTTTTACTGCATTTGTACTTCACTGTACTACAATTTTACTGCACATTTACTGCACTTTTTTTATATTGCAAACCTACAGTTGTACTTCAATGTACTGCAGCTTTATTGCATTTGTACTTCCGTACAAAAATAACTGCAGTAAAACTGCAGTACAGTGAAGTACAAATGCAGTAAAACTGCAGTAAATGTGCAGTAATACTTCAGTAAAAGTGCAGTATTGCAGTTTTTTCATGTCCAAAAAACTGCAGTATTACTTCAGAAAAACTGCAGTAATTTTTTCGTAAGGGATACAGTAATGTACCCCCTCAGCGCTGTATACCGTAATGTACCCCCTCAGCGCTGTATATAGTAATGCCCCCTCCACTCCCTTCCTCTGCAGACCTGGAGGCCATTGTTAAGACCTATTTTTGACTCCCCCTGCTCAAATACTACGTTTAGCTGTTGCTTGGCCTCAGAAATACAGTCATGGAGCAATATCTTATCATCAATATTACATGTTTTATATAGGGCCATCATATTCCGCAGCGCTGTATCTTAAGCTATCTTACACATTATGCCCCACTGATATTGGTAAATATGGACCTTTATTATGGTTCATAATTTTTTTCTTTTTTTTCTTTTTTTAAACATCACATTTTTAATTCTGCATTACCAGGCATCTCACAGCGCTTAAATGATGCACAAGCAGAAATGGACATCCAATTAGTACCCGCTGGGAATGTAAAGCTTTACATTCCCTTTCTACATACATTTTTAGTTAGTTACGTCTGGCGTTTGAACCGGCTGAAACAACGCAGAACAGTCGGCCTTATTATTTTAAACTCTCTTGTGATCCAGCACCGTACGCCCGGTTTGGGAATTAAATTAACGTAATTGAATTAGTATTCTGAAGTATTTGAATATTTTGTTTTTGATAAATAAACATTCAAAGAGCTTTTACAAACATGCTCAGGAGACTTGGATAGATCATTAAGAAGTTAAAAGAAAATCAGCATTTGTGGAGCACATGGGAGAAAATGGATTCAAAGCCGTTCTGAACCTCTTAATAAAGATCTTATCACCAAAATGCATAAATATTCATATTGTCTCCTCTGTGCCGCAAACAACAAGCTCAGCAAACAGCATTTTTTCACCATTTATGAATCGGATAATTCTGCTCTTCCGGGTGGAATCCTGGAATCTCTATTACTCCGAAGTAGACGTAAAGGAGATACCTATGAAATAATGTGTACCAAAAAGTGACACCAGATAGTTATGCTTTCGATCAATATATGTTTTTATTGTTTATATATGTTTTATCTTCTTCTATACTATATTTGTGAGCCCATAGATAATTATCTATAGATTGTCAGTAGTTTGTATCTTTAGAAAATGTTACAAAACAATCTAAAGCTAAGTAGACGGTCCTAAGACGCTTTGCATTAAATGTGGGGTTTTCTACAACATTTGTGCATAAATAGACCTTTTTTTATGAACACCGCTGGAAGAACCTTGCAGGTGCTTAATAATCGTGGCTCCACTCACATAAACCCCATCTATTTTCAACCATTTTTTGTTCCTACTCCCACCGCCACCTTTCTGTGTTGTGGTCCTTAATGCTGAGTGCCTGGACACGGCGTCATATCCTTGCTCTTAGAGGCTGTGCCGACTCAGCTCAGTCCGGCATAGTCCTAAAGGGCCGGTTGTAGGTTGAACCTTGAAGGTGCTTTTTACTGCAGAGCGCCCATCATGTCGGCCTGGTTTAGCCATAACATCAAGAAGACTTCTTTATACGTGGAAACCTGAATTCTGACCTGAGCACTTACTTGCGATGAGTTCCTGCTGATGTTAAAGCATCTTCACGCTGAGTGACCTGCCGAGGAGCTGTGTCATAAAACCATTAAGCCGCATTGCCAACCAAAGCCTTCTCTGCAGCAATAAAATCTCCTAACCTCCTCCTGATTGACCCCAACACAGTTGATGCCCAAACTCTCCTTGTGTTTCTACAAATACGTGTTTCAGTGTTCCTATTTCTTGCATAGTTAAAAACGTAGAATCTTTTTGCTCTTCTTATGATGTTTGTTGTGCGATAAAGGTGGTAGCCTCCAAGATTAGGCTTTGTCCAAACAAACAGGTGGTTATTTATTTCGTTTATGGCAGGAGTGCAACTAAATACGTGATTTTGATTTGTATTCTGTCCTCTTATCTTTTGCTTCCTAAAAACATCTTTCTTTCATGTTGAGGATTTTTGGCATATCTCCACAGATGTGACAAATGATAGTGATGACTCCATACCTTTTTGAAAGTGTGCAGCTAGGATACAAACATTCAAGTACATTCAAGGACAGGATTTAGATCTTTTTCCTGAGAACATTACGCAGGTTGTAGCAAAATGTGTTAAGGCTACAGATCAAGAGGGTTTGGGGTAAATATTGAATGCTTTAGGCGGACCTGTTACTTTTTCAAATATGCATTTGTACAGGTTAAAGGATAGTTAATATGTATGGGTTATACAGCTTCACTATTCTATATGTTGACAGAAGGAGAATCCTTATAGCTACTCATCGTTGTATTGGCATGGTTATCCCTACACCACTGTGTTTGAATCAAATTCCCTTTAACACCCTTAAAACTGGAGGAAGAAGTCAAATGGGGTTGTAGCTTTCATGATAGCCACTTTCACCAATGTTTCTCTCAGGTTTTGACTTTGAGATCCAGACATCAGTTGTAGATGCTTCCATCGTACCTTGTATGTCGCTGTTCCATATGGTTTACTGCATCACCAAAGGATGTCTACTTTGGTGGCATATGCCACTTACATATTGTAGAAAGGATAATTATGTTCATTGCACCCCTAAATATACAGAGCTTTGCAGATATAAGGTATGAATTGTGATTATCATCACATTTTTGGTACGGAAACGTTTTATTGCACTGCCCTATTTGCTCTGATTCTGGAAGACAACCCTTAGTCGGAGCAAAATGAGTATACACTGAATACAGAGAAAGAAAGCTAACCCATTCATTCAATACTAAAGAAAACCAAACGCTGAAGTGTAATGGACGGCCTGCCGTGAAATGTAAACGTGTTTTATTTCCTGATGGGGAAGCTGAGAGATCAATGCTTTTCTACCTTTCTGGAAATTGATTATGCGGTGGTCCTGGCGGTTTTTGTCTATTTTTTCACTTAGCAAGCTTTTACTTTGACATTTCAGAATACACGTATAAATTTTTATCGTTCTTTTGGAATTTGCATGTGATATGGAGGAGATATCTGTAATGTTTATTTCCTTCTATTTGAAAGAAAGTGTGAAGTTGAGTCAAAGTCTCAAGTAGCACATTGAAAGACCAGATGAGAGGGGCTATAGTTGAGACGAGAGTATCTATAGATGAGACGAGTGTTTATAGATGAGACGAGTGTTTATAGATGAGACGAGAAGGTCTATAGATGAGAGGCTCTGTACATAGAATCACTTGTGTTCTTTGTCTGCAATTCTTTTCCAGTTTGTCTTCCAAGAACTCGGGTTCTTGGAAATTTTCTCACTTCAGAATTTGAGTTTGCAAACAATGACCACTCATTGAAAAGCACCCTAAATAAGAAGCCAAATGAATTACAGGTTTGCATAATCTAACCTTACATTATCTGACTAAAAGGTCAGCCTTAATAACACCATTGAGTAGGGGTATGGTTATTGTATGGTTTACAAAGATCTTTAGCATATATATTAACAGAAGCCCCAAAATTCCAAGCTTGTAGGTGATTATCTTTTAACAATTTACGCAGCGCTTCTTATTAAAAGGATCTCGCTAGAATGATCTGAGAAGACTATAATTGATAGACTTATAATCGAGGGGTAGATGATGTGATAGATGTATATAGAGATAGTAGATGTTTCTTTTCATATACTCGGCACCAGTGTGTGCTGTCGGCCAGCCTCTCACAGCCTGGGCCTGCATATACGATGGTTTTCTGATATATTCTCTTGATCTGTAACCAACTAAACTGTAAATGTAGTGTATAATTACCAGATCTCTATGCTGTTTTACAGATATTTTCCACTATATAATGGTTCCCTTATTTAGTACATAGCCTCTAGGAACAGTAGCAAATTCCCTATGATTAACATAATCTTGTTTGTCACACGTAGCAAATATTCCCTCTTTTGTTCTATTGTTGTGTGCTTCTGCAAAGGCTTACGCTAGGACCTTTCCACAATGTACTCATAAGCATTGTATTTTCCGTTTATGAGAAGCGTACAAATCCTACGAACCCGATTCTTTAACCTGCCAAGGGATTCTTGGAAATAAATGAAATGGCAGTTAACGCAACAATCAGGCTTCTTGTAGGTGGATTGATGGAGCTCAGAACAAAGCAATCTTTTGGAACCCGCCTTTACAATGTTTGTTTCCAAATCTGATTTTATTAGCTTCTCTACTTGGGTGGCAGGACGATACAGAAGGAGAGCTATAGTCTGATTTGGACGAGGTTATACGCAGGTGTCTAAACAAAGTCCTACAGGAGACCGAAGCGAAAATACATTCCGGGAGCCTCTGCTGCAGGTGTGTTCAACAAAATATTACTGAGCCTTCAGTTTATGCCCTAGTAAATGCAAAATAAAAGAGCACCGAGCCAACGGCAGCTTAAGAACTCATAAACTTTCATCTGTAGTTGGAATTTACATTTGTAGGTCAACAAACTAGTGTTAGAAATTATTAATTAACTTGAAACTAACATCTTCTAAAGCTTGAAAACCGAAGAAAGAGCTCCAGAAGACGTTGTTTTCCTTATAATCGGTTCATTACGGGTGTCCAGACACTTACATAAATTTGGATGCCCCTGAAGGGAGTCCCTTGGCACCGAGCTTCCTGCCAGTTCTATAATCCTTCAATTTTTATGAAAGGCTATTAAAACAAGCAAAAGAATTGAGAATTGTAAACCTTCATATTATTCCCCATCTGCTCACAGAACAGTGAAATAAAAGCCATGTGGATCTGCTGGGTGTAGAACGGTCCATCTCGAAGGTGTAAGTGTTACGCATAGAACCGTACAGACACGTGGAATTATGACCTGGCAAGCGTATTATATTTTCTGTTAAACTATTCAAATCAATTGCGATGTGAACACAAAAGTATAGTTTTAGTATAAAAGTATAATGTTTTAGACATAAAAACCAAAAGCATAAGAATTTGGATAGAAAATACACAATTTAAATTAGTATATGTGTCAAATTGATTATGGATTTGACTTTTAGTTAAATGCAAATTTCGGAAAGTGTTAACAGGGCATGCACATTGTTTGGTTTTGTGCCACTAGCCATCTGCAACACAGTGGTTTTCTTCTCCAAAGCATCAGGGCCACAGTTTTTTGATATCTCAGCTTGAGGACCTCAATTTCTTCCAACCGAGCTCTGGGAAAATAGAACAATGATCTCATATTTTGCTGATAGAAGAAGGATCTGAGTAACATCTCATTTCTTTGGTTTAGACGTATGCTCATTTTACATATTTTATCTTTTTGCAACAATGTGAGCCCCTACAGTAACACTTTGCCCCACCATGTACCCTAAGTCAATCCCAACTTGACCAAGCCTTGGTGGTAGTTTCTAGCAACCTCAACAACATAGATCTTTGACTTTGCCATGTGATGATGACAGAGTCTTAAATTTGCCTGGGAATAAAAGTTTATAATTGTAACCCTCCCCCCAAACAAAATCAATGTCCTCTCAATGGAATTCTTCTGGATAAGTCCTAACTCAAGATAATGATTGCTCAAAAATCCCACGCGTGTTAATAAAAATGGCAAATATGAAAATGTCTTTGTGAAGAAATGCCTGTGTAGTATTCTGATTGAACATTAAAGTAAAGCAATGGGAAATGTAAGAACTCTTTAAAAGTGATTAATTGGGAGAAAAGAAGAGTATGTGTTTTTTTGCAGGTGTGAGTTACTGTTTTTTGATGTTCCGTCTCGCTAAACAGAGAGAATGTTTATCAGAGTGTGACCAGCTCCTAATTAGAAAACCCAGTGTGCTGTGACAAGAGTTGGGTCATCTTTCAGACACCCATCTCCTACAAAACAACAAAAGCTGAGATTAAAGTGGATTTGGCAGGAAAAAGAAAGAACCCATCCACAAATTAAATTATCGAAAACCGTGGTCGGTGAAGGTAAAAATGTCATTCAGTTTTTGGATAGGATTTCTAGTGTTCATTTCAGCCATCACAAAAAAAAAATGCTGATTAACGAGGTGGAAATATTGCAGATTCTGTAAGCTCTTTGACCAGTTCCTCGGGTTTCTATTCAACATACGAACGTCTTTATCGACGATTTCTCCCTCGAATTGTATAGCTTCCCAGGCGAGCTACAAAACAAGACCCGTACGCTCTGTGATTAATATAATTTGTAAAAACACGACTAATGAATAGATAAGTATGCAATTGTCCGCTGTCGAATCAATCTGTTTTCCATTAGGTCACTGGCAAAATCAATTTAAAGAGAAACGCAAGAAATGAGGTAACACCAAATGGATTTGTCAGTCTGTGTAAAATCTGTCTTTTGTGGCAACCAAGGCACAAGGGTCTGCATAATTACATTACTGAAATGGACCACAGGGAGGGACAGACGTGGCCGGTACAGATCAAGAATTGCATTTGTCCTTTGTTCCTTCCGAACGGATTTTACTAAGTTTACAAACTTCACTAAGTTTATTTTTAAGAACCAAACCATTCAACCTGATGGCGGTTGTGATCCAAGACAAATGTGTGGATTTGTCTAAGGTGCAATAGTTATAGTTTCAGGGTTGGGTAAACACTTTGTGTGTCTTTAACATGGGGTGTTTGCACCATTAGTAATGGTAACTGTAGAAAAGAATTAAGGACCTAGATTGTAAAAGCAATCACTAGTAATTTGGAGGATCTAATACCCAGGGCCGGCCCAAGACAAAATGCCGCCTGGGGCGAAGTTTAAAATGCCACCCCCCCATTATCTACCCTTCCTCTCCCTGCCGCTCCCCCATTATCTACCCTTCCTCTTCCCCCCACTGTACTTACCTTTCAGCAGTCCTGCTGTGAGTCTCCCTGCTCGGTCTCGGTCCCGGCTTGTAATGCTGAGTGCCGGAAATGATGTGATCTTCCGGCACTCAACATTACAAGCCGGCACCGAGACCCAGCTAGAGGGCTCGCGGAGGAGAGAGAGAGGGGCGCCGAGCGGGTATTGACAACTTGGTAAGCGAAAACCACTTGGCGATCTCTCTCTTCTCGGCTTTAAAAAAAAAAAAAAAAAGTGTTTGGGGCGGCAAAGTTGCCCCACTCGGCTCCATTGTCGGGCCGGCCCTGCTAATACCTTGTATGCCACCGAGGTGGCTTGGAGCTTTGTAGTTGTATGGGATCCGAGCGAATGTTACATTACCTGTCCTGTGATCATCTCCAATTCAATTGAAGTAACATTGTTTCTTCTTGGTCACCAGTAATTTTTATGGCTACATAGGTTGTAAATGTATGATTACGCAAACTGGTTTGTTGTTCTTTAATTGAATCAACAGCAGACCTCTGTTGGAAGACACAGGCAGCTTGGCGCACTATGGATACTTGGATAGAAAATGAAATTATAGTCAGTAATCTGTACACTCAAGACACTGGATATTACGAGATAGCCCTGCTGTTGTGGTATATCACACCTATACATTCAAACAGATACATACAGAATAGAGGTGTAATATGTGATATTCTTACTTGAAGACAGTGAGACACTGTAGTGTGTTACTTGCATTTACCCATATAGTGTTTAGAATAGCATGCATGCACAGCCCGACAGCATCTTCCATCATACTGAAGCCTTTCAATGACATTAATGTAAAGTACTTAACGATACTATTGTGTTCCAAATATATGTGTTTCTGGGTCATCAGCCTGGATTTTAATCCCAATTTCCCCAGATTCAGCAACCCCCCCTCCCATTAGTAATATCTTGGGGCATATGGATTCTAAATGCAGTAATTGATTTATCCCTTTGAGATGGGTGAACACCCATAAATCTGGCCGTACACCTGGGCCCGGGAACATACACTTCAACCATATGCTGGCTTTATGGTATTCAGCCTTATCAGATTCATCTTGTTAAGACTTTCACTTTGTACATAAGGAAGATAAATCTAGATCCGGGATATTGGAAAAGAACAGCTGTTCCAATCTTCAAATTAGAAATGCCATGACAGCGCAGAACATACGTGTGGCTTCTGTGTGATGCGTATAGAAAGGGTTTAAAGAGACGGCTATACTTTGACTGATCATCCCTCACGAATAACACGGAAGATTTTTGTTCATAAATGTTGGCCTTCAAAGAAGCGACGGGCCGAGAAATTCTATACGAGAGACATATAATTAGTTTCCTTTCTTTATGTGGAGAATAAACAAAGCTGACGTGTCGATTTGCCATCCTTTTGAATTTGGCATGCATACCTTGTTAGCTCAATGAAAGCCATGTTATTTATTTTATAAATCAAAGCGAGAATTCCGTGTGGAATTATCCACACACAACTCTTAAAGGAAATGTGAAAAAAAGGCAAAAACTAAGCCTGATTCTCCAAAAATGCTTTGTATTGTTAAGTGGTTTAGAAAGTGTGTTTGTTAGGTTTGTACATATGTGGATCCTTTTGGTATACATGTTACCAAATATAACATAGCCTGTTGTACCGGTGGGGTTAAAATAGATGTTGGCCACGGGCACGCACTGGCCAGCTGGCCCATAGGGAACTGCCCCCTGAGTCGGTGGCTGATAGGGTCTTATACTTATGATTCTGCCGCTCCAGCAGCACATTAGGTTGGATAGATATGTGCAGCCCCATACTGTGTGGGTATAAAACCATAACGTGGCTGAGATAATCTAACCACTGGTAGTACTTACTATTTTATAGTGGCCGACTGGCCTAACAGTCCCAGGGCCACATAAAAACATAAGCATGACCAATTGCTAGGTATGTGCATATGTGTATTGCTGGAGCAGAAAATCGGATAAGTGTGTGGTGGTGTCGGCCACCACCTGCCTGACGTACCAGATGAGCAGTCCGGACCTGGTGGACCATATCACCTAAATGCCCCACAGTGCTTTACATAGTATAATTCAACAATGCAACATTAGAACTATGCAAAAGATTATAGACATAGCAGGAGGGCATGTCCATACAATGAGTAACAAGAGCAATTAAGACTACAGTATAGGGCCATATCAATGTATAGATGAGCTTCTGGGCCACAGTAGGTAATATGCACCAACCCATACTGACAATAGATATTTATACCCTGAATTGAATCTAAGGTTGCAAGATGTGAGGTCATGACTTAGTGAGGTCATAACTAAAGTTATTTTCGAGCATTCATATCTATGCTGCCTTTATTAGGATATCCCTGAATCTTCTACTAAAGCCGCTTCCAGCTTTCAGATCTTTCAATTTGGACGCCACCGTCCTGTATCCAGAATCATGGCTGCGTTGTTATGTACACACTGTTTGTAACAACACCGATAATTAAACATAAATTGATTAGCACAAGTGCCGACATGTCATGGCGGGGCATCTCCTGATAAGTCACATTTTTTATCTGTTTTTCATTCTGAGAATGTAATTACTTCCGAATCAGCATGCAACAAGATTTAAATCCACACGCTTTGTAAAGTGAATTATGGAGCAAAACCACTCACCGTAGGAAAAAGGCAAGGACTTCACTGTCGGAGGGACATCTCGGTTAAGTATGTTTACTTTGGCAACTAAGAATATTTATGTTCCCGGTATGTTGGGCAAGCAACCTTTCATTCAATAGTTTATTAAATGCCTCCTACATGCCAGTGAAATGTTAATACTCCATGTTTATGAATGCATGAAAAGCTCCAGACCATTAAAAAGAGTCTATTATCAACATTTAATTGTATTTAGATTTGAGCGTAGGCTCTGGTAGCGTAGAGTGACATTCCACCTCATGGAGGTGCCACTTCGTATGCAATCTTCTCTTAGAGCTCTTAGAGTCACGTTATTAAATTAGCTTTGTTAACGATACTCGCAGTGCTCTACCAGACGCTTCTAGAAATCTACTCTGCAGGCTTAATTTGCCGAGTAGTGCAGAATGAGTGTCCAGGGTAGGACTGGGGATGTTGATGTTAATGTCAGCAAAACCTGAAGACGCAGTTAACAGGGCTATTGGGTTCCGTATAACCAGGAGGTTTGGGGGAGGTTTTCCAGAGCCTGGCTTAGCTGGGTCTGGCTGGGAGGTTGAGGTAGTGGGTGATTAGGCCGGTCAGTCTGGACCAGCATAGTTTAGTTAGAGATGGCTCCAATTTGGAGCTAGTTTTTTCTTTTTATGATTTGGTTTTGGGGTTTGGGGTTTGAGCAGTTAAAATAAAGCACTGTTTTAGCTACGAGCTGGTGTTCCTGACTCGGATTGCCCTAGAGGACTGTGCTTAAGACCGCTAACTGTGACATTTTATGACCCTCATGCTACAGGGTTTGTCACACTAGGTAAAGTCATTCTGTCACTAAGCACCTCGAACTCCCATTCTGCCTTTCCACAAATTGGGGTCTATTCAATAAACAGCCACATAGAGAGCTGTGGTTTCCAATCTTCAACTTCACTATACATCATGAAGGGCAAACAGCAGTGGGCTTCTGCTGCCAGGAAAGCTTGGATGGCCCTGTATTTGTATGTTCAGTGAGGTTTCATTAAAATATGCATTATACAGGGCAAGCGCAACCTTTTTAATAGAGAAACCTGCAAGTGCTGGCCTTCCATAACAAGAAATGAAGTGAGGGAATGAAGAACCACAACTCTCCTGTAAACTCTCCTACTAACTCTACCGTTAGTGAAAAACTCTCGCTCCTGGTGATGGATCTTCTTTTGATCAACTACACAAAACCAGCTGTGATCATGTACAAATATTTCTCTGTTAACTTTGCTAAAGAAGTTATGCATGAAATTTGCAGCATTTAAATGTTATGAATGGTCTATTTTAGGAGTCAATTATATCATTATAATCATCGTTCCGCTGAATTTCACCAATAAACCTGCAGATATAATTTGAATTGCAAATAAGGATAATTATTATTCTCATTTTAGTAAGGGATTCTCTTCTTCCGGCCTCACAGAGAGTTAAAAAAAAAAACCAAAAAACAATAATTAGGTGCTGTATGTGGTCAAGGCACGATTGGAACTAAAATTACATATTTACATAAATATGCCAAGAAACCCCAAACATGTCTACTGTCCCTGTACAAATGTGCTAGTATAATGGGCCCCAACTGTACTGGAAAAATATGTCCCCCGATCATAGGGTACTCTTTACTGGGTTCTAGAGGTAAGAGTGCGAAGCTAAGCACTCGAGGTCCTACCTAGAACCCTGTGGAACCTTATTCTGTGATTACACTTTTCCTTGGTAATCTTCATAGCACCTGGAAACTTTTATACTAAAGGGTCAATAAGCAAAATCACATAAATAAGTCAAATACATTGATTCATGGAGACACTAAACTCATCTGACATTTTGGAGAGCTCAATGGATTTAATACAAAATGCCAGAAATTTCATTGATTAGATGAAGAAGTACAGAATATTATTGCAATTCTTCCTCTGGAACATGCTTGTTAATAATAACCATGGATTAACATTCAGATAGACGTGTTTGTCACCACTTCTCCCCCTCCTCTTGATATATATATATATATATATATTTTTAAACATGGAGTTTAATTCAATCACCCCGTCCTTGGCCTTTTTGTCTCCATAATGAAATGTATTTTTTTTTTTCTTTGAGAAAAAAAGAGCTCATATCTCAAGGGGTCAGATATGGAGAAAAAGATTAAGAAGCACATTTCAAAGCAAGGCTCGTGAGATAAGAAGCTGGATATCAATTGGCCGGACATCATTGGCCATCAATGTCTAGACGTTGAGTGAGATTTCAATTAAGCCAGACGCTACTTGTCTGTTATACTTGAGAACCGCACAAGCGAAACACAAGGATCACTTGCAGTAACATCTTCACTTTAAGGGGTTTATTATTTAAAAGTTAGAAAGAAAAGTATAGAGTTTAAAAAAAGAACTTATTACAAACGGAATAGCAGTACAATGTCCTTCTATCATTGCCCCCTGTTGGCTGGCTTTCCATAAACGCAGGACAGCCCTGGCCGAAAAGCACTTATGCCTCACAGTTTAAAAAGACACATTGAAGGGACTTAAAATGGGTGGAAATCAGTTAAAATGGGGGGAGGAAGGTAAAATATGCAAGACCTTGCGTTAGCTCCCTAAATAAAGGCTCCTGAGTATATGTCTACTTGACCTCCTTGGAAAGCCAGCCCTGTTTCAGGGACTCCTTAATCCTCATGACTCAACTAAGATCTAAACATTATAGTTGTGAAGAAAGGAGACGAGTGAGGGTGACGGTAATACAGAATCGTAGAAGGAGGAGAGAAAAAAGAAGAAGAAAAGCCCATGTTCAAGGTCTCAGGTTTTTTGGAAAATAAATCCCATACTTTGTGTCCAAGTATGGCTCAGCCCGATTCAACCAGGTACAAGCAGACCTCAAACATATCCACAATAAGCTGTTACTGATAAAAATGGCGGCGTCTATTTTACCTGTAAAAATATTTTAAAAAGAAGAGCTCCTGCAGAGAGACAGGAATAACTTGGTATAAGTCTACTGAATGTTCACTAAAAAAAAAGGGCTCTGTAGAGTTTACAGCTTAGAGAATGTTGGATTTCATTGAAAAAAGAATCCTCTCATTCAAAGGTGACATTCTGAGAAGCGAAGGGTGGCGTGGGGTACTGCTGACTGGGATGAAACCGCATGTTCTGTAGAATAAAAGAAAATATCACATTAGCGAGGAATCTTGTAACTGAAATCTGCCCATTGCGAGCATGCCATGTAACACAGAGCTGCGTCTTGGAGCTATTATTATAACTCGCTGGAAACTACAAAACTTTTCGTCTCTTATTTAATTTAATCATTTGCTCGAATTGCTATTTTTTTTGCCCCAATCTACTGTACCATATCTCACAGGTAACCCTGTTCAGGGATCTGCCCATACCTGGGAACTTCCTAGGGTAGGGGAGTGGTTTCGTGAAGGGGCAGGGCTAGTCATTTAGGGAGGCGGGGCTAGCTGCATGTGTGTTGGGGCCATGGGGCTGGTTAACACCAGGCACGCTTTTGTGGCAAGGGGAGAAAAGTAAACTTAATTTTTAAACTTTCTACCCATCTGAGCCCAGGGGGCTACTGGCCAACATCATTCCATACTCACCCAGATCACGCGCTGCAGTTTGCGGACACCGAATGGGTATGCCCGGCCACATCCTATAAGAGCATAAAACCATAACAAGCGCCCCTTAATAGCCAGACGTGGGCCGCTAACCTTAAAGTGCCAGGGCCGCCTCGTCATCCACCGTCCAGCCCTGCATCTAAGAAAATTAACCGTGGGCCAAAAAATCCTCGCTACATCAAGCAGTCACTGGTTAAGTCACTCTGGAAACAGCTGATTGACAGTTGTGCATTGCATTCTGCAAAATATGATTGTTGGCACTTAACTATATTAATATTAATAATAAAGTTTACGAAAGGTTTTACAGCAGCTGAGTTATTTTAATTAAATGTCAACTTGAGTTTTCCCCTTGGTCTTTGGCAAGCAGAGTGAAATGTTATTTTTCTGTTGCCTTGTTAAACAGGTCAGCAAAAATTCCTGTCTCGGCAGACAAACTATACCCGCGCATGTCTCCTGTATGATGTCCGGAAACTTTCTTGCGTGCGGAACACAAAGTTTTAACCTTTTACTTCACTGCCTGGAAGCTTGAAATAAGGTGTAATAAATGATCAACCCCGCATGTTTCATGCTTTAAATCTTAAAACGTTTAATCTTGGCAAACTCATATTTTCTCTGGGAATGTAGAATTCTAGCCTGCAGTCATGTGACAATAGCAGGGTGTATCGATAGGTGGAAAGGCTTGACCGCTATTGCAGCAGAACAAGCCTCTTTTGTATTTCATGTGTTTAACCCTTTCTAGAGAAACGCAAACCCTTCAAATGACAGGGAACCTGGAGGCATGGTATGAGCCACGGGCATGACCAGACCCAGGGGGGGCATGATTGTGGACCACCCGCCCATCATATCCATAGAAACCCTTTGCAGAACTCAATTTTAGAGCGTTGGGAGTTGGCCAAGTGGGGAGCTGCTGAGGAGCGCAAACCTCCATCTCGTTTACCGCTGCTTGTGCCGGTCATGAAAGATCAGCTATGCAGGACAACGGGATATTGCATAAACACCCTGACTTTCCCACAAAATCCGAGACACTCAATAGTTGTGAAATTTTATTTTTCTTTTAACCTCCATGTTTTGGGTGGATGGAACTGCACCTTTTAAGTTGGCGAAAAATAAAGCAAAAAAACCTCTATCGTTATGACCTCTAAAAGTAACCGTGTCATCAGTCTTAACTATACACGTTAACAATTAATCACCTTGAATAGAGAGGCGGTCAAAGTCTAGAAAGCTTTCAAATGCAACAAAAAAGGGAACTTTTAGGAACATGTTCTGTTTTTTAAATGGGATACAGAGTGCGTCCGTGCATTAATGACTGTGACCATTTAACATGCCGGATTTTTTCAATGAATTGCCAAGTGAGAACATTTTTATCGTAATTTCCAGCCCAGGAGCGGAACTTTTTAGCTGCTAGATCTAGGTTTTGATGCAGTGTTGTTTAGTAGTTGGCATTTAATAATTTTACTTTCTATATGTATTGACATGTAAATGGGTAACAATCATTTTTTCATCTATAATAATTATTATTATTATTTTATTCATAGATCACCTATACAGAACTAGCCTACTGCAGGCTTTATTTACAGAGAACCTCTAAAAATGGTTGTTGGCAAATAATCACATTTAGGAAACAAACGTGACCATCAGAAGAGGTGATGTTCACATTCTGTGATTGTTAGAATTCTAAAGCCAAGCTAGACTAGACAAGTTAGTCTTTGGATTACATTATCTCGTCTGCGTTCGCTTCCTCGCTGTATTATAGCAAAATCCATGGAGTGAGCAAAGCAGCCATCCCTTAAATCAGAAAATGAAAATCAGTTCATAATTAATAGAGAAAAAAAGGGTTCTCGTCTCGCTGAAGCTTTTAATACATTAAAAGCAAAAAACCTTGAAATACCTTGGGAGCAGGAAGCCTCATAATCTATCTCTCGTCGTATTTTAATTCTCTGTATTGAAACGATTTGGAGCAGGATTCTTAAAGGTTGGGAGATGCCCATCGCTGGGGCGCGCAGGTCAGTCTGCCCTTACTGCGCTGAGCACGGCGCTGTACATTTACACTTAACGCCGTCAGTGCGGACATAATGAAATACTAATATGGATCATATTCCTCTGATTACTGTTTTACAAAGGAGTCTAATACTGGGCCATATGGCTGGACTTGCCCCATATGGCAGATTTAAAAGCACCCTTCACCGTAGGCACAACTGGTTCAAGAGTGTACGTGATATTACGGCACTGGGTGATAGAGAAATATGTTTCAAATGTACGGCTTTTGAGATAGGCAACACGGAGAAGACTGTGCATACTTGGTCCTCATAGTGTCCGTAACTGGTCTACACCGGAGACGCTCTTACACCAGCAGCCTCCTCCTCCAAGAAAGACTAAGTTGGATCTGCACCAGAATTATGATAGAAGGTGCTACATCTTTGCTACATCCAACTTTAAACTGGGTGAATGCACCCCGATATGTTGGTGTTATATCCATGATCATATTTTGGGGGGTCCTGGGGTTTATTTTTGAAGCCCCTTTAACCCTTTAGTTCAGGATTAGCATTTAGGCAGAGGTTGAGTGTATAATAGTTGCCGGTCCATGCTGAATATCGGCACGATAATTACTAATTGTCCCGCTTGAATTCATTGCAGACTTCAGTCTATTAGATTAAAGTTACGTTAAGGTTTATTTGGAATGTTTAATGTCTGTTTGGAAGCTAAAACTGTCCTTATTAGAACACAAACAGAATTACAGTTTGATTGCTTTTGGTTATTAGGGTTGCAAAGTTAAATAAATTGATATTCGGGTGATGTATTATTTCATTTCAAGGACCAGTAGTCTTATGGGCTAAACAAGCATAGGAATCTTTGTGTGTTAGCTGAAATATGTTGGTTTTATCAAAGTACGCCAAGAATTGAGATATTTAAGGCCAGTGTCATGTTTGCCAATTGACCTACAAGCTGCAAATTGGTATTTCGTTTTGCCTGTCAACAATAACCTTCTAAAGTTGAAAAAAATAAAAAGATAACGGCATTGATTTTCAGCAGTGATTATAACGTTCCTGCTCATTTTTATTCATTGCGACATTACATTGTGGCTATCTATTGTTGGAAATGCTGCTAATTAATTCAAATTAGCAAAGTATGACACAATAAGCACGCAAACTTTGCAAAAAATGGTTGCAGTAACTGGAAGTGCTTGTTGGTCTTGTTGTGATGTAAAACATTGAGGTGACTTTTGATGACCTCATCCTAACACTCTTGTCAAAGGCTTCAGCACAGGCATGATTTTCGTAAGCAGAACTAGTAGCAGGTTACCCGATTTTGGACCAAAATCAATGAAGTGAACCAAGATTTGATGAATTGATAGATAGCCTATACAGATCTGGGGTCTGGGGTTAGACCACTCAAGCTTTCCTCCCACAAACAGATCTCTAGCTGGACTGGAACTCAAGGTGGGTTGTTAGTAAAGAAAAAACAGGGTTTATTTTGGTTAAAATAACCTCCTGGCCCACAGTAGCCATTACTCCTGGTGAGAGGAGGTAGCAGGGTATATCAGAAGCTGATAGATGTTGTAGACTGATAAGCAGCTACATTGTTTAATCACTCAAGATTCATCACGATGAGCAGGACAACTGATCTTTCTTCAAAAACATTTTATAGAGTGAAAGATGCCATTCAATCAATGTTTAATAATCAATAATTATTGGCTTTCATGCACCCACCACACAGCTTTATGGGATACATCATTACTAAACCCTGGCCCACTGGCCAAGTTTCAAGAGATCCCATTGATGTATAGGAGATGTTGTCTCCTCTGGTAGTTCAATGTTCCTGAAGACTCCTAACAGCAGATGTAAGTGCCACTGAGACAAGGAGTCTATACTCATATACATGATGTACTTCAAAAAGTCAATCAACATGAATTAATTAAAAAAAAAACAGCTTTTTCTGCTTTGTTCAATCGGCAGCAATGTACTGAAGAATGATGTATCGCTGTTCAGAGGGTTCTCACTTGGATACAAATCTCCAGGAGGCTTTTCCATTGATAATCTTCTGCTTTCCCTTCTCTGTTACCTTTCTCATTAGCGGCTCATTAAGCAGAAATGCATTGCAAATCATAGAAAGCGATAAGGAAGCTCGATCAGCATTGCGACCCGGCCTCCAATTTATGGGTTTAAAGATCAGACGTAATTCATGAGCATTACTTACAGCCATCCCATAAGAATTGACACGGAAAATAAAAGAATTTATATTAAATGCCCCGAAGAAGATCAAAGTATTGACATACTGTCTGAGAATGATCCATATCGCCCAACGAACATTAGGAAAGTGCATATACAATGACATTGGGTATCAGAGTTAAATGTCTTGCTGGTGGGGTTACTGACTCCAGAAGCGTGGAACTAAAGGCCTTCTGCTGCATGGATGGAGGTTTATCTGTGTTAATGCCGTTAAATTTACCGTTATGGCTGATAAGCACCCAAATCACATTCCCATATCGATTATCTAGTCCTTACTATTACCAGCTACACCTATGCATGTTATTCATGATTGAACTATAGCATGGGCTGCATCAGGTGAAAGCACTACCAGAACCAGGGCTCACGGTGGGTCCTTGGAACCAATAAATCCTACGAGGGCAGTTAGGACCGGAGTAAAGTGTTGCATATACGTTCTTTTTATTTTTGTGAGGTTTGCCAGACAATAAAAAGCACAAAGATTTAGGAAATAACATAGGACGTTCACATCCAGAGCTCCATGGATAGGTAGCTAATAATGTATGGAAATTAGCCGAGTTCCGTGATCACGTTCCCAGAGTGCTAAATATTCCAAAGTAGTGTCGGTTTATTAGACGTCTCTGCTTTAGGTCTCTTTCTTTCTGTTTGTCGAAGCACAAATGCAATAACATCAGCTTCAGATGGGGATTCTGGTTTTATTACATTGTACCATCTTTTACCATTTTTTAGTTATTGTGCTCTGCATGCGCATGTGGGTTTCATGATTCTCATAGAAACATTTTTTTTTTATGTTGGTTTTGGTTTTCTTGAAACCAGTTGATGCCCAGAATAAAAACGTAACGTTTGTGCTTCCTGTGTCTTTTGTCGGGATGGTATATCCAGAGCACGCAGCTAACCTCCACTCCCTGATTGGCTGCTGAGTAAGGTTATTTCACTGGTGCAGACACGGGAAATAGGAGGAGCTTCATAAAGGAAATAGATTTCAAATTTAGAATACCCGTAACCAGTCTGATGACATTTTTAACGCGCTTTATGTGTTTTTGGTTTTCTTTTAATCTTATGTAGCCAGGGCCGGTCCAGGGGTAACTTTAGGCACTTTAAGGCCAGCGGCCGCCTGATGACATCAGCATGGCTGACGGCTAGATGTGACGGGCTGCATGTTTTTACGCTTGTGTGGCCGGGCTTATCCAGCCAGCGGCCGCACGCTGCAGCCCCCAGATCTGGAACTGAAGAGGCAGCCCGGGTATGTATAGACTGATGTCGGGCATTTGCCTGGTGTGCCAGATGGCCCATCCGGGTCTGCCAGTCCCTTTAGAAAAAAGTCTATTTTTTAAATTAAGTTTAATTCTCCAAGAGTCTGCAATAGAAAAGCCTGAGAGAATTTTTCTTATATGTAACGGAATCCGGCCTGGTGTGTTAATATGTAAGTAAATGTGCGGGCGAATGTGGAGTGATGGGCTGATATTTAACATATCAAATGAAGCCGTGTTGTTTGTACATAAATAAATAATTCCTCAGCTGCATCGTTTGATGTTAAACTGCAAATCCTCTTAGAAAAGACCTGCCAGAATTGACAATTTGGAATAAAGTGCTTTTCCACCTGTTCTTTTTGGGAAAGGGCCTTTCAGGGGGGAGGGGGGGGGATCCTGTAATTATGAGATGTGATCCAACATCCAAACCCTATTCATTTCTCCTAACCGAGTCGCTTTGCTGGCGGATTTTGTGATAGACGTTTCATTTAAAACTGCATTTGCATAATAACTATAATTTTAACCTGGATGCTGAATTGCGGGTAAATGATAGCGGCCAAAAGGAATATGCGCACCTATTTTGTACCGAAGGAAAATAAAACTGTAATAATGAAAATTGTTTAAATAATACGGTGAAATCCAAAGTTTCAGTTCTTGTTATAGATTTCAGGACTCTTTTGCTTTTTCCCCCCTCTCTCTTGATTTAAATATATTTTTGCCATTTAAGATTGGTTTTCTATAGTGTTTGAAGGAATTTTGTTATGTCTGGTCCCTCACTTTTTAGTCTTTATATTCATAAGATCAATATCGATGCTTTTTTGGTGAATGACTTCCTCTAACTGGCCATTCATTTATAGGGCAGGATCTTGTTTTAATTTGGAAGTGGAGACGTAGGACAGAGGGAAATCAGTGAATTAAGGAGTGTGCCGACGTGCACAGCGGATTGACTTTTGGAAGGAGATGGCTCGGTGGAGAGGAATCATGTCCTGGTGGTGAGCAGACTGGCCCAGGACATTAGACAGGTTGAATGGAGTTTCGAGTTACAAATAAGAAGAAATGGAGTTGGGTCAAGAGATTATTTACTATTGGAAAGTGTGCTGATTTTGGAATAGAGCAATATTCTAGATATACCCCTGTCCAGGAAAAGCCAGCACAATCCCACTGGCCAGGACTTTGGCGGTAAAGACATATTTGATGGGTAGGCTTATATCGTAAGAATCGGTAGAAATTCAGTAAGTAGGACGCTAATTGGAATAATTAGTGGTCATCTTAAGACAGGACAAACTTTATACTATCTGAAACGAGCCGTTTTCAACTATTACTTTGGGAACGTAATTGAATATAAGATTTTAGATACTCTGTAAACCATTTCCATTCTGTTGGTCACTAGGTCTATCTCCATGGTTCCTAGCACCCTTGAAAAACCTATGTCTCCGGTACCCTTCCCCTGTACGTACTTCCTTCGTAACATATTGAGGAACCTCATGGTGGATAGTACGTTCAGACCTGGAATAGCCAGTCATGATTGAAACTTGTTGCCTTATTCCATCTAACATGGTATCATGTCAACCATTTGTATTTCATGAGTGAACTCCCAAAGCAATATGTTGCTCAAACCTGTGGGACTCAAAGGGTTAAAGGAACCATTGAGTCCATACTCTATCCATCTATGTTTGTCTAATAACACAGCAGAATTTATATTAGCGGCCTTTTATAAAAATAGAGCGTCTACCCAGCCCATGAGCCGTTAGCGCCAAGAATATCTAGAACAGGAAGAAACTAGTGAGAAATGTAATCTCTCTCCTTCCGCGGGGAAGAGAGTGTCTCTTTCTTTGTTCGCAGCTAAACAGCAATCATCTCATTAGAGCTTTCAGCGATGTCCTTGTCCCTGAGCAGACAGTGGAACAAAAGAGAGAGGAAAAAAAAGATCTGTAAAGGATGATGTCATACAGATACTTTCACGCCACCTGAATTATGGTTTTTTGCAGAAGTGCTGATTGAAGCAAAGTGATATTTCAGGTCAATTTATACATGGGTTTAATCTTCCAGGACGTGAAGTAAGGTGACTCATGACTAGAGTTTGGACCGGTCCCAGAATGGATACTCACTATTTCTCCCCACATTCCATTAAGGAAGATGATCTGCGGAGTTGTCTAGTAATACAGCGAATGTCATACTCGGAGAAAGAATTTTCAAGGTCCGTTAGCTATTAATGGATCCAATAATGCGTTATTTTTAAGCTGCGAGCCCTTAAAAGGCAAGTAATGGCCCATATTTTAAATCTACTTGAACGTTTAAGAAACCTTACTTTTGCATTGAAATTGGAAATCTTCTTCCTTTGCAGACGCTGTATAGTTATTGTCGTAAATAACTTTTATACAATCTCTTTCTTGGATTGAAATCTAAACCTGTAGGAACCTCACACTAAGTGATGTTAGTAATTCTAAAACAATACTGCCTCTGACCATCGACGGAGTCTATTCCATTAAATCAGGGAGGTTTATATCAAGCTGTAACATTTTGGGTGTAATGTAAAAAAAACATTAATACGCTGCGAGGTAGTGGATACATCGTATAGTAAACAAGCTGAAACAGCATATGTTAATAAGCATATATTATAAGAATATAAGCCAACATCAAGGACTGCGTCAATAAAATAATTTTTTTTTTTTTTAAAAGCGGCCAATATATATTTTTACTTAGATTTTTAGTAAAATAGCAGTTTTAAAGCCATTAAAATCTCAATATAGTAAGATTTGGAGATTTGCTGTTGCATTTCTATATTTGTGCTTGCTGAAAAAAAAAATAGGATTTTGAACTTCATGTAGAAAAGTGATCTGTAATAGACTAGCAAAAGGATCTGGAAAATGTATTAGAATATATATACCGGAGGGTCAGAGCTTTAAATGTAATGCTAGGACGTTTTACTTTACTGAGGGTAGATAAATGGAATGGCCTTTCATCAGAAGTGGTTTTATATAGCGCCATAGAATTCCATAGCGCTGTACAATGGGTAGACAGAACATAAAAAGTAGTATGTAATATAACAATTACAGAAACAACAGGTGAGGAGGGCCCTGATCAAATGAGCTTACAATCTAGAGAGTAGTGATGTATTACCTTTGGAATATGACCTTTCCAAGATTTTTGAGCCATCTGAGTGTCATTGAAGCCAAAGCAGACGGAGTATAGAAAGTTCCGTTATCACTAGCAAGATGGCACCTGTATCGTTCGTTTTTTTAAGCTGAACAATTATCGTAAATTGTTCTGTTCTCCATCTCATTTAATTGTAAGCAGCGGAAAGGGTTTGCGTCGTATTTTAACCACGCTGCGATTCGCTTTGCAGCTCAGAGCTCCTGAGATCATTGAATAATTCACATCCGTAATCAAATGGATTAATCACTAGATATAGACTCCAGCATTTTATGGTAAATAAAAGAGGCAGCTATGCTACAAATTACCTTAAGATTCCAAACCCGCAAACACCCCAAACAACACTTTGAAAGCTATTGGTGGTTTTCTAGTAGTTTAACGTCCAAGAGAGGCGTTCGTAGATGGAATTAGGAGGATTCTAACTAAATATACTGTAAATTAAGCTCTAGCATAAGGGGCATTGGGAAAAAATATCACTTTAATAGAGTATTTAAGGGAAACTTTAAGGTGTTTTAAGTTGAAGCTTAACTTTTGAAGGTAGAGAGTTTTGTTGTTTAGTTTATTTACTAAACGTTATAGTTCCCGGGGCTCAGGAGAACATTGTTTGGCCCCATAAGGCACCGTAGGGGGGAGTATGTCCTGTCTGGGTTAATTTAATATTAGTCTGTTTGCGCCCTGTCTATTGCCGCTTCTTGAGACAGTCTCATTTTCAGTTAATAGGCTACGGCAGTCTTCTGATGGTGGAATATAGGAATAAATACGCATTCTTTCGAAAGAAGAATAATTACCAGATATAAACTCTGTTAATGATCATTCACAACCTCAAGGGATGTCTTAGGTCTGTGTATCAGCGAACACGGAAATATTGCATAAAAATATGGTGCATCGTGGCATCTAACAGATTTTATTACGGATTTTTCACGCTTGCCAATGATTTTACATTTTTGACAGCCTGGCAGCACTGCATTACTTTCAATTAAGCTGAATGCATGAGCCGCATACCAGAACAGCACAGTCTCCAAGAACCAATACGACTACAGACGCCGAGCTCATGTAATCAATGAGAAAAAATGGTTCTGCAGCGTCTCGGAGAAAGCAGGAGAAATCTTCAGCTCATTAAACACAGAGTATTGTGTGAGAGGTGCCATGGCAGAGAAAGTTCAGCTGATCTTTAGCTGTCCTCGGGTTTAATTCTAATGCACAGCATGTGTAGTTTGTGGCATTATCGATGTACGGAACAAAATGGTTAATGGTACACCATAGAAAAATAACACAATTATGAAGAAGAAGAAGGCCACTTGGAGGTGAAATTGTGTTATGTCCAGGTCATCAGTAGAGACAGTATCTCGTCATGGTGGCATAGGTCGAGAGAGACGCTTGCTCATAACGCCAATGATTTTTCTTCACGAATTTGCCCCATTAATCCATAATCCAACTGGTTCTATGGTCGGGGCTGTTTCATATTGCATGTGATCTACTGTGGGACGACTTTACGGTTTGTGTGAAGGTCCATATCATGTGTAAATCCTACGCTAAATATCTAAATTTCAAGTACTCTTGAATTGTAAAGTGCCATTATTTCCAGGAAACAATACTCAAAGCACATCACTTCAGAGGGATACATAAGTATAACAAATCTAATATCCTCCCCTGTTGTTTCTGTATGTCATTTTGTTATGTTACAGACTAATTGTTATGTCCTGTCTACCCTTTGTACAGCACTGCGGAAACTAATGGCGGTATATAAAACAAATAATAACAATAAAAAAGTATTAAAAGGGTTTGCACTACTCATCATGTATACGTAGTGGACAACAAAGAAGCTCCAAGCATATGTCTCCCAGCGAAAGGATAAATTAAGGTTTAACATTTGGGGGACAAAGAGGTAGCCCTGACATTTTAAGACCAGCCAATGATAGACATATTATGCGATGTCAGTGGTCCATTGGGCATTTGCCCCGGTGTGTCCCAGATGCCCAGTCTCAGCCTGATTGCAGCCCTGGATCAGATCTTGATACCAATATAAACCATGCTAGGTTTGCGTCAGAGCCAGTATTGCATGGTCCTGGCGCAAGTGACTCGTAAGCTTTTGGAGAAGACACGGTGAATGATCATGCTGGCTTCATATTCTCATATATATATATACTTCCCCTGTACCCACAACATTTTTCTCCATTCTTTTCAGCAGCAAGGATTAAATTGAAAATTGTAGCAATTTCCTAAATACATTTTAAAAAATGTTGATGATTCCCAGACATCTGTTACGGCCCAAATTACCACACACTAAGATATATTAAGTTGCCTTTATTTGAACTCTTCCTGAACCACAGAAAATCTAAATTCGTCTTTCGAACAAGTTTATCCATTCAGTCGCTACAAGCAGAGGAGGAATGAGCATTCTTGTGATCTATTGCAAGGAATAAAGTTTAATCTCAAATGCTTGCCTTTGAGGAAGTATAGTTTTATGATGTGCACCTGGAATACATTACACGCATGATCCATTCTTAATTCCTGTCTTTCTTTTATCCCGGGCAAAAGTATACATTTTCTTCATTTATCGAAAAGCTATTGGCTTGCCTCCCCTACTTTTGGGGCCAAAAGATTTGACCCTCACCCTGTGTCTCAACCCTGACTCGGAAAGTTCAAAATTTTAAAGCATGCCAAAATACAACAAAATGTTACAGCTACGTTGTAGGAGAAACATCTTCTCATCTTCTGTTCTTCAATAGTGGGAAACATGATCACCGTTCAATATCCGTGGGCTGCAGAAGTCACTTGGAGCCAACTTCATTTCGACCACCATGGAAAATCCCTTTGAACATTTATACACATGTAGTGAAAAGTGATCTGTGACCCACAGATGTAAGCACGTACGTGTTTTTGATACATTTGACCCCAGTTTGATCACTTTTTGGTATTCAGCTGTACATTGACTTAAAGGGGGCCTGAAATGACTCAACTATTACTGCCAACCAGGTTATTCTGACATTTCTTAGCAGCTCCACTAGAAGATGATGGTTCAACTAAAGTCAGGTAACTAAGACTCTTATTACCCCAGTTAGAGCTCCAACCTCTCACTGATGTCATATCAACCCCTGGAGATTGAGGGAGGCTCAAGGGTGCCCCCTCGCCATGTTGGTAAACTTATAGGCTCCGGCTATCCGGAGCCTTCCCTCCTTGGGGGTGACTGAAGGGGTAGATGGCTCAGTGACAGTGGGAGGGGAAATCGGCGAGGAGTGAGGCATGTATAAACGCCACTTATGCAAGCCGGAGATTCTGTTCCGTGACTCGGAGAAGTAAGGCTTCACCCAGAGTTCCCAGGTTTTCCCCCTCTCACTTTGCAACACCATCTTGCCCCATGAATGTTATGGCTCTGAGGCATGGATCTGAAGAGAGACAATCTAATATCTTCATACTGACAATATCCAGTTTGATAATAAGATTAACACATTAAGTCATACTGTTACAGCATGTGAGGGCCTGCCCTAATGAGCTTACAATTTATTAGGCCTGGGAATGATAGTGTTAACTATACCCAGAGTAAGCACTTTTGTTTCTAAATTGTTATGATACACCACCCATTTTCCCGTTGTACAGCGCTGCAGAATATGATGGTGCTATATCAATCAATAAAAATAATAGTAGGTTTATCAAACTATTACACAACAAAAGCTACTAAGCCTTTGCAGTTCCATTTGCGTCTAAGCATGCTCTGCGCTCACGTTATTGTAACTGTAAAAGACGCTGCTAATATAACTAAACTAAACTATAACTAAAGGCATGTAATGCAGAAAGTATGGAAACAAAGGCTGCGTTCCAACATTCATCTCCTGCCAGACGATTTTTATGCGCGATTGTAACGAGAGAAGTAAAACAAAAAAAAAACTCCCTTGCGGAAGAGTCTCTTAAGATAACTGTGAATTTTTAGTGATCCATCAGCGAGATAACGTATATCTTAGATGAAATTTCACGAGGCCGTGTTGATTTAACAACAACATTAGCCCGTTTCCATACAGGCTGCTTAATTAAAACAACCCGATCAACAAATCAAATGGATGATTTGGATAGCAAAAGAAATTGCAGAGCCTTTGAAATGACACAATGATGCTTTGGAGGACAGTTTTCTTTTTTAAACTTTGAAATTGCTATTAAAAAAAATGTAAAAATAAATAAAAAAGAACTATCTCACTTTAATTGTTCTAATTCTTCATTCCTTCCTCAATGAAGGATTTTAGTCCTTACCAAATTTCCACCGGTATCCTAGTTATTTTTACTCACAATGTCTCCAGTATCACCTTTTCTGATGGGGTTGATCTTTGTTTTGTCTGTCATATAAATTAGAAGTTAAATGAATTGCAAGTCGTTTTTTTTTATGTTGCCCAATGAGTACTGGACAAAAATCCACTATATACTGGTCAGTAAGTGTGTGTGTGAACATGGAAGAGCTAATGGTACGTCGAATAGGTTTCAGGAGGTAGAGGCAACCTTGCCCTCCTTGGAATTTTACTCCAACGCAGCGATGGTCCATGAAGGTCTTATGAGAAATCATCACGCTGTTTGGGTGTTTAAATGAATCAAGGGACATTTAAGAGCTCCGGGGTGGAGAGGAGGAATGAATGCTTGCAAATGAAGCAATTTAAGGAATATTAATACTCTTTGAGGAATATATTCATCCCTTTAATTTTGGCTTGGCGGACGCATTGAAAACGTTCTGCAGATGTCCATGGCAAGTTGAGATTTTTTTTTTATATTCTGACCAGATGCGTTTTGTTTATTTTTTGGTAAAAGGACATTCCTTGAACACTCCTTCCTTCTTCTTTAACCCTGTTTCTTTCTGACATGTAGTATAATGGTTTAACAAGACCCCCTTCTCCTCCACGGGGTCCTCTTCCCCTAAAAGAGAGTCTGATATGATGTCATAATATACGTTATGTGGGCATCCACAAATGCCCCATAGGGCTCCTTTCCTTTTGATCCTACAACTTCACTTTCATTGTCTTGTATCACTCCATTCTTGCATTCTCTTTATCTAAAGCTCTTTTTCTTTTAACGTTGATCTTTTGTGGGTAATTTTTTGTATTGAAAGAAAACAAATGTTCCAATGACCTCATACTTTGTAATCACCAATGTATTTAAAAGCCCACGGGAGCCAGGATATTGCCTTATAATCTGTACTTAAATGCCACAGATTCCGTGGATCTGTCTGGAGTTTAGGAAGTTTACATAAATAAATATATATACATTTTTTTTTTATTAGCCGAGCTTTTTAAGAAACCGAATGTCCTCCCGAATTCCCATAATCCCCCGTCAGCCCAGAGACTGATTTAAATTCAAACAAATAACCTTAGTAAATCTGAACGTGTCTCAGAATTCCTAAACCAAAGCAGGAAATCTCCATCAACATTTCAGTCCTGGGAGCCAAGTGCAAAATCTGTGCGCAGCTTGTATGTGTCAAAGCAGAGTACCGCAGACCAATCTCTCCCTTTGTCTCGTTTCCAAATAAATATTCCGCTAACTTTCCCCATATGACTTTCCAACAATGCGTTCTGATATGTCAAAGGAAGATCGCGGAGCAACCGGGATAAGAACAACCATCTGGTACAGTGCATATTATCAATAAACAAACTCTCTCTTTTTTTTTTTTTGTTTATATATCATGGTTATGTCTGGAGCAGCCCTACCGCGGTCAGTCATTAAATAGTACCACGATTTTGCATGAATCTTTGCACATTTTGCTCTGTTGTTAAATGTTATGACACGTTATCCGTCACCGTCTAGAGAGAGAGGGCAGCAGAAATAAATCATCTTTTTTACAGTGGCAGCCATCCCATTTTTAAGTATGTTATATAAAATAGATCAGCATTCCTTCTCATCTTGGTAACACGGAGAAGATCTGAAATATTTTAATACTCAAACTACTACTGGTTATTGTAGATGTGTGGCGGAGGTCTAGGCCAAGATATAGGCCTGGGAGATGTTCCTGCTACACCAGGTGCTCATTGAATAAAATATGGCACTTTCAACGATGTGTAAACTTGAAAAGTGGTTAAAAAAAAAAAGGTGTCTCCATCATCCGTGTGTCCACTTGGGAGAGAGGACCGTTTAGGTCATTTGACAGTCTCTGTAGTTGAAGGACCACTGCTGGATGTAGGAGTTGACTTGGTATAGACCTCTGCGTGTGTATGAATTAAGCAGAAACAAAATTACTTTCTGGAACATCACTTCTTATTGCCTCCAGAGGTTCTCACAGTTCTGCAGTAAGAAATGAGGATGTTCTATCAGATCTTCTCAGGTCTTCTTGGCCTTCTATAGGGTAACCAACAATCTTCGTAGTTCATTTGCTGGTATTTGGTTGCTTTGAGTAAAGCCCCTGGAGTATACTGTCGAGGGGATCTTTAAAGAAAGATCTGTGCTACCTAATGCATTGATCTTTGTAGACCGATTAACCAGGACTAAGATCCCCAACCATTTATTTCTGCCCCAGTATGAATGTAACTAGAGTAGTGTGATGTAGATGGTGTTACCTTCGAATGTATGAGGCCGCTGACATCCACTTAGTCACCTTAATCCTTTTTTTTTTTTTTTAACTGCATTTTGAGGAAAAAGACATTTCAGATCAATCAGACATGTTCACCTCTATTAACTTTTTAAAGTTCTTTTAATGTCACCTTCTTGCGCGATGCTTTATTATTTTTACCGTGTTTTTAATGGCTTATAGTAATGGAGGCTGAACAAAAATTCTGAACGTTCTCATTCCCAGAACTAAACTATTACAATGCGTTTCGGCAAAATGACTCTTCCAATCTAATACTATAGCAAAGATATCAACTGTACCCGAGGACACAACATACTCGGGAAGGGACAGAATGGAATATGTCTGCTATTTGCATTCTGCAAGAATAGAAAAATCATCCAAGTAGAAAAATGGTCCGGAAAGGAAAAAAAAAATGTCCGTTCAGCATCTTTCTTTTTTCTGTACCCTTTTCTTTTGTTGGCGTAACCCTTGGACTCTGATAGTCGAATAGAGAATAAAATCTTTGTATATTGCCATTTATACTACAGTATCTCTTAGTCCCATGCAGGCAGGAAAGGGCATTCTTCAGTTTCAGAACCAGGTCAGTTTATTGTATAAAACTGGAGTCCTGCCTATCTGATACAGATGATTACAACTTTATTTTTTTTTTTTATCTTTTGTACTCGGGAGTTTATTATACGTTGTACAGCAGGACAGACTATGAGTATCGTACGTCTTTGATAAAGAATATCTGGCTTATAGAGAAGCTTGATTGTGTCTCTATGACTTGCATTCCTGGACCATTATTATTTTCTTCAAAGTATGGAAGCGTGCTCTGCCATTCTCGGGATGAGTATGCATATCTGCCTTCTTTCAAACACAAAAAAAAAGAAAACTCCCTCGCTATTATGACAGCAAAACAACCTTGCTTTAAATATAGGCTATTATCCTGCCAAGAAATACACTCTATACAGGGAGCTTGTGTGTCTTCAGTGGATGATGGGTATTTTTTGTTACAATATAACTAATGAACGTTAAGCAATCTGTGCGGAGTAATGTTATCCCTGCAAATGGCTGGGAAGCTCCTTAAAAATAATAGGGGGAGTGTGATCAAGAGATATTTGTGCATGGAAATAACTAAAAGCATAGATCTTTTTGATTCTCGTTGAATGAGCTGCCTGCTGCAACCGGGTAGTCAGTTACTAAACCCCTATGCTTCTTGTTCCCATGAACAGGCAATGCACCATTTTAGAAGTTCAACATAGATCTAGTGTAAGGAAGTTTTTTCTTTATTGAGAGGGAACAAGAGCGAGCGAATTTAAACATGCATAGGACAGGCCTATGGGGCTCCTGAATCTAAGACGAGACCAACAACTGACAGGCAGACTAGACAGGCCAAAGGGTTCTCATCTGCCATCACATCTTTCTGTTGGTATGTTTTGGCAAACTTTTATAATCGCCCCCATCCAGCGGACGTGTCCAGGTCTGGTTGACACCTCTAAGTAAATAAAGATTCTCTTTAGAATTTGCTTTTAATAGGTCTATATAACCAAACATAAGCCTCATCTGATCCCCTTAGTGTAACGCTATTTTTCTATTTCACTGCTCTATTAAAAAAAAAACTCACACGGTAACGTAAGGACTAAGAGAATCCATCAGCATCACCTCAGGAATTCTGAGCCAAAGTTGTATAAAAGTACTACAGCGAACGGTGGAAAAATCCCATGCGAGAGTAAATGTTTTCCACCGGATTCTTGGAGCGTCCATGAAAGTCCCATGTGGACAACCAGTGTCCTCCTACTGACCAGTGACCACGTGGCCAACGTCATTTGTAATGCTTTCCACGGGGAAAGCCTAGGGTGTGGAAGGTTCTAATTTCCACCCATTTCTTTTTCTGGCGAAACTTTTTGCACCGGCCTCATCCTTCCCTAACACCTCCAATATGCTTTATTCTAGAGTTAAGAATATGGAATCAATCAATACTCGCTGATCTGCTGGAGCCTCATCTGTATGCGAAATGAAAACTTTCACATGAACTCCAGAGCAAATTCCATTTCATCCGTGTTTCAAGGATATTATGACATTACGAAGAATTTATATTTGCAGTCCATAGTGCATAATAGTCTTGATTTTATTATTCAAAGCTCCCAGACCTACAGGGAATGTAATTTTCAGCGGTTTTGAAACCCATTTTCCAAAGAAATACAGTTTTCCCAGTACTAAAACACTGTACTTTATCAGAGATACTATAATAACCATAATTCTGTTTATCAGATATATTACCCAATAAACCGTTTTCCTTAAAGATCCATTTGACTGAGCGTTTTAAGGTGTCAGGGGAGAATGTACAACACACAAAGAAGTCTGTATTATTTATTTATATTTTATTTATTTTATTCAACTTATACTACGTTGGTAAACAGTAAAATTAATGTAACTTGTGTTTGTTTTGTTGTTTTCTTACATCAGCATGCTTATTATGTCATAACTCCATATAAGGATTACTGTTCTATGCCTGCAACGGTCTGACATCATCTTATGCATTCTACACAGAGAAAGACGTTATTATTAAAATGCAAGAACGGCAAAACTTATTCCGAAGGCTTAAGCCAAGAAGAAGTAGTTAAAGAAGTTATTCTTAAGGGTTTACAATCACCACCCTATTGTCTTAAACATTTTTAGGGAATGTGAAACATCAACAGAACTTTATACATTTAATGAAATATATTTGTCTGAAAAATCAGCCATAAAGAACCTAGACATACAGACACCTCCTGCGAACTTCTGAAATGGTGTTTCTATGGAAACCACATGTTTGATCTTTGGAAGTAACTGTTTATTACACATACAGACCAGGTAGACCGGGAAATATATCAAAGTTGTGAATGAACCTGTGAGATTCAATACTGTCTCACAAAACCAAGGTTAGATAGCGAATAGATTGATAGATTAGACAGATTCTATGTTAATATACAGATAGACCTGTTAGACGCTAGCTAAAGAGAGACTTCAGTTCTGACTATAGACTGTGCGGGTTCCCGGTGTTACCTTTTCTCCTTCCTTGCGTTTTATGTATAAAGGCAGCGAAGTCACTACGTGGCATGAAGCGAGGAGGTTTATCCGTCCCACGCCGCGGGTCTCCCACTCTACCTTCAACTAAATTTATGGCAATTCTACGCATGAGATCAGAATAAATGACTCGTGAATTGCGGGATAATTATAGTGCTGTAGGGTCCTCTATCTACAGTCTGGGACAGTCTATTTCAGCGTCATCACGGTGTACTTATCCCGGGAGTAGCGGACGTACATTAATTCCTAGAATTAGGGTAATGTTGGTGTAGTCGTTGACCTGTTACTGGTCATACTCGACTAAGAAAGATTCAGACTCGGCTTGACCATCTACTGGACCGTATTTGGGAGCCCAACTTTGGAAAGTATAAGAATAAAACACCAAAAATGGTGGATTAAATAATGTTTTAAAAAAATAATTTAACAAAATCACCCATACACCTATATGTAAAAAAAAAAGACTATTTTAGTCTTCAAACATCTCATACCAAAAAAAAAAAAAAACTGAATATTTTTAGTTTAGTTTTTGATTTTGTTTTAATCAGCCATCTATATTTTATTCATCATTAATAATCAGGATTTACCGTAAGTCTAAAGGCAAAACATTAGCACATTCATTATATCAACATTACTGAAAAAGTATGCAGGTCATAAATCTTAATATCCATTTTTCTTCCATCAACCTTGGGAGCCTTGATATGAGATGAGTATATTTCTACATTTAATAAATAGCAGAACAAATTGGATCAAATTAACAGTGACACCAGGTTTTATTAAATGTGTACCCCTATATACATTCCAATGTGAGATTAATAGACCCCTAGTTTATCAAAGTTATGATTTAGACATTTTTCTGAAGTTCTGACAAATTACTAACTATTACTCACTTTTCTGATCTTCAAAAAAAACAGGGAATCTTGGCATTATAGCTCTTTAAATGAATTTGTACCACTGAATCTTCTTGTTTTATCCAGATGTCAGCATCATTTTCCAAACAATTGCTAGGAAAATTAGAAGCTATTTAGTTTAGGACATGAGTAAATGAGCATTTTTCCTTAATACGTGCAATAATAAATGAATACACAATTTCTTAGGGAAAACGCCGATTATGAAATGTTTAGCTACAAAGCAACGCGATGTATAATGTATGACTTCATTCACTGAAAACAAATGGGTTAATTGCTGGGGGGAAATTAAAATGAATAGGCAACATTATATCGGGTCAGGTTTGGTTGCCAGCTATAATTCTGCAAATAAATTCAAATTAACGTAAGTAAATGATTTCAATATTTTACCCAACCTTTTCCGTGATTCTTTTCTTTTTTTTCCCCATAATTATAGAGAGTGCTAGGTGAATGGGGATTTTTCTAACAAATCTCTGTCTCTTTGTATAATAGGAACTTTGCACATTTTAAAGTATTACTTATGTAGTGGTAACAGATGTGTTTTCTGCAGCGTGAGCATAGGGTTAGTGGCACCTGGGTACATCTCTCATAACCCTGTTAATGAAAATACATACTAACAAACAAATTCACCCTAACACTCACACCGCACAACTACGCATAAATCCACATCTTCTCTGTCCTCTCCCTTGCAACACTAACCCTAGGCTCACCACTGAAGCTGTAACACCATACGCTCACACACTAATGCCATACAGTAATACACATTGACACAATGCACTCACACACACACTCACGCTAACACCCCATACACTTACACACACACATACATATTTATTGAAGTTGCTATTTTTCACTCTGTCACTGTGCCATTTAACTGTCATCCAGTGATCTCCGCTGAATCCCCATACAGTTAACCTGCTGTGCCCTGGAGATATTTGAATAGTGTAAACACTCGCTGACATCATTCCTTGTACAAAGCCTGCTGATTTGTGGGCCCGTGTCATTTAGGCACAAAGTGCTTCACCGCACCGTGTAAGGGAGCTGAACTCCTCCCGATCCCTGCATGTGTTTGACATTGGACATAGTTTTGTCGCCATAATTAATTTATTGAGTGAGAGGCTGGGAAAATAAATTAATACATGTTGGTTTAAACAAGATCCCTGGAGTCTGTGGGGTGCGCCGAGAACAATTAAAAGTTCAACGGAGCACAGGATGGAATTAACTGAAGCGAGATCTGCAAACATGATTAATGTTTAAAGAACTGTAAGTGGAACAGTAGGGTAGCCTGGGATTCGAGGGGGAACACGCAGAACATTGTTTAAACATATGATAAATACCGGCATTCTAAGTCATGGTATCCAGAGGGTGCCGAGAACTGGCTGTGGTCTTCAGGTCCCATCAGTGGGACTGGGTCAGAAAAGATAAAGGTGCTGTTCAAAAAGTCTAACCTTCAGAAAAGCCTTTTTTCTCAGCCTGCGCCTTCCTTTGAATATAAAATTAGGGTTTGAGAGCATTCAGCTGGATATTCTATAGATTGATTTTTTTGTTATTATACGTATCATTGTGGATATTTTCTGAAAACAAGAGATATGTTGTCTAAGCCGGTGGTGAGCCAGACTACAATATCATTTGTTTCTTAAGCCCGGAGTTATAAGATGAATCGTGGGATGCATTGTCAGGACAAAAAGAGATTGTGGTGCAAAATTTGAAGCCTGTGAGATGGTGATAATGCTGATCTAGATAACATATCTGCATGGCATTGCTGCCCGAGAATTTAAGGTATCAAGTGCTATTTTACAGTTGAAGAGAGGGGACCTCTGAGGTCTTCAAAGCTTATATGACTCCACACCTTACTCTGTGGACAGGACAGAATATCGGGTACGGTTTGATCCTGACCTGTTTGCACGCTGTTCTTGGGCAGTTGGTTTTAGAACAGGGCCTGTGCCACAGAATAGGTTAACTCTTGCATCCCTATGAAAAGCAATCTAATAGATTGTAAACTCAAAAGACCAGGGCGGTCTTCTTCTCCTTCTGTATCACTTTGTTTTAACGTGTATTGATCTTATTGTCAGTTTTGTATGGCTTCATATTTAATGTTTTCATTGTCCCTGTATTGTAACAGCGCTACTGACTCTGCTGGCGCTCTTCATAAAAGTGTAATGATGAGACAGCACAGATAGAGCAGGTTGACCATATATTATTAACTATATACACCATCATATACACTATACACTATCACAAAAATATTACGATCCCACCATAAAATTGCTGTACTCAACTTTCTAGTTCATACGTTCAGACACTTTATCTAGTATTCATAGCCTTTCGATATTCTGACCATAAAAATCCGGTGATCAATTATAATTGTGTATTGATTCCGTAAGTAAATCCCTCGGGACTTGTTTTCTGGATAGCATTAGTTCAATGCGCCTAATAAAATACTTGAAGAGGTCCGAGTACACGCGGCTACTACTTTCCCATGAAAGCCGGTGAAATACGTTAACTAAAACACCTCCTGAAATAAAAAGTGTCTGCTGATGTTCTAAAAGAGCTATAAAATGTCCTTTTAGCTATGAATTTGGAATTCATAAAAAACTAGTAATCCACCCATCTTATTTTTTGGCAACTGGTTTAATGGAGGAATGTAGGTGATCGTAGTCATATTAGCTTCCCATATACTTTAGGGTGTATCCTGTGGGTGTTGCAATTTGATTGACCGAACGTTGGCCATCATACTACAAGTCCTTTCAAACTCTATATTAATAACACGAATGTTTATTATGTTTTTTGTTTTGTTTCAATCTTCCAGCGAGCATGCATTTCATTGACTTGGTGAAAAAGCTGTGGAACATGAGAGTGCGCATGCACAATACTCTGATCACTATGTTTTATTGCTTCCCAAATGGTCCTACCTGGGAACTCTCACCTGGGTTTCACCCGGAGTCTCCAGGTGAAGCTCTGCTTTCCTGGGTCTCTGAATACGTTTTTTCTCAGACAGGGAAGCGATGTTTGGCCCTGCCCACTCCCCACCCACTAATGGCTGTGTGCAGCTAGCCCCGCCCCTGTGCGTTTCTAGCCTTTCCCACTGTGCAGCTAGCCCCTCCCCTTGTGAAGCAACCAAGGGGCCAGTATTTACTCAGAATCCTGTTAATATTGTAATGCTCCTTAAAGCTTTATATATCTTTACATCTTTTTTCTATGCTAGTGCAATAAAATGTATGAACTTCAACTGAAGACTCTGTTTCCTCTTGGGCTTATACGACTATATCTATATAAATATAAACTTTGAGAAAGGCACTGGGAAGAGAATTGGACTTGTGATAAAAAGCATGCTGGATTTGATTAAATATGGCTGGAATCAGAATGTTCTCTCGTTAACCTCTTGTGGTATCCCCACTGAACAAGTGCTTGCGGGGCTATACAGGAACAATGCAGTTGTCTAAGTTAAACCTGGAACTGAGGTATGATTCCAAGGGTGCCAAACTCCAGGGCCCCCGAACACACCATGATCTAGTCTTTTGCTATTAACACGTGTGATATGATCAATCCAAACCATTCGCTGGGATATCCAGAAAATCTGGCCTGGTTCTGCACATCAAGACCTGGACTTTGATACCCCTGTTTAATTCCTTTGTCATTGAGTGGGTAGCACGCTTTATGGCACATTCCCACAATGCTCTAGGCGACCCCTGACTGCATTCACTGGATATTCTTGGGCACACCGTGTACACCAGTATACAGCATTACAGTGATGGTTTTTATATGGCTGCCAATGTTTTTTTTTTTTGCTGGAATAAGATTTTTCTCTTCCTTGCAGAGTCATCTTTCCTTTTTTTCATGGCCTTTAAAGCATTTTAAGCATATTGGGTTAACCCTTGTGCCACCAGATCAGTTGAACCTATTGTACAGCAAAGCACCACTTCACCCCCTGAAAGTGTTAATACATGTTCTTTAACTGTTCTTCGTCTCCATAAATCATCTTTATGTCACAGAGTGTACCCAATTTGGGTTCCTCCAAATATCTATATCCTTTCGGGTCTTGGCCCATTTACCTGCTACAGCGAAACCTTCCATCATAATTAAGTCATAATTACAAGAAGGGCAAATGGATTTGTTTTTTTGTTTTTTTTTATATATATAGATGAAATTCCTATTTTATCTCTAAATTGCTTTAGTCTATTTACTAACTAATGTATAGTTAATAAATTAGATGCTAATGTTTCCAAAGTGCAGTCACAATTTACTTGCAGAATACTCTGTTCTCGAAATTCCGAGGATTAGATTTATATCATCCGGCCGGAGTTTTTGTGTTTTTGTCAATCTTATCTGGTCTGCTGTATCATACTGAGGATCAGCAAATATTCCGCAGTAGTCACGCATTTTATTTATACAGTTGAGCAGCTGAATGCCAGATGAAAATCGATGAGAAATCATCCAAAGGGAAAACAATGTTCGATATGAAGGAATAAATGTTTCTTGGTCTCCTAGCAGGAAAGTGATGACAAAAGTTTAGCAGAAAAGAGCAGATTTGATCTAACCATAGACACGGGACTCTCACTTGTCCATCAATGACGCAGGAGTGGGGTGTCATAGTCCAGCACCCATATACCAGGTCAGACTAGGGATAAAAAGCAGCCCTGGCACTTTAAGACCAGCAGCCATGCTCTTGCCCTCTTGCAGACTGTGAATATCCACCCCCAGCCGCAATCTGAAGAACTGACAGGAACCTGCCTAATTTGCCAAATGGCTGCTCCATTGCCTGCAATCACTGATCCACCAGCCCAGGTTGGAGGGTGGATTTCATCAAAACAACCCTGTGATGGAGTTTTGATGCAAAACATGACATTATTTGGGGGTTTATCAATCAAATAAGCATGCGGGTGTACTTTAGGAATGGAGCTACTTGGCCCTTGTAGCCTCTTAGGTGGCCTTCATTGAAGATGTGATGACCTTTAAAGTTCAGTCTCTGGTCTGTCCAACTTGTAAGTCACGGATTGCTGGAATGCTTTACATTGATAAAGTACTTAAGATGCTGAATGGAAGATATTTCAGAAAGAAGCGTTTCTCACACATCAAGATCACTCCTGCCGCTCGTAACTATGAAGGTGGCTTGTACCTATCCTTCTTCCCATTCCTTACATGTCTTGAAGGAAACTGATCTGCATGGCATCGAGAAGTTGGGGTTAGCCGAGTGGGCTTTGGTGCAGGGAACAGTTTCGGATAGACGGAACAGCTAGAGTTTGGCCCGGCACCGTGGCTACGGAGATGTAGATCGATCGAGGGACTGTCTGCTCGTAACCTCTGGTCTAGCCTCAATGTCTCGGCTCTTTAAATCAACAAAACACTTCATTAGACCACCAATATAGTATAAAATAATTAGGCGAATTGATGAAAAATAGATGCATTTAACATGTGAACAGTAAGATATATTAGTAGCATACATATTACCTTGTCTCATTGCTTGAAATATTAACAGTATATTTCCTAGGGATATAATAAATGCGTAGATTAATTATATTCACCCGTGAAGTCATTATCCTTGGATTTACCAGCTAATTCACAAGGAATCTACACACTCAATTGAATTTGTAAAAGTTGTGCCTTCAATCTGTAACAGAATTCATTATCATGAAAAAAAGACCTATATTAAGTGCTAGTATATGTCCTGTATGTACCCTTCGTACAGCATTTACAAAACCCCTTGGTGTTTTATAGTCAAAATATGAAGGTGATTAGTAAAAAATGTTATTTTTATATATTGTGTAGCTATATGCCCATTCCAAGATTTCTTGAACTCCTATACAATATTTGCCTTTACTGCTTCCACTGGATGGTATTCCATATATCTACTACCCTTACTGTAGCGTAGCAATCTTAGCTTTTTAGTTGTGTTTCTGGGAGTTATATTTCTAAGTGTAATCCATACTTCCCAAATATTTTAACTTTCATAAAACTCCAAACATAAACAACCTCAGAAGTGTAATTAAAGGTTGAATTCTATGGTCACGCCATGACTGAGGCTCCGTTACCATTCTAAACATCAGCATTGTGAAGGTTTGTTAGTGATGTGGTTGAGGAGGGAATGGCATCCGTATTTCAGGCCAATTTTATCATTTTGTTTTTATTTAAAGGTCAGACTTTGCTTAGTGAAGTCTCAGCTCCCAAAGTGACTGTGAATCAAGTCGATTTTAACGGCCTCATGCAGATCCGCCATGATTTACTGCCTAATAAATAGTAAGATATGCAAATGTTGATGCGTCTCATCTGATGCACATTAAACAACTAGTTCTCGGATAAGTTTTACGCATTTCCTAGAAACTTTCACAAAGAGTTGGAAGCAGAAAAGGGACATTTTAAATCATTAAGGAAGATTCCTAGTTTGGCCTCCATCATACCTGGTAACTTTATGGCTACGCGGAGCCCCATTTGGAGGATGCGGTTAGGACGTCCCACTGAGGTCGTTGGGTGGTCCCGCTGACTTTGCAGGACACGCCATTGTTGGAGGGGAAGTGGGTGGACAGGGAGTGGGACGTGCCACATTCCCGCTCCAGGTATGACCTCTGTGGTCAAGAGCCACTGGACCACTTGATGGTCACCAATGGTGGGACTTTTCACAGATAAGTAGAGGTAGCAGTGAAGCTGTTTTAGGAGGCAGGTTAGGGTGGCATAAATGAGTAATGGCCCAAAAGCTGGACCAGGCCAAGTCCAAAGGGTGCGCGGATACCAGCAACATGTCAAAACAAGAGAGGAAATCTATACAACAAAGATCTACAACTGGATAGACTCTGAGGCTCCATGGATCACAGATATTGCAAGCCCGGGGCAACATTTGATCTCTGGCCGAGTCAGAAGGTCATCGGCTTCTGCTCACACCGTACCGCAGTACTGTCTCTGCCCCATTGCCATTCATTAGGGGACAGCACTGCCCATGCGCAGCTAACCCGTCCTGCTTTTTGAGAAAGAAGGATATCTGTGTACAGGTGTAGTTATACATTATACGTATCATTAAAGAAAACCAAACTGCCTCATGCGATTCTTAATAACCGACAATGTTTCACCATCAGAGCTCCTAATTACAAAGCAAAATAGAGTCTTAACAAATGCTCCTGGGAGTCTCAATAACCAAACAACGGCAAGTATGGCGATCTTAAATAAAATTGAATCAGCGTTTCTGTTCAATACATCAGTGTCTTGTTAGCGGATGCGTTTACAAATCTATTAATTTGCATATATCTTCGAAAACATTAGTAGAAGCGAATCTCAAACGCATTTCATAATCAGGCATTGCAGGCTCATTAAAAGTAGAGCGCGAGCTGCTTTCATATCTGCAAAAACGCAACGGATTGCTGGCTCTAAATGGACAGCAAAGTGAGAATTCTAACAAATACATCTTTTATTAATGTCATGGATGTCATTGCTAATGAAATGCCGATGAATGTTAGTTAATAATCACAATGTCCTAAGATTACATTTCTGCGCCCTTCTCTTTTTGAACATGCGATAGAAACAAAAAACAAAACTGGATGCCTGTGAGTTCCAAACTTATTCAAGTAGCTTTACATATATCGTATAAAAAAGTTTTCCCAGTGGTCTACAAGGGAGTCTTGGCCATAGTAACACCTAAATAAACGAGGTCTAACCAAACGATTGCCCATAATGCTCATATCAATACACTAATTATTGTATGTAACAAAGCCACCGCCAGGTTTAATGACTATGTGGCCAGACCTGGTCTTCAAGAGCTAAACCTAAGATGATGGGTCGTATACCTTCATTAATTCTTCCAGTCTAGTACTAAACGGAGAAAGGACACTCCGACGGGCAAACCATGGCCTTTAAAAAAACATATATAATTTAATTTGTGGGGGGGGGGTTAATTTTCTTTTTTGCATTAACTTTTTTATTGGATCTGCTTTAGAAGACCTCTATATTCTTCTCCACGCGCTTGAAATTCATCCTTGTCTGAAGCGAGCTGAACTTGGCACCCTGCAGTGTCCATTTTAGCCGGACGACTTCAGATACAAAATTAAACTCCTCTCCTCGCAGCCAAGTTCTACTTTCCTATTTCAAATCTGCTCTTCGTGTTTCGATAAGCCCATAAAGAGAGGGGTTTCAAAATGCGATTACTGAAACCCAGCAGACCTGACCGACATCAGGATTAAGGAAAGCCGAGGACCGCCTGCTGCCGAGTCTGACTGAGCGTAGTGGGAGTTAAAACGCAACAGTATCTATAGGGACACAGGCTGGAAAAAAGTCTTACAAATCCAAAGCTAAATTGATGAAATTTGCCAGAACCATAGAAAAAAAGCTACTCTACCAACTATCACCGAAAGGATACGTTTTATAAATAAAATATTTAATTAATTACATTTTTCCTAGATAAATAATTCTCTCTTACTTACTTTTTTTTAAATTCTGTTGGAGAAAAAAGACAAAAAAAATAAAAATCCACATCCCAAAAATAGTAAACTCTGCTGCATTAACCTCCGGCAGCCCATTGGTTAACACACAAACGGGAAAACATCTGGGGAATTGAAAAGAATGCAATTTTCTTGCATGGTATTGTCATGTTAATTGTGGCTCTCTATTTTTTACGTGAAAGCTTCCAACCAACAACTGCCATTTGCCATTCTGTAAAAAAAATATATAAAAAAGTGAAATCCATTGTATTCATGCAGTTGTTAATTTTATGCATTTTCCACGCAGGTGAATCACAGCAAGCTAGAGAGAAACATTGTAGAACGAGAAAAGGCAGCTGTCAGGCTCCAAAAGTAGCCGCAACTTCATCAGTACAGCGGCATCATTAAGCCAGGCCGGCTTTCAGAAGCGCTCGGTTTGAGCTCGCCCTTATGCAGTACATCATTACGCTAATGCGTGGTACGGAAAGGAATACTCAGCGAGGTGCAGGCCGCTGCCACCGGGGCAGGCTGATCTTTTGGGGGCAATTAGAAAGCTTGGTAAAGGAAAACATGGTACCTGGGTGAATACGTACAGATACCGTATTTGCTCGATTATAAGACGAGGTTTTTTCCAGAGCAAATGCTCTGAAAAATACCCCTCGTCTTATAATCGGGGTCGTCTTCTAATCAGACCCCAAAAAAATGGCTGGGGCCATGCTGCTTACCGGTCGCGAGCAGCGTCTCTTCCGTTAGAAGCAGGAGGACAGGAAGCTTGTAGCTTCCTCACAGAACTCTATCTCCCCCTCCCTCCTCTGGGGGCGGGGCCAGAGAAGTTGCTGGTACAGCCGGTCCCCTGCAGAAGTCTTCGAGTGAGAGATCTGCAGTTCAGGTAAGGGGGTGGGGGAGGGTTTTTGGGTAAGTATGTGTGATTAATGTGTGAAGTATGTGTGATTAATGGAATGAATGAGTATTTAAATGTTTGTGAATGTGTGTTTGTGTGTGATAGCATGGATGTGTAAGGGGGGTGGGGGTTGTAGCATGGCATAGGGAGGCTGTAATCCCACTACTATCATCCCCAGGTTCCAGCATGTACTGGCTGCCTTGGCTTGATAGGAGTGTGATTGCTGTTAGCAGCAATCACACTCCTATCAAGCCAAGGCAGCCAGTACATGCTGGGTTAAAAGGCATATCATGGGGCTGAGTGGCATATAGGGGGCTAAAATGCATTTCTGGACCTCCAGAAATGCATTTTAACCCCCTATATGCCACTCAGCCCCATGATATGCATATATACCTCCAGAAATGCATTTTAACCCCCTATATGCCACTCAGCCCCATGATATGCCTTTTAACCCCCTATATGCCAGAGTGGCATATAGGGGTATAAGGCATATCATGGGGCAGAGTGTCAAATAGGGGGGGTATAAAGCATTTCTGGGGGCAGAGTGGCATAACTGGGGGGGGCAGGTTGGCAAATAAAAGGAAATTTAAAAAATATATTTACATGAATTAATATTTGCTGGTAAAACTTTTTTTCCTATAGGGTCGTCTTATATTCAGGCTTTTTGTTTTTTTCCTAAATTAATATTTTGATTTTGGGGGGTCGTCTTATAATCGGGGTCGTCTTATAATCGAGCAAATACGGTAGTTTAGAAGGCTCGTTATATTAACGCGTTTAGTGTTCCGATTTGAAACATTTGAACCCGATTTTCGAACTGTCCCCTTGAATGCACTCTATAAGGATACGGGAAAAGAATTGTCAAGCTGCTGTTGTACAGAGCTTGGGTATATGTTGGATCTTTATAAGTAAGTCAGTGATAATATACTTGGTCGCAGCTTGGGGATACAGGTTCTTGCTCTTCTTGCTAAAAGTTTTGGTGGAAATACCAAGGGTTGGCCATTTGGACAAAATGTGAGCCCTGAGGTCAGTCCAGCCATTCATCCCCAAGGATGAACGGTCCTTTGTGTCTATATATATATATATATATATATATATATATATATATATAATGTACACCGGCTGCTGATCTTCATTAGCTATTAATGTAGCTCAACTGGGTTGTCCACAGCTTCTCCTAAAGTGTCTTCCGTCAGAGCTCAAGACTAAATTCTGATCCAGCAATTAATGAAAACCAACATAACTCATAGAAACATCAGAACCGCTCGGCCGTCTAGTCGCCCGTTATTCCTGCAGTAAAGACGCAGACCGTAATCAGTCGTTGGTCTCGTGTTAGATTCAGGAGCCATATGTCTATCCCATACATATAGACATATATCCCATATATATGATAATCTGAATCCCTGATGACACAATATCTCACATGGGGAACTTTCATAAAATGTATTCCACGGTACTGTTGTTCAGAGTCTGTAGGTTTTTCATTTCTTTAAGTGTTTTGCTGTTTGCGGAACTATTTGTTATTTTTTTTATTCGACTATATTCTGTACGCTAAACTGAGAACTACTGAAAACACATACAGATTAAATTATTTTGCAAAAGAGAATAAAAAGAAAGAAAAAACCATCATGCAGACTTTTGTTGCCCAAGCAATCTTAGTGATTGGCAAAGAAGGAAATTCATGTACGGAGCAAACAATGGTAACTTGCTGCGTTGCCAAGTCATATTAATGTTAAATTGTAAACAGGATTGTCTTAAATTTCACAATGTTTAATGCCTTTTATGTAACGCCAGTGGCTTAAAACCACATCCTTCCACACTGCTTGCTTCCCCCGCTAAAGGCTTTCATTTGGTTTCTAAATAACTCTTCACGGAAAGACTTTATTTTTGCCAAGAGATCTTGTACCAATTTATTAGAATCTAGAACATGATTTGAACAATGAATTCATGTCTCCATAGGATGAGTAGCACTGATAAATATGTTAATTCGCACTCTAAACCCAGGTCACGATTGCGAATCGGCTTCCGCTTTCTGGTGTTGCTTTAAACATTTTTATCTCCAAACAAAAAAGAAGAAAAAATGTAGAGTTCACCCTAAGAAGCTTTTCATCATTTCTCAGATTAGAACGTGTAGAAAAGAATGTTCCCTTTAATCTGGAGACAGGCTGTAGTGGTAATGTCACTCCCTTTGAAGTGTCAAATTATCGTTAACATCCCAGTGCCGGCTGGTTATGACCTTGTAAATTAATTTTACCCCTCCTCGAGTTAAACCAAAGTTTGGATTGGATTCAGCTTTGCGCATAGCATTTGAGTTTGACATTTATTTGTATAGCACTAGTAAAATAGTTGTATGAAATGTGAAATATTATGATGTATACATGCTATAGACAATGTCTACAAGCCACCCATGATAAATCTGCTTACCTAAAATCTCTAGGATTGACGCGGAGTCTCCGAGTGAAGTCCTCTTTCTTCAATCACTTTCTTCTATCTGAAGAGACATCTAGCCATTGGCCAACTTCTCACCTACTTTCTGCCTATTCCCACCCTTTTCCAACCCACTCAAAGCTGTCAGGGACTAGCCCTGACTCCAGGAAGCTCCCAGATGTGTAGATCTTCCACAAGTCCAGAACGTTAAGGCCATCAGCCACCACATGGCGTAGGTGCGGCTACTATTTTATGCTCATGACGCCTGGCGCACCCTGCGACCCGCGATCATTTTCCAAGTCCAGGCTTGGATTTAAAAATATCAAGGGCGACTAACTCATCATTATCTTAATCTGGGATTCAATTTTGTCAAATAACTGTACTGTCCTTGGGGCCAAATAGATGGACAAAGCCCTCTCAACACTATGTAACTCTATGGTTAATGCACGTAGCCAATGTGTAAAATCATGCAAAACTGAATCAAAAAACATTCCAATTGTCTTTTAAGAAAATCTAAAAGTTATTAATTATCCCGCATATAAACTATGTCTTTTGGTCCATTTTGTACAGTATTTTGGGCAAACTGGATGTGCCGAATGGCTTATCTGCCACCACATTCTGTTTCTATTTCATCAATCCTTATTTTCCTAGAAATGGATAGTAAGAACGTAAGAAGTACACAAAAAAGAGCATTAGCACGGATATTTCCAAGATCCTAATCTGATTTCCGAGATACCTGTGAGGTGAAAATGTGTTCATATTTCTTGAATGCGAGCAGTATCGTAGTCTGCCGGTCCTAATGGTGATACCTAAATTAATGACAGGTGTGTAATGTAAATATTATAGATGTCAATCAGTGCTAATATTTAGGGACAGTAACACCCCTCACAATTAAATTAAAGAAGTAATTAAAAGTGTAAAGTGTTTCCTTTAATTATCTCTCCAATAAGACGAAATGAGCAGGTATGTTTGGAAGGGCTGGAATTTATTAAATCTTTTTTCTCCCTCTTTTCTCTTTCTCCCTCTTTTCTCCTTGCCAGTCTCTTTACTTTGTAGAATAATTATTCCGTTAATAGAATGTGATTTAAAGAAATAAAACAATTATTCACGAGGCACAGTTTGTGTATTTTTAGTTATTTTTGCCGTATTTCCCCCCGTTGAGATTTGTTTTGTTTGTTGGCGTGTAGGGCATCCTAAGGGAAAGGGAGTTGCATGTTCACAAAACAAATATAAAGAAGACAAGTGTAAAGGAAACCAAGAATTCACACGCCATATGCTATTGCAATAGAAAACACTAAGTGTGAGTGTTGTCTCTCTGGAGGAAGAAAAATAAGTGGAACGTACAAGGAAACTGAATGTTGTTTTGGGGGATCCTGCTCGGACTCTTGAGCTTTTCCGAGTTCCAGAATTCTTCCTGTGAGCCTACCAAGACCACGTTGAGGTTGTTCCCTAGATGCCACCAACTTTAATGGCTGTTTTAACAAAGTGAAGGGAAGGTAGAAGGGAAGCTATGGTCAGGGAGGTGATTTCCATGGGGCAAGAAGGCAGCTGCTCTAAGCGCATGAGGTTCATCCACTCGGCTATGATAAGGGTAAGCAAACTGGAGATAGTAAGATAGTAGCATATCAGTCATTGGACATAAACAGCAGGTCCAGGGAGTCGGCAGTCCCTCTCCCGATGGACTTTTGGGCAGATCGCCCTCTTGTGCCACCGTTCGATGGGAGACCTGCCATTCATATCTAGCACAGGATACACAAGAGCAAATACTCATGCCAAAAAAATCTAAATATTAAAAAAATATATATATTAAAAAAAAAATAGATCAGGAAGCCTTAAAAGGAATAAGGAAGTAGGTTTTCTTTCATACATTCAGATATGTTCTTTACCATTCTCCTTTCCGTAGAAATTAGTAATGTAGGGAAATTATTACCTTTTGCCTAATAATACTGTATTTTTTATGAAAATCTCCCTTTAATAAGCACCTTCATTCTTACGCTTAAACTGTGTTTAGCATAACAAGCCATCAGACCGTACCAGCCGTAAATAAGTGCAAAGACGAGGACACGTTGCCCTGTTAATTTGTACTAACCATATATAATATGCCTATATTACAGTAATTAACTTGATGGTTTGTTTTTTTTTTTCTTTTTTTCTACAGTCAGGTAAATAATAGCTTAAGGGCCAACATCTCTAAAATTAGCTTTTATGCTTCCGTGACAGCTTTCTTCAAAGCGCTCGCCGTACGCAGGAACAAAAGCATATTTCCCAGTGAGTTTATTAACGTCCTACCTTTTGTATTTTTTCCCAGTGAGTTTATTAACGTCCTACCTTTTGTATTTTAATTAAACCGTATTATTCAAATGTGCCTGTCCATATACCGTTGTTTGCATCAGAGCAGCTTTGGTCGGCACGGTAAAAAGAAAAAGGGATCAATTTGATGAGCAAATTACCGGGACAAAGAATGTGTATTAAAATACCTTGTGTTAGGGCCTTAATATGCATTCTTTGTAAACAAAAAGGGGAAAAAAAACACTTACCTGTGTGCATTTTTGACCTTTCAAGGTTGAAGGTGGTAGAGGACAGACATACGGCTCCTTAATCTAAGACGAGACCAACGACTGATTAAGGTCTGAGTCTTTACAGCAGGGAAAACGGGGCGACTAGACGGGCCGAAAGGATATGATCTGCTGTCAAATGATGCGTTTCTATAAATGCTCCCTTTTTTAATTAATAGAAAACTATGCTTTGGGATGAATTAACACCGGAAATGTAATTCCAAATCATACCTCCTAATACCCTAAGCAGGTAAATTTCGAATAGATCTACATAGTCTTCGAGCTGCCCTGCGACCGTAGAGATACAAAGTGACGTCCGCTTCGAATCCTTTCTAAAGCAGAGAATCCCGTAAGCCGTAGATGCAGAGTATAGCCACCCAGGATAGCCAAGATCTGCTTTAGCATATCATGACCAGCTTGGGTATTCACAGAAAGAAGTATTTATGGCTCGAGTCTTTGTGAGGATCTTCTGGCAGCGAACAGCCGAATTTGCGAGCCCTTAGGCAATTTCGATGTTGCGTTATTCTTTTTACATATCTTCCACGTCAACCAGCAAGAGCATCAAAGCAGGTAACGTCTTTCTTCCGCAGCCAGTCAGCAAATTGAAGCGTTACATATAAATGAAACTGGCTGTGAATTATCGGAGGGGGGGAAATACACGGTGGTTTTAAGATGATAAAGGCCTGTTCGTAGGGTAAAAGATGTTAGTTTCTCCTCCACGGGCTTTACGGTGCGGTCCCACCAAACTTGGACTCTTAACTTTACGTTAAGCAACCCAGACATTTTTATTTATATAAAAAAGAATATAGGCTCGATATTTGAAATATTTCCAAAACGACAGGAAATGTAATTGACACATTTCCCTTGCATGAGCCGTCGAGACGTTTTAACCCTTCCTCTAAACATGTCACGTAGTGGAATTCTTGCTTTCTTTTGGGTTTTGTTGGAATTGGCTGGCGTTCACTTTCCACCAGGGTCATTACGTTTAATGCTTTGGTCCTAATTTGCCAATTATGGGTTTTCATTTCTGATTCTTCTCCGTATTATATGGATTACGTAAAGCGTGAGTTATAATGGACTTTATAAAACTCTAGAGTGCTATTTATAATTCAGCGCTCAGAGATGTGTATTGGACTGGGTTCAGCGGATGTCAGCAAAATCGAGTAGAGTTTAATAGAAATGTTCTTCCGTCCCTGTTTTGTTACCATTTAGATAAGATACAGATTGGCTTTTTTTATGACTATTCCCATTACCGAAATGGATTTCTGGAGTTTGCCTTTCTATACGTTCTCTGACTATGTGGACTTAAAATAAGTTTAAAAAAAAAAAATCTGTATCCAACAGTATATAAAACATTTACACATACACTATAAAAAATTTAAATTACCTAAAATCACTATTTTTGGATAAAGCATATTGATTTGCCCTATTATAATCATGACCTCTGGCCTTTTGATCAGTATACAGCTATAAAGCAAAACAGGAAGAAACGAGTGCGCATAAAAATGTCTTCCCCCGGTTTTAAAGGGAATAGGCAACAGCCTCAATAGCCCTATAAAGATAAAGAACCTTTTAAATATATATTATTTCCCAGCGTCAAGTCCACAAAAATCTTAACAGAGAAGCCTTCATGTGGGTGGGGGGTAGACTTGGGAACGATTAATGGGATAAGCTTTACATTGTAAGCAATGCGACTTCCCTTGGCAAAGCTACACATTAATTATATACAGGCCACTTCGCCTTGATAATAAAAAAAAAAAAAGCAACAATAATACCTCCCGGCTTAACCAGAGAATAATATTTTAGTAATGGTGTCTGTGAGGATAATAAAGCTTTATAAGGATGGCTTCCTATGTATATTCATATGAAAAGCGAGAAATCTATAATTCTTGGCTTCTCGCTCGGAACACAGAAGTGTCACGCCGAGTCCTGTTATTCTAATGGCTGTTAACACTATTGACTGTGGCTTGTTTATCCTACAGAGCTTCCCCTGATAGAATGCATTGTGTTCTATTCCAGTGTAATTGGATTTTACAAAAGAATAAATCAGACAGCGTATTATTGGTGCATGCATGCAACCACGCAAAGGCAAGCTCCTTAATAGTAATGTGAATTAGTCACTTCATCGGAGGAGCAATGATTTTGAAGATCTACACTATCCCCCGTCATGCTCTTTTCTCTACAGTTCCTGGAGGAACCTTACTAAAGAAACAAATCTACAAAGCACTGAATTATGTGTACATTTTTAGTTATATTTCTACCAACTCCCAGGCGCACGGTACTTCCCATTGGGGAACAAAAGCGGAAAAATATCCAACCATAGAGTAGCCTAATTGAATCTGTCGGCGTATCTCTTAGGGCCTCTCTATGGTGTTTATATGAGGAATTAGCTCAGACAATAAAGTTCCATCTGATCTACTATAAAAAGAAGCACACAAGCGGCTTTAGATGCTAAACTATATCAATAAGACTCAACGCAATATGTTACCATTATAAAACCAAGTATTTGGAGACCATAATATATACATTAAAATATAATGCGTATTTTCTGTGTTGTTCACCCATAAACAGTAAGGGTATTACATTCTTTGTCATAATCTGTATTACGTGGATTCTTCTATTAGAGTGTGACGTGCGTTGAATAGACAACATTACCATCCATATGCGATTCTCTGCACTCTGATCGTATAACCCGCCGTGTTACCTGCTAAATTGAATAAAATGGATTCTGTTTTCTTGCAAGCCCAAAATCAAGGCTGTCTAAAGAGATGCTGCACTTTCTGGGTACGCGGTGTACGATTTATCCGTCTATCTCCAACGACCTTTCTCAAGGTAAATTATACGCTAGCCTATTCTTTGCCTTGTATTTTTTTCCAGTCTGTCTATTTCCTAGTATAATCACCAGGCTTTCAGACCTCACGCGGTGTCTTGCTAGGATACACAAATTGCTGTAATAACATCTGAGATCAATAGAATTCTGAAAAGAGCTCCGGCAGAATCAGACGTGCCATCCAAATTTCGAAGCCAAAATAGTCTTGCTGACCGACTTGGATGTGACACTGAAGCTAACCTTCGTCTGTATTGTTTGCAAGGACCAGTGTCATCTCTCATTGTCGGTAGCCAAGAGGCCCGGCCCCGCCAAGAAATTATGCAGATCCTACTACATTTTACATTTCCACCGTAATAAGGGGAAAAATCTGATTTATTTGTTTCCTTTACTGAATAAGGAATGGATATAAAATAGGTAGCTCCAAATGTCTTCTCTACAGACAACATATATAAAAATATGGCACCTTGGATCAAGGTTTACAAAATCATATCACCACCAATTAAAGTTTGATATTTATTTACCCCAAAAGCTCCCTTCCCCAAGGCAATGCTTGAGTCGTTGCAGTACATTTTACTTGTAGAGTTTCAGCAAACTCCGTTTGTCAAAATACGAAGGGCAAGATATGTCTGCTGTTTAAGGTTATGAGTCTCTTTAAACCATACATGGTTCTCGCCAAGAATGCACCTTTCGTGAGGACCTTTGGCAAGGAACCCAAGAGAGTCATTGGGTTTTACATGAGATAACTCTAATAACAATAACATGCAGCGCGCTGCCCAACTTGTTTAAAATAAAACTGACTTTAATAAGATTGACCATATAGCTCGGTGATGTGTTCACCATTAGACTTTATGAGCGTTGTCGTTGCACTGGGTTCTGATCACATTCCTTCAAGTTTTTGGCTACAGAATCCTGAACCAAAAACGATAAACCATAGTTCTGTCTACCCTCTGTCATGGAGTTGCTCTTCTAAAGTTTCCCACTGCACCCTATTTGTATGGTCCTTGTGGGTTACTTGACTCACACCTTTCAAAGTTGTCCCCGCTCTTTAGATTTTACGCATGAAACTTTAATGCAGCTGTCAGAAAAAGCCTAAAAGATGTCAAGTCACAACAAACATCAAAGTAAGTTACATTCTGTTTGTTCCCATTTTCCAACCGGATCCCAGTAAAGACAACATTGTCAGAAGAGCCTTTTATCCGATTCAATCAACACAACTTGTTTGAGATATTTAGTACTTATTCTGTCATGTTAGTTTTATTCTACATTTGTTCTATTGGTATTTTTGTTCTATTGGTATTTTTGTTTTATGGGTATTTAAACTTTTTATTGGAAATACTCATTTCTTTATGCATTCCTTTTAAATAACTTGATTGATTTAGAGCACAAATAATCTCTGGGTTTTTTTATTATTCTGATGTCTTGTTGGGTTTTATTCCTACCCTTGTCTGTTCGATCGACCACTTAGATTCATGACAGAATCTACGTTTTTGAGACTTGACAAGAGGGTTTTCTTATCTCTCGCAAAGATTCAGAAAGATACCACGTAGATTATGATCAAAAGAGCCCGAGAACAGAGGAGCGCGGAAATCAGAGCCCTACACATGCGGGTTTCTCGTCTGATACCAGGCTTCAGTTTTGTCACTCCTTAGTATTATGTCGTCTGTTTCTGAGTATCGCAGTGGAGTTGAGTGAGAAAGGAGCAGGGCTTTTAGGAGGTGATGGTGGAGAGATGTGAATTTTGCCCCATGATGTCAAATAGTAGTGAGACATGCGCATTACAGTAATAAGGTTACTGCCCTACGACAATTGTAATCCCACAAATAGATGGATACAGTCTGGAAAGGTAAAACTAGCTCTGGCACTCAAAGGTAAGAGGGAAGAAATCATAGACATGTGGCCACACAATAAAGGTAGGAGGCAGGAAGCACCAGCCCAATGGGCATTTTTCCAGTATGCCCAATGGCACATTTCAGGCTGGAATGGGTCCATCTCTCGCCCTCCCCTTCTATCCTTCTCTCTCCTCTCCCCTTCTCTCCCTTTCTCTCCTCTCCACTTCTCTCCTTCTCTCTCTCCTCCCCTTCTCTCCCTCTCTCTCCTCCCCTTCTCTCCCTCTCTCTCCTCCCCTTCTCTCCCTCTCTCTCCTCCCCTTCTCTCCCTCTCTCCCTCTCTTCCCCTCCTCTTCTCTCCCTCTCTTTCCACTCCTCTTCTCTCCCTCTCTCTCCCCTCCCCATGTCTATATGTATATAAATATAATTATTGCAATGTCATATCAATGCCTATGGGTTAACTCATTAATGACACTGCTAATATTATTATGGTACAATTGGCTAGAACCCTGCTTATCCCGTATTTGACCCCCTGAACATTAGACTTGAAATGTGGACTGGCCTTCTTAAGGAAGCTTTATGACATTCACAAATCTACGCGCACCAGACTCGGTGAGTGGGTCTAACTGTAAGCATAACTTCCCGGATCCGTAGTTTGTCAGCGGCCGGCAGCTGTCACAGTTGATAGGGAATGCCACAAAGAGATAATGAAATGGAATGCTCACAAATTCACTATGGGACATTTTAAATGTCAGCTTCCTTTGTGGGTTTCACATTGTAGTCATTCCTGCTTTGAAAGAGGCCAGTCATGTATAGAGTATTTCTCGCAGACAGTGGGGTTCTCTATGTAAAGTGACGGCATTAATAATATTAATAGTGAAGACTCTTCTTCTGTTCTACACAATAGAGACACAGAAGTGTGTGCGAGATAAGGATTTCCTGGCACATCGCATCTGGTTTTATTCTACAATCGTTAAATATTCTTCAATGTTCTCAAAGCTTTGTTTTCTTAAATGGTCTCATGCTTGATACTCGTAACCCCCTATAGCACCGCCATACTCAAATCTACTCCCCCGCACCCTTCCTCCCAGAAGAGAGAATATGACGGCACAGATAATGGAAATAAACCTTAATATATGACAAATAAAGTAATGCCGACCACAAAAAGGACCTACGAGGTATGATGTCACATAGTTGTTGAATAATGAGAGTGCTTAGGCAGGACAGCAATCACTAAAACGTAGAATTTGACAGTAAATCAGAACCATTCGGAACGTCTAGTCTGCCCAGTTTTTCTGATGTAGAAACTCGGACCTTAATCAGCCGTTGGTCACGTCTTCAGGAACCATATGCTTATCCCATGTATGTTTACAGTAATAGTAAACAGTAATAGTGGCCAAAATATCAGGAATAGAATTTTGATGTCACCGATGATGGAATTTATACACAACACTGCGCTAAGAATCAATGTTCTTTTTTTGCGGTCTTTTCTACTCGAGAAAAAAGCAGATGACATGTTTGCACGTTAGAAATTCCCTTTTGGACAATAATATTAATTGGATAAGATGTATCATTTGTTTTGGGATTTTTTGTAGTCATCCTGTTGTGTTGCTATAACATAAGTGATTGTAATCACCATAGGCCAAAGGTGCTGTGCCACTTCTCCATATCACTTAGAAATTTAAATAACGCACCATCTTTAACTCCAGGAGAGACGGATTGAACCATGAGTTTGTAATTACATCTTTTTCACATCCTTGATCTGTTTGCGTTTTCCTTGGCTCCACTAATCCCATGGCCTTGTCTGTTCGCGGGTCTATACTTCACGTGACTAAGCATCCCCTAGACTGTCTCCTTCTATTTATGGCATGTATATTTAAGACTCCCCTCTTCTTAATTTGCCATGCTGTCTGAAGTAGTGGAGACATCTGAACTTCACCTTCTTTTCTTTGTTTCATAAAAGGTACTTAGACTAATGACCTGTATATGCTAAACAAATATTGCTTCTATGTTTTAATGAGCTGCTCCAAGTGGTCTTCTCTTAAGTATCACACATACTCAAGTAGGCGAAGCGACAGCCAGGAGTCCGGAAGGTGATATAACCACATGTCATGTAGCAGCCATTGTATCACATGCGTTGCTATCATTCTATACTTTAGTTCTTCCAGCTGGAGACTGAACAGGTGTCCCAATTCCTTCCAGCAGAACTGTAGCTTTCTCCTCAACTCCATCTTGCTGGGAAATCTATAATACATGTGCCCTTACTTCATTTTCACAGTACGCCTACATTAAATGTATTTTCTGATTTGTAACATGGCAACCTTTTTTCATCTTAGAAAAAATGACCATCTGTCGTTTTCACGGCTGCCGATGAGCCTACTAGCGCTTCTGTGCTTAATGTAACATTGTGACCACCATCCTATAACTGGGTGATGGCTTTCAGCAGGTACGATATCTTTGTAGCATATGTGTTTATATGATATAATATAATATGAGCCGCCATGCTTATTGTTTTTACAGTAAGGATGATAAAACATATAATACAAAAAAAATATAATACAATAGTTCCTTTCAAAAAAAAGTCTAAAAGAAAAGCAGAACATACAGGGGATATAAATTATAGAATAAACATTAATATTTTAGAGCTTCGTGATCCAAGGAAAAATCCGATCTGATTATAAGTAAAATACCTAATTCTATGGTACATTCTAAATTATTAATTATATTATTGATTGAAGCAAAAGATGATTAGTGGTCGTCAGTGATAGATTTCAATTAGCTAACGCAATCTTTCTTTGTAGATGAAGTGTTACAAAGTGGATTGCTTGCAACTCAAAGTTCTACTACAATGAAGATCCATTGGGGGTTTTCTCTAAAGATGCATATCACACTTCAACGCATTAAACAAGTAATGACATTTGATTCATGTACAAGTTCTTCTTACATGAGAGATGTCTTACTGCCATACAAATGGGATAGTTTTATATTACATTGTACACACTATAATTATTTTAATATAATTGTTTATTAATGACTCAAAACATCAGTCCCCTACTGGATATGTTTGTGATAGCTGGAGTGGCTCCAAGATTCAGAACATATATAAAACATGCTAAGTTTAGAGCTTGGCCCAAGGTATTCCAATTCATTTATTGCCCCGGATGAGTCTCTGGATGAGGGTCAGTGTTGGTAAAATTCCTGGGTAAGCCAAGAGGCCAAAGCTCTTCCCCGCTTATGATCTCTCTTTCTAAAATTCTTGCTCTTCGCCTACCACGTAGGGTTAAGAAGGCAAGATGAAGTCAAGTCAGACCTGGCGTTGTCTGCTACCTTTTACCTCCTTAGCCGAAACCACCGGCTACCAAAACATGCCTTCAGTTCTTTCAGTATCCCAGTAATAATTATCACAGTAAAATACTTACTCAAGAAATATCTAAAAGAACTGGGGGAAAAAGCCAGCATGTAGCGTACAGTGTGTAGAGGATGAGCACACGCTGCTGGAAATGTCATCTCCCTGTCTGAATGACAATGTATCGTATGTGCCTTGAATAAAGAGCGAGTGAGGAATGTAATTGGTTTACTGGTAATGACTCACTTGTGGATCATAAGACTTTTAATATCCTATAGAAGCACATGTATTGTGCAAAAGAATGTAGAGTGCCTCCAAAACCACAGAGTGCCCCTTCTGTCTGATGGATAGCAATAGATGCTGTTAAATTAACTCTTTTAAAGGCGGTTTATTTTCATTGTTTATCGTTGTGGAGGTCATCGATTAGGGAGCCCGTAATTTCCATCCCAAGAAAAGTCTTTCCTATTTTCAGCACGTGGTGCCCGTCATTTTCTCAATGGGCACCGTTAGTCTTTCTGCTGCCAAAAAAAAAAGGGAGGGGAAGAATGGAATGTCAGGGTCTTCGTGCTTTCCTGCTGCCGTTCCTGCAGATGAATAGAAAGATGAGATGCTTTTTAGACCTTCAGTGTATTTTATCTACGGGAGTAACAATAGATTTTATACAATAAAAAAAGATGGAACGAAAAATGTACTCCGGGTGTACACAGACTCATGTTTTCATATCTACACTTATATATTTCAAGCACCCAAAGGTCTCATCAGGATTCCACTAGTTATTTTTATCTATGAGACTGGAATACCAGAATAGCCCAATCTGTTATATATACTACCTACACACATATAATATATAAACGTTCTCATTTTCCAGTATGTTGTATACAATAAGCATGATCTAAAACGCAGTCTAGTTGATCTCACGCTCTCCGGTCCCTTAAAGTGGTGTCATGTTACAATAATATCAAGTACCACCTTCCCTTCCTGAAAGCTTTATAAGCATTTTTTGGACTTCAATGTAAAAATCCCATAAAACTGTTACAAAGGATCATATAGTAGGTCATTCTATAAGCCGTGCCAAAATGTACATTTAAATCCCTTTAAAAATAAATTAAAATGTTCTTTGAATCACGGCGGTGGTTAAACTACATCTTGTGATTATATGTAAGCAGACGTTTCTGTAGGAGAGCGAGCTGTTTGGATGACTGATTAAGGGCCTACGAGTCTGGGATACATTAGCACATTACGCAGAATTCCCTGCCTCTTAGCCGATACAAGCCAACAGAGAAACAAAATGTCAAAATGCGTTAGCGCCGGCTCGGATAGCCTCTTTCCGGCGCATCGTGGTTAGCTGCAGAAGCCAAGATCCTTAAAAGTAAAATATGACTTCAATTGTGTTTCGTCCTTAGCTGGAAGAAAAAGCGGTCAAAGATTCAAAGTGCATTTGTGATGTTCTAAGAAGAAAAAAAATAATAATTTCTTCTAAAAGTCAGTATATTTGGGAAAAGAGGAGGCAAAAATACAGTGTTTACTGACGATATCTTTTAATGGATAATGCTGGGATCTTTTAAAGGGCCATCTATTGTTTCTTGACCTTCAAAGAGGATGCATCACTTAAATATTGTGTAGATGGAGGGACAGCTGACCTATTGCATGAGCTTGAATTGACAAACGGAGGAGAGAGTGACTTCTTAGTAAAAGCAGGCAGGGGACAACAGAGTGGTGCCCCCGACGCATTTTGCACATTATATTTAGTGGGCCCCAATTCCGAGTGAGATAACATAGGAGCTGTATGTACAGATATCGCAACGTCCAAAGGGATGTTGAACGAGTACCAATAAAAATAATAATATTACAGGGTAGCGCTACCCAAATATTTGGGTGCTGTTAATACCTAGTATAAGTATTTTTTCATAGAAAGCAGAAGCTACATTTGGAGGCTAAATATCTGAGATCAGCGCATACTCATAAAATAACTTTTTCTGGATTTTATTTTCCACGTATAGGTGATTAAAACCTTGGTACAAATGTTTTTTTCTATACTTTCCCTTTAAAGTAACCAAGCCCTGCTTATTTATCCCTTATTTAAAGGTCACTCCAGCCACTTTAATGCATATAATAGCCGTATGGTCCCTTTGATTGTTTGGTGTTGCTTGTGAAGAATTCTGCCCCCCCCCATGCATTTGCCCCTTCCCCAATCCTCCCAGCTAAGTGCCGTGCAGGAGATGTGGTCGGCCAAAAAAATATCTCAAAAAAAATATATGCAGTCAGCTGCAGCACTGGCTTTGTAAAAGCTGCAGACGGTGGTCATTGAGATCCCGTTCCTGCCACAGGTCAAGCAACCAATCAGTGGCAAGAAATGGCAGACAACAGAGGAGAAGGGCAGCTGCAGCAATAGGGCTGCAACTTCTAGGTCAGGTGCTTTGAAGAATGGAGGTTTCAGGGACATCAAACTGTCCCTCTGTTAAAGAGACAGTGTTACCGTTCCAGACAGACGCCTTCATGAAAGCTTTAACTTACTCTTCAGCTGTTTTGCTTTGACTCATGCAAAATAGTTTGGCTTCTTTTAATCAAAGCTTGTTACGTTTCTCCACGGTTATCCTGCAAATGATTTCCCATTAAGTCCAAATGAGTTTTATTGCACACAATTTAAGGGCTTGCGTTTTAAGCTATTAATACCGCAATCCCATTTGTTAGTTAAGTTCGGGATACATTCCGTCCTGGTGTTATCTCCCTAATTAAGCTTGTAGACTTTTAAAAGAGCAAAATGTAGGAAATGTTTTGCTGTAAACTCTGTCTTATGCAGTCGTACAGTACATAAAAAAATATCACAATCAAGGATTCCAGTTCGTATTTCCCTATCCTTGTCCCATCAGAAGGAAGCCATCGTTTTATTCCTAAATGCCTAATGGGCCACTGTCCGTCAGCATCCTATACTCCGCGATCTGCCACTCCAGCTGCAGATCGGGTATCACATCTCCAACAGGTGCATATGCCCAAGCGGATGCTACATGAGCAACAAAACTTACGCCATTAGAGAACCTCGTCATCCCCAGTCTGGCCCATACTAGACACCTAGGATAGATTTCTGGAGCTAACCTTCCCATCAGGAAATGGTATGGCAGAAGAGGGTCAAAGAGTAGAGTGCAATAAGGTGGCCCACAACATGATCACACATGGTCCTTCTACTTCTGTATCACTTGGGCTCCCAATAGTTCCCACTATGCCAAAATGTCAGCTTGTTTTATCAAAGCCACCCATCGTTTCAAAGAATCCATTTATCGGCAGCATTAAAACCATGACTCCAGACTCAGACCTGCTCCCTTGTTGTCCTGAAATCACCTGAAGTATCGGAAATTCCTATTGACCACCCACAGCGTTTCTAGGTGTAGTTACGTAGGGGGTCCACATCCTCCTATCTCTGTGCCAGCGGCACAACTAACATTCATACGACAGGAATCCTGAATCTGCAAGGAGGGCATCACACGCTTGTTGAGATAAATCCCAAATTAACCTCAGAAACGCCTCTTACATGGAAGACGCCTAAGGTATTCATGTATGGGTAATCTGTTCCTAACCCCAGAAGGTCAATACGACATTATTATTTTTGCTCAGTGAGAGTCGCTATTTTGATATGTAGCACAATTAATCCTTTGAAATGTGACACTTCATTACCGAGAAACTATTTTGAAAAAGATAAAATCGGCCACTGATCTGTGTTTCCAGGAACAATAGCATCCCCCTTGCGCATTATCTACCGCTGCCTTGGGCCAAACGAACTGTAAGACATGGCTTTCATAAATAAATTATATGTAAAGAACGCTTTCAAAGCACCAGGAATAGTTAATTTATGTAAATATTATAATATATCACAATCTGTTCCACCGCCAGAAAAGTCAGGTCTCTTATATTAATGTCTCCGGGGTACTAACTCTAAAACCAAATAATGATACTAATTTTAGTCTATTTAAAATTAAAGACTGATGAATTTGTACGTAATGAAATGCCTTGAGGACGCAGTTATTCTTTAAGTTCCCTGCGAATGTATAGTATTGTTACTTTATTCTTTCTTGTGTTCTGTAACATTCTATATTTTTTTTTATTAGCTCCCATTTCCTATGAGTTTAGGTAGCCCTTTTGTACTGAACTAGTGCGGCAAAATATATGAGCACAAAATATCACTTTCACCTATAAAAATGGGTATGATTCTTAGCGTGTTAATACTAGCTTTTTTTTACACCAATAAAGCATCTTATTGCCTGCAAATATCCCAGGGGTTCACTACATTGTTGGTCGAACTCGGAAAACCAGTTTTTAACAGTTATTCGTACTTTTGGAAATGCGTGGAAGGGATATTATTATTTCTGTAACCACTTTATGGAGTTGCTACTGATGACTTATTGCTAGGAGGCGCTATGTTAATCGCACGGATTCAATGGAGATCTCATCAGTTATCACCTTCAAAATGATTGAAAAACCATTCGCCAATTCCACTCTTAATGTTACCCAATATTCTGATTTCTAATTAAATGTATATTTTGCTATTTATTTTGCTTTTTTTCATTACACAAGTCAAGCTATGTTTTTTCTACATGATCACCTCTCAGAAGCCCCCCTATTCCTCTCTACATACCCCCAGCAGTTTGGTATTCGGGCACAGGGAGTTGCTGCACTTTTGCGGGCAGTGCGGATGATGGACCAGTTGGGGGCTGCCCTGATCTCCCCTAGCTTGCCCAGGCAGGGGAAAAAACAATGGCGGTTGCAGCTCTGACTTTGCGTCTTTAGCTTCGTAAAAAAGTGGCTAATGGGGGTAAGACAGCGGGTGACCCTGCCCGCTTCTGGATCTGACCCCGCCTACTTCCAGGGATGGCCCCACCCCTCTCGCCTTTTGGGCATTTGATACGTTGAGAGGTACGTCTATAATCAGCAGTCCTGTTTTCCTCCAGCTAGACGGCGTCGTTTACATAAATATAATCTTAGAAATACAAAATCTAAATCTATATTCAATTCATGTAAATGAGAAAAATGCCTTTTTATCTATATTAAAAAAAGAATAGAACATAAAGATGGAGAGAGAAGAAAAACAAGGCAAGTCATTTTAGCAAACCCGCCGTAATAACATGTTCAAATTCATTCCAATTTAGTCTGTTCCATTCTGAGAAAATGGGTTCTTAACAAGCAGCAAATTAAAATGTCAAGACCGATCATAGCAGACGGCTGTTTTTAAGGGTGTTGATATTTTGATTTTGGAAGCCAAAAAAGAAAAAAAAAGGTGTCCTTTACTTCAATCCTTGGGCTGCCGGCACCACGAGTAGAATCTATCTTTTGACACCTCAATTTAAATTAAAATCCATCTCCGGTCAACATGTTTCGAAATTCTTAGCCTTTCACATTCAACTTCAACAAAGACGCTGGGCCTGAAGCTACACTGTAGGTCTGAGAAGATAAGGCCCACTGTCTTCAAAACGAACAAAGGGCAATTTTTTTAGGATTTAGAGTATCAACGTTGCCGGCTTTCCAAGTCCTTTTCTCTGCTGCTGCTAAATTGGCTAATCCACAGTTACAATTATTTTAAATTTGTTTTTCCACGAGATTGTATTTATTTGTGTTGGTATTTAAAAGGTGTTCAATGAAAGAACTTCTGCATCTGTTCTTAGATTTGCAGGTTAAAAAAAAATAATACATAAATCATCGATTAGTCATATTAAAATAAAAAAAGGTAGGATTCTTAACCCTTTTGCAATGAACCGATTGATCAAGGTGGTCTTGACTTTAAGTCACACCTGGAGGTATCTCGGAATCACCATTGCTACAACTTGGTTCCTGTAATAAGCAGGTGATGCTATGTTCATATGACTTGGGACTATAATTCCCAAATGATCATCCTTTACACATAAATTATCAACAATTCATTGACAGTACGGAGAGCTTACAATCTATAGCGGCAGTTCAGTGAGCAGGTTCTAATAATTCTCCGGTGGTCCATCTACAGATCTAGTAGGACCTAGGACACGATAGGATGAACATGTTCAGTAGATCATGTTAAGTAAATAATAATCCTTTGTCACGGCAGAGGAATAGTGTGAAGAGCTTTTATTTGACGGCGCTAGAGATATATTCTTTAATTAATTAAGGTGATAATTCTCTGTGCTCCTCGGTTAAAAAGAACATTTGTGATCCCATTGTTTTTTTGATTACCTTAACTAATGCAGCTGTTGTTGAGGTTATGGCGAATGATTTGAATGTGACTTCTGCTGACTTAGTTGCCTGGTCTGCCAGTTGAAATGATCGGTGGCCGGTTCTCAAGTCTTGCCTGGTTTGTTGAGTTTAGTAGAGTTCTGGCTCAACTCAGCTCCTCCCGATTTCACGCATACACAGATATGACTTTAAATGTTGAGCTGTTAGGTTTTCAATTCCAACTCTGCATGCTGTTTGTTGAGTTAAATGATGTGGGAATGAGCACGTTTAATTTTCTTTGCCTTCTTGATTATACATGTTATAGTTTTCAGTCCAACTTGCAAGAGTTTGCCAGGCAAACCGTACTCAACTGCCAAGTCGAATAAACTGGACCTGTTGGTGAATGTGGCTGTGTGCTCGTGGAAAGCGACCGGTGCGGTTATTTAGTGCCAGGGATGAAACCAGACAAAGACGGATAAAGCAAAGATCTCCCGTATTTAGACGTCGTCCTTGGGTGGAGGAGACAGAGACATCTGACGGAACGTTGGGACGGCTGTTTTTGCGACACCTTTTTTCTCCCAGCAGAGGGCCGTGCAGCTGATTAAAGCGAAGAGATATATGTCTTTCAACTGAAGGTTTATTTTCTAAGTAATGAGCATGACGTTGTGACGGCTCTCTAAACAGACAAGCACAGCATGGCGGGTATCAGAAAGGTGCATAGATCATAAATAGAACAAAATAGGGATTTTCAGCACAGGAGGCCGTGCATGTGGGTGTTCTAAGACTTAGAATTAGATAGCGACACAGTGATTATGCATCACAGATGCCGGCCATATGGCAGTAATAAGCAGAAGTGTCATGTAATGGACATTTATTAGTGTTATTGGCCAGACTCTCCATTGGGCAAATATAGCTTACCCTGTGGGCTCTGTCACTTCCACGCTGAAGCGATGTATGTAAGGGCACCAGCGCAAACATGTCATACTGATTTCTTTCACGCTTCAGCTAGCCTCACTCACAGCCTGTTTGACAGCAGACACCGGGGAACGGCTTAAATCTGCTGACCTAAAAATCCAAGCAGAGCCCCGAGCAATCTTCAAGGGACCGCTCGGGATATCAGGATGTGTTCCATCATCCTTATGTTATCTTCAGAAATGCCACGTTGGGGGTAATTCTGGTGCCAAGTTTAAAACATGTTCATTTAGACATTGTAATTGATGGTCCAATCAGCATGAACAGTTCATTGGTTACTATGGTGACAAGGCTATTTCTTTATTTATTAAACTTTGCACCAGAATCACTTATGATGCTCTTGGAGCACCAGCTACCATACGGGGTCCAAATAACAAAAATAAGTCAGATAACGCCTTGAAAATCGCATGTGAAATGATTGTTAATAATATCTGTTGGGCCTTTATTGGCTCCTATGATGCATTCCCATGTTTTTTTTACGTGTGTATCTAGATTTCCTTATAAGAAGAGGTAGATTTAGTAATAAGTGCAAAATGATTGCCCAGGGGTATCTGGAGTATTAATGTGCCTCCTTGTATACACTGAGTCCTTATGACCCAATCTTATCCCCGTTAAAAGTATTTATAGTATGTCGTCCAAGCAGGTCGGTATTTTGATGTACAGACGGGACCCTTTGACAAGCTCGTTCATACCCTCTGGCACTGCATAGGTTAAAGAATGTTGGAGCTTTTTTGCTTAATTAGCGAGTCTCCTCTCCTACTGTCATCCCATTTTGATTATTCATATTGTGGGAGCTCTCTGTCCCTGACACTCAATTAGACATTAACAAGGGCAGTCAGTGCGTTTTCATTTTCAAGACATTTGGAAGATTGCTCATTATCTTTTTCCCACCCTAACAAACTAGCAGATTGTTTTTAAGTCACACTTTGTCGCATCAACATATATATATATATATATATATATATATATATACTTTAAGTGTAGGTGGACAGAAGTGTGAACGCTAACATATGCCTTAGCCAATGGATCTCATATGTACACAATTACATTAACCGAGGTCATACAACTTTAATCTATGCTCTGTGTATTATTAACCAGGTTTCTACAAATTAAAGGGATGCTCAGCCATCGTATGCACTTTAATACCCTTTAAATTTCCGCAGCAAATGCCCCCATATGTATTTACCCCCTTTTCTAACTATTTTCTATAGCGGAGATGGGCTTGGCCAAAGCGATATATACTTATCACCGGTCAGCACTAACCGGCTTGGTGAAGATGGCCGACGGGAGGTCTATTCAGTGGCAAAAAATGTTGGTTGACAGAGAAGGGTAGCTGTGGGGCAGTCAGGGACAGTAAACTGGTCCATGTGGTATTGTGTGTTGTTGTGTGTTGTGTGTCTGTAAGGGTTTATGCGTGTGTTTGAGTGGATCTGTTCCTCTGCCGCAATCAGTCCTAACTGGTGAGTTACAAACAGTGTGTGTGTTTTTTTGTTTCCGCTGATTTCCATTTGAAGGAGAGACCTCTGCCTTCAAAACAATTTATTCAACGGAATAAATTTTTCGACTCGCTACTTTCTAAGTAAAGTACTCTTAATGTGGCTGATTGTACATTATGTAAAGTGGATCTTGCTGCTCAGTAATGTGATTTCCCATTGTTCACAGAGTACCAATACAAAACATTCCGCTCTGCATATCACTTCATAAGGAAGGGTGAGCAGAATTTAGCTATATGGAGATGTGTCATTCAAGGAGTTACAGATCCCACGACTCCTTGGTTGAGCACCTTTTAGTGAGAAGCCCCTATTGCTATGCTCTCTTGATGACCTAAGCAAACAAGTTATGATGTCATATCCTCAGCATGTATTGGATGAAAAAGCGGGATCAGATCATTAACGGCAGTGGCAAGATACCCCAAATTTATTCTTGTGTAGTCTTTACTCTTGGATAACTCTGCATAGCACCAAGGTGTAGAAGGCATAGTGGGTTAACAGAACATTTTCTATATGTTGAGTCGTCGTTTCCAATCTGCAATTAACCCAAGAAATCTAATTTCACTTTATGATAAAGAAAAAAAAGGTAAAATTTGCCAAATCTGTGACTTTTATTAACACAAAAAATGCCAGCCCAGATAAAGATAGCACGATGGAGAAGACTTGGCGATATGCCATTCCATGTTTTTGCTGCTATCAAACAAATCATATCTTAAGCCATATTTAACTTTTTCTTTTTTTTATTGGATTGCTTGCGAGTGCTACTTTCAAATGTCATAACATTCGCAGTGTTATGCTGATGTACCTTGGCTCAGAGAGTAATAATTATAGGGAAAAAAGTTGCACATGTAAAAGGATTTAAGAAGAGACGCAAAGAAGCCTCTTATTTGGGTAATGTTGGGCTTTGCTAGTTCAAATAAAAGGAAAAAAACCCAATTAGGAGTCCTTAGCATCTCTCGCAAGATAAATTAATTGAGGAGGTTTTAAGGAAGGTTACATGATGCCGGTAGCTCGCGTGCCGTCGGTCACCGGTTAAATCTGGATTTAGCTCTAGTGAGCTTGGACTATACTTGTCAGAGTATACATTCACTGCTCAGGGTCATTCTGATATGGTCAAAATTGATCCCCTGCTAAAGAGAAAGTTAGGGTGCTGGTCTACGGCAACTCGGTTGTGTCAAGTTTGGCCAACTCATGTAGAAGTACAGGGCTCTGCAAAGTCTACCCGCTGAGATGAGACAAAAGAAAAATCCAAGTTGAAACGTGTCCACCTTGGCCAACTTCACTTGCAGTCAACGGCCTCTACCTTCTTCCTCCGAAGGCTTGCTCATCTGAGCACACATGGTTGAGGAGCAGTGGGGAACACTCAGCTTGGCCCCATAATAGTAAATTTGGTGACATTGCCATCTATAAAAACTTGAAGTCTCTTAATCCACCTTCTTATGAACCTAACTAAACTGGTATTCTGAGGCTTCCAGGGAGCGGTAAACACAGACGATTATTCCAATTCTCCTGTTTGCGTTTACACCATTAGAGCTTTAACAAGCTCTGGCCTGCATTTAAATTACCGGGTATACCTGGTCACTAATTCACCACCCCGCTATTTCATTCACATCCATTTCATGTAAACCGTGGAAATGAAAACCTGTGTATTATCTAAAAATCTGGATAAGGTAAGCAAATTGCTCTAAAATGATATCATTTACTTCAGAGTTCAGTTTTTTTCATTTCGCCGTGTAAAGTGAGCTTTGCATGGCAAAGAATAAATCATAGATAGTAAATTTCAAAGGTTCCCAAACACAATACAATTAGTAAATTAGTGTCATCTTTGTATCCTATTATTATGTAACATCTACCTAAACAGTGCCGTGTTAATCATTGAGCGCCCTCTGCACCGCCGTACCACATCTAGGCTCTGGGTTATGACATCATAGCCCGGCGCTATGCCTTCTTAGAACGCGTGGCCCCAAGTAGAAGTAAACTGTGGTGGCTGTGCCAACTCGGCACTGTCCTCCGTTGTGTTAATTAGCCGGTTTGGGAGATGGGTGGTCTACCTTTCAGCCAGCCCATGGTTAAGTGGTTCTACAGGACACGGAATCTCCTTGATTGTCTCCCTGTGGTGTGCCAGAGTGCCTGCTGTCCTAGACGAGATGACTGCACATTATTTGTTGGCCTGTGTTCACGGAGTGGGCTGTAGAGTCGCTCCCAAGGCCTCAGAAATCATTTTTCAGCGCATAATGTCAATCTGTAATTTAGTGGGCCACCGTTCAAAAGTCTCTTCACTCCGAGACGTCCGACGGGACAGGTTCATACGCCTTCTAAATAGGAGTCCTTGGATACTTTGGTCTTTGCATCAGTAATTTCTGGAAATTTACATGAACATTTAAAGCCCAGAAACGTTTATCCCACGTTTTGCGGAGGCTTTTCCTTATAAATATATTTTATTTTTTTGAATGCTGCGTAGCCAACAGGTTCATATTAAATTCATATTTCAATAAAAAATCATCACACTATTCATTTTTTTTTTTTAACGTGAGATTTTTGTGTTGATTGCATTGGAATAATTAGTCATTATTGGACTAATTTGTTTATTTCTTCTTAGTTATCGCTAATTGTATTTTGAACCTTTGAGGGGTGAATGGAACAGTGAAATAATTCTACCTTTTTTTCCCAAAAACACTTTTCTCTGTATAATAAGATAAATTACGCTCACAAAGAACAGAAGCGCATTTCCGAACCTGTGTTAGCTCAGAGAGCCTGAAACGTACTGGGCGGCGAGACTTAGCAATAATTGTATTTTGTTCCGCGCATCTGTTCCTAAATAATGAGACAAAGAAATATTCAGTTTGTTACAAGAACGAGGCCTCTTTATTTGCCTCGTTAAGTGCATTTGCTCCAGTTCTGTATTCATAACAGCGACGAGCTTTAGCTAGCTGTATAACGACACAAAGGCCATTCTTTGTTTTAGCAAATTACCCTCACGGGGTTCATCTAATGCAGAATGCCCAAACAGGAAGAATTCATCATTTTCCAGGGAATACTTCAATGTCGTGTGACACAAGAGCAAGTGCTGATAGGTTGCTTCCATAGAAACAGAACAAGCCTCTTAAAAGCCTCTGAGTTGTTTATGTGTTGTCTTTCTGTGATTGAAACACCCCTTTGAAGGGAGGTCATGGTACCCCAAAATAAATCAGGCACTCTTACTTTATACCGTACCATTCTACCATCCGCCATTTTGATCTGTGCAAGGGAATGCTGGTATCCATGAAAAGAAAAACATTGCTTGGGCAGCCATCTTGTTTTCCTTCCAGAATAGTGATGGCAGCAGAATAGTGATGGCAGCAGAATTATACCAATGTTCATCTGCTCCTTACTGGGAATTATTGATTGTTTAGTATAAACCTCTAAAATCTATGCATACCCACCAACATTTTAGGGAGGGACAGAAGGACAGTGCTCGAACATCAGGACTGTCCTGTGGAAAACAGGACACCTGGAAGTTATGTCTGTTCAGTTAAAAAGCAGATTAAAGGCGTGTGAATATTTTGTATGAGAACAGGAGATAAAAGACCAGTCAGTATTTTTAGAGATATTGAGCGTACGGGCCAGTATCTTCATTCACCTTTTGGGGTTCCAGAAGGTTATTTTGTTGTCTGCACCATCTATGATTGATTGATTAGGGATGGCACGAGCCTCGGTGCTGTAATGTCGTGTTTTAATGTACACAACAAGCTCATTGCTTCATGTCCTCCGGTGTGTCTATAGAACTCATCCAGGGCTTCATCCACCAATAAGTGCCACATCGCGTTACCCATCTGGCAAAAGATGCTCATGTCACGTCTATAGGACCAGCTTATGCATCATGAGAGCGGCCAGGACTGAAGCCGCATGCAATTATAGTAAAAGTGCATCCAAAACATCCATTATTCATTACGAATATATGTATGAACACGAGGACATGGCTTAGTAGAAGAACTAAGTGACTTATTCATCAAGAGCTGCTTGCACAGTGTAACATTTATCAGCGTGAACGCTTCATTGGTTTCCACAGCAACTGCTCCACATTTAGAACTTTTTACCGGATTTGCTCTGTATAAACATTTGTGGTATTAAATGACCATTTTATTTTTGCACAATCACCGTGTGAAATAGTCCCACTAAAAGTCCAAATTTCCCAAGTTTACAATAAAGAACCTTAGGTGGTTGTCGGACTATAACTCCCATAATGCCCAGGCATGCCCCTTGCTACCTCTATTTGACAGAGCGTTACGGAAATTGTAGTCCAATAACCTTGGATGGCTGAGCGTCCTGAGAATTGTAAACTACTTTATCTAAGGTGCCACGTGGGCCAACTGACTGGCAGGAAATAATGCAGTTTATGAGTTGTTTATGTGTTGTCTTTCTGTGATTGAAACACCCCTTTGAAGGGAGGTCATGGTACCCCAAAATAAATCAGGCACTCTTACTTTATACCGTACCATTCTACCATCCGCCATTTTGATCTGTGCAAGGGAATGCTGGTATCCATGAAAAGAAAAACATTGCTTGGGCAGCCATCTTGTTTTCTTTCCAGAATAGTGATGGCAGCAGAATAGTGATGGCAGCAGAATTATACCAATGTTCATCTGCTCCTTACTGGGAATTATTGATTGTTTAGTATAAACCTCTAAAATCTATGCATACCCACCAACATTTTAGGGAGGGACAGAAGGACAGTGCTCGAACATCAGGACTGTCCTGTGGAAAACAGGACACCTGGAAGTTATGTCTGTTCAGTTAAAAAGCAGATTAAAGGCGTGTGAATATTTTGTATGAGAACAGGAGATAAAAGACCAGTCAGTATTTTTAGAGATATTGAGCGTACGGGCCAGTATCTTCATTCACCTTTTGGGGTTCCAGAAGGTTATTTTGTTGTCTGCACCATCTATGATTGATTGATTAGGGATGGCACGAGCCTCGGTGCTGTCATGTCGTGTTTTAATGTACACAACAAGCTCATTGCTTCATGTCCTCCGGTGTGTCTATAGAACTCATCCAGGGCTTCATCCACCAATAAGTGCCACATCGCGTTACCCATCTGGCAAAAGATGCTCATGTCACGTCTATAGGACCAGCTTATGCATCATGAGAGCGGCCAGGACTGAAGCCGCATGCAATTATAGTAAAAGTGCATCCAAAACATCCATTATTCATTACGAATATATGTATGAACACGAGGACATGGCTTAGTAGAAGAACTAAGTGACTTATTCATCAAGAGCTGCTTGCACAGTGTAACATTTATCAGCGTGAACGCTTCATTGGTTTCCACAGCAACTGCTCCACATTTAGAACTTTTTACCGGATTTGCTCTGTATAAACATTTGTGGTATTAAATGACCATTTTATTTTTGCACAATCACCGTGTGAAATAGTCCCACTAAAAGTCCAAATTTCCCAAGTTTACAATAAAGAACCTTAGGTGGTTGTCGGACTATAACTCCCATAATGCCCAGGCATGCCCCTTGCTACCTCTATTTGACAGAGCGTTACGGAAATTGTAGTCCAATAACCTTGGATGGCTGAGCGTCCTGAGAATTGTAAACTACTTTATCTAAGGTGCCACGTGGGCCAACTGACTGGCAGGAAATAATGCATTCTATTGGATTGTTTTTTATATAAATAATGTTAAGTTTGAGTGACTTGTGGATAGTTTCCAGGTTGGTTGGCTTTTGATTTTAATTAAAACTAATATAACTTTGTATGTAAATAGAACATACAGGGCTAAGTTTAATCACAAAGCATGATTTATCAGGCAGCAGGGGGAGCTGTATTTCCATGGGTAGAATTCCTGAAGTTCTTGGCTTTGCTCATAAAATCATTAAGTAATCTTGATATTAAATGGGGGATTTGTACATATGTTCTCTTCAGAGATTAATTGTAAAAAATGCAGATGGTTACTTCCTTCTTCCTACCGCCTTCCTCATGTCCATCAGAGAGCCGTTGTCTGACGGTCTCCATACCTCGCTGTCGGTTCCATAGTAAGCCTTCCGGCCGTTGGGTAACCAAAACTCCACATTGCCCAGAATGTCAACAGTTCCTGATGGGGCTTATTGGGATCTTACGTTCATCAGCTACTAGAAAGTCGGCGTTGCCCATTGCTGATCTAGCTTAACCCCTTAAGGACAATGTGCGGTCCCTAAACCCATTGAAACCAATGTATTTTGAGCCCGTACATGTACGGGCTTTGTCCTTAAGGGGTTAACATTGTGAAGGTGAGATCCTTCCTCCGCTTGTTACTCAGTATTGAGAACAAATCAGTTTCTATTCCCGTGCATAAATCTGGAACATGAGTCTAAAAAAGTGATGCTGGGGGGGGGGCATAACATTGGCCCCTGTGATGCAGGGAGGCTCCCAGGTCTTGGGGCACCCAAAAAAGTATTCTTGGTGCACAGGTGGTACACAGTGGCTCTAATGACATCTGATGTAATGAATTTCTAAATTATTACTAGACATGTTCCTGGCCTTTATGTGTAATTTAGCACGTAGATTTTTATTAGCTGCTCCATTATATAAATGCACATAATTGCGTCATACTTTCACGCGTGTGTTCATATGACACGTGAGAGTCACCCCTTTGGCAGCCAACATGATGTATGGAAGGTAAGATCAACAAATGGAGTATCTGCAAGATTGTCCTGGTTTTTTATGACCATTTAAAGACCGTCGAGGTCACCCTCATATTATAATATATGTTCGTTACAACACAATATAAGCAAAATCTCTTCATCTTACAGAGATAACTGAAGAACACATCATTCATTCCATTTTTGTCCTTTTCGGCATGAACATTTGCATGGCTGCATGCGCGGAATAGCTAATGTATATATTTTGCTTTATGGCTTGCAAATCCCATGACGATTCCAGGCATGTCGACAGCAGCTATTTTAAATCAACAAAACTAACCCGAATCGAGGCTTAGAGGAAAAGAGACGCGGCAGGCGGAGAGGACGTGGAACACTTAGTTTTATGTGCTGTCGTGTAGCCTTTTATCCTGCGTCGTGTTTATTTTAGCCTGGTTGGCGGAAAATGCTACCCCGGGTTTGTGTCCTGCATACGTCTAATTACAGCATGGGGCAGATAGCATCTCCATCGTGCAGAGTTACTCACAATTCTGCCAAAGTATTGCCTAACCCTAATTTTAACGTGAAGCTGCAGAATGTTAGTTTTTCTACTCGGAATAATGTAGGAATAATATACTTCTAAATAGAATATTAAATGATGGGTGTTGGAGCGTTCCTTGGTTTTCAGGATACGGTCTTCGTGTGGATCTGTCATTGACACCAGTTTTAATACCATTAAATGTGTTAACTAAGCCAAGTTTACAGTATATATATATATATATATATATATATATATATATATATATATATATATACATATACATACATACACACGCACTCGGTGTGCCAGATGACCATCGGTGTCCCATACACACCAGATATGTAGCCACGCATATCCAGCCATCGGCCGCATATATATACGTCATCAAGCTGCGATTGAATTTAAAGTGCCAGGACTGGCTCGATATCATGAACATGTAAAGCTTTACTTTCCTGCCCAGAATTGGAAACCAGGGCCAGACTGGGGTCGACAAAGCTGCCCTTGCATTTTAAGGCCATGTTTATCCAGCACACTGCAGGACCCAGTCTGCCACCAGATCCTGCAATATCGGAAAGTACGTGGTCCTATGTGCCGCCGGCATTTGCCAGATGGCCGGTCCAGGTCCTGTTGGTGACGATATTGTCACTATGACAGTCACATCTAATCGCCTTCCGCAAAAGGGGAACACTTAATCAGTTTATAATTCTGCAAACCCTACAACACTATCCCCTACAACACGTCCATAAACGACTCTATACATTAAGGTTCATTTTTATCACCTGTGGCTACAGCTGGATAACCTGACTTAAAGCTCTGATTCCTCCTCTTGCTGCGTATTTTCTTTTCTTTGGTGTCCTTTGGTTATGTCCACATATTCCTAAAGAGGCAAAAACCATAATATGAAAATACAGAAGATGATTTTCGCTTTTATTCAGAATCATATAAAATAAGGAAAAAATAAAGCGCCTTTTTAACTTGTTTCTTTAAAGCCACTGTTGGAAAAGCTCTTTGAATGTGTAGAACTGATGAGTAGTTATGGACTGTAAATATTAAACTCGTATATGATTTACCTTGTGGTCCACGGAGCTGTTTGGGTGATTAAATTGATCTATGATAACAGCGGCCCGTCTCTGAACTTTCTAATTAATTTAGTTCCCTCGGAACATATTGGAAATTAGTTTTGATACTATCTCATTTTGCAACATATTATAACACTAGCCCGATACTGCACTAATACATTATTTCTTTCCATGACTTCACTAACATCGAAACTGTGAGCGTTGACGTGTATGGAAGGATTATGATTTACCCCAACTTTGCAAGGTTAATGGCCATAAATGGCTAATTATCAATATCTTAATTAAAATAAAAGGCTCAATACTATTGCGGCTAACTAAAATATTAATATTAATATCATTACATTCCTTCAGTGTATTAACTTCTACCACTTCTGCTGGGAGGCTGTTTAATTTTTCTACCACCCTCCCAGCAAAATAAAACTTCCTTATGTTACATCTAAACATCCGACCTTCTAGTTTTAGATTATGACCTTGTGTTCACCTTTGAATACCCGTATTTGTTTTACAGGTAAAGGAGATGGATTCTTGAGAATATTCTAGAATCTCACTAGGCTCCGAAAGGGGTTACCATCATCATGCTTCGTGGCCTGAATTCGCTAATGCATTATTGAAGCCATAGTTATATAATCTCTAGTTTACTTTCATTCTGGAATACATTAGACATGACCCCAAATGCTAATTTCTGGCAGAGCCAACAATCTTACCCAGAAACCCACCCCTAAAGAGCCGTCGAGGGACTCAATTATTAGAGGATAGTTCAGTCCTGCATAATTAGCGCATTCTCCCCCAACTTCATCATGCCTCTCCCCTTTTGTTTATGCCACACCCACACCATTTGTCTTTTAATGACTAGGGGATTCTTGGACAGAACCCAGCCCCTGAGGAGCTCCCCTATATCATTCTCGCCATCTTTGATGTTTAAGCACCAAAAGGTCCAGAACTCAGCTGTACTATCATCAGATAATGGATTCCTCAAGCTAAAAGTGATCAATTTAGCCTCAAATAAAACATCGTCTTTTAAGAAGAAAAGGTCGTAACAGAGATCTTCCGGAGCCTCGTCATCCACCTTAACAACGGGTAAAGAATAGGGAGAAAAGCTATAATAAGCATAAAAAAGCATGATATAAATAATATGAATATATACAAGATCAACCCTAGGAACTCTCCGAGGAACTTCCGTTCCAGGGAGTGTACAGCTGATACAAAGCAATTCTCTCAGATGTTTCACCGGCATCAGAAGACAAGAGAATTCTGCCGGGGACCTCTGTCTGTTTTTCATTCAGTAGACGTTTTCTTGTTAAATGTATTTAACTCTCTCGTAAAGAGTATAAACACAAATGCAATCATTGAAACTGATGGAGGAGAATTACCTGTTTTGCAGTCTTGGTATTTTGAAAATGGATTTGTGTTTTGTGTCATCGTTCTAAAAATGTGTCTACATTCTACACTTTGATGGCCAAAAAAACTCCACAAAAATAACCCATCCCCAAAAAAACACGCTTTCAATCACAAACAACCAAATGAGATCAGCATATCTGATTTATGCATTTTTATCACTTTCGTTATTGATAGGGATCCTGATTTTTGGCCTTTGACCTACAGCCTCTGCCACTATAACTTCTCCACTAGGCCTAAACAATCCTTGGTGGCCATATCTAGAAGTGTTCGTAATATGTATAAAACAAGCTTTAATTAGTGTCCCACAAATCATCAAATCAGAGCATCTCAGAGGGTACTTGTAAACTCACAATCTATTAATCTTCAACAGATTGAGGGCACAATAGTCTCAATCTCCAGACTATCCATTAAGATGTTGATAGATGGTCACCATACCCAACAGAACCTCAACACCAATTTTGCTGTCTTAATTGGGAAGATAACCAAAATATGACTTTTTAGGCTAGTTTGCCTGGAGTCATGGATTAGACTTAATTGCCCCTTTAACACCTACCTAAAGGGTCAAAATCAGCAATTGGATTAAAGTCGATTTCATAATAGGGTCAATGAAAACACCTCCCTATAGTCTGCTCTCCCTTAAAATTTCATTCCTTAAGGTTTGAAAAGAGCCCCCCCCCTATATACATATATATTTACCTATCCAGAGATATTCAGGCACATCCATAAATATGCAGATTATTATTTATTACCTAAACATGTGGGTTTCTCCAGATAAATTGCCAATCAAACCTAAGTGTATTTACTTAATAAAATGAGTTTCCATCAAATGTCTGGGAAGAGTTCCTTGTGAAATATCCAGAGGGTTTGCAATATCACGGATGTGACTCGGTGGAGATGCAAAGCATGCAGGCCGAATAGATAAGCTTCCCGCTTATCAAAGTTCTCAAAATAAAATATGGAGTATGAGAATGATTGGCAATATCATATGTATTCTGTAGCATCCTGATTAGGTAATAGAATATATTTAAACCTCTGTTGACAAACTTACTTTCAAACAGAAAACCCTTAACACCGGAGTATAAAAATCTCCAATGGACTATCCATTATATTTTTTATTATTATTTTTTTTTAGGAATTTTTTTTTTTTTTATTTACTGATGAGTATGATGCACGAATATTATATTTAAAGTTGACCTTTTCAATGTCATAGGTAACATGTGCAACGGATGTGCGCATATGGGAACTTACAAGGCTTTGAGCCTTCGGTGTCTTAGTCGTAAGGTGAAAGGGCAGCTAATGTGTTGACACCATACACTGGATTGATCATATATGAGACCTCCTCTAACATAGTATATAACATAATAAAGCAGGTTGCATCTCGGTGACTGTGATATATGTAAGTTCCGGTAAGTTGGAGCTTTCATGGGGATCTGTATCAGAATTATATGTTCACTTAAACTGAGAAGTTAATCCTCGGAATCTTAGTGATAAGCAGTTAGAAGGTAGGAGATTCAGGGTTCTCCCTACACCCTGCCCAACGCCTTTCTTTCTTTAATAAAACATTAAGTTATAAGTAATTTATACTTACTGCTGTATCGCAAATCATTTTATGTAGTTAATTTGACAGCTTTCTCTTTGATACAAGTACTCATCTACCCTATGATGTTCTGGAAGTCTTCTCCTCGCGACCTGGAAGCCTCATGAAACACAGTGTGAAACATCGTCGTGTAAATACAGAAGGAACGTCTGGCATTGATGGAGGATATCACCTTTGGTCCAAAGTCTGACTAGGAAAGGTGACGCTGGTCAATGAAAAGAAGGCACAGTAGCCGATGGAGGGACCAAGAAGCAAGGACATCTTTGTAAAGTTCTAAGTACGTTCTCCAGCACCCAGCTACACACAATGCTAGGTACCCTAAGAACCTAGACCTCCAAAGAACAACTAGTTCTTGAATATACCAAATATACATTTTATGAAAGAATAAGTCCTCTATGACACTCTTTATCTTATATACTGACATAAATGCATTTCTTTTAGATTCTTTGGTAAAACTTTGTTCCTCAGAATAATTCTTCGTCATCTCTGACATACGTTTTCCAATTACTCTTCTGCTCTATTGCCAATCACAGAATCCCCCCTTCGTTTTAATCTGATTTTGAAAGCAGAAAGCTTCCTATCCGCCTTAATTATTATTTTTTAACTAGCGTGCGTTAACCCTATGGAAATCCTACTTATCGCAATTGTCACATCATTGACTTTTTTGAGAATTTCACACACGCTACAATGTTTAATTCATTTCATTCAGCCATAGAAAATGACACCTATTAGCAAAAAAAAGACGGCATGTGAATCATTTCTTTTAACGGCGACTTTAATGTAAATGCCTTTTTTTCACGTTTTAAACCAGTTTTTGCAAAGAGCAGTGAAAATAATTTATCAAAACAGCCTTTGTAACGAATGCACATATTAGCAGAAAATCAATTAACGCTGAAAATGTTTGCTGAAATACAAAGTGATATTATGTAACTTTAACAGATTTATTTCAAAACAATTTCATAGCATGAGAGAAACGGGATTTTGCGCTATTTATTAATTTATTTTATCAGGGAAAATATTTATTCCTACTACTTTTTTTTTATTATTTTTATTATTGTCTTTTATTTATATAGCGCCAACAATTTACGCAGCGCTTAATACAATACATAAATTCAAGGGGTCTGACAAGACGAGAACTGACAGACTAAGACAAACCGATACATTAGGTGGAGAGGGAATGGGGTGACAAACATAAGGCATAGAGACGGGTGAGAGGTGGTGTGGTGGTCGTATCAATGACAAGGAAGTTCTAGCAGCTAAGATGGTTGTGGCTTCTCTGAAGAAGTGGGTTTTTAGATGTTTCTTGAATGTTGGGAGGGAGGGTGAATGCTGAAGGTTCGGTGGAAGTAGATTCCAGAGATATGGGGGCAGCTCGAGTGAAATCTTGTAGGCGGGAAAAGGAAGAGGTGATAAGTGAGGAGGAGAGCCTTAGCCCATGGGGAGAACGTAGGGACCGAGTAGGGGAGTATTTGTTTATGAGGGCAGAAATGTATGGAGGAGCAGTGTTATGGGGAGGCAGTGTTATGTAGGGCCTTATATGTTAGTACCATGATTTTAAATTTAAAGGTAATTGGGGGGCAGTGGAGGGTTTCACAAAGGGGGGAAGCAGAAGAGGAGCGACGTGCAAGGAAAATGAGCCTAGCAGCGGCTTTTAGGATAGACTGTAGAGGAGAGAGTCGAGACAGTGGAATGCCAACCAGAAGAGTGTTGCAGTAGTCAAGACGGGAAATGATAAGTGAATGAACCAGAGTTTTTGTGGATTCTTGGGTGAGGAATGGGCGGATGTGAGAGATGTTTTTTAGGTGCAAGCGGCGGGACTGAATGTGAGGGATGAAGGAGAGGTTTGAGTCAAGGATGACCCCAAGGCATCGTGCCTGCTTAGTAGGAGAGATGTTTTTAATGGTGATGGAGAATTCAGGTAGTGGAGTGGAGTGAAAGGAGGGAAGATAATGAGTTCAGTTTTAGAAAGATTAAGTTCCAGGTAGCGTTGGGACATCCATGAAGAAATCGCAGACAAGCAGTTGGTAATACATACCATACTGGAGACCAAATGAGTTGATTAGTTTGCCAAGAGATGAAGTATAAAGAGAGAACAGCAGAGGGCCAAGAAGTGTTTGACTTTTTCCTTACTAATCCACCCACAAAAGCACAATTCATGGTGTGAAGAAATCCCATATAACACTCCTACGTCTTATAACTATAGACTCTTAGTCAAAGGACATGTAGAATGATCGTACCCAGTAGGTACGGTCTCTAGCTGTCTTCTGTGTATGCGACAGGGGTAGAGTATAATCTCGGTTCCTCACCACGGATGTTTTCACGCTGAGACGTTGGCCGCATTCCAGATTATTAAAGTGTTTCTTTCTCCGTAGCACCTTATTATGTTGTTTTCCCATATGGTAGGCTTGTTACAGCAACACACAACTCATTAATAAACGGTCTATAAATCGGCCCCCTTCCTACCCCCTTCAGTGTTGTCACGCAGTGCACATTTTTAAGCTGAAATAAAAATATTTAATGATAGCGCGCATGTGATATATGGACCCGGAGAACTCGTTATCACCGGGGGCAAGGTGCAACTCCTCTGTTAGGCAAATAAAAGCCATCTGTTGTAAATGACCTACCAAAACATGCCGGTTTATAAGTGGCACATTTTCTACATTAAAACGCCCCTGTGGGGACGTATGTTCCAATTTGCTAAGGGCCTCTGTTGTTATGGAAGCCTATTATCAAGCAATTAAATGACTCTAAGAATGTAATAAAGACAATCTGTATTCTGGTATCATTATCTGGGGTGCTGAATTTAACGAAAAGGCTATCACACCCAAGACTGTAGTTCCTAGCTGACATTGTATACATCAGCAGCAATTTTTAGCCTACAAGCTGCATACTAAGGATGGGGAATCGTAGACCAGAGCTTTCCGAAAACAGGCCTTGCGTGCAGGTAACTTCCAAACGTTCATTCATCTCATCCTGATCAACCCTTCTGATGAACTTATTCCACCCTGTAACAGCAACTGACGTTCTAATATCTCCAAGGATGAGATAGGGGTCATGTAATTAGTTAGAAACTGATAATACTAAAATCTCCAAAAGTACTATTACACTTAAAAAAGTACTTTGGGTTTGTGAAATTAAATTGAAGTAGACAAGATTCTCACAGGTGAGAGGTCCATTTTAAGCCACCTACAAGTAATAATAATAATCAAATTCTATGAATGCTTGAAATAATGTAACTGGACTTCTATTTGTGGTCTTAAGGATGGTTGGTCTTCTCCTGATGGACTGTAGGCACGTCTTCCATATACCTTCCCCATCTGCTTGACTCAGGTTCTTCTCACATAGTCCCCATCTTCTTTTACTGGACCTTCTTTGTTCCCCTCACGGATGCTGAAATGTTCTCTATCTTCTGCAGCTCTGCTGCTCTGATTCCTACACTGTTTTTGGATTGAAAGCGAGTGTTCACGGGTATGATTTTTTTTTTTAAATGGTCCCAGTGGTAATTAATTGAGCAATCCAAGAAAATCCAAATCATTGGTTCAAATCCGCTCCGATCGAATAATAAATCTCAGCTCGGATTTTATAAATATATATCCGGGCTCTTCATCTTTTCATAATTATCATGCAAATGTGAACGACTCATTCCGGTTCACGTCATTTCGGAGATTATAAGAAATCATTTCTCTCGTAGAACACACCAAGTACTGTAAAAATCTAGAAGCGCAGGAAGGATCGGTCTGAAAGAGTTTCTGTATCCCAAGGCAAGAGGTGACTGTATGATTCATGAAAGGTCAGGAGGAAGGGAAGCGGAGGTCATGCTCTTTAACACGGTTCTAGATCAGGGGGTAGCCGGCAGGTAGCACTCAAGCTGCTTGTTGAGTTATGGCTCCCGTCATACGCAGCAAGCACCTGTCTTCATGTTGTTTGGAAATGATGGGAGTTGTAATTAACAGATGGAGATCTTCCGGATGCTTAACGATTCATTGGGCAGTGATAGTCAAGCTGGTTGTCTCTTCCGTTTAATTTAAATCTATTCACTTAATATTATTTTTTGTGTATTTAAATTTATATTATTATCCCAACATATCCATTTTCATCTTCCAAAAAATATTTTTATTAAAAAGGTGGTATTTTTCCTAATTCAATTGATCAAAAAATATGGTTTTTGTCAGTCTGACGATGTGTAGTTTAAAGCACAAATTAAATACCAGCCAATTTTATATAATTGGATGCTATAAACCATGTTTCACACACCCTGTGAGTGAACCGACTGGGCTTGGCGTATTGTTTGCCCCAACTAAAACTTTATAAAATACTTGGGAATTAGCAATAATCTAAAATGCGTGTAACGAAGACTTCTTCTGCCCCGCATTTCTTTAAAGAACTCCTTAAAGACGAGAGTTACCTGGATGCATTAACAGCACGGAACTGTCATCAAGAAACGAAGGGAGCTCTGTTAATACGATCCGACGTTTATCTGGAGAGTTAGAAAAAGTTGACATTTTTGAACAGTGATATTTTGGCATAAACAGAGCTAATGGAACAGCTAGAGAGAGAGAAAAAATGTGTTTAACATCATGTGTCCGAGCCAGAGATGATTAGTGGCCTCTGAATGAAACAAGTAACAAATTATCTTTGACAGCTGCCTTATCACAAAGTACTTGTCTGCCCATAAAAGAGGAAGATACGACTTGAATATGTGTTTCTTAACAGACATAGCAACGTTCCGGGAACAAAAAGAGGGCGAGGGATAGTCTACATCAAAGCAGTTCACTCCTCATCTAATTCCAGGCTTCATGGTGTGGTAGGATACACGTGGAACTTGGAAGCCCATTAAAAAGCTACAGAATGGGAACATAGGAGATATTGCATTTGGGCCACCATGTTTGTATGGCTCAGCTATATACGTAGGGCTCTCAGCTGTGACTACTGTTATTAGTTATTGTTCGTTATTATAAGTCGATAAAGTAACGATTGCAATGATAAAATGGAATGTTCGCCATTCCCCTTCCCGTGATATATCTGTGAGGGATGATGCATTAGTCCTGATATTGCGTCTGGATCCAGTGGTGCCAGGGCAGGTGTCTCTTTTGACATGGATTTTCTTTACTGTTTCCCCCTCTGACAGCAGAAAGCTAAGGCATAACTACATGGCCCAGTTTGCCTGTGCCTGGGAAGCAGAGATTTATGGACAAAATCCTCTCTGGACACAATGGCCAAGAGTTACCATCTACCCTTGGCAAGCTTTGCCCTTCTCAATCCAGAAGGCACATAGGTCACGGCATTATCAATATTGTTTTTGTCTGTAAACATTACTTTAATGTAATAAATATATTAGGGACATACTTTAAAAACTACTCTACATTTGTATCTGGTTTTTTTTTTCGTTGGTACGAGGGACAGGAAATGTAGCACTGTTAACACTTCTGTTTTCAGACAGCTGGGGGATTTAATTATCTGTTGCACTTGCTCATTTGAGCAGGAGGCTGTTTTGAAGCAGTGGTGGGAGGAGATGATTCATGATTGATAAATAGTTACATTAAGAAAATATATGCCCTTTGTTTCCTGGTGAAACGGAGTTCTGAAAAGTCTTCCTCCCCTATCTGCAGTACTTGGCAAGAACAAGTAGAGAAAATACAAAGGACGCTATTTGTGCTAAAAAAGAAAAATAAATAAAATCATTTCAAATATTGTATGGCGGCAGATTATCCATGAAGCAGAATTTCCAGGTGCTTTGGGGCTACGAGTTCTGGGGTACCCCATGCCTTCATGGGTAATCTGCCAGCTCAGATAGCAGTAGCAGCGCTATACATGGGTCATGTTAAAAGCATGGTAATTGAGTGTGTGTCTGCATGCGTGCACACCAAGACGCGACCATAGAGTCTTACTCTGAGACTACATACTTCATCAGGGGATGGCTGGAGGACAAGTAAAGTCAAGTGCCCCAATGTAACAAGCACACACACTCACATACACTAACCCACACTCATTCTAGTAAAGGCACACACTCTAACACACACTTACCTAGCCTGGAGCCTGCCTTCATAGCTGCTCACACCGCAAGAGCTCTCTCGCTGTTACCGTGGGGTCACATAATGTGACCTCAACGCACCTCTGTCTCTGCAAGAGGGACAGTCCGAGTCAGGCCAGTCCTGTTTGAGAAATGTGGCCAGCCCCTTCGCCATCTTCTTCATAACCCCTGCCACCCCCTCCAAACCAGGCACTCTAAAAATGATTGAGCACAGCCACAACATCAAACTTTCTCTTAAAAAATCTTGTGATATTAAGAAAAAATCTTTAAATGTACTTACGAATTTGAAAAAAATCTGCTTTTTCTTCGTTTGTAGATTTATTTTCTGTTCTAAAAAAAAAGTAATAGTATCTTGTGTAATAACTATCCATCAATATAGCAAAAAAAGAAAAACAGACTCCGATTGTTTCCTCCACATCTGAGATATTAGCAAGATTTAGCATGTGTGTCTGAAAAGCATGCAATATTAATCGGCCATGCGCGGCTGGTACATACATTGCCCAGGTGTTTAAAAAGATCAGACGAGGACAAAGTAGAATTCTAATCAAAAACGACAGCAGAGGAACCTAGAAATAAAAAAACACACAAAAAGAAAGATGACTTTAACACATTGCTTTTTCTGTTACTAAAATGTATATTTCTATTAAATGTGTCTTTAACCCATTGTTTAATGGATTATTTGAAAAGGAAAAAAACGAAAATTCCCGGGCCGTGTGAAAGCTTTCGGCTTAAAAGCTTGCACTCCAACATTTGACGAGAGACACAAAATTACAATGACATGCCAAGGATCAAAGAGAATGTTTCCCCCCCCCCCCGTTCTCCAAGGTCAGTTACTTCAAACACTATGATTATATGTGATCATACCTTTCCCTTTTACGGATAGCTACACGTGAGCCATAGGACTGAAACAAATATGGGCTGAATGTTTTAAAATTATTGTTATTTTTATTTATTGTTTTAAATGGCGCCGTCACATGCCGTAGCGCTGTACAACACCCCAGCCCCGTTTTATTTTATGAGTCGGATTAGTAAAAATCGGTGCCGATAATGCCAGTAGGAGCACTCTTGGGTATAGAATCTGATGGATCTGGTTTTAGGTTTGCATGCTACTACCCTCTACTGGCAATAACCTCTATTCTCGTTTAATTAACGGTCTCGCAAGTCAACAATATGGATCTTATAGAAGTGCGGCCTCTTCGACTGGAAAGAGGATAGACTACGCTCCGTCGGTACAGATTAGAGCGCTTGGCCTGTTTAGCAGCTAAAAGCAAACAGTGGTTACATTTCGTGCAGCGTCGCAACAAATTATTTTCTTAGGGTATTTTCATTGGATCTGAAGCAATGTAAGAGATATCACGATGGAAATTATAATGTGGAGTGAAAAGCTATACTACAGTGCCATGCTATTATTATTATTATTTATTGACTAATATAGCGCCATCCTATTCCACAGCGCTGTACAGTGAGCAATAATCAGTTTAGTCCTTCTGCCAGGAAACATAGAATTTGACGTCGGGTAAGAGCCATTTGGCCCGTCTAGTCTGTCCATATTTGCTGTAAAGACTCAAACCTTAACCAGTTGTTGGTCTCGACTTATATTCAGGAGCCGTATTCCTATCCCATGCATGCTAGGAGGCCGTTCCACTTATCTACCACCCTCTCAGTTTAGTAAAACTACCTTACACAACAACTTAAACATTTACGTCTACTTTACATCTCCTTTGGGTTCACAACAATTAAAAGGCTGTCTTTTTACGGCTCGTGTGTATCCATATGGTGCTGAGGCGATTAACATTGACAATTATTACCATACCTTGTTATCGATGAGTGTGAATCTTGTTTCCCCACATCTACAGGTGAGGGAAGGTTTCTTATCTTAGGTGACACTGTTCACACATGCAAAGTGACGTGTGGGTAACAAAACACTTGATATTGTTAAAGCAGCAGCGCATGTACACATTTGTCGAGTTTCTTGGCAGCAGTAACTATACATGTAAACAGTTGTACCCTATAAACAAATGCTTTTCCACCCAAAAACCCTTGGCGAATTTATATTTTTTGTCATTTTTTTGTCATTACAATTACATTAGAAGTCACTAGCGCTACACTCTTCTGGACAGGGTGTTCTGATGTTGTTCCTGGAATCTGTTGGAGCCGCTCTCTCAGCTTTGGAGTCGCAGGCCCGAGGGCACATATGACCACTAAGACTTCTTTTGCCTTCACACTCTACATCCTCTCCAGTTACTCTTTCAGGCCCGTGTACTTCTCCAGCTTCTCCTACTCCTTCTTTGTAATGCTGCTGTCATTTGGCACCACTACATCTATCGCCACCACTGTCTTCTGGTGGTTGTCTACCACCACAGTGGCGAGTTGATTGGCCAGTACCTGCTTGTCTGTCTGGATCTGGAAGTCCCACAGGATCTTAGCCCTTATTATTCTCTACAGCCTTCTGTGGAATCTCCCATTTGGACATTCTCTGTGCAGATGTTACTGTATACAATGATACGTGGTTGTGCCATTCAGTGTATGCTGTTCCTGTGAGCATCTTACCACGGGCCATTAATAAATAGACTGTCTCAGAAGCCTCTCTACATAGCCTGCACCTTGGGTCTTGTCTGGTGTGGTAGATGCGGGCCTCTATGCATCTGGTGCTTAGTGTCTACTCTCGTGCCGCCATTATCAGTGCCTCAGTGCTGTCTTTGAGTCCAGACATGTCCAGCCATTAGTAGGATTCCCCAATGTCAGCCACCTCAGCTATTTGTCACTCCCATGCAAGGTCTTGGCTTGCCATGGTATTTCCTTTACTTGATCTTCCTTCCATGTGTGTTGCTTGTTAAGGCATTCTCTCAGCAGCTCATCTTTGGGTGCCACCTTACTGGTATATTCCCAGATGCTTGGAGTTTCTTCCAGGATGGTGGCTTTAACACTTACCAGACCCTGCCTGCCTTCTTTCTGGCTGTTGGACTTGGGGTGGAAACCTCCGTACATTGTGAGGAGCTTCTGAGTCCAACAACTGTGCTACTTGAACAAACCATACATGGACAAGACTAGAACCTGGAACTGATATAGGTATATGTGTATGTGTAGGTATGTTTATATGTCTGTCTATTAGTTGATGAGACCACCTTTCCAACGATGAGGTGTCTTTAAGGTTGGACTGGGGATGACTAGAAGGTTCTGGAACTTTAAGGCCAGTGGCCGCCCAATGCCGTATGTGCGGTTACATTACATGTTTGTACTCATGCAGCGTGTGGCATAGGCAGCCAGCAGATGCACATTGCAGGACCTGATCTTCTGCTGGAGCAGCAGCGTCGCTATGTGGCCGTACCCTCCACCGGCCCACCAGACATTTAAATGGCATCCCATTTTTATATTAGTCCTGTTAGCCTGGGGAATGTGTTTTTTAGCCTTAAAATCCTAACTATTGGGTTTATAAAAATATATAACGGCATATTTACAAGTGCTCGGGTTGGAATTGTTCTTTTTTGCAAACTGCGGGACATTGCTTGTTAAGTTTTCTATTTTGGAGAAATTCTACTGCTGGTTTACCATTTTCTAAGAAGGATTGTGCAAGCGGTGAGGGGAGAATTTAAAACCTGCTTTCAAAAACAAAATCACAAGCATTAGAAGCCATAAATCAAAATGCGAAATCCCCCCCCCCGTCTTTAATCGTAGGTAAGTACTGCTCATGGACACCGTAGTCTTCCTGATGTGAATGCAGCACAAAGAGAAGGGCTTACTCCATGGCCTAGGGGCATGCTGCCTACCAGTTGAACTACCACTCCCATCATGCTCAAGTAAGCAGTTTTTGCCATCCAACCATCCGCATTGAGCCTTAGAAAAGTCAATTACTTAATACATGTTGTGGGTTCTTTTCCAAGCTTCCGGGTAGCTGTATAATGTTCGGAGCAAGGTTGCCTAAGGATAATGGGGGTTGTAGTTGAACACTGGTTTGAGGGGCCACGCGATATGGCACCCCTGGAATATCCTTTTATGCCCCATTTCATGCACAGATGCTCACTCCATAATAATGCCGCATACAGAACATCTTGATATTTAACCCCTTATATGCTAGTGAATGTTTTTCTCCCTCTCATAAGAGCACAAGCTAGAAACGATGGCAGTAGGATTTATAGCTCTGCTCACTGTAATATAAGACTGCCCTCTATCGAAATAGTAAAGCCATTCGGAATTTTATTGTGTGTTTACTTCTGGCATCAAACACAGATGATCACAATGATTAAAAAACCTAGTACGCCATAATGTAATAACAGGTTAACAAGAGTGATTTCACGGGCAAGCGTTATGGACAGGCGTTCCTAAGAATAATATTTCAACGACACACATTTACAGATATCTAGATCTCTCTGTAAGATGTAATGTCTATCTATCTACTGTATAAGCGGGTGTGTGTATATTTATATATACTGTTTTTACAGGTGTATATATCTGTATATATATATATATATATATATATATATATATACCGACATATATACTGTATAGAAAATATAATATATATACATACAAAGGTCAGAGGTTAAGATATAATGTAAGGAGGTTTCATTCTATTGGAATTCATTTAAGTTCTCAGATAAGACATCTGGTTTTTCGCTATTTTTGTCTTCACTCCATACGCTCTTCATGATGGGCTATTAAAGGGTTAAAATTTCAGGAGTCTCAGGGTCAGCTCGGTTAGAAGGTTCCCAGTTATGAGCATATCATAAATTCAAAAGTATTTTGTTTCTCACACCGTTGTGTTTGGGATATGACATCATATTCCTGCGCTCTGCAGCGAGCTGGGTTAAGCCTAGGGCAGTGCTCAAGATCAAACCACCAATGGCTCCATTGCAGTAGCTTATTTATGTATTACCTCATAGTGATGTCACGAAAGGGGGGCAGTGCCAATTGTTCTCAGTATATATGGTTACTTGCAATGTATAAATTGTCTCAAATGCTTTACACTGTAAGAACTGTTACATTTTTTTGCTCATAAACAAGACGAAAGCATCCATTTTGGTTTTGTTTCCCTTCAAACAGACAGTCATCGTTGTGTTCTTCTTGGTGTTGTCAGTGCTTCGCATTCCTTTGTAAGCTAATTAGTTTTACCTTTGGGAGTAAAATATTTGACACTCCACAATCTGTCAAAACATGTGTTCGCTTAACTCTTAAAGTATGTTTTTTTTTATCACTCTGGGGAAAAAAATCTGATTTTTTTTTTGGTTACAAATTACTTTGCAAGCGCCATCATATTTCAGTATAAGTGACATCGCTGCGTTTGGCTCCTACGGCTTCCAATTATTCACCGGCTTAAAAATTGATCATTACTTTCCAATACATTAGAGGAGATGCTGGAATAACCTCCGCGACGGGCTTGCTGACTACACAACTCAATATTTGTTCGCTGGAGTTTACAGAAGGTCGTTAGTATCTCATTAGATACGTGTAATATATGGGTCCATAAGAGAACGAGATAGCGCAAGGGTAAAAAGAGCTGTACCATGGATGAGATGACAGCCATTGATCTTGTGAAATTATTATAAAGGGCATCATTTTAACTTTCTTATCCAGGTGGTAACACATAATCTACGTGGTACTACACTACTGCTGTCTTATCAATGACCTATTCTGGCCTAGGGCTGCAGGTCTGGGGGAGGCAGTGGTCCCTCCGCCACAAAACCGGGGCGCAGGTCGCCCTGTTGACTATTATTGTGCATTGTGCTGCTGCTCAATGGGATGGTTATCTCAGATCTCCCTAACCGACCCAGCACAGCCTCCATAGGCTGCATGCGTTTATGATGTCATATCCTGGCACTCCGCAACTAGGACATCAGCCTTGGAGCAGGCGGTTGGGGTAGCTGCCTTGGGTCAAATCTGGGTCATCAATGAGGTTCCATAAGATAATGGGAGGCAGTTTTCCAACTTAAAGAATAAAGGATTTGCTTTTCTTTGTGACCTGCCAGATGCCCCTTGGCGAAAATCATTCATTGTCTGGGGTTTCCTTATTTCCGAGCCCTGGACAAGTTTAGTTCAATGTATTTTGGTTCATTCTCTCTTCCATTGTGAGTAAACTCTAAACAGTGTAGGCTCACAACAAACAATGTCTCTTTGTGTAGGACCCAAGGCTCTCTCGCGATGATGTCACTTTAAGACGGCTAGAGAGCAGGGTAAGGAGATTAGTGAGTTAATGAGACAAATGCGCGTTGGGTCTCTTTTGTTGGAAAAGGAAATGGAAGTCTACGGACGTTACGACCTCACCAAGCTGTAATAATATGATTGTGCCTGGTCTTGGCAGAAAATAAAAACAGTAATGAAGAGAACTCCTTGTAAAGCAGTTGGCAGGATGCTGCATCTGTTTTGAATACAAATCAAAAAGCGAACGGTACTTTGTCTTTAACCTACAGCAGAAACAGACAATCTTGTAATGAAGCTGCAGATATCCAATTGGCAGGAAGCATCTGCAATTTCAAGGCATCTTTTTGAGTTTCAACCTGTTGGAAAAATGAACAGAGCAGCGCACCATCTGGTAGGCTGTCCCACGTAATGAAAAGGCAGGACAACAAACACATGGAGATCAATAACAACATTCCATCAATCAAGATAAAACATAACCAAGGAAGCGCTTTTATTGGAGAAACATCTACACATTAACACCAAGACTCTATTTCTGCAGTGTTTCTGAGCGAGACCCTGAAGACCCTTTAACTTAAGGGGTCTTGGCCAACACATTTCTAATTGATTACCCATCATGTAAAATGTTTAGTTTTAGGCAATGTGACACTACCACATTTGGCCACAAGGGGCATCAGTGATAAGAGACTGACCCTGTCCTTGGCATTATTTCTCCTCTTGAGGAATACTATGCAGCCCTTTATAAGACTGTTTTGTACAGCGCTGCTGAGTATGGTGGTGCTATAAAACTCATATAAAATAAGAATGTATCTCTTTGAACTCTACTATCTGAACAGCAGACTATTAAAGTAATAAATAAATTGAGCGCCTCCTCCTCAATCAGCCTGGACTTGTTTGAAGAATCAGGACTGACCCAGGGGACCATTGCCTTCCTACACAGATGAAATCTTCAGCAGTCCGAGACTTTTTTCTGATAATATAACAACAAAAAAAGTTAAACAGAATAGAAAGCTTCCTCCCTACTGCTGAATAATGACCCAGAGCTCAGCCAGCCCGTGGATCCCATTAAACCGGCATATAATATGCATGATTTTATAAATTCCATACCTCCGGCTTCCCTAGCAGCTACATAGAGATGTTTATATCACAAATTCCCCAACAGTCATAAGTGTGGATCAGTTTACAGCTATTACTTAAGCCTGAATTGCATTTGGCTGTACTCCTGAGTCTTGTAATAAACAAGTGCTGCGGACCATCCACATGAATATATTCATTTTTTTTTTCCAGATTTCTGCGCATAAAGTGGGATATGCGGCTGTGACTTATTTTTATGAGACTTTCTGCTCCCTTTTTAACTTCCTTGCTTGGTTTAGAAGTTAATTATTGTGACAGCCCCGGAGCATGGCAGGCTTTCCACTTCTGTTAAGCATTGCGACGAAGATCCTTTGCAAGTTTGTGAAACAATAAGAAACTTAGATTTTTTTACAGAATCCCTCATATTTTTTTAATTGAAATACATGGTATGTGGCCCCTGAAGACTAAATATTCAAAATATCAGGGAAACGATGTGATGTTCCAGGACCAAATGTCTATGGTCACATTTATACAAAAAAAGGGTGCATGTTATACTTTTGTTTAAAAAGTATTTCCCGTTCCTTAGATGAACTTTCTGGACCGGTAGCTGAATCAAAGCACAAAGGAGGCATTCCCTGTGGGAAAACAAGGAAACACAGGGAAGCACAGGCTTGTAAAACGCGCTGTACTCATGTAGTTTTTTTTATGTATTTTTAAATATTATGTGACTTTTTTGTCCCATCCTAAAGAAAAAAATGCCCTTATTTACTAAACATTCTTGCGTATCTCTATGAAACTCTTAATTTGAAATAGTTTTGTATGCTTTGATGTAGAGATCTTAATGTTAGACTGAAGAATTAAGGGAAACCATGTGATGGTTTCAGTCCTTCACGAGTGGTAGATGGTAGATATTCTGGATGTTGGATGTCCTTTGCCAAAAAAAAAGAAGTTAATGGAATGTCTTGAGGTTTATGTGAAACTGGGTCTAGCTGGGCATTCCATCTTTATTCTTAACCTTCCAGGTTATTTTTGCTGTCATGATGATGTAATTGTATTACGTGATGTCATTCTGTGGCTCACCAGCCCAATGACCCAACAGACACTCGTCTTTAAAGATGCCTACCTCCCCTCTATACCAGTGATATATTAATTCTTTGTTTCATTGCCCTCTAGCAGCAGAGGGGTTAACCCCTTAAATCCTATGTCTTTACAGACTGCTAAATGTGAGGGAAACCAATCAATTTAACAAGCTACTAGAATGTAATATGATGAAAGCATTTTAAATTGAATTTACTGTCCCAAATACTCATGTCAATTGATCTTCGAAACCACAGGGCTATTATAAGGTTGATAGCACTAATTAAATATACGCGATCTAAAGATGGTAAAAGCAGACAGAGGTATCAGTGTTCAGGCAATCCATGTGAATTGCTTCTAATGCACTGCGTTATATACCGGTGTGTGTGTGTGTATATATATATGTATATGTATCGGGTATCCATCATTTGGTCAACTATAACTCTCAACCGTGTTGGCAATGATGTCTAATGATTGTTGGAGTTGTCTCAAAATTAGGCTTTGCTACTAGCCATAATCAGTGTCAATATAAAGAAAAATACATGTAAATAAGAAGCAATAGAAGGCAATAGCAAGATTATGTGCCTCTGTGACGTCATTCTACAAAACAAAGGTTTTTTACGTATCCCCGTAGGAATGCATTTAAAAAATGTCTACTTAATATAATTACCACTTATGATATAGATATCATATAGATGTCAAATAATTGCCATTGGTTTTGGAAGTAAAACCGTGATATAAGGTTTCTTTAATATTACTGAGAAAGTGGACCTTTTCTCAAAACCCACCATCCATTAGACCACACTGGGCTTTTTCTGGAGAAGATGGACCATACCACTGCCAGATGTAGATAAGGCGCAGAGGTTTGGGGGGCGTGTATAATTTCGAAATTCTGCAAGTATGTAAATATTGGCAGAATTAGATGAGTATTCATTGTTAACTTAAGTTCCCAATGATGTGAGAGTTCTGTTTTCTCTAGCCCACACTGAACTGGGTTAGCCATAGCAAGCCTTGGCAAGTATCTAATGGGCCACTGCATGCAAAATAGTACATCATAGTGTATGTAGGTATAGGGGGTCCTAATTTGTTATCCCAATGACTGGTTGAAAGTTTGAAAGGCATTATTATATTTCTACCACTCGACGGAATGGTCTGGTCATCATGAAGGTTCCATTAGTTGCTATGGTGAATAACATCTCTTTTAAATTATCAACCAGAATCACTGTTAATAGATAAGCCCGGCATGTCGCTGACATTTCCAGCCGATACATCACACAACAGAATCGGCAAGAATACAAAAAAATGTAAAACTCTCTATAAAAACATACCTGTCTGAACAACGAGGGCAAGAAGTAATATGTTACAAATCAAAATACCTACGTATATAACTGAGCTGTAAAGTATTATATGGAATAATTAACAAAATGTATCCAGCTTTCTCAGAGCTAAATTTAGAGCCAATTTGCAAGTTACAGAAAATGATAATTCATTTTTGAAAGGTTTACTATTCTTGTAATGTATTTAAATGCTGTAAATTAGTCACGGAGTCCTTTGATAGACTGGTAAACCGGTGCCAAATGTAAATGATGCAGTTTATATTTAAACAACTATGTGCCCTGTTTAACTAGTTTTCATCCTTTAAAATATTTGCCATATTTAACCCATTAGCCAACAAAGTATAGAATGTTGATTAATCCTTTGTGTCATAATTACCATCTTAGGGATCTACTTAAATCTAAATTAAAAGTCTTGCTAACTGTACTCTTTCTAGTTGTTGATTATTTAATCAAGTCCATCAAAAGTTAACCAGGCAGCTGTAATTTGGGCAAAGCAATTGTCCGCTCAGCTGCAACCGGTTCTCTCCAGAACAGCTGGGTACCGGTCACGTAAATGTGGCATATTTTATTTTGGTTCCACAGGTTGGATGAAGAGCTGGGAACCTACATTGATCATCACCATGTGATGGACGCCATACTTGATGGTCGCCATACCCATTCCAGGCAGATGTTTTTTAGAATCCCTTTTGGAGCAAACCCTCTTATAGCAGGATCCACAGCAACATAAATCTTGAACCACCTCGAACTAGCTATGGGCTGGCTCTTGAGTTCATATCTGGTTAAAAAAGAGTGTTTGCTAGAACCTTAAATAAAATTCTGTCCCTTAGGATCCTAGGACGCTAACTCTACAAAAACATATTGTGGGTCATAGTTTTCGGTTCTTTTATCACAGATCATTTTGAAGTAAATCATGAGAATTAAAAGAAATTACACCAAAGATGTTGGGGAAAAGGAAACAGAAAGCTAGAGATTGCATTGGACACGCTGAGTCAATGGAATTATTCTGCATAAGCCGGAATGTAAAAATATCATTATTGTTTTTGGCACCTCTGAAGGAGATACCCCTGTGGGATATAGTTCTGCACTGGTGCTCCATGGTTGGGCTTGGAACAGATGGTCTGAGTCTGGAAGTGGATGGCATGGGGAGCAGGTGGCCAATTATTCCACAAGTTGGTCTGAATTTAATGATTTGGGCAAATGCAAAGGCCACCATAAAGGTCAGCGTGGCCTACATCATCTCTGCAAAGCAGGAGGAGAGCTGGCAGTCATCTATCACTTAGTCTGCAAGGGACACGTCCATGATTGACATGCCCTTCCCAAGAGTTTCCAAAGGTGGTTTCTGTCCCAAAACCTCTGATTCTTCGCACTGGCCATGACCCTGTATTCATTATTTATTAATCCCAATGTATGCCAGTGTAGAAGACCTCTCTGCCTCAGAAACATAGGTTTATAGGTATGGCTCAATATGTGTAACCCTTCCACCGTCAGAAGGTGCTAAACATTGAGGAATCAGTTGGTTTCCATAGTGATTAGAACCTTTAGAACACAATTGCTCCATATAAATACAACATATGGACTCTCCGTTTGCATGTGATAGACCTGTGGATGGTAGTGCTTACACAATTGCATGCAGTTAAGTATTCTTCTCTCCTTTTGTCCCTTCTATACAAATCAGTGGTTAATCGCCCCCGCCTTTTCTGTTAACGTGAAGGGAGAATGCCTGAAATCCTAGGGGTAGATCTGAGTTATGAGGGCAGGCCCGTGGGCTGGTTGAAGTCCCTTTCTGCACACCATGGAACCACCACCCCAGTTGCAAATGGGATCAGAACTGCGTAGCACGCGTGCACTGGGTGTTTATTAAGGGTTTCGACTCCTAATCGGGGTTAATTCAGACTCCAAATATTCCCTCGCATTATCTCGTGGCAAGGACTTTGGCTGACTGCTCAGCAATCAGTGTGCTGCGTTTTAAAATGAGACAGAGGCACCGGGGAGCGCCAAGTCACAGTAACTACGAATAAACAGAGCCGTACGAGGTGCGGCTGATTAAACCGTACATCAGTGAGAAAAGAGCCCGATCATTTAGAAGGTGTTCAGCCTCAGCATGCATATCCCCTCGGATATTTAGGTTTTTTATTGTGTGAGTAATAAGTTGTCAGTTTCTGACTCGTGTCTTGTTTAATTAGCCCCTGAAATAGTCTGGCACCGGGACGTACAATTTGTTTCGCTTCTTTTTCCGTGGGTAGGAACAGCCCATGATGCTTTGGAAGGCAATACCATGACGTTCTAGTTTTACCAAATAACACCGACTCCGCTGAGCTCCTGCCATTCGATCTGGCATGATAAATATATAGTACTAGTCTGCCATTAGTGTACAAATATCAATATTTATTGAATTTCTCTTTGCGGATGGAGCGGGCTTGGCTTCATTTAGTAAGCGAGTATAGACGTATTTTGAAACGGTGCCACGTTTTCCTTGGCTGGAATGAATGCTTCAGTCATCGGAGTGCTGTTTCAGCTGCTTGAGGCTTGGCTTAAAAAAGGGGCAGTGAAAGGGTGAATAAAATCCCTGCAAAGAACAAACAAAACATTCGTCAAATGTGCCTATAATTTTATCTACAGGAAAAAAGGTGAACTTTAGGTAACCTGTTAAATGCTTAAAGGGGAAGTTCTTTTGGGAAAAATATTATTCTTGAGCATAAACCCCCAGTGCTGTATACAGTAATAACCCCCCCCCAGCGCTGCATACAGTAATAAACCCCCCAGCGCTGCATACAGTAATAACCCCTGCAGCGCTGCATGCAGTAATTACCCCTGCAGCGCTGCATGCAGTAATTACCCCTGCAGCGCTGCATGCAGTAATAACCCCTGCAGCGCTGCATGCAGTAATAACCCCTGCAGCGCTGCATGCAGTAATAACCCCTGCAGTGCTGCATGCAGTAATAACAATACTGTCAGTACTGACAAAAGCCTGGTTTAATTTGAATTTCTTCCAATATTTTTTTCAATAAATTCTCTTTTTCTGCAGACCTGGAGGCCGCCATTGCTGTCAGTCATGTGATATTTTTGGGTGACTTTTCCTGCTCAAACACCACACTGAGCTGATTATTTATGGCAGTGCTAAAGAAGTCCTTGCCTCCATAGACTTTTATAAGTCCAACTGGGTAATTATGACTGAGCCATTCTATTTTCTCCCACAGGCAGTGTGATAAGGAGTCAGGGTGTCTAGTAGATTAGACTCAGATAAGAGAGTAAGAAAGCATACAAATAATTAACCCCTTAATGACAAAGCCCGTACATGTACGGGCTCAAAATGCATTGTTTTCAATGGGTTTAGGGACCGCCCATTGTCCTTAAGGGGTTAATATGCAGCTGCCTTAAAACATTATGCAAAAACAATACTTTTTAAAAATGTTCACACCGTTAAAAGCTGTGTTAGCTCTGGCTGAATGAAGCAAAGTTTTATGAAAGTGACAGATCCATTTTTTGTAAGATACATTATTAATACTATAAATTGGATATTTCTTGTCGTTACATCCTATTTGAATGCCAAACGCTGTACTGTGCTTTATTTCAAGTAAAAAGGGTGTCGGGATACAAACCGGCTAGAATATTTTTTTATATCCCTCAGTATAATATAAAGAGCGGCAGTCTGTATAGTCAGGTGGTGTTTATGGGCTGCCTCCTTCCGTTACTACACAAAGGCTCACCATTGATACTTTTGCTATAAATGTTATGGTTGGTATCCCTGCCTGAATACAGGTGACTCAATTAAGTGTTTCTTTAAATAAAGCAAGTCAAGGATTTCATTTTGTACAGTAAAAACCTTTAAATTGTGTGATGAAAATGTTTTGACATACACGTTAAAGAAGAAGCAAAAAAATATAATAATAATAATAATAATAGTAATAATATATATAAGTGATATTGTAAGGCTCCGGATGTTAGGGCTGATTCTATCTCCATCTCCATGTGAATGCATTAGCTAGACTCATCATATACAAGGTAGCGATCTTCTCGTCATACAGACCTACACTAAAAAATAGGAAAAAATCTGGAAAGGTCCAGGTATGCACCGCGCAAAAACGGAATAAAAATGCAGCAAAAACAGAATTAATTATGCAGAAGAATTGCAAAAAAGAACACGTTCCGCGTTTCACCATTCCTGGGCTTCTACCCGGTTACGCGCGTACATTTTACATGCATATAAAGCCTGACTGCATTGTCATCACGCGTTTAACGGTACATGGAATGTTCATGATGTTCATGATTAAGGGTTAATATTACGAGAGTCTCAGGGTCAGCTCTTTTCGAAAGTTGCCAGGTATACTTATCATGGCATAACGGAGCCACGGGTGATGTAAAAATCATGTTTAAAAAACCAAAATAAAATCATGTTTAAAAAAAACGAAAAAAAATCTGGTGTCCCAAAGTGCCCGCAAATGGGTTAATTGTCAGAAAAGCAGTTTAACTTGTCTGAAATCCCCCCCCCCCACGTCTGCCGTTTGCAAATAAATATTTTAGGCGCATTGTTGCATTCAGAGAACCCTTTTTCATTTCAGTTTATCAACTCTCTCAGATTGCTTTGTACAGCTGGCTACAAAACTGCCGACAAGCATTCTCTCCTAAATATACGGGAAGTAGCGAGTGGCACACACACAAAAGCAGCAGGAACTCGCATGCTGAGGTAACGCGCATTCTAAAGTGGCTGCGCGGTAAAGATACAGGGGCAGAGAATACCGCTTTGTTTCCAAAACCGATGAAAGCTTAATTATATTTAGAATTTCAAAAGCCCCCGTCACTGACATTGGCACCCGCGGACGGTCCCTTTACCTACCCCAGCATCAGGGCTGGTGATGGGCTTTCATTAAAGGCCCCGTGTCGCCAATGCATTTTGCCAACCGCTCCCATGGACAGCTTTCCGGGTTTTTGATGCTCGGTTAGACCACCAGCCGCGTACGAGTCTTGTGGCGCATTATGTGCAGACGCCTGGCAAGCGTGTATCTTTTGCAGTTTCATTTCAACAGAGTATAGATACGGTTTTAACCCTTTCATGGGGCTGCTTTGGTGATCTAAACACTGGTAGAGGACAGATAGACTTTAAACCATTTGTAACCAATATGCTGATTAGCAGACAAAATTATATAAATGTAACCTGTAATATAGGCTCATCGTCACACACAGTCACTCTTTTATCTACCATTCAGCTGACGCATGTCTCATCTATCTTCAATGTGAAGAAAAACATGCCAATGAGACCTGCCACAGCCCTTGTACCAGGTGTCTGAACCTCGGCCATAGGTGAACAGAGAGGAGAAGAAGGTTCCATATGGCTTCCACCAACCTCCTTTATATCTGTCTTCCTTCCTGTAATGGTCATCATCATTCCTCGTCTCTGGAAGAAGCTTTATAGTGTTTTTTTTTATTGTAGAGCTTTCTTCTGTTTGATAGAACACAGGGATGGTCACAGCCAGGCTGTAACTTACATGGTGTAAGAGGGGCAGATGGCCCAGGCACCACAAAGTGAGGGGTACGTTTTAACCGCCGCTTACAACAATGCTCCTGTGTCTCCTCCACTTCCTCCCACCCAGGAAAACCTGTTTTCCAGGCTTGTACGCCATCCACATCTTCGGGGTTCTACCTGCTTTGGTGCTAAATCCATTGCATGAATCTTCTGCGACAATCGCAGAATATATATATATATATATATATATATATATATATATATATAATTGGATTTCTCTCTTAGTAGAGCTCCATCCACCCCCTCCATGTTTATATTATGCATGTAACACCTGGCTTGTAAGCCTCCCCCCTGCTTACCTTGTTAGCCGCTGCTTGTTTCCAGAGACTTTCTTTTAATCACAAACATTCTACAATCTCTGCGTTTCCTTCCTCTGCAGGAGAAAGGAAATCCTTTGCAGCCACCGACTCTGAAGCAAATACGGCCCGACCTCATGACTAACAGAGGAAACACATTACCCCAATCTGTGAATTAACTATAATATGTAGGGCCGAGCCGTGATTTGTGGTTAAATGAGAGGAGACCAATACTATGGACGGGGGCAACGCTTTATTTCTTCCCCATACAAACCAATCACTGCTAATGTAAAAGTATAAGTGTGATCCTAGTCGCTAGGTTAGGAACAATGTTTATTCAATAAGCCTGTTATGCAAGTGAATGTTTTTGTATTTGATAAAATATATATTCCCTAATAAAAGCACCCCAACATACCTCCTAGTATTTTACACGGCCAGCGAAGGGCACTTTTGTTTTTCGGTGTACGCTTAGATGCATCTATAAGACATGGCTTTTTGACCTTTTGATTTAGGACAATTTTAAATGTTTCGTTTATAATATATATGTATATTATAGCATTTTGTACAGGTTAGACGCACGTTGTGACTTCAGGATCTATAAGACACATGCGCAGCATACATTCTGAGCTCCTTGAAAAGAGGGACAGAATGATTTGGGTCCCAAAGATGGACTTGTCTCTCCTAGAACTAGAGAACTAGAAGGTAAGACACCCTTGTGGGGTTTATACACATACCTGTGAGCTCAACGTCTCTTTCATGGGTGGGGATGGTTAAATATGATTCAGAAGAGTAGACCATGTGGAGGACGTCCGTGAACTATATGTAAAGGTGCATATATCCAGGGTTTGGTTCATATGCCCCATAGAGTCTGACCCTAGCTGTGTCTATGGGTTTTCCAAGACTAGGAACCACACATTGACCCTTGAGGGGTTCATCTCCCCCAGAGAACCACGTTGTCTTAAAATTATACACTACCAATCAATAAAAAATGTACAAAACTGGCTTGTTTCTAGAATAATGACCTCATATTCTCATATTGTACATAATAGACCTAAAAACCATACAACATATTCATTTTACGATTCTCTGTGCATACACGACTAAGCCTTTAAAGGTCATATCTGAAGAATAGAAATTGTCTAGGATGGATCTCCGTGCTGAAGGCAATGCTAGAGCAGCACATTTAATTTATGAAGTCTGAGACATGGATGCGGTAGGACCTGGATAAACTAAATATATGAAGAATGATCCGTTTCAGAGAATTGTTCCAAGTTTGTCTCTGAGGATCAATTACATTCAGCAGTAATCCTATACCATACAGCGATTCCCTAATTACCACAAAGGTGAAAACATTTACTGTTCTCGTCTCAATTAGAAACAAGCGCTACAGCGGAAACCTTAATAGCCCAGACAATCAATATTGATATTATACCCTATAACGGAAAGGTTAATACATGCATGCAAGAGAGTTGTGGATAAAACTGTTATTATACATTATAAAATTCAACGATTAAAAATAATCAACATGTTTAAAGTGAGAATACAGATGGGATTTACCCCGCGCGCGGATCTATATACAAATACATGCAATGGAAGTTTGCCATTCTATAGAAATTGTTTCTGGTTCAACGTTTGTAAAGTGGTCTTATCACCATGGCAACCAATGCAATGTGCCTTTGGTTACTAAAGGGATAAGACCACATTTTCAACCATGCATTAGAATCCCTTATTCATACATAATATGGAATATGAAACTGCAAACTTTTTATATTGATCAATATCTATCTATAGATAGATATTCATGAATATTTATTTTTATTATTTATGATTTTACATAGCGCAATCATATTCCGCAGCGCTGTACAATGGGTAAACAGAACAGAACAAGTAGTATATTACATAACGATTTGATCTACAGAAATAACAGGTGAGGAGGGCCCTGCTCAAAGAGCTTACAATCTAGAGGGAGTGTATTACACAATAGGTGCTGCTGTTAGGGATGGAGCAGCCGCACTAGTATATGTATCGCAGGAGAGGGACTAGGAAAGGTGAGCTAAAGGAATATGGGAGGGTGCGGGTCTTGGGATTTTTTTGAAGGACCGAAGGCAGGGGGAAAGACAAGATAGGCCAAGGGAGGTCATTCCAGATGATAAGGGGAGCTTCTGAGAAAACTCATGCAAGCGTGCATGAGAGCTAGAAATCAGAGGAGAGAACAGAAGGAGATCAATGGATGAGTGGAGAGACTGGTTAGACTGGTTTGTGCATTGCCAAATGTGTAGCAAAGTCATAGGTGATAAGGTTAGTGGAAGGGGGTAGTTGTGATAGGGCAAAGAAAATGAATTGAAAGTTTATATTTATACATTGATTAGATTCCAGGTTTGATAACTCCTGACTCCAGTTAGCTTTTGTTGAAGTGATTAGCCTTGGGGCTATTTCCAACTGATACTGTGAATGTTTGAAGTATGTATTTAATATGGACAAGAACAATACAATAATTTGTATGTTATTAGTTAAAAACAGATTATTGTAATTTAGATGAAGATCATATCATATTTTAAAACTATTTTAGTCCAAAGGGTTCACTTGCTTTTTCTTAACAATGTATTTATCATATTTTAATATTTGTCATGATTTGAAATCCTCAGATTCTGAACCGAAGAAAGGCATTTCTGATACACTCTGGCCTTTAGGTGGATGAGGATGAAATGGATCACGTAGCAGAAACACAAATATTCCTCGTCCATTTCCTGCCTCGTGCGTTTGAGTCTTCAGTGCCACTTTTACAAAGATGGGGAATGTCAATAACTCGGACACAATCTTCTGAAGTGAAGGAAACAGGCCGGGTGAGGAAATGACTAAACAGAAGGAATACGCTGATTAGACAACATAGAATGAATATATGCCATCTTCTCTATATTTAGCTAAAAGATGACTTGTTTAAATTAGATGATTCAATGCGTCGTCCTTCAAAACAAAAGCTCTCCTTAGACAGGGAGGTGCATATGTATTTTAATGCGAGCTACTGTCAAAACCGTATTCAGTCTTTTTTTGTCATATTACTTGGCCAAGTATAATTCAGATTCGAGATTTCTAACCCTGGTGTTAAATAAGCAATCCAAGGAACTATAAATGAGCGGCAATGTCACTCCTTAATTACTAACCTTTTATTAATCCATGACAGAGATTCTATTTCTTTATTAATGCGGGCAACCAAATGGTTTTAACATCGATCTTTATCAGGCCAGGACTGGCCCGTTAGGCCACTGGCCATCTGCACTACAACGTAGCATACTTCATCCGGCGGCCAGGGCCATCTGATGCTCACCAGTCTGTCCTTCATTCTTAAGAAGGCCAAGACATTGTTAGGAGGTCTAGATAGTCTGAATTATGTTAACCTATATTCAAGCAGAGATTTTAGCTGTGATATTGCAGTGAAGAAAGCATCAGTTGCGAGGTCCAGATGTCATTAAACCATAGTTGAATATGTCCAGACTGTTACCTGTAGAATCTGCCCATTGACCCAGAGACACCGGGGAGTAGCACACCGTTTATGCTCCAATACTCCACTGGGCCAGCTGGGAAGATCAGAGATCTCCCTCGTAACTTCCATATTTGCATAATAGACATCTATGCCGACTAGCACTGACCCAAGCAACCATCAAAGGATCTTCTTTATTCGTAATATGCAGCTTTTTTATGCACTAATATCTACTGTAAACATTTTTCAGGTCATACATACAATTCAGGGAGAGAGAAAAAACGCTCCATAATATAATACCCCCTGATGAGTTTATGAAACTTCCTTTGACCTTCGGAGAACCTTCATTCTGCATTAGATAAAACCGCCATGTAGGTATACAAACATGTTTTGTATATTAGGCAGAATTGTAATCATTTTCCCTGGAGAAATCTTTGAGAAATGCTCATTCGTTACCTGCGCAGCCACAATGAATAATTAATCAGAAGAAAACTATAAAGAAGTATTATTTTTCACTGCGGAGAGCTCTACAAAATGCAAATAACATGGGACAATAGCTTTATAAAATATCACTCACATTAACTATATGGGTTTTAACAAAGACCTTATATTTACATAAAAATAATATTAATATTACATTTTTTTTTTTAGCATGAGTCAAACGTGGAGGTATTTGCATTACGAGAGGAAGCATAATCACTGTGGTTATTGGAAGAGTCCTTACTCAGACTGTGAGTCACAAGCAAACAAGTCTGGGAAATCCTGAGATGCCCTCAGTGGGGTAGATTATACATACACTCCAGACATATACTGTATGTAAATATATAACCACATACATACACATATGGTTTTACATATCAGGACATAATAACAATCCCCCGTTTCTTAGCAGGTCCAAAAATTAGGTTAATACCTCAGATGAAAGCAACACATGACATATTTCACTGTGTCATGATTTATTCAACAAAAACGAAGCCAAAATGGAGAAGCCATGTGTGAAAACCCATTTGTTTAGCTCTCTTAAGGTCCCGTCACAGAATTTCAATTGGGTTGTGGTCTGGGCCATAGCAACACCTTGTTTTTTTTTTCTTTTTCAACCATTCTGTCGTTTGAAAGATAATTATGTGCTGATGTGTAAAAACAAAGAATTCAAAGAGGGTGTTTTATTTATTTTTTTTAGATATGAAACTTATACAGGGTAATCACGAGTAAAAGTAGATCCAGAGTGAGTATGACTCCCCCCCATGAGATAGCGTTACTTTCGAAGTGGGTTTTTTTTTATTGTCTCCTTCTTAATCAACTAATATGGGTTTGTGGAATGGTTGGACTATATATCTTTTTTTCCAACCTAATTAACTATGTAACAAGAAATAGGGCCAGCCTGCCACGTGAGGTGGAAGCACAGTGGGGTCGTGCAACACGATGTTAGGAGACCCTACAGGAGCGACACTGTAGCTTGCGACGCATTGCACAAGAGTGTGCGAGTGAGAGTGTTGGTATATGTGACAGTAAGTGAGAGTGTGAGTAAGTTAGATAGAGCCAGCCACTTGGCTTTGTTTGCGCCCCTGGGCCAAATGGTGCCCTGATACATTTACAGGTCCCAGCATGGTTCAAATTTTCTGATATAGTGTATGAAGTCCTCCTCAACTCAGTGTGGTTTGACACGAAATAAAATCAATGTACGGTATATTTGCGTGTGTAATCCAATTTTATACATTAAGATGCCCTACAGAAGATTACCTATATTATAAGTGCTCCAGTCCACTGGTCCGTACTAACACATCTTATCAATAATCTCTGTGTCATCTCTATGCAAGTTTGTGCATTTATTTTCAGAAGTAATTACAGGCCGGCCATATATCTAAAATATAAGATCAAAGAAAAATGAGCCACCCTGAAGCATTATTTATCAAAGTCAACATACACACGTGAGTTAAAGGGACGTAATTCAGCAAGGTGTCAGTGACGATTTGGAACATTATCCATCGAGAGCACAAATAAGGTTTTCTTTCAAAATTGCGATGTTTATGTAGCCATTTTCTTGAAGGTAAATTAATCCTGTCTGAAAGGCTACTTTTGTTGCTATGATTAACATAATGGAACTGCAGTGTTCAGGCTTGTTCGTGTCTACAGGACCCCATGCTATTACGTCAATTAGATTGTAAGCTCATAGGACCTTGGGACTACTGTAACATAGCAACAGGGTTCGGCCTATTGTTTTGTTTCAAAAGAATCATGTTCTTGTCCAATATTAGTCATTTGTTTAAATAGACAGGTATTAATCATGGGTACTGAGTATTTTTCCGCTATGAAAAGCAGTGGAGATATTGGGAGTTATGGAATACCTGCAGGGAATTAATGATACTTAGTATATAATATGCAGGACATGATAAAAATAAAAACACTAAATGTGACGTCAGATCAGACCCGTCTAGTTGCCTGTTATTCCTGCTGTAAAGACTCCAACCTTAATCAGTCGTTGGTCTCGTCTTAGATTCAGGAGCCATATGCCTATCCCATGTATGATTAATACCCTCACTACTACTGCTGCGAGGCTGTTCCCTTTATCTACCACTCTCTCGGCAGAGTAAAAGTTCCTTACATTACATCTAAGCCTCTGACCCTCTAGTTCTAGATGATAGCCTCTTGTTCTAACGTTTCTCCTCCTTGGAAGTAAAAATCTCTCCTGTACTTTGTTAAATCCAATTAAGTATTTCTATCACATCCACCCTCTCTCATCTTTCCTCCCAGAAACTGCTGTGAAGTGACCCTATATCCTTCCACACTGCAATTCCCAGAACCCTCAGCCATGATCAAGCGTATCCTGTCCGATCGAACAAGAAGCTCAAAGACCCGCAAGCAGTTGCAATACATCAGGCTGGTATTGTAACGCGGCAAAGTAACTATGAAAGTGTGGCTTTTATTGTGAGTACAACGTCATCACTTGGGTCTGATCCAGAGTGTGCGTGGTTCCATTATGTCATCCACATTGGTTGTCTTATGAGGACAGCGAAAGCAAGATGTTAACTGGCTTCTGCTTTCCTTATAAGTTCACATTGTGAATTTATGTGCAATAAACAAAAAAAAAACCTGAATTGAGTTTATCTGGTTTCCTCCACTCAGCTCCATGGCTTCAAGCCTCAGCTATGCTTGGAACAATCAGAGGAAGGAAGTTAAAGAGCCAGCCTGACTCCCACCCTGAAAAGTGGACAAATGTACAGATTCAGGGAAGTTACCCACTCCACCGGCCGACCACGCTCCATGCAGGGACTCCTTTGTTCACAGTGATTTTTTGTTGGTAACTTTTGGATTATCACCTATTTTCCGCTCATCCCAGTGAAAGCGTCCATTCCTGGAACTTGTGACTCCGGTAAGCAACTGCACATAATACGTACTTTCTAATAATATGTGTGTTGCTTTTGTTAACATTCAGTTGCTAAACTGTGATCCGTTGACACTAATCAAAGCATGTACTTGGGCCGAGGAACCTAAACTCGAGGACGTGTTTACCAGAAATGATTAGTGGACCTGTCTAACCCAAACATGCCATGTCCAGGAGCTCTTGGTTTAAAACCAGTAGAATGTTCTTGCTTTAGACTGGATGATGAGAAGTCTTTCAGAATGTCATTGATTTGGCTGTTGGGTTCACATCTGGGTTACTAATTATATTTGTCCATTACTATTCATAAGTGCAGGAGTTGGGGCTTCTATATAAGAATTTAAATCAAGTGCTTAGGGCTCCCTGTGATCTAGAGTACTAATCCGAAAAGATGAGACCCATAGAAGCGAGACCTAAAATTCTCGTAAGTTACCATAATGTATTATTATTATTATTATTATTATTGTTATTTACTGTTTGATATAGTGCCATAAGATTCCTCAGCGTTGTAAAAAGAGCAGACAGGACGTAACAATTAGTATATAACTTAACACGATGACATACAGAAACAACAAATGAGGAGGGGCCTGCTCAAAAGAGCTTACAATCTTTAATGCAAATCTGCAAATGTTGCATTCCTTATTTATTTAATTATTATTATTATTTGTTTCAAAGCTGGGTCCCAATAAATAATTTAGGCTCTAGGGCCCCAATACACCTAGAGGAGCCCCAGCATAAGTGTTACTGTGCTTGTAGGGGAAAAGTATTCCAAAGGAACCCAGTTTTGTCTAGAGCCATGGACACCATGTATGGGGGCCCCGAAAGCTATAGGCGTCCATAAATATTTATTGCGTACGTACATTGTTTTTTATGTGGGTTTGTTGGAGGCTTCGGCTTTGTGCTCCACTTTATTTTCTATGTAATCTCATCTGTTTCTGCGCTACCTGCTAGGATACAGAACAGATGAATTCATTCCAAAGAATGATGAAGACAGTAGACTTTTATCGCATACTTTCTTTGTTACATTAGAGTATAACAATAATGATAACTGCTTATCGAGAAGGGTACGGCTGTATGGATAAAGCCTGGACTTTTAGAGAATTGCTCTGTGTCCAAAATGAATCCTCTGCCATTCTTTGCGAGGAAATAAAGTTGCCTGAGCATAGTGGGAATTGTAGTTTACAAGAGATCCTTTGCGGGTTATTTGTTAACAATCTAAAGGTTTGTTGGAAATTGATACTCCGGTCTATACTTAGAACAGGTGCCTCCAAATCCAAGCCCTGGGTTTAGATCTCATATGTGCCTGGGCCTATGTATCCGTGATATATATAAGTCCCATTTGCTTCTTATAGGATAGCCGAGGATCATGGGAGTTGTAGTTCAGCAACAGCTGGAAAGCTATAGGTTGATTGCTACGATAACTGCGGATGAGATCGTTTCCACCATCACTCTTTTTTTTATTTATGGTTATCCCGGAATCCGTCGCATTTTCTAATGTGATAAAAGTCATTCCGAATTAAGGAAGTCCGATGTTTTGGTTTATAAATCCCCTGCTTCAACACAGGTGATGAATGTTTTAACACAAAGGTTTGCTGTGTTAAAGCAGGGATTTTACAGAACCACTACAGATTTTGGAAGCTTCTGATGATATCTTTTGTGTCTCTGAAATGCAAACCTTTTATTTAACAATATAATATAATCTATCGCTGGTTCGGTGGTGGATCCGCTGGAGCACCACTTTCAAAAATCACCGCAAATGTGCACTCCATGACGCCAGAATAATCCCAAAAATGTTATTGTTTCTATTACAGCTGCTAAAATACCTTGTGATGGATTGTATCGGGCAGGTTTAATGCCAGGGGGGTTATTCCAGGACCGATACACATCCTGCTTTTGTTTCAAAACAAAAAAGGGAAACAGGATACGTTGTCAGCCATCACTTCCATAGATTGAAACGCAGCGGCTGCCTCTTCTCTCTCATTGGCAACAAGGTGCAATCAGAGCTGATTTTACATAGAAACAACCCAATTTTGGGTTTGCTTGCTGGGGGGGGGGCTACATCCTGTACAGCATTATAACAAATCATTTTTATACAAAACAATTATGTGGGGAGCCGAATACTCATATAGCACACTTGGCATACAAATTAACCAGGGCTTAGGGAGTCATATTTAAATTCTTTTATCATCTTTTGAAGTGATGTGGCCAAGAGAGAGCACAGCCAGGGACCCCTAGGCGTCTGTTAACCCCCTCCCCGTAGATCACTATGTTATAAAATGTAATTAATTCTCATAAACTTAAGGGTCTAAGTTAAAAAAAAAAATTACACCCATCGTTATTCCAGTGATGGGATCGTAAGGGTTTACCAGTAAAAACAGGGTTAGATCAGTAGGAAACAAGAGCCTACAAGGAGATGTCCACCCTTAGCGATATACATCTGGAATATGTAAGGAATAGAATCATAAAATAACTTTTTAAGACACTAGAGCACTAAGATCAGGATCATTAACATTTAGATCTTGATTTATAGAACAACAAAGTAAGTGAACTTGAAACTCTAGGTAGTTGTACATATCCGCATTGTCCGAGGAGCCCACGGTTTGAATATTTGTCCTCTGCTGAAGATCTTGTTCGCTATATTTTATCCATAAACTCATTTTTTTCCCCCAAAAGTTGAATCCTGTGAATATTTTGTGATTTGTAATATTATTATTATTATTATTATTAATGTGAAAATTTAGAAGAGAAGCCTTTCTAAAGAGGCTGCTTCCTGCTTCCTTCACCGCTCAAAAAAACACTTACTTGCCTTAACTTTTGAAAATAATAAATGGCGTCCGCGTAACACCTAATTAATGTTTTACGGCAGCGAGGCCAAGAAATCCTACGCGTTTTTGCTCCTTGAAGACACCGATGTTTCTATATGTTTTACGACCGTCCCTGTTTTTGCAAATAAAACACTTTTGCTAGACAGAAAATGTTAATAATTCTTCATTTGATTGATTCATTTATGAATCTCATTTTGAGCCATAAAAGGATTTTATAGATTATATTACCTGTGAAGTTTTGTGAGCCCTGCCAGACAAATAAATATTGTATAAATGTCACATAACCACATTAAGGTTTTCAATTGTCGTGTCCTATTGTGTCACAACAAAGAGAATTTAAGCTTGAGTGTTTGCCAGTGTTGCGCGGTGTTCTGTCTTCTATGAAGTAGCTTTAACCACATGCAGGCCTGGACTGGGCATCTGGCACACACCGGCATTCCTCCCAACTGCCCTGCCTTGGGTGGGACAGTCCCAAATTTGCTTCTCTATCCTGCTGTTTCGGCGAGCTCTACCTTTGTACCGCTTTTCGTGACAGGGGTGTCGGGACAGCGCAATTTGGGAGCGCAGTCCTGCAATCCCAATTTCATTCTCCTGTGTCTTTGACACTAGAGAATGCATATTATGCCAGTTTGAGTGACACTCTACCTCCCAGGCTCTGTCCCCCTCTCCCCCTACGTCCTGATTCACCAGGGGTAGAAGTTGGGTGGTATCCACAAGACGAATGTGGGCTGCTGGCCGATAGTGCCCCATACTCATACCTGGGAACTCTCCGGGTTTGACCCGGAGATTGCTGGATGAGCTTTGCTCCTCCGGTACTCCAGGTCAAGACCCAAATCCTCCGGGGTCTTGACACACCCTGCTCCCCGCCCATTTTTTCCTTTAAATGGGGGTGTCTCCTGCTGCCGTCAGTGAAAACGCCCCCTGACGTCAGCGGGAACTCCCCCCAACGTCAGCGGGAACTTCCATTAACTTCCATTAACGTCAGCTGACATCAGTGTGTAATCCTGGCTGCCTTCCGGAGCCCAGAAGTTCCATGGTATACCCATACTTACCCGATCTACCCAACCAGCAGCAGATGTTGACCTGCAGTGTGCGGCCGCCGGCTGGATATAGGCTGCCACATGCAGCGTGAGTTTACAAACGTTACGTTTGACCATGCGTATCCAGCCATATCATTTGGCAGCTGTTGGCCTTAAAGTGCCAGGGCCGCTTAGTCGCCCACAGCGTGGCCCTGACCACACAAGACAGCCCACTCCCTTTTTTGTATAAAAGCGTTTGATGTGCATTTAAGCTGCAGGAAATATGTTTCTATAAATCACTTTAAACCCATTTAAACCATTTAAATCATTGGTGCTTAAGAGTTTTAGGAGAGACCTTATTGCCCATGTTTGAAGATATGTGTTTTAAATACGAATTCTTGGGCACCATTCCAATCAACCATTTTGAGCCAAGAAAAATAGTTAATCAAGTTTTTTTGTGTAATAAATCACGATGCCTAAATATATTTAATATCAAAATTCGAATGTAGATGTAATGGAACTGACCCTTTAAATATCACCTCTTTTATCCTGTTATAATAAACACCCGGGTTCTTATAGGTGTTTTTAAACAACTCTTCGCGTTCCAAGACATTTTAGAGGGTTCCAGCGGCATCGGCCACCGAGCGAGTGTATAGCAGTGAAATCTAGTATTCAAAAGCATAATTTATTTTGTTAAAGAGAAATTTTATACAGATCTTCTAGTAAAAGGAGATGTCTTCCTGAAGATACGGTTCAAGAGGAACATCCATGAAGTAAAGGAAGGAAACGTAGAGTCATTCTCCTGGCTGGAGTTCCAGCTTTCTGATGGAGAGAAATTTTCAAACAATGCACCTAGGCGTGGCGAATAGAAAAAAATTAAAGGAACCGTAGACAGGGATTGTTTGTTAGTTTTGTATCCGAAGTCCAAAGATCTTTTGTAATTTTATGATCCAATGTGGCATATGAGGTTTACAGCTCTAAAACGTAATGAAATGAAAACCAAAACATTCTATATTGCGATGTCAACATTTGAGTGGATTTGTTAGATCACCACCCTAATTGATGTAGACTTCTGATGTCAATGTCATATGACATGGCTTCAATGATCACAAAAAGAGGGACAAGGTAAGTATCCATTTAACCTGTGATGTATACAGTAGCACATTAGAAAGCTAAATGTAGAGACTGTTCATGGGAAACCAGGGTAGTTGGCATAATAGTTTTGGTATACACGGCAGTTTTGAAGGATGTTGTTCCTTAGAAATATAGTGAAGATGACGGTGGGTGAAGACGTGCCTGTCCACCAACAATGAAGCGGTAGGCAGAGCACAAAGACCAGGAAAGAGTGGAAAGCAGAGTCCCATCCAGAGCATCCTGTTTTTGTTCGACGGGAGAAAATGAAAACAGGATACTAGCCGATGTGCAGTAAACTGCTGGATTTCACAATGACCTTTTAGGTGGGAGTCGGGGGGGCTAAAAGGATGACTACTGGCAATGCAGAATATCCTCACTTAGATACAGTGCCTAATGAACTCTGTCAAGGTCATCGCATCCCCCACAGATGTGCCACTCCCCGTCTTTAAACCATAAAACACACACATTTTTTGCTATTTAGTCTTTTTGAATCTCAGACCGTTACCCTAGTGGGTTAAATCCTAGTTTTACGATGATGCCTCAGAATGCAGCAAGATAAGGCTGTTTTGGTTGGGTCAGAGTTTGTCATGAACGTTCTACCATTCGTATACAGTCCTCAAAACAATGGATTCTAGATGGCAGTAACCACTAAACTACATACTGTAGCATAGTACAAGACCCCTACTGTATGAATATAAAGATCAGCTTACATTAAATACCATCTAAGAGTGAGCTCCCCTGCATAAAATAAATAAATAATAATAATAATAATAAAATAATAAAATAACATTGCTGTAGACAATCTTTAGTGCTCAGTTGACTTTTGGGCCACAACTCAATGGTGCCCATTCACCAAATACCCGGTTGAGAATTGAATTGGAATTCTGGAGCAAGAACACCACAGTATGCTTCATTGATAACCGTTGATTAAATATATATTGGTTTGCATACATTTCTAGCTTCTACGCCTTCTACCAGATGTAGCGCAGGACACACAGACTGACTCGGTAGTGAACTTTATGAGACTCCTTATCTCGGTGAACTCCATTTCCTGGTTATGTTTTACGCTCGTTATCCCCAGACCCATCCTCTTTATCTAAAACTTCTGACTTTCCTTGACTCACATCCCTCCCTTGGAATTCCCATAACGTCACAAAGAGCACAGAGCTCTAAATAAAGACTAAAGGGTGCTACGCAAGCACCTCCCTTCCTCTGCCAACCCAATTTTATCTTTAGTCTTCCTCCCAACGACTTTAATCTTTAAGAAATACTTTCTGGCTATACAATACCTCCCTTAGAGATGGCTTTTAAGTGTTTACATTATCTTTTGTCATTAAACATTTTCTTACAATTTCACATGCGAGTTGAAAGAAACACTCATATTAACCATTCCAATGTTTGAAATATACGTTTATGGTTAAACTTAAAAAGCCACTTCCTGGGCCATGGTACTAGAGCTGGGTGAGAGTCAATAAGCCTTTGACTGCTCCAACCCACGCTGCAAGGAGATCCACCAAGATCAAGCAACACCCAGGGAGTAAAGATGGTGGGGTCACCATGCTAACCCCAGGGCATGCCAAGTGACCACAGATATCTGGGCTGACCAACAACTTCACAGTGTGACATAAATCTGTGAGAGTAGCTTCTACATGTGTAGATTTCTCTTCCCAGAACTTCCTTGAAGGCTCCATATCCTACTCATTCACCACTTTTGACCATACTCTACTCCCAGTACCAGCTTCCCATCCGCTTTCTGTTCAGATCTGATTCCACTCTCATAAAACAGGTAAGCCGAAGGTGAAATAGAGTGGAGATGGCTTACAACGACTGGTCCACCGATCTTCTCTTATGTCTCCTGAACACGTGGACCGTTACTATTACTTGGCCATAGCCACATCTTTTTGAGGGTTTTTATGTGCTTTCATATCTCAAACAATATGATAAATTCCGTGTCTCTATGCTGGCAGAATGTTTACATGCTGCTTTTAACACGGATAAACTAAAACGGCCACTTAATGCAGGCAGAATCCCGAAGAATTGCAAACCGGCTCTTCTTCAACGTTCTATATTAGCGCGTACTTCATGCCCTGTCGCTCGCAAGGCACCTGCCCCGATAGCATGTCGTGCATATGAGCAATGACAAGCCAGCTGCCAATATAACTTATTGGGTTGAATCGTTAAAGCATCTTTGAAAATTGGTAAGTGCGTAAATGAGCCGGCACCTGCTTTGGTGCATGACTTGAATACTGAAAGATAGGCTGTGTAATGAGGTCAGCTAAGATATTTTCCTCTCTCAAATGGTTCGGTGCGAGCATCTGTCTCATGAGACAGATGGAATCCCGAGAACCCATAAAATTTTTTATATGGCTTACAAGCCGTACTGAGCCCCTCGTATAAAATGCAGATAGCGATGTGCTTTTAAACTAACAGCGTCTCGCTAATTGATTCATGGGCACGGCGAGATTAGTCTTGCTCTTATTCAAATGATTTAGAACGGTCATTGTGTTTATTTCCCAGTACACTTGTGACAATAATAATAATTAAGAACATAAAGTATTTTTTTTTTTTTATAAAGCATAATCCTTTGAGTTGGGGGAATGTGTGTTGATGTAAAAAGGCATCAGTCGTGTAACTGCCAGCCAATAGGATGCTGCAATTGTTGCACGGCAGAAGAAGGTGACATATGACATAAGTGCAGACGCTGACTGGTTCTACGTGGCCGCATGATACGTTTTTATGCTTGCAAAGCTTGTGGCCGGGAATATCCAGCTGTTGGCTGCGCACTTGCTGCTTCAGTGGCAAATCTGGTTATTAAGGAGCAATGTCGGCCAGCTGCCCATTGGGCATTTGCCCACCATACCAGGTGGCTAGCCCGGGCTTGAGTCCTATGACCTTTTTCACGGAATGAGGTTCTGGAGTGCTGCAAGTTGCCTTTTAATTGTTGAAGGTAATAGTAATTAATTAATTATTTGATTATTGATTGTGGTGGAGAGAGTTTAAAATACAGCAGCTTTTATCACACAGCTCCTCCATGTTGTGAGAAGACTTCTCATACCCACCTATTTTAATTCTGGTACTAAAGCCCCTTTCCTACGTTCACTTGCTAAACAATACAGGGGAAACCAGCTACCAGCTCTGTGACCCTAGGGCGTATGCCAGCGTTCCCTACATGACAAGCTCTGCTCTGCATGGAGATTGGCCTTATCTGTACCTATGGTCAGGTCATGCCTAGGTGCCCATCTTTCAGGAACTTCAAGCATGATGTGGCAGGACATCCAATGGCTTATTGATGCCCTTAGATCTGCTCTAGAAGGATTCTAGTACCATGACGGAAGAAGTTAATCAGTTCCTCAAACATTTTTTCGTAGCACAGATAATTGCTTGACTTCCAAGGAAGGAGCAGCCCTTGGATATCTGAAGGGTTAATATGAACTTCTCTTTCATTTCATATATGTAATTACAGGAATGGTCATCATTAAGAACACATTTAATAATACTTATTGGAAAACGCAAGAGAGAATGTGAATTTTGAAAGTCATCTCCCAGGTTGATATTCAGGCTGAAAGCATCGTAATCAAAGCACAAGTTCCCCCGGCCGGCCTTTTAATTACTAGGGCTGCGTCTGAATTAGTCTTCATACTCTCCACCTCTAATTTGAATGTAATTTAGGACCCTGAAGCGTAATAATAACACGGAATAAACAGATATGCTATATGGTAATTTAGAACAAATGGTTACCAGGGAAGCAACGTGACTTTGAAATAGAAGCTGAGATGACGAAGGTCAGTTTTCCATCTCCTCTGTCTGATCTTGCTCAGCATTGTGAGATTTGTAGTCCACAACAGTTAGAGTGGCAGAACGGGGCAGGAGGACATAGTAACAGGGTTGTCTTGGAGACCACGTTTTTTTGTGTGACTTTAACCTATTGGTAGTAGTTTATCCAGAATAGTGTATTGTTACTTCGCAATGTTACTTATATTCCTGGGAACGCTCCTTGCCCAGTCCCCTCCCACTTTTATGTTTAGCTCCACCCCTATGTACAGCTAGCCCTGCCCCTACACTAAGCCATCTGGGTAGCCTATCTTGGGAAGACCTATGAGATCTTCTTCATTCTATTGGCAGAAGGGACCTCAGAGGTCCTGAAAGCATGTGATGTTCTTTTCTATGCTGGCTCGATTGAAAAGTATCTCCTTTGACTTAAGACTTCTGCTGTTTCTACACACGTTATTGTGACTTTTAGGGCTGTAGAACCCTGTGATACCCTCATACCCAGCAAACATTCCGAGCTCCTGGAATAGAGGGGGGATCAGGGGAGAAAAAAGGGGTTTGGGACTCTTAAACGGTCAAGTCTATCCAAAAATAGGAAACTTGGAAGATGTGGTTTACTTAATGAGATGTGCCCTGACCTTTTCAGGCAGATATATATAGTCCAGGATACACAGGGGGCGAACATCACCTTTTGGAGGGGACGGCAGCAGGTTTTGTGACAGTAACAAGTGTTCTGCTGGACGGGGAAGATGTAGGGAGTTTGTCAGTTTTCTCACATTGATTGATAACTCCACGTTACATGAAACATTTCAGGTACACAGCAGTAATTAAAAGGTGAATTCCATTAAGCAAAGGCAGGGTAATAGCTAGGAGAGAATGAGTTCTTCGGAGAATTATCTCGGCTCCTGCCACACAAAAGAAAATGCCTTGGATTATTTAATGCTCATAGGAAAATAGCGCTTAGCATAATTATTAAGTGCCGACATCCCCGCAGCTTCCCGCTGCCTCCCATCGCTGACATGAATAGGGTATTATCGCTCTTCATTAAAGAAGCAGGAAGGAAATGCACATTCTCTCTGAATCTGTCCTGTTACCTGACGTCTGCCCCTGAGGGCCATAAATTTAAAAAAAGGGCCAGTGGACTTATATCTTCAAGCATCTTTGGCAAGCTTACTGCCGCAAACATCCCAGTTGCCATTGGCCTTGTGTTTAAAAAATACAATGTGCTATAAACACGAAAAGATAAAAACCACTCTTTTACACCCAAGCCCGGACTGCTCCTCTGGCTGGTGGGCTGGTGGGCCGGCGCCCCATACTAACCCTTAGCTCTGCTCCAGAGGCAGATTGAGTGTTGCGGCGTGAGGTGGCCAGCTGGTTACACCCGAACACTAGGTATATCCACGCGGCAGCCACGCATACGTCATTTAGTGGCCACTGGCCTTAAAGTGCCTCTTAACCCCTTAGGGACAATGGGCGGTCCCTAAACTTATTGAAAACAATGTATTTTGAGCCCGTACATGTACGGGCTTTGTCATTAAGGGGTTAATCATCCCCAGCCTAGCCCTAATTAGTCATTAATTTGGAACAGGATCTACACACCTGGGTCAAAAGAACTAATTCTATGTGAAAATTATAGCGGGACATATAGGTTGAAATAATCTTGAAAGGTTCCGTTTTATAATGTTTTGCTAAAGCGGGCTGGCAATTTCCAACACGCGCCGGAATGCTTTATATTGTTCTAATCACCGGTATAAATAACAGGCCGTCCAACAATCCATTTACACGGATACCAGTCCCACAGTGCTTCGCGATGCCTGCTGGTGGCCCGGTAGCCATGCATCACTGTTCACTTATCTCAGATGAGTCGGGAGCGCACTATTTTCTGCCGATGGTTCCTTTTCCTGCCGTTAAAACATTTATTGGTAGATTAGAGGTGCGCATTAGGACAGCGGTAATATCATCCCTTGCAGATCAAACCAATTTGGATTCCTCAATCCATAAGTGTCAGGAGCCTGCTGACTCATGAATCACACAATTAATTGAAGCTACGAGAAGTTGACAATACATTTGTTTTTTACGGAACAAAATCAGATTTAGGACCGCAAAGGGACAAAAAAAAAAGAATGTGCAGAGCGTGCAACTTGCATCGCAGACATGACCTAGCATCTCTCTCCGGCCGACCCCTAGCTCCCTACGCCGTATATTTAAGCAGGGTTGCTAACTGTATTGGCATTTAGACAAAGAGCTTTCCTATACTGGCTCCCGGCCTCTCCAATAACGCCGGTGGCAAAATCGATCAGTGGATATTTCTTTGCGAAAAACCTCCGAGTGCGGCCGGTTTTTACTTTATTCCTTAAACTCTAAAAACCCCTCGGTATCGGACGCATTTTTCCTTCTAATTTTTTTGATTGGAAGACATTAAGATTTTTAGACGGCGAAGACTGATCTTTAATAAATTTATAATTTCATCCTTTAATAATGATAAATAATTTAATCAATCATTTAATAATTTGATTATTTAATACATTAATGATTTAATGATGAAATATTCCCAAATTGTACATTTTTTTTGCTGGATCAACTCAATAAATGTATAGAATAATGGGAGAGTCCATCTTAATTTGCTTTTCTTAGAATCCTCAATAATATTTTTCCCACGGATTTTAAAAAGAGATGCGGTTATACTAAATACTGTGTCGGTGACTGTTCTTTTTAGTATTTTTAGTATTTAGCAAATATCATAATTATTTAATATATTATTTTTATCATTGCTTCTATAATTGGGAAATAATTGCCCCATACATTTTTTTTTGTTGCTTTATATATAGCGAATAACAATAATTGTATCTCTAATTTAAAATTGTATCCTTTAGAGAGAGAAAAATATTCTTAATTTATTTATCATTAATAAACAACAAGGGCATTGTAGAAGACTGTGTTTAATAAAATTAAAATATATTATAGTTAAATATTTTCACACTTGGGGAATCAACTTAAAAAAAGGCTTTAGTAGAAATTTCCCTTTATTAATTATAGGATTTTAAAATTCAGGGTCGTGGTTTTGCGTTTAATAATGGCACATTTATTAATTGGCTAGTTATTATCAGTTTATAGTAATAAGGGACTCGTAAAATCCAGCCGTCGGGAGTCAACTCGCTTTATCGACTTAACTAGACCAGTCGATATTACTGTATGCTTAACCTTGTTTTGACCTTGCGCGGGTTGAAAAAAAAGAGAGAAGAAGCGGTTCCTTCCAGTTTTATGAAGATGGGTTTAATATGAGGGTTTATCCGATGTAATAGCCTCCACTGGGAATTGTAAATTAAATGTCTTTCAATAGACTTTCATTGTTGCCGTGGACATTATTTTCTGTAAATACTTTGAGAGGCCGCCACGCAAAGTAAATCAATGCATCTGTATTCATGTATACAGTCCGAAGGGAAGCGTTATGTCCTAAAACATTAACTCTTTCACCTCTGGTATAGTTACTTAGAATGGCAAAAAGACATAGTAGCGTTGTACTTCCAGAAGATGCGATCGCAGGGAAAGGTGGCACCTCCAACCTACCCCAGGGGCCAAGAGCCCTAGTTAAGACTTTGGTGCTATCCCACTAGAGACTAGAGGGGCTTATCCCTTCTGCAGGGGAAAATGGAAAATAGAGTGAAATAAAGATTTTCTTTCCATTATACACCGATCAGCCATAACATTATGACCAGGTGGGATATAATAGGCAGCAAGTGAACATTTCATCCTCAAAGTTGATGTGCAGGAAAATTGTGATGGCGAGACGACTGGGTCAGAGCATCTCCAAAACTGCAGCTCTTGTAGGGTGTTCCCGGTCTGCAGTGGTCAGTAGCTATCAAAAGTGGTCCAATGAAGGAAAAAAGGTGAACCGGTGACAGGGTCATGGGCGGCCAAAGCTCATTGATGCACGTGGGGGGGAAGACTGGCCCGTGTGGTCAAATCCAACAGATGAGCTACTGTAGCTCAAATGGCACCAGGATACATCCATGGAGGCTGCACCTCGCAACTTACAGGACTTAACTGCTAATGTCTTGGTGCCGGATACCACAGCACAGCTTCAGAGGTCTAATGGAGTCCATGCCTTGACGGGCCAGGGCTGTTTTAGCAAAAAAAGGGGGGGACCTACACAATAGGAGGCAGGTGGTCATAATGTTATGGTTGATTGGTGTATAATGTATTGTTGGGTTCACTATACCTTGCTCATTGTGGTGAAACAACCCAGCCACATGGGATCAAAGACTTTGTACTTTTTTTTTTAAATACTTCATACTCTTATGCTGAAAAGTACTTATTAACTTTGACGTTGTTCCTCAGACTTTGCAGGACGCCGCTGATCCAGGTGACTGACTTATTTGGTAACAAAATACAACATTTTGCAGGTCTCCAGAGTCACAGAGAAGATGACTTTGTGGTGGCTTCGGCTGCTGATCATAACCTCCGTCCTCCTCCCACTGACCTTGTGCAAGAAGGACAATGCTGATGTCGGGAGTATATATTTCAACAACCGCAGCCGACGTGTGAAGAGGGAGTGGATATGGAATCAGATGTACATTATCGAGGAACAGATAAATCCACTGCCTCATCATGTTGGAAAGGTGAGACATCACTTTTCTCTAGCCGTATAGCTATCCCCTCTCTGCTAAGTAGACTCCTTGTAAAGTGGACCATGAGAACGTGGTGGGCCCTATCATGGAACAGGCAGCGCAAGGACATATTTGCATCTGGTTTTTATATACAAATCAAGTATTTCTAAAAATATTTATGGTCTTTATTTCCAGGCTTCTCAGCTGTGTAGCACAAGGGTCCATTATTCCACCCCGGCGAGTCTGAGGTTGGAAACAGGTTGATTGAAGACTCTTGATATAGTCATCTAGTAACAGATGGCAAACTCCAGACCATAGGATTAATTAAATGTATGATGATTTCCTTGCACAGTTAGGTTCTTGGAAATTTAAGCCTCTATGTTTATAACTACGTTATTTAATTGGGGATTCTGGTTAATGTTACTGTTGTGAGGATTTTGTTTTAGAACATTCTGATCTAAAAACTCTCTGAATGGCAAGATCCTTGCGCTGATTGAAAAGAGGATATATTGATATTAAAGGTTCATGATGTCTTGTAGCTCATCTCCAGTACGTCAAAATCGAACGCTAAGTATGCCCTCCAAGGGGAGTATGCCAACACCATCTTCAAAGTTGATGAGACCACAGGTGACATCTACTGCTTTGAAAGACTGGATCGAGAGAAGAAGTCGCAGTACATGCTTAAAGCGCTCTTGGTCGACAAACTCACCAACAAAACTCTGGAACCTCCCTCCGACTTTATTATCAAAGTCATAGATATTAACGATAATGCTCCGGTGTTCACTGAGAAGATATACAACGCGTCTGTTCCGGAGATGTCCCCGACTGGTATGTGCCTGCTTTCTTAGAGACTGCTACACCAGCAATTTTACAAAGGCACATACACAGGAACAAGGCTAGATTGTTAATTTGGGGTTCCTTCTCCATTTATCTTACCTACGAATCTTACTAATGATGAATGATGCTCCTCAAACAGATGGATAGAGCCGTATTAGTTTAAAAAGAGATGGAGCCTTTAGTTGAAGGTGATTCATTGGGCCAACATAGAAAAAGTCATACCGTGCCATAGGCAATCATAAACCCAGCGTAGCAGCAAACTGTCTCGGAGTCCCAGCTACAGCTCCCATGAACTGTATTGTTACAACGCTGTCCTAAACTCTATAAGTCCTCGTCATGCCTAAGACACCCAAGCTAATCATATTTTTGATGTTTACATAGAGAATAAAAGGAAACCTGGCCGCTTTACTCTCTCTTGTGCCATGGTGTTGAGCTTTGGTGTTTTTAGGTAAATACAAATATGTAATTTAGTACCGACATTTTTGGCTAAGTGTGCTTAATTATTTAAGGAACTCTGGTCAGCACGGTGACAGCTTTGGATGCAGATGACCCCACATTATCTGGACATGCTACTGTATCATACAAGATCATCAAAGGACAAGAAAACTTCACAATCAACAATCAGGGTCAGTACATTTATCAGTATAAGCCAATATTTAATTTGCTATCTGGTCCTTTACAATGATTTCTGATTACAGACAATATAATAATAATGAAATATCAGCTGAAATGGAAAAAAGGTGCAGCTATAAAGCCATTTTCTGTCCTCCTTTGCTGGCCTAGGTAAAAATAAATGCCTAGCAAGCACCCACCGTGAAACATTGTGCACCCCTGGTGCAGATGTTGATCCAAGGCGCAGGTCTTCACCAAAAACCCATAGAAATCTATTGTAATTGCACGGTTACACTCTAAAGCCCAACATATCTTCTCTTGTCGATGTATGACGAGGTGATACCTCTTAGATAACTTGTACGATTTACCTCTGTCAAGGTTTGCTGGGCTATTTCATATTTGTCCTTGATTGTTCTTTTTATTCGTAGGATCCATTTACACTGCGGTGCCGTATTTAGACAGAGAAGAGAAAGCCACGTATGAAGTTGTTGTTGAAGCCAGGGATTCCCCGGGTCAAAACTCAGGCTTCTCGAGCACAGTCAGCGTGATCATAAATCTGAGTGACATCAATGACAATTTCCCAACCTTCACCAAAAGTAAGCCTATCAATGTAACACATCTGTATGTAGGATTTTTGCACATTTCACAGTTTTTCTTTTGTCCGGCTGGTTGTCTAAAGAAATTAAGCCTCAAAACACACAACCTTAAATACTGAATTTCTCCTGCGCTTCCCAGGCCAGTTTGTTTTTAATGTGCCAGAGAATTTGAGAGTTGGCGGCGAAGTCGGAAGAATGAAAGTGGAAGATATCGACGAGCCGCAGAACCGAAATACCAAATTCACCTTCGCCAAAGAGAAGCTGCAAGAGCTGTTTGCGATCACGACTAATCCGCTGACCAACGAAGGAATCCTGATATTAAAAAAGGTAAAACCTCAGAATGCGTGATATCAGCGGAGGTCTGCTGGATGAGACGCCTGCAAACGTTACAATTCTGTGTGTTCCGTTTTAGCACCTGGACTTTGAAACCACTAAACAATACAAGATGACCATTGAGGCTCTGGATCCCTCCATAGTTCTGAAGTTAGCAAACCAGCCAAGACCTAAGAGTTCCACCGAAGTCATCATCAATGTTCTCGATGTAGACGAACCCCCAGTGTTCACCAAACAATTTTACCAATTCGAGGTGAAAGAGGATACAAAACTGAATACAATCATCGGCTTTGTCTCCGCGAAAGATCCTGACGCTATCGGAAGAAAAGTGACGTGAGTAACTTCTCAATAAAGACAGTGGTTTGTTTTTATTTCATGGATCAACAAGCTTCATCCAGAAAACTGCGTTCGGTGACAAATTACTATATACCGTAAATATCTACTACAGCCTCTGCAATAGAAGAAGCACAAGTCAGTGTGGTTTATTCGCTAAAAATGGAGTTAATGGGTTAATCTATTTCATTGTGCATTATATAGGCCTAAGTTACACATACAATCAGGGATTGGTCCTGTCTGTCCCATGCTTTTCTTTAATTTCTATGGAATTATTTTCGAATGCTTACTGTTTGTGCTAAATGTGTTTCTGGAATTTCTCACTCCTTGCCACAAACACGCTTACACTAAAGCAAACGTGACATGTTATTAACTCTGCTGTATTTGTTACTGCAGATATTCCATAAGAAATGCAAAAGATGACCTCATTTTAGTAACAGACAAAGGAAATATTTTGAATGGCAAGTCACTCGACAGGGAGACCAACGAATGGCATAATTTAACTATAGCAGCCCAGGAAATCGATACAAGCAGTAAGTATTCAAAATATCATAATAAAGGGACAGGGGTTCATTTATTGGTGGCTCAACGAAAACTCTTACCATACCGATTGTAGGAGTGATGTCCTTTTACTCCATGGTCAAGCTATGACTTGGAATTCTCTTTAAATTAGGAAAGTTTTACATAGGTTGTTTATTCTTATTTGTTTAATAAAAATCAAAGTCAGCAGTTAACATATTCTTGTAGATTCTAAGTTTGCGTGAGAGACAGCGTAGGGATGGAAAGCGCAGAATGATGGGATAAATGCATTAGTAAAGGATTATGTGAATTAGAGAAGTGAGGGTGGAGAGAGGTGGGGAAATGGGTTAAAGGATGAAATGGGGAGGGAAAACCAGTGCAGAGTGCTGTGGGGGGAAAAGGATGGTGGGTGCCACGGTTTGATAAACAAGCTCCCAGAAAATGTTACCTCTTTTGTTTCACTAATTAAACCACTGTCTCTGTCCATTGAAGGTCCTGTGAAGAAGGAGTCGTTAGTACCAGTTTACATAAAGGTTCTCGACGTAAATGATAACGCTCCAGAATTTGCTGAGCCCTATGCACCCATAGTGTGCGAAAATGCCCCCCACCAAACGGTAACGCATTTGAAAGGTTTTTCATCTATAGACATGTATCTGTGGTTTTGGGGGGGTACTGCTGATTTGCCACCATGACCTGGGCAGTAGAGTAAGGCGATTGTCTGGCATAATCCAGAAAGATACAAAGAAGACATTAACATAACCCCCAATTTTATTGAATAAAACAAGAGGCCATACAATTTTAATGGGCATCTCACACCCCTAAGTACATGTTGGTGGCTTGTTCTTATCCGCTGCCACGGCTCGTGCTACTTGTTTGTTCCGAGCTTGAAACTTTACTGACCTTTTCTAGCAGGCGCCAGCTCCTATCACAGTTTGCGAGATAGAAATGTCTGCTGTTGCGAATATTGATTTCACAACACAAAGAACAAACAAGTCAAATTGTATAGTTTTCAGGAAGTGATTTTCAGAGACGTGTTATCATATATTCATATAAATAACAGATAAAGCTTAGATAAGAGTTATTTATGATACTGTTCATAGAAAGAATACATGCAAAGAACAACAGAGAATGGTTGCTCTGCCTGATGGCATCATACATGGAATTACAGCTTTACCTCCTTGCTTTATGGCATCTTGAGGCTGAAGATTAAGCTATACATCTGTTTAAATATAAGTCAATGCCCAAACATCCCTCTATGTAGAGATTAACACCAATAGTATTTCATTGGGGGTAAAAATAATATTCTAAGGAAACCCAGTTCTAAATTAAATTACCCTAAAATTACATTTGTGTATTTGACATACGTGCTGATTTTTTATAGCACCATCATATTCCGAAGAGCTGTACAATGAAATATTGAACATTATGTTTGGCGCAGAACATGAGCGACTCTCACCGCCAATAAAGTGATAAAAGTTTATTTTATGTGTTGTATTTTTCAGGTCATAGTAAACATTTCTGCCACTGATAAGGATGAAATGAAACCAGGAATGAGGTTTACATATTATTCTGCAAAAAAGGAAAACAATTTCACAGTGCAAGATAATAACGGTATAGTATATTATTCCCCAGCTAAGCGTGACTATGCGTGAAGACGTTTGGAAATGTGTTTCTTTAAACCTTGAATTTAGTTTTCCAGCCTTTGGTCAATCGGAGCACAGCGGGGAGGGCGCCGGGTTCGGCAGAGCTCTATTCCCGGTGTGATGCAGCAAGCGTCTGCCCTGCCGTCCGTCTGTCGGCTTCCCGCTGATGTAGAGATTCTACTTTACAACTTGTTCTGTAAATATAAGGAAGTGACAATCGGTTTCGCTGTATTTTTAGGGAAGCTAAGCAGAGACACGTGTCCCCGTGTTTTCTACACATCAAGAAAGCAGCACAGATAAAGTTATTATAGGAGAATCAGGGTTGACTTTGCTGCCTTCTTAATGCTTAGAAAACGGAAAGCCTCCTTACAGAAGCGATTGCAAGCTCTTCAGTGCAGTCTGGAGAAGGTTAAATGGACACCAGTCTCCCAGAAATGATCCTTAACGAAGAACACATTAAAACTTTGCAGGGACGTTAGTATTTTAAAGAATGTCAAACCAAACAAATATGCATCTTTAGGAGAAGCTGCAGCAGAATATCTCCTTCGTGATCCAGGGTTTCAAGCCACTCATTGGCTTCTTGTAGCCTGCAGGAAGCTTGCTGAGCCAGAACTGGAAATTTAAAGGGAGCGTCACAGCATTAAAGTGCACATGATGGCAAGTGTGCCCCCCCATTAAACAGGTTACTCACAGGTTTTCCATCGTTTTCAGACAGCTTATGGGATTTTTTTCCATCTTCTTCCTCCATGTACCTGCGAGAGATATGTTGTTACCTCAGAGGGTTTTAAAAAAAACCACAAAACCCACTGGTTTTGGAATAGTTATTTATCTACATGTAAGTAGGTGCATTTAAAAAAACACTACATTTTGCAAAGGCCCCCTGAACCGTACGAAAAAGGGAATAAATGGGTCGGTTTAAATGATGCCAACAGGTTGATGATATGGTGACATTGTTTCTGGGTGTTAGGGGTTAATAAAGGGGTGCGGGTCTTTAAGGCGTTTTGGTAGAGGCGATGGGTGTAAGGTTCCAGGTCCAAGCAGTCGTGCAAATTCATGAACTCAAGAACGTGAACTCTGCCGTGAATGTTCTCTCACCTCTGGTATTTACGCGGGGGTCCATAGAGCGCCAGCTTCCATTAACCAAATGCTATCTACAGAATGAGGATCTTTTGTTTGTTGGCAAGTGTTACCCATTAGTAAAAATTATGGAATAGGAAAGGTCTGGCTTTTTTTTTTTAATGTTATATTGTCCTATTTTTCCCCAGATAACACAGCCAGTGTTCTGGTAAAGTATGGAGACTTTAACCCAGATGTGGCAAAAGTCCATTACTTACCGATTGTGATTTCTGACAATGGAGATCCAGAACAGAGCAGCACGAGCACCCTGACCATCACGGTGTGCAAATGTAACGAGAAAGGGGAATCCACATATTGCCAAGCGACTGCAAGACAGGCGTCCGTGTCGGCCCCCGTGCTCATCATCGTCTTCGCCTGTTTGATTCTTCTTATTTTGGGTAAGTTTTCTAGTTGCACTTTCTGCGGCCATTCATGTTACAACTTACATGATATCAGGAATGTGTCGGTTCTTGATGCCTGAAATCAGATAGGTTAATGATTACATTTCACAAATATTCCAGTTACAGGTACCCTTAAATGGCTTTTAACGACTTGGAGGTGTGCAGATATGCTCTAGAAAGTTCTAGGGATATTATGCATTGTATAGTTTTCCTTTGAAACACAAATACCTAGAAAGTGAGGCCATCACCAAAGGATGGACTCGAGGTTTAGGGTCCTCGTTACATGATTTGGGGAGGTCGGTGTCACATAGCCCCCAATATAATTATCCTTTAAATGAAGCAAGCATAAGAAAATCAGATTTTACTAGGCCCACAGGACAGGTTTGTAGAGCACGTTGTGATGTCTTACAAGTTCTTGTATCATGGAGGACTATATGAATTTAGTTCTGAGGTGATTTCTCATTTCCACGCTTTCTTGCAGTGGTCTTGTTCCTGCTCTGGAGAAGAAATCACAGGAACAATACAAAAACTTCAGGGAAAAATGTGCCCGAGATCCATGAGCAGTTGGTCACTTACGATGAGGAGGGTGGAGGAGAGATGGACACCAACTGCTACGATGTCTCCGTCCTCAATTCAGTGCGTAGAAACGTGTCCCGGTCCAAGAGCAACATGGAACCCGCTCCGCTGGTATATTCCCAGCTCCAGCTGCCTGCAAACAATGGAGAAATGCATTACGTGATCGAGGCGAAAAAGGACGAGGCAGATAACGATGGAGAACTTCTCCCATACGATACCCTACACATATTTGGCTACGAGGGGTCCGAATCCATAGTAGAATCTCTCAGCTCCTTGGAGTCTGGATCTTCAGACTCAGAAATTGACTACGACGTGTTAAATGAATGGGGACCCAGATTTAAGATGCTGGCCGATCTGTATGGTTTGGAACAGATTGAGAAATTTGATTAATACGACCCAAATACGCAACGAAAGCCAACATATTAATACAGTTTCTTTTCAGCAAAGATCTGCTTGTTTGTTCACATAAGTAACCTGAGGATGGTCACCTGTAAAAGCCAAAATGTTCCAAAGCAATCTATTACATTGTGTTATAACCAAGTATACAGTAAGGTTGATAAATTATGGTGGAATGGAGATTTCTAAACCTGCAATATGGTGGTTAGTAGATTGGTCAAATTGATTTCTGTTTGTATTAAAGGTCAGTCTCGCTAAGCTTAGTATCCTTAAGACCGTTAATACCCTCCTAATATTTTAACATTAATCCTCAACGTAAATAAATTTAATTGGGACTTTTTAAGAGAGCCCAAAAAAACATTTATGCATCTTACAAAATTCTCGCTATTAAATAAAACCAGTAAATAACTACTTAACGCTTTAATACGCATGGTAATTGTCTGTCCTCAGGGATTTTTTTGCAAACAAATACTTGAATTTTTGTATTCAGCTACACATACTCAACTCTTACCTGGCGATGCAGGATTTGGATGCAACAGGCGATTGTTCTAAAGCAGACCATGTATTAAGTCCAGGAGAGAATTCTCCGCTTTGTGATATATTATAATGAAACATAGCGGCGGTTGGGGGGGGGGGGTTTTCTACTCCACTGGAGTTACTAGAGTGCCCATTTCCACTAGAGCCAATTCAGTGCCCATTTCTAGCCACTGACATTACCACAGAGCTTTACTGAATTGATCTTAATGCAGGACTATCCACAGGGAGCAGGAATATATACTTTAAAACTTTGGAATAAGTGCAAATCTTTTCTGTCTAGTCCTTGAATTAACTTTATTTTGTATGATTTATTTTAATTGAATGGTATACAAGTGTATGTAGTGATTGTAGTGTTGGACCAGTCACCTTGACATCTCCACAGTGACATAGGGAGGATCTGGTCACGAAAGGGTGTCTGCATTAGAATTTGGACGGCCCTGATTAAAGTATAGATAAATCTGAGCATTCTTCACCCTTTGACTTACATTATACAGGGTCAGCTCAGTCGTTATAATGGAAAACGTGAGTAAGGGAGCAAACTGACAGCTCTCTTTAGTGAGTGCCCATAGTATTTGTTGGCCTTTAAATTCCACAATCGGCCCAAATTCTATTACTTATTTGCTGGCTCCAGCCACATTTTACCCTTGAAGATGCACGATATACCTGATCAAAAAGTTTCATAACTACTAAAAAGCACCAGTGAAATTCACAGTCAAAGGAATAGGATACTGAAGAATATGTTCGCACCCAAAGGTGCTGTCCACTATGCCCCAATACACAATACATAGTTTATAAACAAAGGTGCAAGTGTTCCGTAGATCGTCTACTTCTGTAACCCTTATAAACTTAGTTTATACAATACACATGATAAAATACAAAGTTGTCTAGAGATATAAAAAGGTAAAGGTTTATTTAGATTGTGCAGTACTGGAACAAAATCTGACACGTTTCACTTTACAGCTTCCTCAGATTACGGCCTGAATAGCCTGGAGTTCTGGAGAGAAATGACAAGGAATTAAGTGAAGAACAAGACGCCCTTAGTAACATTTTATAACCCGGCAGATGTAAAGGGACATTCTTAGTGAATAAAGCAGCATTGGAAAGTGTGAAAACAGATATAAATGTGTACATTTGTGTTGCCAAATGACAGATATAGGATACAGATTAGTGCCCAATTGTTAACATACAAGCAATATAAAAACAAAGTTAATAAGCAAAATATTTGACATAAATAGATACTTAGATGGTACATAACCCAACTAAGGTAACATCATATCGGAAACATTCAGATAAAGAAACAATGTCTGGCATATTGACAAAACATTCAAACAGTAAAACAGATTACAGCCAATTTCCATGATAATTTGGCACCAATTATCCAGACTACCCGTTTATTAGATTAATGTAATTTACCAAGACTGTAAAACACCAAGAAAAGGCCTGAGATCTCTGAGAACAAACTGAAATATGGAAAATATTACCATAGCATTATGTGAAAAATTCATGGGGGGGGGACAAAAAAACTTAGTTTATAGAGTGAGGTTCTAGTATGGAGGTTACAAAAGCCTAGTTTCTATCGGTAACAGCCAAACATACTTTAAAACACAAATGTTTCTTGTAATACTTACCGGTCAAGAGCACAGAACTACCTGCTTTGCCAGCACCACCGCTAAAAGGCCCCATCGTGTTCGTGCAGCCCTTTTAAACAAAAGATGGGAGGCGGGGTTTCAACAAACTTTATGTGAAGCATTCAAATAGACAATTTAAGCTTATTTTTCCAATTGAAAGCTTTGGCTGTCCATGTTACATGTTTTAAATAAAGTTGATTTTGTGTTGAATCCCCACCCCCCCTCCCCCCAGTTTTCATTTAAAAGCGGTGCGCTGACCGGCCTGTTTCTCTTATAGCGATGATAGTGGTGGGGTGAGTAGTGTGGGAATTGTGCGGTCCTTGCAAGTAAGTATCCTCTGCCTGTTTATTAAGCGTTAAAATAATTGTATTTGGAAGCAATATATGGTTGGCTTTGCTGTTGCAACTAAGGACGCTGTGCCCCTTTCCGCTTCTTCCATTTTTTTTTTCAGATTTTTTTCTCATCGTTTTTCTGTAGGACTCCAGCCTCTTTAGTCCATAATCTGACGAAGCTGTAAAGTGAAACGCTTCAGATATTCCTGCACGTTCTGAATAAGCTTTTTATTATATGTATGTATGTGTGTGTGTATATATATATATAATTTACTTGGGCTACTATGTTTATCATATAATACACAGGGCTGGATTATTTATGGGGCAAAATGCATATTTAACTGGAATACCCTCTTATGGAGAGGCAGTAAGAGGCAAGGTCTGTGGCTTTGCCTGCTTCCACCTCTGATCCGCTATTTGGTTTGTACCTTTGTTCTTAAACTTACATTATTTTCATGGTGACCGGACCGTTAAAGGCTTACATTCTGGAGTAGCCTACAAACTGTAGTGGTGTTTTGCTTGTGTCTGTGATGTCAGATTTTCATACTTAATCTTGAGACTTTTTAAGAAAATGTTTTTATAGATATAATCTTAATGTTGTGTTTTTGTAAATTGTACTTTTTTTATTGTTTTTTTTTATTTGTATTACAAAATGCATTCTTTATCTGTAAGGTTTTATTGTTGCTTTTTAAAGATTTGTATTAAAATAACCTGGAAAAAATTGCATGGGTTTCTATTTTTTTAAACCGCCAAGAGTGATCTAGTTTCTTGGAAATAAAGGTGGGAGGTTGCAATTAAAATTGAAAGGTTTGCAAATTATAGTTGCCAAGTGTACTGAATAAGTCATGTCAGTCCTAAGGATGGATTCATGTTTCATTGGCCAGACACTTGATACTTTAGTGGAATACAATTCCAACTTTGGGAGAGTGAAGCACAATTTTACCAGTTTTATCCTGCCTAATACATGTATCATAATTACAGCAGTCTGTATTTGTGGTAATAAAAAATTAGGATTTATGAATGATATAATTCATGCCTTAATAGGGTAGCCTCGTATATCATGAACGAGCTGTCGCTGTATAGTAATATCAGTCAACCATTTATGAGCAGCAGCAGCTGAACCCTAAATTAGATAATTCATAATTCAAATGTATCGCGTTTTGTTTTAGATTCACGTTTTAGAAGTTGGCTTTTTCTTTGGAAGTGGTTCAGGCAAAAGCTGGATTCTTGTTTTGTAGAGTGAAATGTTAGTGTTGCAGTCAGAAAAGGTAAAGCAATTAACAGATGCTGTAATTCCACCGAGTGATGCTTAAATCAAATCTGACTTTCACTCTCCTGAAAAGAAATCACTTTGGAATATTTTAATGGCATCCTTTTATAATGTCATACCCATAAATCAACACATGGTGGCACTGTGTTCCTCCTCGCCCATTACTCTGCTCTTCTGTTGACATTTAATAATGCAAAACAATATTCCTTAACTCTTTTGGTGATGTGCAAGCCAACAATGCAATCTTAAGTGTTAATTAAAAAAAAAAAAACACTTTACAGCATTGGGTAGAACATGAATAATGCAACCGCAGAAAATAAATTTATGTATGTAATTATTAATTTGATATATTAAGTTTCACACGTAATTTCGGCTGCCAAATTCTCTGGCAATTTCTTTGTGTAACTGGAAAACCTTTGCAGTTGTGTTTGAGAAACACAAGACAATGATCTCAAACTTTAATCCGTCGTTGGTCTCGTCTTAGATTCAAGAGCCATATGCCCATCCCATGCGTGTTTACATTCCCTCACTGAATTAAGCTCTGCCACTTCTGATGGGAGCCTCTTCCATCTATCTACTATTGCAGTAAAGTAAAACTTCCTTTCATTATATATAAGCATCTGAGCCTCTAGTGTTAGATTATGGCCTCTTGTTGTAATACTTCTCCTCATTTGAAATAAACTTCCCTCTTGCACTTTGTTAAATCCCTTTATTTATTTACATATTCCAATCCCTTTGCATTTGTATCTGTGAACACAAGATAAATTGTGAAAATTGCCTTTGTTTATTCTTCTGATATAAGAATCATTGAGGGTGTGCTACACGCGCAAGAACACTAGGTGTCGCTGTGTCCCACATGAAAATACCAAATGATTTATTATTATTATAATTATTACTGCTATTTTTATTAATTATTAATCTGCAATTTTTAAGGTTGTTATTCCTGAACAGATCAAATTTCTTGCTTAAAGAAAAGGACAATGGGCAAGTAAATGGTTTATCTTGGAATTATGTGGGTTGCTATGATCTACCCCAAGGCTCATGGATTTTTTTTTTTAGTGTCCCTTGACACATCCACCTTTAGAACCTGATTTTGTTCAACAAAACTACTTGTAACAGAAAATTATCCATCCTGGTATTAGATCATTGGATCAGCAGATACTCCTATCTCAAGGTTCTTCTGTTTTGTGCTGTGATGCTAGAAATCCTTCTTTTTGGATTAGGAAAGCAAATGCTTTCCATAACTCAGTCTTTAGAGACATGTAGAAAAGTTCAAGCTTCTATATACCCCTTCTTCATGGTGTTAGACAGACCCCCAGGGCATTGTTTTGGGAGAGGGGTAACACAGTGGGTTTTAGATGCTCTAAATGGAAGAAATATTGGCACCTGTCTCTAAACCAGTGCATTTAATATCATAAGAACTAAGGATCCCAAGCTTATTCCCGTCCCTGCCGTGTCCAGGGTCCCCAAGCAACTGCTTATGATGTCTATATGCTAGCACCGGCTCCATTTTTGGGTTGGACCATCTCTACTGATCATGTCCTTTCAAAGCATTAAAAGCAGCTTTCTATTTCTCCGCTCCGCCAGCATAGCACGGACGATGGGCTAATTTATGCAAAGGGCAATGTTTACTCGGGGGTAAAAGGTGCAATAAAAAAAAACTGCATTTCTTTTTTAATTAAGTGTTCTCCCTTTCAATTTGGAACATCAATGATAAACAGACGATACGTAATAGGTTTTATTTTCAATGGCAGCAGCCTTCTTTATCTCTCCTTTCATCTCTCGTCTTCCTCCTGGCTTCACATGTAAAGATCTCAGCAGAGCTTAGCCTGGTTCCCGTCGCACATCCCACCCTCCTCCTCCTCCTCCTCCTTCCACTTTATATTCCCAGCACATACTGTACGCTCTCCCTGTCTGGATCTGTCTCTTTCCGCCGCCCTCTGCTTCTGTCTACCTGTAACCTATAAACATTTAAAGGGCAGCAGGCCTGGGCTCCAGCGGGGAGAAGCACACCTGCCCAATTTGCACGAAGGCTAATGTTTTGCCCGTTGTGTGTTTTATACGCAGGGATTAAAGCTCTCGTCCTTCCGCTTGTGGTTCTGGATTCCTATGGCAGATGAGAGATCTCTGCAAACACTGCCATTGAACTGCATGGGGAATCGGAGCAGCGGCGGTAAGTGACAGCTGCCATGTACCTCTGTGACAGCGGGCCAATATTTAGACCGTAACTTAAATACAATATGTATCATATATGAATGTGTGCTATATATACGTAAGTTCATGTCTGTGTCTATACATATATATATATATATATATATATATATATATATATATATATATATATATATATATATATATATATATATATATATATATATATATAATATCATATGTATATATATGCTTGTGGGGTATGTGTATAAACATATGTATGTGCACATAAATGAATTAATTTCAATCTATACAGATACATTTCTGTGAGATAAGTCTAGCAAATGTATGTTTCTCTTCCAAATGATTTAACTCTTTATAGGCCCAAGGAGAGACTGCTGGATCTACCAAGCCTTAAACGTTTCTGTATTAGCCAGTATTAAAATCTAAGGAGGTATTATTATGATGGGCGGGTAGCGCACAGGCAATAAACCTCATTCTCCATCTGTAGAGACGATCTTTTGGCCAGTATGGAGTACAGGAGGGCTGTATTTACTAAGCCTGAGTGTTAAGATGATCCATTAAATGTTTACTGGGATATAAGCTTTGTGGCGGCCTGGGTTCGTCTCGCACTCTGGGCTGTAAATGAGTTTGTTTGTTGTATGCAGTGAGCGGTAATGACATTTGGAATAGAGGAACAGGTTATTCTAAAATCCCTAATGCAATTGCATTTCAGTTCTGTTTTTTTTTTTTTTCCAGCTATTGTAACCCTACATGCAGCAGTGCTGGCGGCTTCTGGGGCCCGATCTTAGAAAAGGATTATGCTGCAACCTAGAGTAGTGCAGAGTACTCATAATATCTAAAGCATACATAAAAGATACACATTTATTATGTAAACATAGTGAACAGGAAGTGATTGTGTATATCATTTAAAATGTAACAATGTATTTTTGGAGTAGGTAAACATTCTCCTTTCCAAATCACCGATATTACCGGAAATCTGATACCGGTAGAAAAAGTGAACTGAATGCAGTGTCTGCGAGCTGCAGTGAATGGGTTAAATATGAGAAGGGGATATTTGTCTATTTTAATTTCTTACATCATCCATATTTTCCCCAGACTATTTCTCGGGAAGATCTCGTAAGGCCTGCTGGGGTAGGGATTTAAATTGTTGCAGTAGAAGCTATATAGGATATATTATAAATAATAAAAGCAGCTATGCTCACTATATGATTCAATTGGGTGTTACTGAAAAAGCAGAGAAGTTAACCCTTGGTTCCCCCACTTTCCTGTTTTTTAACCCTTATCCCAACTCCTCCTTAACCCTTCCCTCTCTCCAGTGAACATGGTTCTGATTAGTTGAGATCCGTATTTAATCTTACACTGATGAATAGATAAGTAACATCTAATTATCTCTCTGCCTTTGCTGCACAGATCCCTCGTGCTGCACTGTTGCTGATACATATGTTCCTGTCCTTGTATGACTTTGACTCATTCTATAGTCTGCGGGATAAAAATGCCCTTGAAAGTCCTTAGCACTGGTTCTGAATGTATTCTAAAGATCATTACATGATGCTGCCTAGCCGCCTTTTGCTGCAGCAACCTGACATTGAGCATTATTGTTCTGCCTTTTCTTATTTTAGTGATGTCTTTTTTTCTACTATTATCTTCCAGGTCTTCCAAGAAGCAGAGCTTCCCAGACAGGTGGAGAAGACGTTGCTATAACGGAACCAAGGACCGAACTGCCCCTCCCTGGACTTGCAGCCAAATTACATGTCAATCAAACTGACATGCACAAGTGAGATTGGTAAACTGCCCCATGTCATAGTAAAGATCAGCAAATGCTTCCTGTTTCGATTAGGTATCGCTGGTTGATTTCAGTAAGAAATACCACTTAGTATGTTACATGTGATACAGAACAGGTTGGTCCGAACATTGTGTCTATTAAGGTTAATGCAGAGAAGCCTTATCCATGTACAAGACTGTCTGATCACCTTGGGCGTACAGAGAAAGGAAATTATTACCTGAGTCCCTGTGAAAGTAATCATGCGGTCCAGTCTTATGCCTTTGTGTCTCTAGGCTGAAAAACAGAAAGTGTGTTTTTATCTAATTTGGTTCCAAAAAACTTTTCCTCATCAAACATGGAGGCTGCCATTGTTGTCGGTCATGTGACAGTTTGTGACGTTCCCTGCTCAAACATCCCACTGAGCTGATTCTTTATGGCAATAAGATAAGAAATGTGAAGTTCCCCCACTCGTAGAATTGGTAAAACTGGGACTTTTGTTGCTCATTGCTAGAAATATAGAGTTTGAAGGCAGATCAGAGCCATTCCTACTTTAATCAGTCTTTGGTCTCGTGTTTTTCGGTAGTGTTCTGATTATTCCATCTGTTATGCTGTATGAAAAGGACTTAGTGGGTTTGCATAGTAAAACAGACAAACACGTACAAATATAAGATAAATTTGGTTGGGTTCACAAGGTAACAGGTTTTGGGCACTTTTGACAGAACATGAAGGTCGCCTGGGTTTGGCAGGACTATGCTCTGATATCGGGACAGTTAGGAAGTATACATAAGAATACGGAAGTCTCTTTCTTTAGTAGATAGACTTAGCCACATATATGACTCTACTCTGTGCTGAGGTTTCTCTCTTAAACGTACTCTTGGATCTTTAATGTGCTGATTCCCAGCAAGCAGGAAGCAACAAAAGCCGGCAGATGCCAGCGGAATCCTTAGGGTATTTCAAGCAAGAAAAAGCTATTTTTTTTCACGTAATTAGTAGGGTAATTTTATAATGGAATTAATTAATTGCAGCACTTAGCAGCTGCCTAAAAAAATACAAGTGTAAGGATTTGTTTTATCTGTTGCTTGTAATGTCCAAATGGGCTTAACCGTGATAATAAATTGACTTACGCGGAAAAAAATAATTGTAGAAACATGCCTGTGATTGGAAACGGCTTGTCTGAAAGACGATAGAATTAGGAAACCGCCTGCAGCTTGTGGCCACGTAATGCATGTAACACTGAAGAGAGTTTATCGCATTTGTGTGAATTGCTGCCATCTTCCCCAGTAAGGGATGCAGCCTGAGGTATCCGTACGATATTACACAATCTCACCTCATCTATATAAGGTTAGATTTACTTTATGGTAAAGTGGCTTTCCATATTTCTTTGTATCGAGTTGCAGTGACATCACAGCTTCAGTTGATGACACAATCGGTAAAAGAGACTAGGGGCTGCCTGGTACAGCATGTTACGGAGGCTGGGCCAGTTAGGGAGGTATCAGATCTTCCTTGTAACCTTCCCATTAAGATGTAGCACATTAGGGAATTTAATCACCCCAAAACTGCCCTATTCCGTTACACGATTTAAGTGAGCCTAGGCCAGAATATGCCACCTGTGATGTGGAAAAAAAAAACTTTCCAATTACTAATTACTTGTATTGATCCAGATGAAGGCAAATGCTGAAAACTTCCATTCTGTGGCTCGTTCTGTTTAACTCAGAATGAGTCTGAACTCTATTCTTATTTACAGAAATCCAAGCAAACCAGAGTAACGGCTTCCCCGAGTACTTTGGCTACATTCGGAGCGCTAATGATCCCAGTTTGCTGGTGTCCCCCATGGTTGTGGCTGGGATTGTGATAGGCCTGGTTCTCTTCTTGTCCTGTATGACCATAATCATTGGAAGCCTGAGAAAAGATGGAGGTGTGAGAGATCTCCATGCCGACCCCAGCTACGGTATGTTTCATAATCAACACTTAAAAATAGGGAGAAAGGGGGCAAGCTTTTATCCTGTTTCCCAAAATGAACCTAACTTCTTTCTGATTGGTATCATATGTTTTTATTGTTTTTTTGTTTCACAAGCTAATCATTAAACATGCTGTTCCACCTAGGGGACCTCATAATTTATCCCTAGATGAGTACCGCATCATATAATCAGTTTATTTTTCTCCTCAATGCTGCCTGTCACTTAAAAACTGCTTGAGGTACTGGAGCTGCTTACAAATAGAGAAAAAAACTACGTTTATTCAATTTATTTAGGCCAATGCATGGTATTATAAATATATTTACCCCCAACCTTTAACGCCTGGTTGTTACATTGAAAATAATGCACACAGTGAGAATATGCAATGAAAAACCCAGTTTAATACAGTTTCTGTGCCGGTTCCCAGATGGCATTTCTTACGCAGCACCCATTGGAGATTTGAGGTCTGTCTGCTCCGGGGACCGTTCACCTTCTTTCGAGTTTGGCTCAAACATGGAGTTCAATTTTACTTTCCTGGATGCTCCTCCACGGTAAGGACAGATTTTGTCATCCGTTTGAATCTTAAAAATGGGGGGAAAAAAACAGCTAGTATGGCTAATCATTTTATATACTGATTGCATAGTTTTTTTTTTTTATTTTAAAAAGGCTGATGTGCCCCTGGGAAATCTTTACCCAGGGGCACATTGGGAAATACATCATCTAGGGACAACCCAACCATCCATATTCAAGCCATCAAACTTAGTTAACCTGATAAATTCAAGTCAAAGGGATATCACAGAGAATACAAAGACTGTTTCTGTGTTAAGAAGGGACCCGAACACTGAGCTCCATTAAACAGACATTTATCTGATCTCCATCATACCTGGGGCCATGAAAAGTCCATTAACCAAGGCATTGATTAGGACAAAACTCAACCCATTTTCCAAGACACTGACTTGTTTAGACGGGCCTTGCCTTAATGGATCCTGCATGGGGTTTGTATTTTTTTCTACTGTCTTTATTCTAAGAGAGGAAATATTTGTGACAACCCGGATATATGTCTATGTTCCCAGTTTCCCCATTAAGGAACTGTGTTTTTATCTTATCTCCCCTGTTTAATGTGTAACGAGCAGAAGAACAGAACAGTCACTTTTCTTAATGGCAGAATTATTTCTGAATTTGTGGTCACCATCTGATACCTGAATAGTTTAAATAACTGTGCTGATCGAGAACCTCGGCATCGGGAAGTCATGTTGGTTTTGGCCAGCTTTGGTCTAGAGGTCATTATCTAGGAGAAGAGTTCCTCTGGTGCAAAGCTGTAGAAGTGATGCTAGCACAATGGCAACCAGTGGAATGTTCTTGTTTGGATGGGTCCGTTGGTTGCTATGGTGGTAAGACCACAGTTTGGCTGTTGTACAATGTTTAGGGAAACTAAATACACTCCACCTGGCAGGATTCAGACATTTCTACACCAGATTTTATGAGATCCAGAGGAGGTTCTATCCCACGCGGCCACAGAGGTCAAGATGCTGCAATATCTTCATATCCTCATTGGGTCCAAATTTCCAAATTTGCTTAAGATTCCAAAGGGCCTATAAATCAGTGTCCAACTATAGTGACCATGCCCCTTCTCCACATGGACCAGGGTAAATGGGCCACAATTGGTATTCATGGTCTCATATGGTTTGTTGTGGGTTGTGGTAGGTCATGTAACATCCTGTCTGTGTTGCAGTAACAGTATTTGTCCACTAGGCATTCTTCTATAAAATATGAAGCTGTGGCGGTTTGGGTGGGCCAGTTGAGTAAAGACAAGTTATGCCACTACATGTAGTAGAGTATCGAAGAATATTGCACATACCTCTAAGTAGCCAAAGGGAATAGCCTCCCTTGTGGTTTATTCTTATACGTTTTAGTTGCACATGGATTTAACCACGCAGTGCATCGCACATACATTGCCTTCCCCCTTAAACAGCGTTAACACTCACTCTTTTCACCGCTCTGTTGCCCATCATGTATTCAGTCAGTTTGTGAAGATAAAAGAAGGTAATGCCTGTGCCTCCCCATTATGTCTGTTTCTGAAGCCACTTACCTTCCAAACACCTTCCAAAAATCTAAAACGCAGCGCAGGCATTTCTGTGGCTGTTTTATGCCCTGTTTGTCACGTGGCCTGTTCTCATCTGTATATGTTTGTTGTATGTAAGCATCATTAAATCTAAGGGCTCCTATGCATCTGCCTTCTAGAAAATAAGCATTGACTCTGCATTTCACATGTTCCTAGTAGAGACCCTAATAAAGTACTATGTTCCTATCTTGTTCCAGCTATGATGACTGTGTCAGGCCTGAAGCTTCTGCGGTATACATTCCTCCTGATGACCCACCACCGTATTCTCTGGAAGACCCTTGTCTCGCACGTGAACTAGCCTTTGACGTCTCCACCGAAGAGGTACCTTGGACTTCACTGGAGAACACCGGCCCTCCCGTGACATCCAATGACGTATCCTCTGTTGGGCATCAGGCTTTGCCACCATATAGAACTTTACATAAGGAGAATGTTCACATTCCGCTAACACCAACAGACTCCTTAAAAGATGTTTCCTCTCGGAACCTTCCTGTCCCACAGCAGAATGCTTAAGCCTTCTCATAACGCTCTAGTGGATTGACCCCACACCTCTAGGTAACATGGCATCTGCTTTATACTCCAGAAGCATTAGATCAGAATTATCACCTTTACCCGACACGCAGACAGAATCCCGGAAACATTTCAGGTCGACTTCCCCCTCGTAATACGTGGCCAAAGTTGAGAAGTGCCGTTAGAGATTACCTAGCAATAAATCATAGAAGTTAGACAGTAAGGTGGCCTATATAATCGTGCCTACGTTTGTACTTTATTGAAGAGCTCACTCACTGAATAAAAGATGGCCTCACAAAGCTATGTGCAAATGTATCATTAAACTTAATATTTACACTAAAAAAATATGTTTCTGTGTGGTTTGTGATATTGCATTAGACTTACAAAGAGCAAATAGTATTTTTTACTCAACCACTTACCACTACCCAACATACGACTACCTCCACTTAAAGGAAAACATTTCTTGGCATGTTATACTTAATGGCGGTCTGCTCCAGTGCCTTGTCTTTGAACATTCCAGCTTCTAACAGGACCACCAGTAGCATGTGCAGAAAGCCATCCTGTTGACTTCAATGACAACATTTTCCTGCCGCTGATTGGCTGCTTCAAGCAGCCAATAAGTGGCACAAAATGTTTGACGTAGGAGGGCGTTCAGTTGCAGTTGTGGAGCTGCAGTTTCTTCAAAAGGTAAATATTTTTAGTTTAATATCTTTTTATTCCTTAAAATACTTTAGTGTGATCTTTTCTTTGGTGAGGCTGCCTAGGACATTAAACTGTCTCTTTAGGGAACCCCTTGGTGAAATAAACGATATTAGCCTTTAGGATGTAGCCACAGAGTAATTCAAAATTTTATCTTATCGAGAGGTTTATAATCATTGTTTCCTCTTTTCCTGTATATAGATATATATATATCAGTACCATTTAACCTGTTGTCTACGCCGAGTGTCTGTGCTAGCTGCAGAGGTCACGTATCATTCTCCGGGTGTAGAAAGACTCTGGAGGCCGTGTTGTTTGAGATAATCAGGTCAGAGCAGATTGAGTTGATGAAATAATTAAATAACATGACCTTACTGTCAATTCCTCGGAACATCCTGCCCGAGCACCAGAGGCAGTAATGATAATATAAATCTGCTGTTTGTCTGGGAAGTGAAATGCATGAAGCTGAAATGTATCTATATTTATTGATTACATTATCTGCAGACTGGGCTTTCATCCAATATTGTGCACTTTGAAATCTGAATACACAGTAAGATATATTTTCTATTCATTTTACATGAAGTTACTCATGTAGCCCATGAGCCTGCTTTTAATGGAGCTTCTCTAAAACATCTATATTTTTAAGGCATCGCTGATGTTTTAGAATAAGATTGTAGGTTCCTTGGAATCCGGTGGTAAATCACCAACCTCCATTCTAAATCACGCGAGGCTACAGGTAGACTTCCTCTCATATAGCAAATATTCCACAGGGTATTTAATACAATGGAATTAGCATGCATGTGGAATTGGCGTACACAATTTAAATGAAGGGTGTGATAAATAATGGGATTTATGTCTAAGTGCATGGAGTTAGAGTGGCTGTGTGTGTGTATGTATATGTATGTTTAAGTGCATGGTGTTGCTGTGGCTGTGTGTATATAAGTACATGGAGTTAGAGAGGCTGTGTGTGTATGTATATGTATGTTTAAGTACATGGAGTTAGAGAGGCTGTGTGTGTATGTATGTATGTTTAAGTGCATGGTGTTAGAGTGGCTGTGTGTGTGTGTGTGTGTGTATAAATACATGGAGTTAGAGTGGCTGTGTGTGTGTGTATGTAGAAGTGTGTGGTGTTGAAGGGGCTGTCTTTGTACATATCTGTGATTGTATGTGTATGATGTAAGAGTGTGTGAACGCATGTATGTGTAAAGTGTTAATGTTGACGTATATGTATAGAGTGACTGTATAAGTTACCGTAGAGCTGCCCTGACCATCATTATACCCCAACCTAATTAATTTCAATACCCAACCACAATCATTATCCCCCCAACCATCATAATCATTCCTCCCATCATATTCCTCCCCACCATCATTTCTATCCCCTACCATTATCACCACATATTATACAAAAATCACCCCTCCATCTTCATGCTTCCTAACTTAACTTATCATCACTAGTTTCCCATCGTCTTAATAACCTTCCTTCCCTTAGCATGCCCCTTAATATTCAACATTCATTTTCATTAATTCATCCAATGTCACACGTTTCTCTGCTCTTCTCCCCGTCCCCTGCCTTTGGTCTCAGTTGGCCAGTCTGTTATTGCTTTGCGTATCTGCGGGTCACCGGTGTGCAAGATATGACATCATATTCAGTGCGACGCTGACATCTGCCAAGTGGGAATAATTATACGTGCAACCGTGGACGCCAATACAACGTACCCATTATGCCTGGCCCACTAAAACTATAAATATACAAACGGTCTCCAACCTCCAGGTGGCGTAGGGACACACACACACACACACACACACACACACACACACACACACACACACACACACACACACACACACACACACACACACACGTACTGCTATAGGTGGCAGAGAGAGACACACAGAGGGACAGCTATAAGTGGCAGAGAGAGACTCACACAGGATGGTGCAGCTATAGGTGGCAGAGACACACGGGGGGGGGTGGCAGATACACACGGGGGGGGGGCAGCTATAGCTGGCAGAGACACACACAGCGATCCACAGCCAACTATCTGCTCCCAATCCTTCCCCCTCCTCCAGTTTGGAAGCTCTTTGGTCTCACGCCTCGTACTTTCCCCTCCGAGCTCTTTCCCCCCTCAGCTCAGCCTCTCTTAGGTTCCCCCCACATTTGGCCGCTGGCCGGCCGCCACTTTCTGCATTTCGTACATCTTGTCATTCAGAGCCCGCATTGTGTTTGAGGGGAGAGGCGACAAGTCCAGCTTGGGGTTCATGCTACCGCTCGAGCCGCCGCTTCTACTCCGGCTACACTGGCCGACACGTAGCAACCACTTGCGGAGACACCCACACGGCTCTGCCAAAAAGTCTGATTGACAGCGGAAGGAGCCACACGGCACCGTCCCCTGAGTGTGACGGCCAGGGGGAGGAACTATACCCTGATGGTTGATTGGATAGGGTGGGGTCAGTCTCAGGGCATTGCTCCCGGAGTTTGAATGGTAGAGGGCGGGGACATATTGACACGCTACACCCTAATGGTTGATTGGACGGGGAGGGGGCCAGTATTAGAGGACTGCCCCCTGAGTGTGAATGGTAGGGGGCGGAAGCATACAAACGAATGCACGCCGAACTATTATCTCGGCAACTGTAACTGTACGCGGCAACCAACATCAAGTTCAGCCACCGTAGATCTGCCTCGCGTTATGGCTCCCACGGTTGTTTGATATTCCCCGTGGAGTACTGTGTGCCCAGGACAAAGTCTGTCCGTGATTGGGCTTTCTTTACTAAACAGATGGTAACACCCCCCTCCGTCTCCATGGAGGGTTATTATTGGCAGGGGTCACCCTGTATAATGCATAGTGAGCGCAGAGACACCCTCTGTAATGCGGTGACATCATTAGAGCTCACTGCGAGGCCAAATAACAGAGCAGCAGTACCCCACCTCCATTCCTGCTCCTCATAACTGCACCTGCAGGGGACAAATGTACCTTTTCCCGGGCTCCACAGATGGCTCCTTGTTACAAGAACATTTTTATTCCGCCCCATAAGAGAGCAGCGAGCGCCTAGAACCTGGATTGGTGAAAAGTTCCGAATGTGTGGACCTCCCCGCGCGGAGCGTGCCGTGGTTTAGTGCCCCAGCGACAGAAGCGTAAGTGTGAGTTATATGTGAGTGAGTGCAGCCGGCCCCTCCGAGCAGGCTCTGCGATCTGAGTTGTTGCTGGTGGTGGCGGTGAGCCTGTTGGCCCCACAGCCGTTATCATTGAAAATAATATTTAACGCTGTTATAGCAATCAAATCTGAGGACCAATCAGCCGTCTGGTTATGAGATTAACCCCTTAAGGACCGGGCTCATTTTTCGTTTTCTACCCTGTGGGACCGAGGCTGTTTTGACACTTTTGTGGTGCTTGTGTTCAGCTGTAATTTTCTCCTCACCCATTTAGTGTACCCACATAAGTTATATATTGTTTTTTTCAGGACAAGATGGGCTTTCTTCAGATTATTTTGATTGTATCATCTTATTTACTATAAAAAAAATAAAAAAAACATGGTGAAAAATTGAAAAAAAAACACATTTTATGACTTTTATTTGAAAAATCTTTTACTCACCTAAAAAAGCAAGTAAAAAAACTAGCTAAATAGATTCTACTACTTGTCCTGAGTTTAGAAATACCCAATGTTTTTATTGTTTTTTGCTGTTTTTTGTAAGTTATAGGGCAATAAGTACAAGCAGCGTTTAATGATTTCCAAATCTTTTTTAACAAATTCAAATAAATTTAGTTATTTTTAAATGTTAGCACATTTTGTTATTATTTTTTTTTTTTTCAATTTTTTTAATTTTTTTTTTGAATATTTTACTAATCACATAGTGATTAGAAAGCTGGGTTCCATTGACTTGCTTGGTTGAATGCAGTACCTGTATTCAACCTGCAAGTGGAGCCAGAGTTCTCTAGAGAGTCTGGAGACTATCTAGCGAACTCTTTCTTCTTTATTGTTTTTTTTTCCGGGCCGCCGCCATCTTGCTGATGGCAAAGAACACCGGCAGCTGCGGCTGTGACCGCTCTCAGGAGCGGTCACAGCCCATCCAAAGGTAAGTGTTTGGTGTCGCTGGATGCCTCCTGATCGAGGCATTCCAGCGACACCATTTAAGTTTAGGAGGCGATCGTTGATCGCCTCCTAAACGCTTTTAAAACGGGCGTCCGCCGCCATACAATGTATGGCGGCTGTTGACGCCCCGGGGAGGGGCCAGATATGGCCCCCGATGCCGATCTCGGGGTTACTGAATGCCTCGACATCGAGGCATTACAGTAACGCCGTTTAAGCAAAGAAAGTGATCGTTGATCACTTTCTAAGCTTATTTAATTTTTTGACGGTTCAGGACCGTCAATATGTATGTATGTGTGTGTGTACATATGTATGTGTATATATGTATGTGTATATATATATATATACCGTAGTTATCAGTAGTTTCTGTAAGCTCGATGTGTTGGGTGTCAGTAGGAGAATGATTTCTGAAGGCAAATTTGTAATTTTACCAAAAACCCCTTTATTTGATGGAGCATTGAGAAGGCGTAATGCGTTTGCAGCCCTATAGCTGATGATAACGGGGCTATTATTACCCTGCATATCACGTATATATATGTATATACCCCGGAATCTGAATGTGTATGCCCAAAATATTTAGGAGTCCGGCCCCCGCCGCCCTCCGAATCATGTTTTTATAGATTACTCCCCTGGCAGTAAGTTAAAGGATGTTTATTTTGGGGTCTTATATCCGGCACCTTATGCTTTCCTGTGGGGTTGCGGTTAAGCGAGTGCCGTGAAGCTACCTCGCAGGGTCATATAACATGCGCTATGTGACCCCGCTGGGTGCTTCGTATCACCACCTGCTAAACCACAAGGAAAACATAGGCTGTCGCATTCCCGATGGTTCCCCCTCCGTGGTTTCTGGAGCCCTTCTTTAGGGTTTATTTTTGGGCAAGAATAAGTTGGCCACGCTCAGGTTTTCTAGTCGAGCATTTTATCGCAAGGACAACGTGATTTCTGGGGATTGTGCGGACGTTAGATAACATGTATGTGTTTGTATCTGATGACATGTATGTGTTTGTATCTGATGACATGTATGTGTTTGTATCTGATGACGTGACCTGTCTATGGCGCTTATTTTTTTGGCTCGCGGCTGGCACCAGAGGGCACACAGAGCGGAGGAGGCGGTTTAGTTTGGCCGACAGACGGACTTCACATGTTAACACGGCGTATAGGCTTTCAGATTTTCTGGGTTCATGTCAAATGTTTACACTTCTAGGCTTGAGGGTCACTGTGGGTGATTAAGACCGAGTCATAGTTTCCCACAAACATTCAAATGGCTCATATGCTGCTGCCTTAAAAACTGTGTTCTTACACCGAGAAAACCATTCCATATTGTTTTCTCAGTATATTTTGTGACACTAATTAAATAATCTGACGTTTATTATAATAATCGGATGGTCGTTCCTTTTTGACGTTCTGTGTAGAATTTGTATTATCACACTGTATACGTGAAGAAGTAAATCATCTAATTCTGTAATAGTGATTTTTCTTTTTATATTTTACCCACCGCAGGTAACGGAAATTGTAAGCGGAAGTCGTATCGCAGACGGCAGAAAATTGTAGAAGGGCGGCTTTGGCCAGGTATGGACATTTTATACACACAATTATTGTTTGCGCTGTTTGCCGTTACTTAACTGCCCCAATAATTCTACACCTAAGCTGTTGCTATATGTTGTGTGTTTTCTATTAGTATGACATCATTTAAATGTTTACGCTTTCATGATATTTTTTACATCATTAAAATATTTACATGTTCATTTTATTTGTGTGTTTTGCATTGGGTACTTTTCTATTAGTATGACATCATTCACATATTTACATGTTCATTTTATTTGTGTGTTTTGCATTGGGTACTTTTCTATTAGTATGACATCATTCACATATTTCATGTTCATTTTATTTGTGTGTTTTGCATTGGGTACTTTTCTATTAGTATGACATCATTCAAATATTTACATGTTAATTTTATTTGTGTTTTTTTGTATTGGGTACTCTTCTATTAGTACGACATCATTCACATATTTCATGTTCATTTTATTTGTGTGTTTTGCATTGGGTACTTTTCTATTAGTATGACATCATTCAAATATTTACATGTTAATTTTATTTGTGTTTTTTTGTATTGGGTACTCTTCTATTAGTACGACATCATTCACATATTTACATGTTCATTTTATTTGTGTGTTTTGCATTGGTTACTTTTCTATTAGTATGACATCATTCACATTTCATGTTCATTTTTTTGTGTTTTTTTCATTGGGTACTTTTCTATTAGTATGACATCATTCACATATTTAAGCTTTCATTTTATTTGTGTGTTTTGCATTGGGTACTTTTCTATTAGTATGACATCATTCAAATATTTACACGTTCATGTTATTTGTTTTGTATCGGGTTTGCAATTGAATTAGCTTTCTGTTCTGTCTGCTTAAAAAATTCTACTTCAAACTCTTCTTTTTATCCCCAAATAGTGATGAATAAATGCATGTTTGGGTCAGCTGTGTTTATAACGCTGTATATTATATAGAACATCTTTTTCATAAGCATATTTCTTCCAATCTCAATGTTATAAAACTGCATTTTTAGTGATTATTTTATGCCTGTCTAAAATCTGGACTTGATATTTATATTTTTTTATTTACTTTTTAAACCTGTTTTTTTACCGTGTATTAGACAAAATGCTATTTCCTGCTTTAAAATGTTACATTTTCAATCTTTTGTGTGTTTTGGTGATTTCTAGCTATTACGTGATTACGTATTTCACAACCAAATGTCTAAAAGATTGACATTTCTATAGATTGAAACGATTGTTCGCGTCCTAATCTCTAAACACCATGTTCTGACTTTTATACGTCGTACGTGTGATAGGAAAAATGGTGCTCGAGCGTCTGAAAATTGTCCAAATTGTGTCTAAAACTGCTTTCTAATCCATGGTCTTTGAAGAAATGTGAAATTATTATGTATAATAATCCAAGGGGTTAACTGGTGTCTAAATTTGGTGTTTTTACCAATCCAGGCAAATCCAAATGTTACCTTATTTTGAAAATTGTGATTTCAACAAATCCTTAGTAATCAGCAATGTACGTTTGTCAAAGAGCCGCAAAATTGTATTATCTGCAAATGTTTTAATTGAAATTCAGATTAAAGGAAAACCGAATGTGTAAAATGACGTGTCCAAGAGCTGACGACATATTTAAAGAATTTGTGTCCAAGAGTTGATGAAAAACGTATTATGTGACTTTCTTTCCACGCGTTCCAAGGATGGTTCGCGTCCTAATCTAAATACGAGGCGTTGTATACCTCGTACGTGTCATGGGATGAAATGCCGCTCGAGCGTCTGAAAATTGTGTCTAAAACCATGGTTTTCGAATAAATGTGAAATTCTGGTGTTTTAAGGAGAAATGTGTGATCCAAAAGAGGCTTTAAACATTGTGGTGGGTTTTGGAAACCACACTGTCTACATTTTCTACGATTTGGGTTCATGACAAACGCGTAAAACGATGAAAGGGTTGGTGTTCTTCTTAATTCTCGTCGGCGTATTTTCAGTGCTCTTTAAAAACGTGTTTTAAGTGAAAAACGACTTTTTCATATCATTTGATTTCTGTACATTTGAAGTGAATTGCTTGTATTTTACAATGCAGGTTACCTCTAGATTGTAAGCTCTTTGAGCAGGGGTCCGTCTGACATCTTGTTTCAAATCAAATGATGTCCTGTTTACCCATTGTACAACGCTACGGGATGTGATGGCGCTATATAAAACAATAATAATGCAGGTTACCTCTAGATTGTAAACTCTTTGAGCAGGGGTCCGTCTTACCTCTTGTTTCAAATCAAATGATGTCCTGTTTACCCGTTGTACAATGCTACGGGATGTGATGGCGCTATATAAAACAATAATAATGCAGGTTACCTCTAGATTGTAAGCTCTTGGAGCAGGGAGCATCTTACCTCTTGTATCTCTAAACCTAATGATGTCCTGTTTACCCATTGTACAACGCTGCGGGATGTGATGGCGCTTTATAAAACAATAATAATGCAGGTTACCTCTAGATTGTAAGCTCTTGGAGCAGGGGTCCGTCTTACCTCTTGTTTCAAATCAATGATGTCCTGTTTACCCGTTGTACAACGTTACAGGATGTGATGGCGCTATATAAAACAATAATAATGCAGGTTACCTCTAGATTGTAAGCTCTTGGAGCAGGGGTCCGTCTTACCTCTTGTTTCAAATCAAATGATGTCCTGTTTACCCATTGTACAACGCTACGGGATGTGATGGCGCTATATAAAACAATAATAATGCAGGCTACCTCTAGATTGTAAGCTCTTGGAGCAGGGGTCCGTCTTACCTCTTGTATCTCTAAACCTAATGATGTCCTGTTTACCCATTGTACAACGCTACGGGATGTGATGGCGCTATATAAAACAATAATAATGCAGGTTACCTCTAGATTGTAAGCTCTTGGAGCAGGGGTCCGTCTTACCTCTTGTATCTCTAAACCTAATGATGTCCTGTTTACCCATTGTACAATGCTACGGGATGTGATGGCGCTATATAAAACAATAATAATGCAGGTTACCTCTAGATTGTAAGCTCTTGGAGCAGGGGTCCGTCTTACCTCTTGTTTCAAATCAAATGATGTCCTGTTTACCCATTGTACAACGCTACGGGATGTGATGGCGCTATATAAAACAATAATAATGCAGGCTACCTCTAGATTGTAAGCTCTTGGAGCAGGGGTCCGTCTTACCTCTTGTATCTCTAAACCTAATGATGTCCTGTTTACCCATTGTACAACGCTACGGGATGTGATGGCGCTATATAAAACAATAATAATGCAGGTTACCTCTAGATTGTAAGCTCTTGGAGCAGGGGTCCGTCTTACCTCTTGTATCTCTAAACCTAATGATGTCCTGTTTACCCATTGTACAATGCTACGGGATGTGATGGCGCTATATAAAACAATAATAATGCAGGTTACCTCTAGATTATAAACTCTTGGAGCAGGGGTCCGTCTTACATCTTGTTTCAAATCAAATGATGTCCTGTTTACCCGTTGTACAACGCTGCAGAATGTGATGGCGCTATATAAAACAATAATAATGCAGGTTAGATTGTAAGCTCTTGAAGCAGGGGTCTATCTTACATCTTGATTCAAATCAAATGATGTCCTGTTTACCCGTTGTACAACGCTGCGGAATGTGATGGCGCTATATAAAACAATAATAATGCAGGTTACCTCTAGATTGTAAGCTCTTGGAGCAGGGTCCGTCTTACCTTTTGTATCTCTAAACCTAATGATGTCCTGTTTACCCATTGTTGGAATTTGTGCTTAAACTGTGTCTAAAATTGTAACATTTAAAGAAATTCCTACTAAATCTGGTCTCTGTTTTAACCAAATGACAGATTATGTTATGTTTTAAAATGTTTGCCCCCCCCTCAAATATCTAAAATCTTCCGGAGTTGGATTGGGAAATGTATTGTTTGTAAGACAAAAGGGTTTATTTTTTCTTCTTATTGGTGTTCAAAAATCCAACGGCTTAAATGTTTTTTAAACAGCAAATACCCAAATGTGTTACTTAAAAATTTAATTTTCAACACTTTGTCAAATTGTGTTGTGTGTGTGTGTGAAGTGGTTTTGAAATCCAGATTACAGGGCAGTCAATTAGAGTGTGATTGGTGCAAATGGATCCCACGGCTTCCGCTTGGCGGTGGCGTATTGGGAAGTAAAATGCTTTCTGCTTTCTTTGTCCGCTGTGATGTCATGCGATGTGATGTCATGCGATGTGTTTGAAATAAATGTTAATCCAGCCTGTGAAGGAATCTCTAGTAAGATGGCATTGATTAATGACTCTTGGCTTCAGTGGGACTGCCGTGGTTTCCCACGTTTTTGTCGCGGTGTTGGAGGACAGGTACGCTGTACGCTGGAGACAGTAGTCATTGGTAAACGTATCGATCGGTGTCTGTTACGTCGGCGTTAATTGCCGTTATCGCTGAGAGGCAATGAAATGTTCTCTCCCAGGAGCCCCGATACTGTGTAAATAATATGTGGCTTTATGTGTGCGATTCCAAAAGCGAGTAAAAGCTTTTATTGCGTTGCTGTTGAAGTGGTGTAAGGAAGAGACCGGAGCAGAGGCAGGGGTTCAATTATTATTATTTCTTTATTAACCACTTAATAATGTGTCCGTCTCCACTGTATGAATACAAATGGCTCCAATAACTCTTCTGTCTGAAACATTTCCTTTTTAAATCCTTATTTCAAGGTTTTCTTTCTTTACATTTCTCATTTTGAATTTATTTTAATCTTGCGTGTTTTGTTTTTTTTAAGAAATATATATATATTATTTGTTTTTGGTAATGTCTCCACATGACAAAAAGCAATTTGTTGCCAATTTTGAGATTTGTTGAAGTGATTTTGTGGTCTCAACTGTTAGCCGGGAAAATTTAAGTGAAATAATGGTGGATTTCTTCTGAATGTTTTATTTTGGTGAAATATTTCTTGGTTGTTTCTCGGGTTTATTTAACCTGTTGAAGCTCTTGATAATGTATAAAACATTGGGATTAGATGCCGCCCGTCCCGTTCTTGCGATCCGCGTGCTATACGAATAGTTACGCCTTTCTTATGAGTTTCAAATGTTTGTCTACAATAAAGTGAGTTTAAAAATATTCTTGGGGAGAAAAATCCTTCTGACATCATTTTAATGAAGTAAACATGGTTTTTATTTTCAGTCGCACGGTAAATTGATGGTTAAATGTTTTCCTTCCTTCCCTTATCACACGGTTCTTAATAATTGAATACGTTTAAAATAAAAACATTAAATTGTTATTAAATTTTTTTTAACATTTCAAAATGTATTTTTTAGGATTGATTTTTGGTATTTCATGAGTTAGAGGGGTTATCTAAAAAAAAAAAAAGTTGATTTTGAAAGATTTATACTTGTCTTTGGTTTTATCAACTGAATAATATATATATTTTTTTTTAATTATAAATAAAATAAAAAAAATAGCAAAAAGCTGTTTCCACTTTCCTGGTTTCTAATCTTTCTAGCGCTGAATTGTGAAATTGTTTTGTTAAACGTTCTTTATGTGGCTAAAATTAAACGTATTTTTTTTTTTTTTTTTTGTTGGCGCCTGTGTACAAAGAGAAAAAATGTAGTTGGTTTTTAGCCTCTATATGCCAAGGCGGTGTACTCGCCGCTGTGCCGGCTGCCGATGGAGAGAATACTGCGAATGGTAAGCGCTCAAATAATGAATTATCTGCTCTTCTGTCTTTTCAATTTTGTATAATTAAGTCAACATAAAAATGTTTTTTTTTGTGCAAAATAGGGTTTTTGTAGCTTTTTGCTGGTATGTTTATAATTTAGACTTCTCACTTTTTCACATTTTACTTAAAATTGTTATTTCATGCTAAATCTTTTTAAACTTCTTATCAAATGATCGTCTTTAAAGGCTGTGTTTGTGGTTTTTAAAGGCTGGTTTTCTTCTAATATATACATCTGTATTAGCGAATGTATTCTGAAATAGCCTTTTTCATCTTAATTTTGTGATGGCGAGTTCACAAAGAAATATTTGGCGTCTGTCTAAACGTTTCAGATATTGTGGTTAAATATTGTGTAAAATGGCGTTTGCTGTAGTTTTGGTGTTTTTGATGCGTTTCACTGGTAACGGCCCGCGTGGCAAACTGCTGTTACAGACTTATTCACACTTTCTGTTTCCAGACAAATGTCAAAATGTTGTGTATTTAAATCATTTTGATCACATCTGTCAGAAAGCAAGTTGTCTCTACCTCGTGGTTCTAAAACATTTGTGTGATGCTGAAATTATATAAAAATGTCTAAAAATGAAATTCTAACCAAAATGTGTAAAATGTTGTGTTTTGATGCACATTTCATTAATGTACGCTTTCCATCCTCAGCCGACCTGTTGAAAAACAGGACTAGCTTTTATCGCTCTTAGACCTTTTATATGAATTGTGTCAGATGTTGTTTTAAGATGTCAATGTCTTTGATCTGCTTACGCGTTTTCACACAGCAGACGTTCTTATGTTTTAGGAAATTACTTTTTTGTACATCATTTAAGTTTTTTGTCCTCAGCGTATTTAACCCCCCCCAGGGGTAACCAGGACCAGTGCCGCCTGCTGCCTTTCCCCCAGATGCCGGGAAATATCGGGAAACGCGTATGTAATGCCAAAGTTCTTACTTCTGTCCATCCGAATTTTGTTTTTATTGAGCCTTTTTAAGTGTCTTAGTAAAGACAGTTGTAATTAATAGTTTTCTACAATGGATTTATATAGAACTTTAAATAAAACTATATACCCCCCCATAAATCCAATGTATCCTACCCTGATCGTCTTTATTTTATGTTTAGGGTTTATATTCCGAGGTGGCGGCTTCTAGCAGTCGCAGGGATGTCATCAAAGAGCTGCTGGTGAGGCTGGTTTCTAACGCGCGTGCTGATTGGTGGCCGGCAAAGCCTTGTGGAGATTCCTGCTCTTGCCCTGCGGTTGCTGCCTGCTTTCAGGGGCCCCGGGGGTAGTCAAACTTACACGGCTGGTGAGCCTGGCAGCCTGCGCTGGGTGTACAGTAAGTGTGGGGGGATGGGTTGGTGAGCCAGACATTGGGTATCGGGGTGCTATATAAGATACAAAGATCTTTGCGGGGCTGTATGACATCCTAGTACTTGGGGAAAAGGCTAATGAGGCAGCTTCTGTTGTGAGACTTTAACGCTTGTAATGCTCAGCCGGCCTGGGGATGTTAGAATGGTTGTTTTAACAAATAATCTCAATGTGTTTTATTCCACTGATAATCTGTAAGGTCGCGGCCTGCGCAGCCATCGCTGGAGTTTCTTGCAGTGGATTGTCAGTGTCCATCGTCTCTATCGAGAGCCTGATGAGCGGCTCCCTCACGTTCCTCTACGTCACCAAACTCCATCAAAAGTTCACCTGGTTCTCATGGCCGGCCTCGGTGAGTGTGCGCTTCTCTTTTAATTCCCAGTTTGTAGATTTATCTGTAGATTAAGGTCCAAGACTAAGATGGGCGAAGAACCAGCCCCCCCCCCATATCGTATGAATAAGACGTTTGTTTAGTCTCCATTATTTTTGAGGATAGTTTGTGGCATTTCTGTGAAAAGCTCTATAGAGTTCTTCTCGGAGTGCCATTGGCTTACCGGCTTTTCCTCCTCAGCTAAACGTTGATCCCAACACCAAGGAGGTGCCGCAGACCATTCGACCGAGAGTCGGCAGCACCTGCCCAGTGAACAGGGCTAGTGTGCCTGAAAGATGGGCCGCGGTGAATGCAGCTTCCCTGCTTTAAACCTGTCGTATATAAAACACACATACTTATACTTTGCTTTTTCTTGTTTTTCTTTAGGATTTCATGAATTCGGTAATCGGAGTGCTGTATATGATATCAATCTCTACCGCGGCCGTCTACCACGCTGGCACAGGGGTATGTATTTAAGGCTTCTGACGCAGGTGTACCCCTGCCAGTAGCTCGTCGGCATGCCATCGCGCAGAGCGTTTATGATGAGATATATAATTTTTATATTATATATATAATACTAATATAGATGTGTGTGTGTATATATAATATTATAATATATCATTTATACCGTATTTGCTAGATTATAAACAACCCTGATTATAAGACGACCCCCCAAATCTGAATATTAATTTAGGAAAAAAAAAGCCTTAGTATAAGAAGACCCTATAGGAAAAAAGTTTTACCATTAAATGTGAATTCATATAAACTATTTTTTCCTTGCCATTCCAGGTGGCACAGGAGAAGAAGGCTCCGCCTACCAGGTAGGGCAGGAAATACTATAAAAAAAGGAGACCTCCCCCTTCCTCCCCAGTGTTGTTTCCTGCCCTACTCAGGTAGCGGTTAGGCTGAAGCTTACCTCTACTTCCTTTTTTTATTTTCTCGGAGCCCCGGGGGGGGCGTCCTTTGTTGATACCTGGCAGAGGTCCTGTGTGGATCCAGGGTTCGTGCGGCAGCCTCGGAGGCTGCAACTCCGCCTTCATCGCGGCAACGCACATGAGGCTCAGTCCTCGTTCGGCTCTGCCTACAGCCCAGGGGGCTCACTGGGATATGTATCCTCTGGCTCCGGTTCATTCCGTCCCGGGGAATCCTCAGAGGGCGTTTGCTGTAGTTTTGGTGTTTTTGATGCGTTTCACTGGTAACGGCCCGCGTGGCAAACTGCTGTTACAGACTAATTCACACTTTCTGTTTCCAGGCAAATGTCAAAATGTTGTGTTTTTAAATCATTTTGATCACATCTGTAGGGCTGCAACTAACGATTATTTTAATAATCGATTAGTTGGCCGATAATTTTTTCGATTAATCGATTATTTGGATAAAAAAATACATTATTTTAAATTGAAGAAAAATTGCAATAAAAAACGTACAATTTACACTTTCATCTCTTTATTGCAATGGCCTCTCTCTATTCACCTTCTTATTTTACTGACATAATAATAAAAGCTACAAGAACCCAAACACAGTGCTTCTCAAACTAGGTTTTAATACAAAGTTATTAGTAAATATTAATTCATATGTTAACTATTTTTCATATTTAATAAAAACTGAGACAAAAACCTTGTTTAAATTTTTTTATTTACCAAACTGCCCCCAGTTATGCACATCTGACCCCCAGCTTGCCACTCTGCCCCCATATATGCCTTATACCTCTTATATGCCAGATTCCACTGTGCCCCCTGATATGCCACTGTGCCCCAGATATGACTTATATGGCAGTGATATGCAACTGAGCCCCCTGATATACCTTTTACCCCCAGATTTGTTTTATGCCCCCCTGATATGCCTAATATCGATGTCTTATACCCCCTATATGCCACTGAGCCCCCTGATATACCTTTTACCCCCAGATATGTTTATGCCCCCCTGATATGCCTAATATCCATATGCCTTATACCCCCTATATGCCCTAAAAATTCATAATACCCCCCATACACCACTATAACTCACCCATACACCACTCTGGCTCCTCCCCCTCCCATACACCACTCTGGCCCCTCCCCCCTCTCATACTTCACTCTGCCTCCTCCCCCTCCCATACACCACTCTGCCTCCTCCCCCGCCCATACATCACTTTGGCTCCTCCCCTCCCATACATCACTTTGCCTCCTCCCCCTCCCATATACCACTCTGCCTCCTCCCCTCCCATACATCACTTTGGCTCCTCCCCCTCCCATACACCACTCTGGCTCCTCCCCCTCCCATACTCCACTCTGGGTCCTCCCCCTCCCATACATCACGTTGGCTCCTCCCCCATACGTCACTTTGCCTCCTCCCCCACCCATACTGCACTCTGCCTCCTCCCCCTCCCATACTCCACTCTGCCTCCTGTGAACCTCCGTTTCTGACTAGACACCAGGGAGCCGGGTAGAGAGGCAGAGTGGCGTATGAGAGGGGGAGGAGCCAGAGTGGTGTATTGGAGGGTGGCTCCCATACACCCCTCTGACTCCTCCCCCCTCCCATACACCGCTCTGCCTCTCTACCCGGCTCCGTTACTGAAGGCACTTTCATTGCAGCTTCGTAGAAGCCACAGTGTAAGTGAAGGGCAGTAACGGAGTCTGTCTGTGCGATGCAGACCCTCACCGGCTATCAGAGAGGATGATTCTCTGTCAGCCGGTGGGGGTCTGCATCGCACAGACAGACTCCGTTACTCACCTTCACTTACACTGAGGCCTCTATGAAGCTGCAGGGACAGTGCCTTCAGTAACGGTGCCGGGTAGAGAGGCAGAGTGATGTATGGGAAGGGGAGGAGGCAGATGGGAGGGGGAGAGAGACGGAAGTGAGAGACCGGCCGACAGTGAGGGGAATCCAGGTCCCCTGCAGCGTAGCGGGGGATCTGGATTCCGGTGTTATAATCCGATCTCTGTTTGAGATCGGATTATTATAAAGAGAGGAGTTTTTCAGAGCATTTGCTCTGAAAAAAACCTCTTTTTATAATCGATAAAAATCGATCCGATTAATCGATAATGAAGATCGTTGACAGCGATTTTCATTATCGATTATTATCGATTTTATCGATTAGTTGTTTCAGCCCTACACATCTGTCAGAAAACAAGCTGTCTCTACCTCGTGGTTCTAAAACATTTGTGTGATGCTGAAATTATATAAAAATGCCAAAAAATGAAATTCTAACCAAAATGTGTAAAATGTTGTGTTTTGATGCACATTTCATTAATGTACGCTTTCTATCCTCAGCCGACCTGTTGAAAAACAGGACTAGCTTTTATCGCTCTTAGACCTTTTATATGCGTTTTCACACAGCAGACGTTCTTATGTTTTAGGAAATTACTTTTTTGTACATCAAGTTTTTTGTCCTCAGCGTATTTAACCCCCCCCGGCATAGCCCTAGGGGTAACCAAGACCGGTGCCGCCTTCTGCCTTTCCCCTAGATGCCGGGATATATCGGGAAACGCGTATGTAATGCCAAAGTTCTTACTTCTGTCCATCCGAATTTTGTTTTTATTGAGCCTTTTTAAGTGTCTTAGTAAAGAAAGTTGTAATTAATAGTTTTCTACAATGGCTTTATATAGAACTTTAAATCAAACTATACACCCCCCCCCCCATAAATCCAATGTATCCTACCCTGATCGTCTTTATTTTATGTTTAGGGTTTATATTCCGAGGTGGCGGCTTCTAGCAGTCGCAGGGATGTCATCAAAGAGCTGCTGGTGAGGCTGGTTTCTAATGCGCGTGCTGATTGGTGGCCGGTAAAGCCTTGTGGAGATTCCTGCTCTTGCCCTGCGGTAGCTGCCTGCTTTCAGGGGCCCCAGGGGTAGTCAAACTTACACGGTTGGTGAGCCTGGCAGCCTGCGCTTGGTGTACAGTAAGTGTGGGGGGATGGGTTGGTGAGCCAGACATTGGGTATCGGGGTGCTATATAAGATACAAAGATCTTTGCGGGGCTGTATGACATCCTAGTACTTTTATGGGGAAAAGGCTAATGAGGCAGCTTCTGTTGTGAGACTTTAACGCTTGTAATGCTCAGCCGGCTTGGGGATGTTAGAATGGTTGTTTTAACAAATAATCTCAATGTGTTTTATTCCGCTGATAATCTGTAAGGTCGCGGCCTGCGCAGCCATCGTTGGAGTTTCTTGCAGTGGATTGTCCGCGTCCATCGTCTCTATCGAGAGCCTGATGAGCGGCTCCCTCACGTTCCTCTACGTCACCAAACTCCATCAAAAGTTCACCTGGTTCTCCTGGCCCGCCGCGGTGAGTGTGCGCTTCTCTTTTAATTCCCAGTTTGTAGATTTATCTGTAGATTAAGGTCCAAGACTAAGATGGGCGAAGAACCAGCCCCCCCCCATATCGTATGAATAAGACGTTTGTTTATTCTCCATTATTTTTGAGGATAGTTTGTGGCATTTCTGTGAAAAGCTCTATAGAGTTCTTCTCGGAGTGCCATTGGCGTACTGGCTGTTCCTCCTCAGCTAAACGTTGATCCCAACACCAAGGAGGTGCCGCAGACCATTCGACTGAGAGTCGGCAGCACCTGCCCAGTGAACAGGGCTAGTGTGCCTGAAAGATGGGCCGCGGTGAATGCAGCTTCCCTGCTTTAAACCTCTCGTATATAAAACACACATACTTATACTTTGCTTTTTCTTGTTTTTCTTTAGGATTTCATGAATTCGGTAATCGGAGTGCTGTATATGATATCGATCTCTACTGCGGCCGTCTACCACGTTGGCACAGGGGTATGTATTTAAGGCTTCTGACGCAGGTGTACCCCCGCCAGTAGCTCGTCGGCATGCCATCGCGCAGAGAGTTTATGATGAGATATATAATTGTTTTATATTATATATAAAATACTAATATAGATGTGTGTATATATAATATTATAATATATCATTTATACCGTATTTGCTAGATTATAAAATGACCCTGATTATAAAACGACCCCCCAAATCTGAATATTAATATGGGAAATAAAGAAAAAGCCTTAATATAAGACGACACTATAGGAAAAAAGTTTTACCATTAAATGTGAATTCATATAAACTATTTTTTCCTTGCCATTCCAGGTGGCACAGGAGAAGAAGGCTCCGCCTACCAGGTAGGGCAGGAAATACTATAAAAAAAGGAGACCTCCCCCTTCCTCCCCAGTGTTGTTTCCTGCCCTACTCAGGTAGCGGTTAGGCTGAAGCTTACCTCTACTTCCTTTTTTTATTTTCTCGGAGCCCCGGGGGGGCGTCCTTTGTTGATACCTGGCAGAGGTCCTGTGTGGATCCAGGGTTCGTGCGGCAGCCTCGGAGGCTGCAACTCAGCGTTCATCGCGGCAACGCACACGAGGCTCAGTCCTCGTTCGGCTCTGCCTACAGCCCAGGGGGCTCACTGGTATATGTATCCTCTGGCTCCGGTTCATTCCGTCCCGGGGAATCCTCAGAGGGCGGCACGGCAGGAGGAGATCTCTAACCGGCTGTGCCGGTTTCTTGGGACGCGTTCATATTATCTCCTTTCGGCTTCACTTCCGATGCAGCGATCCGGGGTCATGAGAGGTCAATTGGCTGGGAATTTCCAGATGTGAGGTTTCCGGTCCTGGGCACCTAAATGCCTCTGTATAAAACGCCAGAATGGGTAAGATCTTTCCTTGCTCTTCGTTTGTGTGCTGTAGTATTGTATCTACTTCTCTGCCATTGTGCCTGCCTGTGCCTGAGGATTGTTTACTGCCATTTCAATCATGTCAGATAAAAATCAGGATATCCCTCCTGAAGCCTCCCCACATAGGAAATCTGTGGGAAAGACGAAACACAAAGCCTGCTCATCCTGCAAAAAGACCCTGCATGACCCTTCGGCCAAAACGTGCAACTCCTGCTCTCGGCCTAAAGAAGTTTCCACGACGGAATTTACCTCCTGGTTGAAGGGGGAACTTCAGTCTACCTTTGACTGTTTTCGAGCCATGGCAAGCTCCTCTCAGGCATCTGTACCCCAGCAACAACCTTACCAGCAGGGTCCACCAAATTATCTCCCAGATAACCCGGAAGATTATTCTGCTCCTTTTTTTGAATATGACTACCAGTCGAATGACCCACAGTCTTCGGAGGAGGATGGGGAGATTAAAGAAGAAACCTTTTTCTTTCCAGTCGAAGAAACAGGGAAACTCATCTTTGCAGTCAGATCTACTTTGAATCTACAGGATAACATACCAGTTGCAAAACCAGATCCTTTTCCGGGTCACTCTAGGAAACCGCAGACCTTTCCAGTCCACGATTCACTTTCTGCCATTATCATGGAGCAGTGGAAATATCCTGACAGGAGATTCTTCACATCCTCCAGAACCAAGAAGCTTTTTCCTTTCGATGATAAGAATTCTGAGGCCTGGGAAGTCCCGAAAGTCGACACCGCAGTAGCCAAGGCCACGAAAAAAACAGCCATTCCGTTGGAGGACGCGTCCCATTTCAAAGACCCCATGGACTGGAGGGCTGAGAATGCCGCCAAAAGGTCTTTTGAAGCAGCAGCGGCGAATTTTCGCCCAGCTATTGCTATGGCGTCAGCTTCTAGAGCCATTAAAATCTGGCTCCAACAGGCGGTGGAAGACCTTGCAGCTATTCCAGGGACTGAGCAGGTCGCAAGGAACCTGTCCGACACCTGCTTAGCAGTTGATTTCATCTCCGATGCCTCCATTGAATCAGTTTGTACGTCTGCTAAAGCCACTGCGCTTTCAGCGGTTTCTAGACGAGCTCTCTAGCTTAAGTCGTGGTCTGCAGATAATGCCTCTAAACACAAGCTGCGCAGCATTCCATTCCAGGGGAGCCACCTCTTCGGCAGCAATCTTGACACGATCCTAGAATTCGCCACGGGGGACAAGCACTGGTTACCTCAGAGGAAAGGACCACCTCGTTTCAGGTCAAATTATTACAGAGCTCCAAGAGACAGAGAGTCCTACAGGCCCTCAACCTCCAATCAAGACTACCAGTCCTTTCGGGGTAAACCCTACACAAGAGGAAGATTCCAGAGAGGCAGAGGCAGGGACGGTAAAGCAGGAAAGTTCTGACGCCAGCAGGCTTCAGGTAGGGGGCAGGTTGACCGGTTTCATTCATGCCTGGGAAGAGATCACTTCAGACCCCTGGGTCCTTCACATCATCGAACAAGCCTATGCTCTGGAGCTTACTCGCCTACCTGCCTGGAAATTCCTGCTGTCCATGCCCCCTGCAGATCCTTGGAAAAGATCGGGTTCAGGGCCGGACTGGGACTGAAAAGCAGCCCTGGAAAAATTTGGAGACCAGCCCCATATAGTTTATCTCACGGTCGCGCTCTTTAACCACACGCACCCCTTATACATACCCGAGTCACACTATGTGCCATTCTTTTTATCTCATTATTTGTATTAAAATGCCAGAAAGCAAAAGTGTTAAAAGGCCCTAATAAATGAAATACATTACACAGAATGGGATCAAAACATTTACTACTGCAAACATTTTTAGATGAAAGAGTTCCATTTTATTCAGTGGAACAAAACACTGATCACATTATTCTTCACAATATTCTGGTAAGAAACTTTTATTTCTTTATTAATTCATGTAGACTAGTTTTTTCCATATTTAATAAAAGCTATGATTGAGACATGTAGGGGGTTAAAAGGCATATCATGGGAAAGAGTGGCATATAGTGGGTATAAGGCATTCATGGAGGCAGAGTGGCATGAAGGGGGTTAAAAGGCATATCATGGGGCACTCTGCCTCCAGAAAAGCCTTATGCCCCCTATATGCTTTATACCCTCCTATATGCCACTCTGCCCCATAATATGCCTTTTAATCCCCTATATGCCACTCTGCCTCCAGAAATGCCTTTTACTCCCTATGTCACTCTGCCTCCAGAAATGCCTTATACCCCCCATATGCCACTCTGCCTCCCTGATATGCCTCAACCCTCCTATATGCCCCTCTGCCCCGTGATATGCCTTTTAACCCCCTTTTTGCCACTCCACCTCCAGATATGCCTTTTGACCCCCTATATGTCACTCTGCATCCAGAAATGCCTTATACCCTATATGCCACTCTGTCCCATGATATGCCTTCTAACCTCCTATATGCCACTCTGCCATATAGGGGGTTAAAAGGCATATCATGGGACATTTTTGTTTACTTTATATGGCAAGCCGATCCAGCTTGCCATATTAAATAAAAAATAATATATGCCACTCTGTCCCATGATATGCCTTCTAACCCCCTATATGCCACTCTGCCATATAGGGGGTTAAAAGGCATATCATGGGACAGAGTGGCATATAGGGGGTATAAGGCATTTCTGGAGGCAGAGTGGCATGAAGGGGGTTAAAAGGCATATCATGGGGCACTCTGCCTCCAGAAAAGCCTTATGCCCCCTATATGCCACTCTGCCTCCCCGATATGCTTTATACCCTCCTATATGCTCCTCTGCCCCATGATATACCTTTTAACCCCCTTTATGCCACTCTGCCTCCAGATATGCCTTTTGACCCCCTATATGTCACTCTGCATCCAGAAATGCCTTATACCCCTATATGCAACTCTGGCATATAGGGGGTTAAAAGGCATATCATGGGACAGAGTGGCCTATAGGGGGGTATAAGGCATTTCTGAGGCAGAGTGGCATATAGGGGGGCACACTTACATACACACACATGCCGATTTTTTTGTTCTTAACAAATACAAAAAACATACAGTACAAAAAATACATTATTTTACTCACCTTCTACTTCTCTTGACAGCTGCACACTGTTCTCCTCTATGCTGACAGGATGCCACTGACCTGACATCCGGTGCTGCAGCAGTCTGAGCGCGAGGGGGCGGAGCTTCCACCTCACGCTGCTCCCATCACTATGCAGCCATCAGGCTGCTGGGAATGTAATCTAAACGGCCGGTGCGTGCTGATGCCGCCGGCCGGAGCTACTTTAACACTTTTTTTATTTATATGGTAAGCTGGATCGGCTCGCCATATAAAGTAAAAAAAAAAAAAAAGTATTAAAGCAGAGCCGGCCGGCGGCATCAGCACGCACCGGCCGTTTAGATTACATTCCCAGCAGCCTGATGGCTGCATAGTGATGGGAGCAGCGTGAGGGGTGAAAGGTCAGTGCGAGGGGGCGGAGCTTTCACCCCTCACACTGCTCCCATCACTAGACGGCCATCGCACACGGCTGCTGGGTGCTGATGCCGGCCGGCCGCATCGGCACCCAGCGGCCGCTTTGATTAGATTTCGGGCAGCCTGGGGGGCAGCTCAGCGGCTGTCTTCATGGCCGCCCAGCCCCCGGACCTTCCGGCCCACCGGGAAATTTCCCGGTATCCCGGTGGGCCAGTCCGGCCCTGATCGGGTTTCTTCTCCACACTCAACAACTTAATTCACGAAAGGGCTCTGGTCCCGGTTCCTCATCAGGAGATAGGAGAGGGAACCTACTCCCACGTCTTTGTCGTACCAAAGTCATCCGGGAAATTCAGGCTAATAATGAACCTACAGGTGGTGAACACCTGTATAATTTACAACAGGTTCCGGATGGAATCCCTGAAGTCCGCCACAGAGATCATTTCTTCGGGGGACTTCATGGTCACCATAGACCGGCGGGATGCCTATTTACATGTTCCCATCAGAAGAGACCACCAAAGAGTCCTCCGTCTGGCCGTTCCATTACCTCAAGGTATTCGACATTTTCAGTTTCGGGCTCTTCCTTTTGGAATTGCTTCAGCACCTCGGATCTTCACGAAGCTCATGTCGGTGGTCGTGGCCTTTCTGAGGCAAAAAGGCATAAAGGTGGTCCCATATCTGGACGATTGGCTCCTCGTAGCGGCCTCAGCAACTCTGCTCCAGTCCCATCTGGAGTTTTCTCTCAGGACCCTCCACAACCTAGGGTGGCTAGTAAACAGACTCAAGTCGCAGTTGCTTCCAAACAGACGTCGTACCTTTCTGGGAATGATCCTCGATTCACATGTACAGAAGACGTTTCTCCCTCGGGACAAGGGTTGAGATTGAGTTCACACACGCGGTCCTAACGAACAAGTCAGTGTCCATCAGAGCCATCATGTCATTGCTCGGTCTAATGACCTCCTCCATCTCAGCGGTTCCCTGGGCACTTGTTCACGCAAGACCTCTTCAACAGTTCCTGCTGGATCACTGGGATCGCTCCAGGATGTCCTTTCGCAAGAAGGTCCGACTTTCTCCCTTCGTTCGGGAGTCACTCCGATGGTGGCTGACAGCCAAGAATCTTTCCCAGGGGCTCTCTTGGCAGACGAGAGACCGGGTGGTAATTTCCACCGACGCCAGTTTGAGAGGCTGGGGTGCTGTTATGGGAAGCGATATTACCCAGGGAACTTGGTCTCCTCAGGAATCAGAGCTGCACATCAATTTTCTAGGACTGTTAGCGGTCTGGAGGGTTCTAAGGTTCTGGTCTACAATCCTGCGACACAAGTCAATCAGGATCCTTTCAGGCAACGTCACCGTTGTGGCCTATCTTTCCAAACAAGGTGGCACCAGAAGCAGGTGCCCGCAGACCCTGACCGCTCAGATCTGCCGATGGGCGGAGTTCAGTCACTGCACTCTCTCCCCGGTTCATCTCAAGGGTTCACTGAATCAGGAGGCGGATAACCTCAGCAGGAACTCAGTGCTTCCGGGAGAATGGTCCTTAAACAAAAGGGTCTTCGCCTTCATCACAAAGAAATGGGGTACTCCTCAGATAGACTTGATGGCCACGCACCTAAACAAACAGGTAAAGGAGTTTTTTTTCTCTCTCTCTCTCTCTCTCTCTCTCTCTCTCTCTCTCTCTCTCTCTCTCTCTCTCTCTCTCTCTCTCTCTCTCTCTCTCTCTCTCTCTCTCTCTCTCTCTCCAGTCGGCCGTCCCTGAGCCCTGGAAGCACTCTCACAGACCTGGGACTTCGATCTCGCGTATGTTTTTCTTCCGCTTCCTCTTATCTCCAGAGTGCTCCGGAAGATTCGGGAAAACCCCCAAAGTGTCATCCTGGTTGTTCCTTTCTGGCCTCGAAGAATCTGGTTTTCGGACCTTACCAACCTGGCTGTAGACGAGCCCATGCTTCTTCCTCAGGTGAAGGATATTCTCGTTCAAGGCCCTGTTCTCCACCCAGATCCCTCCCGGCTCAACCTCTCAGCATGGCTTCTGAAAGGGAGATCCTGACCTCAAGGGGATTAACTTAATCAGTAAGGGGAACCATACTCTCCAGCCGTAAGAGTACTACGGCTGCTAAATACCAGAAGGTTTGGGAAACGTTCATGATCTGGTGCAGTGGGCAGGAAGTATCCTCTCCATCCGTCCGTGAGGTGCTGCCCTTTTTACAAGACGGCTTTGATAAGGGGTTACAACCTGCTGCTATCAAGGTCCAGATCTCAGCTCTCAGCAACTTCTTGGACTCCAATCTAGAGCCTCTAGAGGGATACCTCTCTCTCGCTAATTCTTCTCTTGTGCCACCTGGAATGGCAAGGAAAGTGAGAATTCTTACCTGGGAATTCCTTTTCCTTGTCCGTTTCCAAGGTGGCACACTTTTACTCCCACCCATTAAATTTACTTTTGCTTGTCTATTATTTGTCTGAGTCTTTCTTTTTAACCACACTGGGGAGGAAGGGGGAGGTCTCCTTTTTTTATAGTATTTCCTGCCCTACCTGGTAGGCGGAGCCTTCTTCTCCTGTGCCACCTTGGAAATGGACAAGGAAAAGGAATTCCTGTGTAAGAATTCTCACTTTTTAATAAAAGCTATGCTTGAGAAAAATATTTTGGTTTTATTTCCTTCTATTTTCCAACCTGCCCCCCCCAGTTATGCACATCTGCCCCAGAAATGCCTTATACCCCCTATATGCCACTGTGCCACATGATATGCCTTTTAACCCTCTAAATGCCACTGTGCCCCATGATATGCCTTTTAACCCTATATGCCACTGTGCCCCATGATATGCCTTTTGACCCCCTATGTGCCACTCTGCCTCCAGAAATGCCTTATGCCCCTATATGCCGCTCTGGCATTAAGGGGGTTAAAAGGCATATTATGGGGCAGAGTGGCATATAGGGAGGTTTAAGGCATTTCAGGAGGCAGAGTGGAGTATAGAGAGTTAAAAAGGCATTTCTGGAGGCAGAGTGGCATTAAGGGGGTTAAAAGGCATTTCATAGAACACTCTGCCTCCAGAAATGCCTTATGCCCCCCATTTAACACTCCCTCCCTCCTCCAAACTTACCGGTGCTTCTGACTCCCCTGTCATGTAGCTGGGGCAGCATGTAGAGCTCTACGCGATTCGCACCGGGGACTCAGAAGCACCGGTAAGGGGGGGGGGGGACATATAAATATATATAATATAGTGATATGATATATTGTAATTTATATATACTAATATAATATGTAATTTAATGTATAATTAGTGATATATATATATATATATATATATGATATTGTAATATATATCTAACATATTTTAATATACTCATATGAACTATAATATTGTCAGATATTTTAGGCCGAAAAAAAGTATTCCATATATATGTATGTTACATGAGCACAAAATGGAGTCAGAGCCATGTTATTTTCCGTAATCATATAATGATTACTTCTTTCTGTCTTTGTTCTCTCTATAATTGAGAACAAAGAAGCATTCATGTATAAAGATGCTTCAACATATATGATCTAATTAGCATTATCTTCCACTGCATATCCTTAGGAATGTAAATGGAATGGGGGATACATCATAAGACCACCAAAGCCTAATTTACTACCTAGGAAGTAAGGTCTGGAGATATGGGTGACTACCAAAACCTGATTTACTACCTAGAAGGTAACGTCTAGTGATAAGGGTGAACAAGGATAAATTCAAAACGTACATGTAATGTCTTAACTCAGGGCTTGAATTTTGTCTAGGTGTTTGTCAGCCTGTGATCGCGAGGGCGCTGCTGTCTGCCCAGGAGTCTGGGCAGACAGCACAGCCACTCAGAGCCCGCCCCCGAGCCTGAGATCACTCCCACGGAGTGATTCTGTAGGCTGAAACCGCGATTGCAGGAAAACCTTCAATCGCGTTTTCAGCTACCACAGGCAGCTTCAGGAAACGGGGTTGAGTGTTGATTGTTAATTGGTGGTAAATATAATGGTTTTATTATTCTGAATAGAGTTGAATTTTGTCTACTTCAATAAAGAATTCCCTGTTTCTGGGAAATGGTATATGACGTTATTGTATATGACGGCTTGTGAGACTGCAGCTTATAACCCGTGATAATGACAATAATGAAAAGGTATTTTTACCTGTAGATGAAGTTTGACATTATTTGCATCTATTAGAAACTTCACTAATACTCTTAGACATTATTAAATTACTTTTAATGTGTGTGTTAGACTCATAAAGTAATAATTCATGTTGATAACTATTGATAATATACTGTATTTTAAAATTAATTCATTTTGACATGTTTTAGGAATTTTTCTGTTTTATACTATGCACTATGTGACTCATATAGATATTTTATAAATTGGTTTATACAATAAATAATATTTTTTGATTGACTATCGTGATATATATATAATTTGAATTATAATTTTCGCCAGTCTGAAAGGATTTAGGATCAGAGATAAAATATAGGGTATCTCTTTATATTAATATTGTGGATGTGATCCTAAAATAATTGATAGCATCATTATTTTGCGTATGTGATAAAATGTTGGTTTTACCTATTTTGTCTCATTAAAATCCCTAACATACATATATCTAATATATAATATATATATATGATTATATATGATATATATAATATAGATGATATTTAATAAATGTTTGTACTTTAATATGAAGTCCTGCAAGCGCTCGTATTTTCTTCAGCCCACACCCACCCTCAGTTCTGTACTCCCTTTAGTTTCTACATTTTTTGCCTCCTCCACCACAAGCCAATCAGCCCAGGACATATGCCCAGGACTGCCACTTATTGCCAAGGCTGCGTCCCTCCCTCACCCACCGCTATATATGTTCGTCGCCAGCCGGGTCCCTCACCCACCATTATATATATGTTCTCCACCACCTGGGTCTCTCCCTTACCCACTGTTATATATGTTCGCCGGCCCGGTCCCTCCCTCATCCGCCGTTATATATATGTTCTCGGCTGGCCGGGTCCCTCCCTCACCCACCCACCGCTATATATGTTCTCTGCCGGCCGGATCCCTCCCTCACCCACCATTATATATGTTCGCCGGCCGGTCCGAGGAGATCCCTCTGCTAGTCAGAAATACTGTATACGTTTTTGTAATATATATAAATAGTTGGACAGGAGGGCATTATGTCAGCCGTACGTCACTGTCGCAGCACTAATCCTCACGTCCTCCTTCTTGTAACAGGACTTTATCTGCTGCATCTCGGCCGCCGGCATATACTTTGTGGTTTCGCTGGTGGCGGTTTCTAAATATACGCGTGGAGCTTCCAAAGCAGCCTCAGTAAGTAGCAGCATGCTGTTCATACTCGCCTTTTTATGCTGGGTGTGACGATACGGATACCTGGAGCCAGTGGCGACTCTAGAAGCAATATATAGGGGGGGGCACACAAGATATCACAGTCAAACTGGTGGGGCATTCATAATTTCCAAAAGTAATGTGCTATGAAATTATAATTTTGTTATTGGGCTAAAATAATACTTGATCATTCAACATGGGAAGCCTGAAGCCACAATTGAGTGCGACTAATCCTTGAAATAAATATTATAACACAATAAATAACTTTTCCACGTAAAGGATTTCAGGGCCTTGAACGTTTTGTCCCCTGAAGTCACTACAATTTCAGGAGGGCATTTTATCTCTGGATAAATATAAATTAAATAATTCCTACTGTAAGTTAAGTGCCAGGAACAGATGACCAAACACACACACCAACACAGGCTCTGTCACACCAACACCCAGACACACACCAACACAGGCTCTGTCACACCAACACTCAGACACGCACACCAGGACAGGCTTAGCGACACCGACAACCAAACATACACACACACACCAGGACAGGCTCTGCCACACAGACACCCAGACACACACACCAACACTCAGACACACACACCAGGACAGGCTCTGCGACACCGACAACCAAACATACACACACACCAGGACAGGCTCTGCCACACAGACACCCACACACGTCAGGACAGGCTCTGCCACACCCACATCCAAACACACACACCAGGACAGGCTCTGCCACACAGACACCCACACACATCAGGACAGGCTTTGCCACATCCAAACACACACATCAGGACAGGCTCTTCCACACCCACATCCAAACACACACACACACACACACACACACAGGGACAGGCTCTGACACACTGACACCCAAACACACACCCTAGGACAGGCTCTGCCACGCTGACAACTGAACACACACCAGGACAGGCTCTGCCATACCAACACTTATACACACACACCTGAGGACAGGCTCTGCTACACTGATAACCAAAAACACACAAACAGCAGGACGCAATCCACGTCACAGACGTCTGCATCAGGATGGATTTTTCACACTGCATTGTCGTTTATACCCCCCTTAGTGTTTTTGCCCCTGCTGCCCATATATATTAATATTAGCCCCAGTTGCCGATAGCAGGTATAGATCAACACATTAACACACAAACCAAGCTTTGCATGGATAGATCAACTGAAATTCACCTGTGATCTCAGCACTGAAGGTATATATCAAATAAACAGAATCAGACATACAAATCCTGTATTTGCAGGTATACAATAGTATATGAAATGTAGCATTGCAGGTATAGATCAAATAAATACATGGAAACAGCATTGCAGGTATTAATCAACTGAATAAGACATACAGACATTGTATTTGCAGGTATACATAAATAATGTATGGAAATATATAGATTAGAATAAATATAGAATAGATATAGAATAACGCAAAAACCCTGGTAAATGCTGGTACCTAGGCATGATGGGACTGTGATTGCTGTTAGCAATCACACTCCTATCATGCCAGGTCAGCCAGTACATGCTGGTACAGGGTGGCTGTAAGTGATGTGTAGACCCCATACTGCTGGCAGCATCAATACACAAGGGGGGCAGCTAGCTAGGTTTTAGCATGTACTGGCTGACTTGGCATGATAGGAGTGTGATTGCTAACTGCAATCAAAGTCCCATCATGCCTAGGTTCCAGCACTTACACATCCAACCATTAAATGCTGGAACCTAGGCATGATGGGACTGTAATTGCTGTTAGCAATCACACTCCTATCGTGCCAAGTCAGCCAGTGTATGCTGGTACAGGATGGCTGTAAGTGATGTGCAGACCCCATACTGCTGGCAGCATCCATAGACAAGGGGGGCAGCTAGCTAGGTTTCAGCATGTACTGGCTGACTTGGCATGATAGGAGTGTGATTGCTAACAGCAATCACAGTTCCATCATGCCTAGGTTCCAGCACTTACACATCCATGCTATCACACACACACACTCATTCATTCATATACTCATTCATTCACAGATTCATTCCCTCAATCACACATTCTCATTCAAACTCCCTCCCCACCCCTTACCTGCACTGCAGCTCCTCGACGACGCTCACAGACTTCAGCAGAGGGCGCGGCCTCCCACTGCGTTCTCTGGTAAAGCACAGAGGAAGCGGGTCTGGAGCAGAGTCATGTGATGTCACGTGAACTCTGCTAGGTTCCGCTTCCTCTATGCAGTACAGAAGACCCTCCCACAGGTAAGTAGTAGGGCTCGAGGTGCGGCCCGCGTAAGATCGGTTGCCTCGGCTGCCGATCTTACTCGGGCCGCACCCTCTCCTCCGCGTTAAAAAAAATAAATAAAAAAAGAAAGAAAGACGGGATTCGCCAAATTCGGCAGGGGGGCAACAGGTGGGGCAAGGATTAACCTAGGGGGGGCAATTGCCCCCCTGTAGCGACGCCACTGCTTGGAGCAGCCTCTCCCCCAGGATGTATCGTCCAGAAAGGAGCGTTGCTGAGACCGGGGTCAAGTCGGTGACTATATCTCCCCCAGGATGCTGGTCTCAGCAGGGGAAACTTCTGGAGTGAGGCTGAAGGGTCAGTAGACGGTAGCAGGTTTGACCTGATCTGGGGTAGGCATCGAGTCCTTTAACCACTGGATAGGAAGGCATGTATTGATCCCTCTGCCTCCAAGTATAGCCTTTACAGAGGCTGCCAAGCGTTAAGCTCAATGCTGACAGATCCGAAGACTCTGCCGCAGCCCTCCCAAGAACTCTTGGGGAAGACTTCTCTGTTTATTGCAAGGCAGACAAGGTTATATAGGAAAACAAGGGGTGGGTCAAACACTACAAACAACCAAGTACTTTGTATACAAAAGGAAAGTTAACATAAGGAAATTAACTCAGGCATTTAATTAAAACAATGCAATAGTTCACACCACAACAAAGGATCAATACCATCACCTCAAGATAATGGCAGTGCAGACAGGAAGCAGCACCAATAATCATAACGGAGGAACATCAGTTTGAAAATACAAAATACACATTAACCCTTTTATGCCCACAAGTCTCAGACGGCTACCATCACACTGGGGATGGTGGGAGTTGTAATCGAACAAACATCTGTAATATTGTTTTCTTTATTAACCCTTAATCTGAGGCATTTAATCACCCCCCAGAGAGTATTGACCCCTTGATGGCACGCAGTTGGTGACAGTTGTATTTTGTTCACGTCAAGCCATTCGACAACACACAAAACAAAAGTGTAGGAGCCTCGTTCGATGGGTCTTAGAAGAGTTTAAAAACGCCATGTGGAAGAGGGGTGCTGCCACACACAAGATGGCGGCATCCATTAAAAATTAGAGTGTCTAGAGCGTCTGTCTGAAGAAAGCTCATTTTCCTGAAGGGAAAAAAAATCCCCGGCAATATGATTTGCGTGGCTACACTAAATGAGAAGAAACACAGCAAAAATGCTAAAACAGCCATTGTCAGGAAGGATACAAAAATTTAAAAAAGAACTCTGTTCTTAAGGGGTTAATGTAGTAAACAATGCTGTGCGTGGAAAGCGCATAATTCTAAAAGTACGTGGCCTTAAAGGAGTAGTCGCATAAAACAGCGGCGCATACAGCGTTTATTTAATAAAGGTGAAAGTCATGAAATGCGGCAGAGGCGACGGTCGTGTCTCAGCCGTTAACTCTTTCAGTTCTTCGCTGTGACGTAAAGCACTCGATGCAGCCTTAGAGCCGCTTGGCATCGAGGGTTCAACACGGTCCTTCTTCTCTGTTATCCAGGTCCTCGGCTTCGTCGCCACAATAGTTTTCGCCTTTGATTTCTACCTGATCTTCAACGACTTGACCAAGTTCCTTGAGAATGGAGAGCCCACGGGAGAGACGGAGGTGCAGAAATCGGACGGTACGTTGGAGTGCGATGCTCAGGGAGCTGGGACACTGGTTATAATATAACAAGAATAAAAAATGAATTACCGTATTTCCCCAAGTATATGACGCTCCTTAAAGTTTTTTTACTGGCTGCCTGGGCATGGTATGAGTGTAACTGATGTTAGCTGCTAGCAATCGCACTCCTATCATGCTCAGGCAGCCAGTACATGCACATCACTTTCAGCCTCCCTGTGCCCCCTACACACGGATCCATTCTAACATGCACACTCACTTACTCCCCCACCTTACCTGAACTGCAGATCTTCTGGTGCGGCTCGCAGACTTCCGCTGGGGCCGCTGTTTCCCTCTGCGTTGCTTGAACAGGAACAGAGCAGAGTTGTGTGCGTCGCTGCGACGGATCAAGAGATGCTGCTGAGCAACACAGAGGTCTTATACATGGGGGAAATACGGTAAATAGGACCCCCGTCCCCCGCTTTGTTCTCAGACTGAAGTCCCAGTAATTCTTGCAGTTGGTGCTGGAATTATTAAAGGGACTAATGCATGGTCTAGTACTTTGTAATGTGCATCCGCTGCAGTGCAATGATCCTACCTTCATCTGGGCTGTTTGCGCATGGTGGGGGGATGTCAGGGAAGGCAGTTCGGGAACTGATGAGCTTTAATTATCCCGCAGACTCCCCCTCCAATGCAATGGGAACAGAGTGCAGTACCGGATATATTACGGGAGGCATATATTTATATAATTCATATTATATGAACAGTCAGGCAGACAAACTGTTAAAGGGGGCACCGCAATGTGACACGTCCTATACTTCCTGCCAGCGAGCTGCAGCTTCTCCCTAAGGCAAATAGAATAAGGCTCAGATTTAAAGAATGTATAGGAAAGTACAGACATGTCTCACGATTTGCTTTCTTTTCCCCTCGTAGATGAAGAATTGGATTGAGACTCGGATTAAACGTGAACTTTACTGCAACCATCTGGGGGGAGCTTTGGGTCATTCCAAGCGCTTGAACGTCATCTCAGGCTGAAGAAACCGGATGGCCGCTGCAGTAGTCGGATGTGGAAGATACGTCCGGCGGGGGTCCCGTGAGAATTTCAGTGACTGCTACGTCCCACACACTGCCGCGGTAACCTGGGGATGGGAGCAAATATTTAACCGTCACAGTATTCTGGAGTGTTAGCGCCTTAATAGTATTTCTGGCTCGGTGACCTGCTAGACGGAGACGGGTCGTTTGCACTTAATATCTACAGCAGGTTCCTAAACCTCAAGCTCCCCCAATTCTGGCTGAGGATTCTGGGAGTTTTAGATAAAGGCTGTGTCTGTACGCAGTATTGCGGCTCTACACATGGAAGCGAGCAGGCGCGGTATCTGAGTCTGCACTCCCGGCGTATAACTCAGCTGGCTTTGTATTGTCATATAATGTCACTTAACCCCTTCCAGTAAGCAACTGGGAGAATGAGGTACAAACGCAACAAACCGGCAGCAGATCAGAGCATAAGGCAGTCATCACGTTCCAGGCGACAGCCCTGCTGTATGTAGGATGTATAACTGACTACATGCATCGCATACTGTAATCCACCCTTTTTGTCCTTAAAAACATAGAGGCCCAGGATAATTAAATCTGCAATGTCTGCTGGCTATACGGTGTTTATTCCCTATGCAGAACCTATTAGGGGATCTGGCTATAGAAACCCTGCACCTGGTATTATGTAAAGTTGGCGACATATTTTAAGTGACCAGCGTAAGTCGCTGAGTTCACACAATAAGTAAAGCAAGTATGAGTGTTCCCTGTAAAAGATGATGCGTGTTAAACATACACATGGCAGGAGTAGCACTTTATGGGGTTGAGGGTCTTCTTTACGCCCATTTCTGCATATTGATTTATTATGCAGGATCCGCTCGGTACGGTTGGCCCTGCACCATGGTTGGCAAGGCAGCATTCAGGAAAGCCATGTTAAATATGCATGATGCAGGGGAAGCTTGCCAGGGTTGGCCTTGGATCATGCATATTAAACGTGGCTTTCCTGAATGCCATCTTGTCAATTTTAATAATCATGGTGCAGGGCCAGCCCTACTGAGATGCTCCTGCATGAATCATAACCAGGAAGACTGCATTAAATATGCCTAATGCAGGGCTGGTTCAGCCGTTCTTGTCGAGGCTAGCCTTGCATTCCGCTTATATAATGTTTTCATAAAATCCATGATGAAGGGTTGGCACTGGTAGACTTCCCCCCTCAAACATGTAAAGCACTGAACACATGGCTCTAGCCACGAAAGGGAGAGGTGATGAGAGCTGTTGTTTCAGTATGAAGGTCTGGCCCTGTGTAATGTATAATAAAGTCAGTGGGACTCCTTCAGTCTGCCTGCACATTGACTTATTTATTATACATTATATAGTGACTTAAGTTAAAAAGCACAGGTACAGACATTACATGGGCATGATACAGGGCCAACCCTGGCAGGCTTCCCCTGTATCATGTCTATTTCAATTGGGGGGGGGGATACATTTTTAGCAACTGACCTTAAATAAAATATGCAGGGCTTTCTTTATCCCATCAGGCTGATCGGGGCTCCCGCAGCGCTCAGCGGAACGTAACCTCCCAGCGATGCGTCAGGTGCTATAATAAAAAGCACTGTGTATACCTGCGGCGGGTGACGCCGCGCCTTTAACTCTCCCTGCTCGCGGTTTGTGTTTCAGGGTTTTTCTGTATTGTACCGTGTTGAGAAATTTCACAAAATCTACCGTTTTTGTCCCTTCTTATATTGTCCCTTCTTATATTGTATTACTTTTTAAATAATTGTCGTTGTATTGGGAAAAAATTTCATTAAAAACTACAAAAAACTATAATGTTTCCGTTTATTAAACACGATGTGGAGATTATCGGTGGGTTACAAACATGCAGATTTCCACTGAGAAAAGTGACATGATATATCGTTAGTAGATTTAAAGTTTTAAAGGCTGTTTTGGTCCAAGTTCCTCTCGTGCCACGGAGAAGAATGTATAAGTAATAAGACCGTCATAGAACACAAGAGACGCTTACTCTCCAAACTTTCTTCTCCAGCCCAGACTGCGAGAAAGTGTGTTTAATGACATAGTAAGGGCTTCAGGGCGTGAAGAAGAGCGAAAAGGGGATCAGGGGGCCGCTAGAGAATCTGATACACTTAGGAACGGGCCCCTTGGGTGGTGGGGAGGGAATCCCCCTATGATTGGGTTTATTTGCCACAGAGAATTATTCACTGAAAGGAGAGTTATGGTTCCAAAACTGTTGGGTTCCTCCATGAATAAGTGAAAGCATTAAAGTCACAGCCCCCCATTAGTGAATAGCCCCCAATGGCTACTTTATGCATTTCAAACCCAGTATGTTTTTCCTGTGGAAAGGACCAAACTACATCTACGTTGTTCCTGGAGTAAAAACTCTCCAAATACTGCAGACAGATGAAGGAACAGCTTTCAAAGATGGCCGCCTCATCTGATTTCATGGTGCCAGAGAATAGGAATGTCGTAGAACTAACCGAGGTCAGAGAACCAGAGATCAGGAATAACGAAGAAACAAGCCGGGTTAGCAACAGGCAATCGAACAGACGCGCGTACTGAGGAATAGGCACAACCATCAGAAGTCCAACGCTTTCTGAGGATTTTAAAGAATATAATATATTCGCCAATATATTAACTGATATAATGTAATATTCCAAATATAATATATTCCGAATATATTTACCAATATATTAAATAATTGTTACCTACCCATGTAGAAGGTGGAGACCCCCCGCTTCTTACTCGCAGACTCAGCCGCTGTGAAGAAGGGGTGCACCTCCCTCCACCACTGCAGACAAGAGGCAGATCGGGGTCTATCGTTAATGCGTTAGTGGCGCCAGCGGAAATTACCTTGCCTTATAAAGGGTATTTACGCGCATGCCACATTCAAGATGGCGAGACGGATGTAACGAAACGGATCATTTACCAATATATTAAATAATATATTCGCTAATATATTAAATAAGATTATGTAATGATTCAAATATAATATATTCCAAATATATTTATAAATATTTTAACTAATTAAATATACATTTACCAATATATTAACAAATATAATATATTCCCAATGCCATAATATATTCCTGATATATTTACTAATATATTAAATATAATTTAATATATTAACCAATACAACGTAAGTTTTCATATATAATATTTTACCAATATAATATAAATAAAAATATTCCAAATATATTAACCAATATAATGTAATAGATTTCATATATAATATATTCCTAATATATTGACCCATATAATGTATTCCATATAACGTAATATATTAACCAATATAATGTAATATATTCCTAATTTAATATAAAATATTGCTTATATATATATTCACCAATATATTATCCAATATAATGTTTCCAATGTAATATTTACAAATATATTAAGCAAAATAATGTAATATTCCCAATTTAATAAAAATATTCCAAATAAATTAACCAATATAATATAATAGATTTCCAATATTGTATAATATAATCCTAATATGTTTACTAATAATTTCACTAATAAAACATATTTACCAATATAATACAATATATTCAGAATATGAGAAAAAATATTCCTAATATATTTACCAATATATTCAAAAATAAAATGTAATATTTACCAATATAATATATTACTAATATATTAACTAATATTTTAACCAATATGTTTTATATTCCAAATTTAATATATTAATATTTTACCAATATATTCAATATTAAATATGTATCTGCTGTGGCCTCTTCCCAAGTGGACTCCTCATAAGTGGACAGCTAAGAGTTACTTAGGACATACCGAGTACCATTGCAGAAAGCAGCTTCAACACATCATTGGAACTCGTCCACATCCAAGCTGTCATCTCCTATTGTCTCACCCACCGACTAGATTGTAAGCTCACAAGAGCAGGGCTCTCTTCTCCTTTGCACCAGTTTGTTATTGTATGTGTTTCTATATTGTTATACTGACTGTAACAGCGCTGCGGAATCTGCTTTATAAATAAATGTAATATAATATTCCTAATATTTTACCAATATATTAACCAATATAATTTGGGCTGCAACAACTAATCGATAAAATCGATAATTAAAATCGTCGTCAAATATTTTCATTATCGATTAGTCGAATGGATTATAAAAAGAGTTTTTTTTCAGAGCAAATGCTCTCAAAAGCTCCTCTTCTTCTATAATGCGACCTCAAACAGAGATCGGATTATAACACTAGAATCCAGATCCCCTCTCTGTCAGCCAGTGGGTGTCCGTGCGATGCGCACAGACAACCTCCGCCCCTCCCCTCCACTTCCACTGGGGCTTCTACGATCCAGCGCCAGCATCACATGACCTTCATCGTAGAAGCCCCAGCGTAAGCGAAAAGGGAGTAACGGAGGTTGTCTGTGCACATCGTGCAGACCCCCACCGTCTGACAGAGAGGAGAATCCAGGTCTCCTGCAGCGCTGCAGAGGATCATCCTCTCTGTCAGCTGGTGGGTGCCTGTGAGATGTGCACAGACAACCTCTGCTACGCCTCTTCACTTCCGCCGGGGCTTCTATGAAGCTCCAGTGAAAGTGCCAGCCAGCAACGGAGGTTCACCCCCCACAAGGCACCAGTGAGTCGGGGAGAGAGGCAAAGTGGTGTATGGGAGGGGCGGTGGGGGGGAGATAATGAATTTCAGAGTGGCATATCTGGGGAAGCAGAGTGGTGAATCAGGGAGTATAATGAATGTCAGGGTGGCAGGGGGTGTAGGGCATTTATAGGGGGCGGAGTGGCATATCTGGGGGTATAAGGTATATTAGGGGGCTCAGTTGCATATCACTGGCATATAAGGGGTATAAGGCATAACGGGGGGGGCAGGTTGGCAAATAAAAGAAAATATAAACAAGAGGCTTTTTTCTCATAGTTTTTTTTAAATATGAAAAAATAGTTTATATATGAATTAATATTTACTAATAACTTTTTAAAGTATTAAAACCTAGTTTGAGAAACACTGTGTTTGGGTTCTTGTAGCTTTTATTATTATGTCAGTAAAATAAGAAGGTGAATAGAGAAATGCCATTGTGATAAAGCGATGAAAGTGTTAAAGACAGGTTAATGTAAATTTTAGTTTTTTTCTTCATTACTTTAAATAAAAGAAAAATTAGCATTTTTTAATCCGATTAATCGAAAAAATATCGGCCAACTAATCGATTCTGAAAATAATCTTTAGTTGCAGCCCTAAATATAATGTAATATATTCCTAATTTAATCTAAAATATTGCTAATATATTCACCAATATATTATATAATATAATCCTAATATATTTACTAATATTTTAACTAATAGTGTAATATTTACAATTATATTAACCAAAATAATGTAATAGATTTCATATATAATATATTCCTAATAGATTTCCAATATTATATAATATTATCTTAATATATTTCCTAATATTTTCACTAATAAAATATATTTACTAATATATCGGTGAATATATTTTCTTATGTTCTGAATATATTGAATAATAAAATCTAATATATTTACCAATATAATATAATCACAAATATTTTAACCAATATAATGTATTATATTCCCAGTTTAATATAACAGTTTCCTGATATAGTAAATTATATTTCCATTCTAATAAAATATAACATTAACCGATATAAAGTAATATATTCCTAATTTAATATAATTTAATATAATACATTCCTAATACATTTACTAATGTCTCTCTTGCTCTCTTACACTCTCCCCGAGCAGATTCCCCTAACCGGACGGAATCACCCTCTGCAGTTACAGACGCGGAAGACTTAGCCCTTCAGCCGGATAGCGGTAGACCTAGTAGGACCCCGACCGAGCCCTTTGGGGGAAAAGTACTTCTTAACGGCGGTAGACTCTGCTACCCGTTATCCAGAGGCCGTTCCCCCATCCGATATCCGTGCAGAGACCGTAGCCGATGCGCTACTCTGGGTCTACGCCAGGGTAGGTTTTCCCCGGGAGATGATTTCTGACCAGGGGACCCAATTTACTGCTGAGATTACCCAGCAGCTGTGGAGTTTGTGCGGGATTAAGCCCGTGTACAAGCGCCCCTTAACACCCCCAGACGAACGGGTTATGTGAGAGGTTCAATGGAACACTGAAGCTTCGGACGTTCGCTCCCGCTCACCGGTACCGGGAGAAGTACTCGCCGCACCTCCTGTTCGCGTACCGGGAAGTACCCCAGGAATTCACCGGGTATTCTCTATTCCAAGGCTGTAGCGGTCTCTTACACTCTGTTTACTCTCTTACACGCTCTTACTGTCTCTTACACTCTGTTCAGTATTATATACATTTCATGTATGTGCCAAAGCTACCCCAATTCTAGAAACGAGTGTACGTCTGTATTGCCAAATGGCAATGTGTTCGGATACGCTTTTAAAGAAGTCACTCGGGTTTAATAAATGGATAAATATGGTTTTATTGATAGATAATGATATTCCTGAATAAACGCAATCTTACCAATTGTTCACAGATCTGATCAGAACAATCGATTATGTCCTCACATCACCGAGAGGCTAGCACGTCATCTGTCTGGAGTCATCAGCTGGGGAAGCACCGGCGACCGATCAGAGAACCTTCTCTGAAAAGTACCAACACCGTACAGGCGCGCACTCCTATACAGGTAATCGAGGCTTCTGACCAATCGGGATCCTCTGCTGCTTTTATACGTACATTTACGTGTTTTGGCCTCGTGGTGTTTACTGCAGGAGCCACAACCCTGAGAGTGGCCAACTCCCAAGAATACGAGCCATATATTTCATACACTACGCTTCAGACAATACGGGCAGTATACCTGGCACTCGCTACTCTTCGTTCTGATTATGTTTTCGGATATCTTGTCCTTGCTAACACAAATAATTCTATGATTTGCACATTAGGTTACAAAGAATCATTTGTCTATCCATACATAACCTACATAAATAACCCAAACATCTCTCCCCTTCTCTATCCATACATAACCCAAACATCTCTCCCCTTCTCTATCCATACATAACCTACGTAAATAACCCAAACATCTCTCCCCTTCTCTACCCATACATAACACACATAACCCAAACATCTCTCCCCTTCTCTATCCATACATAACCTACATAAATAACCCAAACATCTCTCCCCTTCTCTATCCATACATAACCTACATAACCCAAACATCTCTCCCCTTCTCTATCCATACATAACCCAAACATCTCTCCCCTTCTCTATCCATACATAACCCAAACATATCTCCCCTTCTCTACCCATACATAACCTACATAACCCAAACATCTCTCCCCTTCTCTATCCATACATAACCTACATAACCCAAACATCTCTCCCCTTCTCTATCCATACATAACCCAAACATCTATCCGCACTGCCGCTCGCGTCTCCCCCACATGCTCCGTGGCCAACGCTGCTTCTGACTTGATAAAGGAGGTCGATTCTAGGGAACGGTTGTCCCTTGGCTGGTTGTTATACAGACTTATACTGCCAGTATATATATATATCTATCTACACATACGCCTGTCCATACATATAGAGTTATACACTGCCCTCACCACACACCCCTGCCTTTACACACACACACACACATATATATATATATACACACATGTATATATGTGTGTATATATGTGTGTATACACATACACATGTGTGTGTATATATATGTGTGTATACACATACACATGTATGTATATATATATATATATATATATATATACACATGTATGTATATACACACATATACCGTATTGGCTCGAATATAGGCCGCACTTTTTTCCCCCACTTTAAGTTTTTAAAGTGGGGGTGCGGCCTATATTCGGGGTCTAGCGCCCGACGCCCGGGACATGCAGTCCCGGGCGCCGGGCAGGCAGCGGGGTTAAGATACAGATCCCCCGCAGCGGTGCAGGGGACCTGCATCCTTCTCCCCGATACGCTCAGACAGCCTCCCCTGCCAGCACTTCCCACGGGGGGGGGTGCCGGCACGGGAGGTTATCTAAGCGTTTTACCTCTGCCCACCCCCGACTTACCGGAGCAGACTCCCGGGTGTCTTGCGGGGCCGGCGGGAGACATTTACGCAATACGCAAATGCAACTTCCGGTAACGGTACCGGAAGTTGCATACGCGTATTGCGTAGATGTCCCTCGCCGGCCCTGAAGACACCCGGGAGTCTGCTCCGGTAAGTCGAGGAGGGGGGGCAGAGGAGGACAGCGGCAGCGGATCTCGGGGAGGGAGGGCAGCGGATCTCGGGGAGGGAGGGCAGCGGATCTCGGGGAGGGAGGGCAGCGGATCTCGGGGAGGGAGGGCAGCGGATCTCGGGGAGGGAGGGCAGCGGATCGCGGGGAGGGAGGGCAGCGGATCGCGGGGAGGGAGGGCAGCGGATCGCGGGGAGGGAGGACAGCGGCAGCGTATCGCGGGGAGGGAGGACAGCGGCAGCGGATCTCGGGGAGGGAGGACAGCGGCAGCGTATCTCGGGGGGGAGGACAGTGGTAGCGTATCTCGGGGAGGGAGGACAGTGGCAGCATATCTCGGGGGGGGAGGACAGTGGCAGCATGTTTTTTTTGGTGCTTTTTTAAAGAAAAAAAACTTTTTCTTTAAAAAAGCACCAAACTTTTAGGGTGCGGCCTATATACGGGGGCGGCCTATATCCGAGCCAATACGGTATATACACACCAGCTTACAATCACACACCAACATACATACACTGCACTCACACCCCTTTCTCCTCATCTCTTACCTTATCTTCTATCTTCTTTCTTCCATCCAGTTGTGGGAGCGCGAGGTCTGGCACTTCAGACCTCTGCTTTACTGCTCCTTCATCACTACGCGCCGGCAATTGATGCCGAGCGCCGGGACATGACGTCATCCCTGCGCTCGGCATCAATAGCCGGCACGTAGTGATTAGGGAGCAGGGAAGCCGAGGTCTGAAGTGCCAGACCTCGAGCTCCCTAATGTTGGTTTAGTTAGAGGGAGGTCGTGATCTCCCCAACCAGCCCTGCTGATCAGGGCTAGTTGAGGAGATCACCATCTTGCACCTACCTCGGCGCGGCCCTGAAGACCGGCCCAGGGGAGGCGGCTTCTTCACTCGCCCCTCCCCTAGAGATTGGTGGCTTCGTGGGAACCTCCGGCTCGGTAAGTACCCGGTACTCGGTTATTACCCGGCGTATAAGACGACCCTCGACTTTTGAGAAGATTTTCTGGGGTTAAAAAGTCGTCTTATACGCCGGAATATACGGTACATTATACCCCATTCTATACATTACACTCCGCCCCATCACCGCTCCCGTAACGTTCTTTTTAGGGCTGCAACAACAAATCGATAATAATCGATAATGAAAATCGTTGCCAACGAATTTCATTATCGATTAGTTGAATCGATTTTTATCGATTATAAAATGAGGGGTTTTTCAGAGCAAACGCTCTGAAAATACCCTTTATTATATAATCTGTTTAGTCTGACTCACAGCAGCAGCTCCTACTTACCAGCCCCTCCCTGTAATCACTGTGACAACTGGCCCCGCCCCTTCCTTATCCCAGAAGGCCAGAACCACATGGCTGTGACACTCATCTGTAAGTATAAAATTAACATTTGGGCTACTGAAAGTTAGGGGAGGTGGGGGTTAATTTAGGGGCAGTTATGGTTAATGGGGTGTTTAGGGTTAATTTAGGGGCAGTTATGGTTAATGGGGTGTTTAGGGTTAATTTAGGGGCAGTTATAGTTAATGGGGTGTTTAGGGGCAGTTATAGTTAATGAGGTGTTTAGGGGCAGCTATGGTTAATGGGGTGTTTAGGGTTAATTTAGGGGCAGCTATGGTTAATGGGGTGTTTAGGGTTAATATAGGAGCAGCTGTGGTTAATGGGGTGTTTGGGGTTAATTTGAGGCAATTGTGGTTAATGGGGTGTTAAGGGTTAATTCAGGGGCTGTTGTGGTTGATGGGGGTCTTTAGGGTTAATTTAGGGGATGCTGTGGTTAATGGTGTGTTTAGGGTTAATTTAGGGTGGTTGTGTTTGATGGGGTATTTAGAGTTAATTTAGGGGTAGTTATGGTTAATGGGGTGTTTAGGGTTAATTTAATGATGAGGACTGAGGGTTAATTTAATTAATTTAATAAAGTTAACTTAAGGCGCAGTTAGGGGTAAAGGGGGGCAGACTAAAGGGAATCTAAATCCTGGGGGCAGTGAAGATTAACCCAGTACTTATTTATAAAAGTATGATATCCGTGTGCTGTGAACGGGTCTGTGACTCTATGAGGGGACTATGAGATATCTGGGGGGGGGTATAAGGCATATCTGGGGAGGATGGAGTGACATATCTGGGGGTAAAAGGCATATCAGGCACAGTGGCATATGTGGGGGTAGAGTGGAGTGGTATATGTGGGAGGCAGCAAGGAGTGGCATATGTGGGAGGGAGCGTGGAATGGCGTATGTGGGAGGCAGCGTGGAGTGGTATATGTGGGAGGTGGCGTGGTATGTGTGGGAGGCAGCATGGCATGTTGGGGAGGCAGCGTGGCAAGCCTGGGCTCAGATGTGCATAAATTGGGGGGGCTGGTTGTGAAATAAAGACAAGAAATGCATTTTATCAAAGTTTTTTTTTTATTCTGCTGTTTGTATTTAACATCATTTTTTTATTAAATTATTTAAAATAAATGAAAAATGTACATTCATTTTTTTATCCGATTAATTGAAAAAATTATCGGCCAACTAATCGATTATGAAGATAATCGTTAGTTGCAGCCCTAGTTCTTTTATATACATTATACCCCATTCTATACATTACACTCCGCCCCATCATCGCTCCCGTAACGTTCTTTTATATACATTATACCCCATTCTATACATTACACTCCGCCCCATCATTGCTTCCGTAACGTACTTTTATATACATTATACCCCATTCTATACATCACACTCCGCCCCATCACCGCTCCTGTAACGTTCTTTTTTATACATTGCACTCCGCCCCATCACCTCTCCCGTAACGTACTTTTATATACATCGCACCCCATTCTATACATTACACTCCGCCCCATCACCGCTCCCGTAACGTACTTTTATATACATCACACCTCATTCTATACATTACACTCCGCCCCATCACCGCTCCCGTAACTAATTTTTATATACATTATACCCCATTCTATACATTACACTCCGCCCCATCACCGCTCCTGTAACTTACTTTTATATACATTATACCCCATTCTATACATCACACTCTGCCCCATCACCGCTCCCGTAACGTATTTTTATATACATTATACCCCATTCTATACATTACACTCCGCCCCATCACCGCTCCAGTAACTAATTTTTATATACATTATACCCCATTCTATACATCACACTCCGCCCCATCACCGCTCCCGTAAAGTACTTTTATATACATTATACCCAATTCTATACATCACACTCTGCCCCATCACCGCTCCCGTAACGTACTTTTATATACATTATACCCCATTGTATACATTACACTCCGCCCCATCACTGCTCCAGTAACTTATTTTTATATACATTATACCCCATTCTATACATTACACTCCGCCCCATCACCGCTCCCGTAACGTACTTTTATATACATCACACCCCATTCTATACATTACACTCCGCCCCATCACCGCTCCCGTAACTTACTTTTATATACATCACACCCCATTCTATACATCACACTCCGCCCCATCACCGCTCCTGTAACGTTCTTTTTTATACATTGCACTCCGCCCCATCACCTCTCCCGTAACGTACTTTTATATACATCGCACCCCATTCTATACATTACACTCCGCCCCATCACTGCTCCCGTAACGTACTTTTATATACATCACACCTCATTCTATACATTACACTCCGCCCCATCACCGCTCCCGTAACTAATTTTTATATACATTATACCCCATTCTATTCATTACGCTGCCCCATCACCGCTCCTGTAACTTACTTTTATATACATTATACCCCATTCTATACATCACACTCCGCCCCATCACCGCTCCCGTAACGTACTTTTATATACATTACACTCCGCCCCATCACCGCTCCCGTAACGTACTTTTATATACATAACACCCCATTCTATACATTACACTCCGCCCCATCACTGCTCCCGTAACTTACTTTTATATACATTATACCCCATTCTATACATCACACTTCGCCCCATCACCGCTCCCGTAACTTAATTTTATATACATTATACCCCATTCTATACATCACACTCTGCCCCATCACCGCTCCCGTAACGTATTTTTATATACATTATACCCCATTCTATACATTACACTCCGCCCGATCACCGCTCCAGTAACTAATTTTTATATACATTATACCCCATTCTATACATCACACTCCGCCCCATCACCGCTCCCGTAAAGTACTTTTATATACATTATACCCCATTCTATACATCACACTCCGCCCCATCACCGCTCCCGTAACGTACTTTTATATACATTATACCCCATTGTATACATTACACTCCGCCCCATCACTGCTCCAGTAACTTATTTTTATATACATTATACCCCATTCTATACATTACACTCCGCCCCATCACCGCTCCTGTAACGTACTTTTATATACATTATACCCCATTCTATACATCACACTCCGCCCCATCACCGCTCCTGTAACGTTCTTTTTTATACATTGCACTCCGCCCCATCACCTCTCCCGTAACGTACTTTTATATACATCGCACCCCATTCTATACATTACACTCCGCCCTATCACTGCTCCCGTAACGTACTTTTATATACATCACACCTCATTCTATACATTACACTCCGCCCCATCACCGCTCCCGTAACTAATTTTTATATACATTATACCCCATTCTATACATTACACTCCGCCCCATCACCGCTCCTGTAACTTACTTTTATATATATTATACCCCATTCTATACATCACACTCCGCCCCATCACCGCTCCCGTAACGTACTTTTATATACATTACACTCCGCCCCATCACCGCTCCCGTAACGTACTTTTATATACATAACACCCCATTCTATACATTACACTCCGCCCCATCACTGCTCCCGTAACTTACTTTTATATACATTATACCCCATTCTATAGATCACACTTCGCCCCATCACCGCTCCCGTAACTTAATTTTATGTACATTATACCCCATTCTATACATCACACTCTGCCCCATCACCGCTCCTGTAACGTATTTTTATATACATTATACCCCATTCTATACATTACACTCCGCCCGATCACCGCTCCAGTAACTAATTTTTATATACATTATACCCCATTCTATACATCACACTCCGCCCCATCACCGCTCCCGTAAAGTACTTTTATATACATTATACCCCATTCTATACATCACACTCCGCCCCATCACCGCTCCCGTAACGTACTTTTATATACATTATACCCCATTGTATACATTACACTCCGCCCCATCACTGCTCCAGTAACTTATTTTTATATACATTATACCCCATTCTATACATTACACTCCGCCCCATCACCGCTCCCGTAACGTACTTTTATATACATCACACCCCATTCTATACATTACACTCCGCCCCATCACCGCTCCCGTAAAGTACTTTTATATACATTATACCCCATTCTATACATCACACTCCGCCCCATCACCGCTCCCGTAACGTACTTTTATATACATTATACCCCATTGTATACATTACACTCCGCCCCATCACTGCTCCAGTAACTTATTTTTATATACATTATACCCCATTCTATACATTACACTCTGCCCCATCACCGCTCCTGTAACGTACTTTTATATACATTATACCCCATTCTATACATCACACTCCGCCCCATCACCGCTCCTGTAACGTTCTTTTTTATACATTGCACTCCGCCCCATCACCTCTCCCGTAACGTACTTTTATATACATCGCACCCCATTCTATACATTACACTCCGCCCTATCACTGCTCCCGTAACGTACTTTTATATACATCACACCTCATTCTATACATTACACTCCGCCCCATCACCGCTCCCGTAACTAATTTTTATATACATTATACCCCATTCTATACATTACACTCCGCCCCATCACCGCTCCTGTAACTTACTTTTATATATATTATACCCCATTCTATACATCACACTCCGCCCCATCACCGCTCCCGTAACGTACTTTTATATACATAACACCCCATTCTATACATTACACTCCGCCCCATCACTGCTCCCGTAACTTACTTTTATATACATTATACCCCATTCTATAGATCACACTTCGCCCCATCACCGCTCCCGTAACTTAATTTTATGTACATTATACCCCATTCTATACATCACACTCTGCCCCATCACCGCTCCTGTAACGTATTTTTATATACATTATACCCCATTCTATACATTACACTCCGCCCGATCACCGCTCCAGTAACTAATTTTTATATACATTATACCCCATTCTATACATCACACTCCGCCCCATCACCGCTCCCGTAAAGTACTTTTATATACATTATACCCCATTCTATACATCACACTCCGCCCCATCACCGCTCCCGTAACGTACTTTTATATACATTATACCCCATTGTATACATTACACTCCGCCCCATCACTGCTCCAGTAACTTATTTTTATATACATTATACCCCATTCTATACATTACACTCCGCCCCATCACCGCTCCCGTAACGTACTTTTATATACATCACACCCCATTCTATACATTACACTCTGCCCCATCACCGCTCCCGTAACTTACTTTTATATACATCACACCCCATTCTATACATCACACTCCGCCCCATCACCGCTCCCGTAACGTACTTTTATATACATCACACACCATTATATACATTACACTCCGCCCCATCACAGCTCCCGTAAAGTACTTTTATATACATTACACTTACATTTCTGTGGTGCCCCCATATACCCCGCATCTCCCGACACGTGATCTACTTACCGCCTGGGGTGCCAGTGAAAGCGGAGAAGCTGCAGCTTCCCCCTAAGGTTCCCAAACACTGGATTGCCTGTGGAAATGTATTCCTTGGCTCTGCAATCCCTGCATGTTAAGGTTTGTTTTATACCCACATATGTTACATGAGACACCATTTCTTTTTTTATCTCTTGTAGATGAAGAATTTGATCCAGACTCGGATGAAACATGACCAGTACTGATCCTTTACTGATCCTTCACTGCAATCATCTGGAAGCGGAAGATCCTGAAATCCTCGTCTCCCCCGAGTAACGCCGTTCTCTTCTGTCTACCATAATATGAAGTGCTTCAAGTCGCTGAGTTCGCACTAAACAGAGTGAGTATGAGCCCCCCCGGCACCCTTTAAAAGATAACGCGTGTTAAACATACACACGGCAGGAGGAACACGTATGGGGCTCGAGGATTATTTACGGGTAAGTTTAACCATTTCTTCTTATCGATTTATTATGGGAAAGCCCTGTGAAATATGCACGAGGAAGCCCTAGATCATCCATATTTAACTAATCAGCGTGCGGGGCCTGCACCGCGTCAGTTACCGTAAGGCCAGCTTTAAATACACTACGTGCGTCAGCCCCGTACCATGCGTTACATCCATCTCACTCACTTAACTATGCATGGTGAAGGGTTAGCGCTGGTTAACTTCCCCGGGTCGAGTCACTTAAGGGTCAGGCGATGAGAGGAGCCACTCAGTCCTCCCCGCTGGAGAAACGCGCCGGTGACGGCCGTTCATAATACATATTCCAAGAAAACTATTATCTAAAATACCAAATCCGTACCCAGCCGCCCGGAATCTGCATTTCCGGTCATGTGACCGGCAGAGATTATCGGCTTTCATCGGCACAGAATATTTAATATTCATAATTCAGGTTTCCGGGCTCTGTACAGCGGGCCAATACTAGCCAGGAAAACCCTGAAGCCTGAATAAAAGCCATTCGGATGTATGATGTGGGGGAAGCCGGCCAGGGTTGGCCCCACATCATGCCCGCGCATTAATTAACCAACTATACATGAGGCAAGGTTCTCAGCACCTCTTGCAGAGAAAGCCGGCTCGGGTCGGCCCTTCCTCATGCATAGTTAACAGGGGCCCCTCAAAAGCCATCTCAGCAGTTTTTATTATGCATGACACAGGGCCAACCCTGCCCGGGATCCCGGAAACCTGAATTATGAGATGAGATGGCTTTTGGGAAACCCATGTAAACCATGCATGAGGAAGGGCCGGCCCGAGACGGCTTATTCTGTAAGCAGCGCTGAGATGGCCCTGCTTTATGCATAGTGACACGGCTCAAGGTTTAGGTGATCTGTGCCGGCCGACGCGCATGTTCCCGGCAGAGGCTGTACAGTAACAGCGCCTGAAACCCAGCGCTGCGCTCAATGCCGGCAGAGAACACGAGAAGCCACAAGATCGGCTCCATCAATAAACTACTGCCGTAGGAAACACGCGTGAAACACGCAACCCCAACACACTTCTCCTGCATTAAGGGGCCAAGCTGGCCACGGATAATGCATAAGAAACCCCGGTGCTCAGTGACATGAACATCTGTGCTGGCAGCTAACCCCCCCCCCCGATGGCGGTAATTACACGTGTGTGAGAGTCATGTATGTAAAGTATCGTACCTGTAACACGCCGACACTCCGGAAGAAGAAGCTTCGTACTTACCGGTTCCATGCTGAAAAAGAACATTTACAACCCAAACAACGCAAGCAAAGGCTTTATTCGCTAAACAAGTCGCATAAAACCAAGCAAGAAGAAACGACACGGAGACAGAGCGGGATGTTATTGGACACGGTAAGAAAAGAGACTGCAGAGATCAAATCTTTATTAGAACCCTAAAAGAAAGAGACCTGAGAACGCCCCCCCAATGATTAAAGGTTATATGGAACATTAGCACACATACAGGTGCCCCCCCGACCCCGAGACCACCCAACACTCCACAGCGGGACGGGGAGGAATTCTACGCATCAGTAAACCGACTTTCTATACGTTACATCGTTATTCCTACCCACCCTCCCTGAAGCCAGGTCAGATACAACTACTCCCATAATGTATCGGCGACCGTGACAGATTTTATTAACCCCTTCAGCTATCATAGTTTCCTCTCAGAGACGAAGCACATTTAATATTTCCCCGGTTAGATAAATAACGGGATTCACTCGAGGAACAGCTGCACTTGTGTGCGGCCCCCGGAATCCACGCAGGGCCGCATTCGCTTAGTAACGTTTCTTCTGTATTGTACAGGGGCGCGCATGCACTGAGCGGCCACCAGGAGGCAGCAGAGCAGCATCAGAAGCACCCGAGAATCCAGCTGTTCCCGAGGAAGTCCCGGGTGCCAGAGGCGAGTACCGCGTGTAAACACCACGCGACATGTATGTAAAATGTTCAGCAGCAGCACACGTCAAACCTGCGTTTACTTTACCCTTTATTGCCACGACCCTTTAATACGGTTCCTCATGTTGTGGTGACCCCCAACCATAAAAATTCTGTAATGATATATTGTGAAATATGTTTTTTCCGATGGTCTTAGGTGACCCCTGTGAAAGGGGTCGCGACCCACGGGTTGAGAAGCCCTGCTTTAAAGCTTTTTGTTATAAGCTTCCGCTGCTCCTGTAGAATTAACCCATTAACCCCTAATCGCGGGTCGCTGTCTCGGTAACACCAGCGGTTTTCCTGCTGCTGAGAGGACATTATGATTATTACAGCTTTAGGGGCCTCTGTCCTCCGAGGCTTTAATCCCAAAAGAAACGCAGAATTCTTTTTATATCGGAAAGAAAATGGCGACTTCTGCGGCAGAATAATTGCCTTTTATTGGACGAATGTTCCAGAGAATCGACCTCCTTTATCAAATCAGAAGCAGCGCTGACCATGGAGCGTGTGGGGGAGACGTGGGTGGCAGTGCGGGGGTTAAGGGGAATGATAGACGGGTAAGGTGCGGGAGATGGAGGAGATGGAAAGAATGCCGGTCAACTAATGTCTGGATTCCTGGGGAAAGCTGAAAGGACTTTGGGTGAAAACCCAGGACGTAACGAAAGCCCCAGGACGAGGTCTAATCCAGACTAGAGCTTTAGAAAATACATCTGACTGCGGACAGGAAGACCGGTTCATATCCCAAAAAAAGTGCCGATGGCTGAAATATGGACCTTAATGGTAGAAGGTTGTAATCTGGAATCTAAACCTTGCTGAAGAAAGTCCAAAATGAAATTAGAAACACATAGAGTAGCGGACAAACCTTTGGAGCTGCACCAAGAATGGAACCTCTTCCAGATTTTAACCTCAGAGAGCCGACACGGTTGCGGTTTAACAGAAGGGTCTCGGTAACTGAAGCGGAAAGCCCTGTATTCCAAAAATGTTTCCGCTCAACATTCAAGCTGTCAGATGGATGATTTCTGGCTTTGGCTGTAAAATTGGGCCCTGCTGAAGGTTTCTTAGAACCGGAAGATGCAGAGATCTGGAACCGAGGGAGATCAAGTCCACATAGAGATCCTGTTTGGCCGGTCAGGAGCTATGAGGATAACTGAAGCTGATCTGGTTTGATATTTTGCAGAACCCTGGGGAGCCAGAAATCCTAGGTCTGGGAAAAAGGCATCCACTCCCAGATTGAGGGAGAATAAAGTTTGACTTGAGCATTGGGGCGGGAGGCCATTAAGTTGTTGTCTCGAAGTCTCCGTTTCTGGACTGTGAATCTGAAAATTTTCGGATTCAGAGACGATTCTCCTGCAAAGACTGGCGCCCGGCTCATAAAATCCGCACAAGTGTTCAAGGCACCCTTGTCATGGACTGAGGTCAATGTGACAGAAAGGAACAGCCTGAGAGAAATCCTGAGTAGGAACGGACTTCTGGCGCTACTCTGCTTGTTGATGTAGGCTACTACAGACCTATTGTGTGAGGGTACGAAGACTCTCTTGCTCGTTAACTTGGTCCCCCCGTGACTAAGGGCGTTCTCCACCGCTAGAAGTTCCAGACAGCTGGAGAGAAAGAGTTGGAGAGGAGACCAGCAGCCTTGCACAAGCTCCTCTTGGAAGATGGCTCCTCGTAGCTTGACACTTGCGTCGTTAGTCAGAATCTTTGTCTGGAATGGACCACCTTCTTCCTACTGCTGAAATGCCTGTCTGTGTCCACCAGGTAAGAGAGGCTCAGACATGATGAGGAAGGGCAATGAGATAGTTGAGGGGAAAGAAGGCTTCTGTCCCAACGATGCAAAACATAATTCTAGAGTGTTCTTAAAAGGGCCAGAGCCCAGGGAACAGCGTACCTTGCAGAAGCCATTTTTCCAGCCAAAGACATACAAGTCCTTATGGAAGTTTTTCGGGATGAAAGCACTTGAATGACCAGCGACTGAATGCTGAATGGGTCCGGATGAACCAACCATCTAGGTAGGAAATGACAAATTCCCTCATGCAGCCACTACCACAGCCAAAAGCTTTGTGAAAACCTTGGAGGCCGACGTGAGGCCAAATCGATGAGCCTGAAACTGGAAATAAGTCTCTGCCTCTCAAGGAATCGCTGTACGAAGAACCTTTTGATGAGACAAGAGGATTGGAACAAGATAAGCATTTTTAAGGCCTATGTAGACCAAGAAGTCGTTGATCCATCCTGAATCTGAAATAACAGAGGTCTAATTTAAGATGGAAACCGCTGTTGGGACCAGGAAAACCGGAGAGTAGATTCCAAAATTCTTCTCTAGCTCAGGTATCGGTATAATAGCCTGAAACGATTGAAAACGTCTGGTCTGATCTTGGGGAAGGAGACATCAGAAACTAGTCTGGTCTGATATTAACAGGTAGCCTTCTGACCCAGGGATTTTGAGAAATTGAAAACCAGTTGTCTTTGAAGCACTTGAGCTTTCCTCCTACTGGAATACAGGTGGCGTCATGCCGAACCCTTAGAATCCTGGGGCTCCCTGTGAGTCTTTGGGTGCCTGGAGCCATATCCCTGGGGCGGACTAGGAAGGTGCGGATGGAAGAGCTTAAATCTTTTCACCGCTGTTTAGCATTGAATACCTCAAAGAAAATCACCTGTAGGTCTTTCTAACTGGGATTCAAGATCTTCCCCAAACATGGATCTGCCCCTGAAAGGGATATTAAGTAGCCTATTCAACCATAGAGCTCTTCTGACAGCAACACAAAGCAGAAGCTCTGGCTGACATACTCATGGATTTGATAGAAGGATCACACAAAAAGTCCACGGCGAATTTGAAGGCAGCGATACTCTTCATAATTTCTTCTTCAGAAGTCTTAGCAACGATGTTATCGTCGGTCTGTGATGACCGAAGGTCTGACAGCTCTGCCCACCGAAGTAGAGGAGATTCCTGGTTTGAAAGCAGAGGTGGAGTCTTTTCGGTAGCCGCTTCTGTCTTCTTCATCTCCATCTGATCAGAAAAATGAGAACCATCTTCTAGCGGCAAGGAGGTCTTATTCTGAAACTTCCATGACTGCCGGATCCACTTCAGGTGCATCACAAGCCTGATTAAAGCCATCAAAGGAAAACAAACGCCCGGTACGTCCGGACAGGTTCATTCGCCTTTCAGGTTGACCTCGCTCACTAAGGGTGGGAGTCACACTTTGGAGCGACATCTTCGGAAACACGCATAGCTCAGGAAAAAGCGAAGAGCTTTCCCGTCGGATGTATCTCCCAGCTCCATAAATCCTTCTCCCTGCAGGATCCGTGTCAGCCACAGACTTCGCACAGGCCGGGCAAAGTTTCCTTCTGGAACCCCTAGGACTTGTGACATCCTGAGAATTTCACATGTTTGGGTTTCAAAAGAGCTTTTTTAGGCTTCTCCTCCATAAAGAGCAGTTCAGGAATATCAGGAGCAGATATAATACAAAGATGTAGCAGCACCCAGAAAAAGCAATACAGGCAGAGAATACAACCTATCCAACCAGCAATTAAATCCATGTCAAAACACGGCAGCGGTGAAATGATGCGTCCAAAACGAGGCTTGGAACCCAAACCAGACGTACGGATAGCGCATTAACAGGGCGTTCGGGGCTCAGCCCCGTCTTACTGCTACTCAGGACTGCTGCCATGAGAGAGGGATAGACAACAGACGGGGAGCTGCGATGCTCCGGTTCATCTGACGACAGGAGAGAGACTTTCAGCCCCCACAGGGGTAACTCGATGGGTCAGAAGAGCACCGACCCAGACAGGGGCTAAAGGTGCAGAGGGAGCTTAAGCCCTGGAACCAGGCTCAGCCGAGAGTCCTAAATATAACAGGTCGATGAGTCCTCCTCACCTAGAACGGTTCTAGAGCGGTTTCTAGGGTACAGAGGAGCCAATCTACTAGAGTCACCAGAGACTGCAGGGAAAATATACAGCTTAATAATATAACAAACTGCTTATTATACAGAATAATAATAACAATAATGACAAGTGATCTCGGATGCAGCCCCAGAGAGAGCTGCAGAGGAGACCAAAAAGCCAGCTGGTCTCAAACTATAAATCCAGCAGCCGTCGGGCTGTTTGTGTAATATAAAGAAGCCAAACCGGGTTCTGTATAAGGAGCAATTCCGGCGCAGTATGTAGTTGAGGAGCAGTTGGTAGGAACGGTGTATTGGTTGCTATGGTGATTACTCCACTCGCTGCTTAATACCCCCCTGTAGCCGGTAATGCGTAGGGACTTAAGGCGATTTCAGACTATAGTAACTCACAATAAATTTTGGAGCCGCAGAAAATACATTAGAAATGAGTTCTAAATTATATGCACATCTGGACTGATCTGCGGTTATTGAATTGGGTCCGGTGCATGAAAATAATTCATTAATTTACAATAAGAATATATTAACCGGATCCAATATGAAGAGAAAAGACCCCGGACAATATCAAAAAGACATCGCAAGCCTCGCTTCTACCTTATCGAGAACCATTATTACTATTACTTGTTAAGTGCATAAAAAAACGGAAAAAATAAAGCTTTCATACGCAGCATTGTTACAGCAGCAAAAACACACATTTATTATCAGATATCCAAACATCACTACATAGTATATGACATATGTAATAAATATAATATATGTAGAAATATTCATTACTATGACGTCAAGAAAAACGAATACATGTGTCTCCATAGGCCCATACACACAAATCCATATACAAACGTATACATACCCATATGCACATATCACGCGCATCCACCTATACATTCATCATATACATGCATATACCACACACGTGCATCATATACCTACACCATATAGAAACATATATATCCCTATATACATATGCCACGTACACCATATACATACATCCCCGTTTCATAACCTGTTATGATGGAGCATATTAAGTACCTTTTTTGGGCGGATATACTGGATATAGGAGCGCAGAGCCGATCGTATAAAAGCCACAGAATGTAAAAGAGAATAATAATAATATTAATAAGAATTAATAAATAATAATAAGAAGAATTAATAAATACTACTACTAATAAATAATAATAATAATAAATAATAATAATAATAAGAAGAAGAAGAATCAATAAATACTACTGCTACTACTACTACTACTACTACTAATAAGGTAGTTTCTCGCTTACTGGGTTCCATGAGGAGTAATGGATCTTATGACTGTTTGTAAAAGATGCGAATAAAATGATAAATATCGTCTTATTTGGAAATATACAGAAATTGCTGATATAATATAATACAATGTCATCGTTGAAACGATAAAAAGCTATTCCCATGAAACATATTAACCCGTTGTATGCCTTTTGCCTACAGATGGACAAAGCGAGTGTTTCAAATAATTCGGGGGACAGACGAGCCGCCCGCTCCTGTGTTTAACGCCACATGAGAGCTTTCCGGAGTAACTTTCCCATGGGGGGCGACGCGGAGGTTTCCGGAGTCACTCGCCCATCGGGACGACGCGGAGCTTTCCGGAGTAACTCACCCATCGAGGCGACGCGGAGGTTTCCGGAGTAACTCACCCATCGGGACGACGCAGAGGTTTCCGGAGTATTTCACCCATCGGGACGACGCGGAGGTTTCCGGAGTAACTCACCCATCGGGACGACGCGGAGGTTTCTGGAGTAACTGACCCATCGGGACGACGCAGAGGTTTCTGGAGTAACTCACCCATCGGGACGCGGAGGTTTCTGGAGTAACTTACCCATCGGGACGACGCGGAGGTTTCCGGACTAACTCCCCCATCGGGACGACGCGGAGGTTTCCGGAGTAACTCCTCCATCGGGACGCGGAGGTTTCCGGAGTAACTCACCCGTCGGGACGCGGAGGTTTCCGGAGTAACTCACCCATCGGGACGACGTGGAGGTTTCCGGAGTAACTCCCCCATCGGGATGACGCGGAGGTTTCCGGAGTAACTCCCCCTTCGGGGCGACACGGAGGTTTCCAGAGTACCTTTCCTGTCGGGACGCAGAGGTTTTCAGAGTATCTTTCCTGTCGGGACGCGGAGGTTTCCGGAGTGTATGGGGAGGAGTTATTAAATCACCTGTAAACCAGATGACTTATGCTAAATGGGACCTCCTATTCCGGGTGTCAGCTTCATACTCCCTACGCAGGGACCCCCGGGGTAAGTAAGCCCCACTATTGGGTAACGCAGGTGACTTTTTACTTGGAGAACGATGAAGAATTACCCCATCTCAATGAATTCTCTTTTGTTTTAGGAAGCAGAGTTTTCCAGCCGATGGCCAGAATCCCTAAAATCTCCGCCTGGACACACAGGGACCCCGTGTTATAATTCCTCCCCAGCCGGTATCTGCTGCGTGTGACACCACGCCAGAGACAGTCGGTAAAGCTTCCCGAGGGCGTATGCATGTACCGTGTTACACCATTTATCAGTATTAACCCCTCATATGCCACAACCTCCACACAAACCATCATCAGGCAATAAGGGAGCAGCCGACAAACACATTCGATTCCTCCCCAAGGGCTACATGATCAGGGACTGAGAAGCAGAGGCACAAATCCTCAGAAGTCCCTTCTTCAGATTTACATAACGCGCATATACACCTACGTTATATCACATTACATATCAACGCGCATATACACCCACGTTATCTCCAATCACATAATGTGCATATACACCCACGTTATATCACATTACATAACGTGCATATCACATAACATAATGCACATATACACAAACATATCATATTACATATTACGCGCATATACACACGTTATACCCCATTACATATCAACGCACAAATACACCCACTTTATATCACGTTACACAAAGCGCATATCACATAACATAATGCACATACACACACACATTATATCATATTACATAACACACATGTACACCAACGTTATATCACATTACACAACGCGCATATACACACACAAACTATATATCTCTAGAGAGATCGAGCTAATATACATATTCTATAATATATAGAGAATATACACGCAGTTTGGGACATGTTGGCCACTAAAAGGTATGAGACGTCGAGCCTCTCGGGGTCTATTTACTGTATTCCGTCTTTTACAATCTGAACGACATTTTATGGACTGAATATCTGGCCCAAAAGTCTGTAAAATGTTATTAAGATGCCAAAAGCTGCCGTTTCTAGTTTTAAATTACATTTTGTAAATATAAGCAAACCGGTTTGGATATTCGAAGCGTCTGCGGGAGGCGAGAATGCAAAGAAACAACAACATTATTCTCTAGAACGTGAAGAACGCGCATATATCCCCACGTTACGTCACATTACATAAAGCACATATACCCCTACGTTATACCACATTACATAACAACCAAAGGTAGGCGTCATTGGGGGGCAGGTATAGAAATGTAAATAATGTAAAACCAGTAGATTTCCGTGCAGAGAAGGAACGGACGTTCTGTATAAGGAGCGATTCTGGCGCAGAATGTAGAAGTGGAGTAATTGGCAGGAACGGTGAATTGGTTGCTGTGGTGATTACTCCAATTTTACCACCAGAATTGTCACTTATACAGAACGTCCGACGGCCCCGGAGTGTACAGGGGGTAACTGTGATGAAGTTATCCTGGAAGGGTGATGTGGTGAGTTACACTATACCCACGCTAAATCACATCACATTACATTATGCGCGTAAACACCAATGTTATACCCCATTACATAACACCGCCCATATACACCCACGTTATTCCGCATTACATATCCTAACGCGCATATACACCCACGTTATATCCCATAACGCGCATATACACCCACGCTATATCCCATTACATAACGCCCATATACACCCACGTTATGTCACATTACACAACAACGCGTATATACACCCACGTTATGTCACATTACATAACGCACATATACACCCACGTTATATCCCATTATGTAACATACGCTCTGCAGTGCCCCATGATTCTGCTTCCAGAAATGCCTTATACCCTTGTATGCCACTCTGGCATATAGGGGGCTAAAGGGCATATCATGGGACATAGTGGCTTATAGGAGGTTATAAGGCATTTCTGGAGGCAGAATCATGGGGCACTCTGCCTCCAGAAAAGCCTTATGCCCCCATAACCCCCCTCCGACTTATCACTGCTTCTGACTTCCTGGTGCCTGGTGGGGGCAGTGGTTGGAGGCCAGCACCTAATGAAATTAAATGGGCTGGCGTGCACGCATTGCGCCGACCAAAGGCCGTGACTCAGCACTTTGTCCCACGTGTTGAAAGGTGTTACGAAGAGCTGAGTGTGGTGCGTGCACGCCGGCCCCTTTAATTTCATTAGGTGCCGGAGGCCGGGATACCTTCAAATTTCCCGGTGGGCCGGCTAGCAGACCAACATTCAAAAAAGCTGCTGAGCGATAGAGATGTTTGGATCAGGCCCCCGGGAATCAGCGTAGGTAAATGGAACAGGTAGCGTGTGTGTGTGTGTGTGTGTGTGTGTGTGTGTGTGTGTGTGTGTGTGTGTGTGTGTGTGTGTGGCATGGGTGTCTTTTGATTGGGGTATGTAAATGTAGAGGTGGGAATCCCTAGGGGATAAAGGGTGCCCTCTGGGTGACCCCGGCCATTGTCACTTTTTTCAGAGACAGCTAACAGACTTATCTGCTTCCCACCCTCCTTCCCTAAATGTTATGTACTTACGTTCTTTTCTTTTGACACAGCTGGCGGTTTGCGTGTCCTTGCCGGTCTGGTTTTGGTAAGTGATGGAGTGTGGATGATGGTGTGAAGGCAGGCTCAATCCTCACCTGACCTCTGGTATTTTTTATTGGACGTGCCCGCCGAGCTTATGGACGGCTGGTGGTTAGCATTGGTCGTGACAGCGGAAGTTAGCTGTCATTTTTGTTTGGACGAGGGGGGGAGGTGAGTACCTGTGGTTTGGATCGTACGGTGGTGAGTGGCCGGCAAGGATGGGGTTAATTTGTTTCCTGTGTTGGTTATGTTTGAATGTATTATGGATTATGTGTTATGTATATTTGTATTTATTGTGATGGTTTATTGTGTGTTTATGTTTATTGGTTTATGGTGTTTAGGCCAACACAGTTTATAAAATACGCTGTGGTCTGTTCTATCCAACTTTAGTCTCCGTGTCGGTACTTGGTTGGTCTAGGTGGTAGTTGGTTGGTGGTGCACGGTACGCACTACCTACATACATGAAAGAAATGGTCACAGCACTGTTACAAATCACAGGGAAGGAGGGTTTGGTTTTGATGTCATCTCATTGAAGTTATCTGTCTGCCCTTAAATGCAAATTAACACAGTCTCTCCATCACACATATTTGAATAAGTGATGCCCTTTCATACAGTGGGATTTCTAGTCACACAGTCTTTCAAGATCTGAAGAAGAGACAACTGAAGTTGTGATCGCTCTTGTGACCACATCTTACTGTAACCACTGGCTCTATCGTTATTCTCTTTACAGGAATGTGAACTATTCGGGGAAGCGGTGAAAGTTCCTGTCATTTCCTGATTAACGGGCTGTGCTTAATGTAATAAGAAATGCGTGGCCCCCTAGTCACCTGCGCTGTGCATCGGATGCGTTCCATGCACCACTAAGCTACTGTTTTTGCAAATACTCCAGGAATATTTTGTTGCTGCCATGACCTCCTCCTCTGTGTTACTGACCATGTTGCCTTCTGATTTACGTTGTAGGAGAGAGAATGGGAAGCAGAGAATCCTTGCAATAAACAGGTTAGTTCATTCAGTGCGTGTTATGTGAGAACTGTCATTCAGCGCGCACATCGGTTTCTCCAGCCTCTGTCGAAAGGAGGATTTCTTCCCAAATCCTACATATTCCAGTTCATCACACCATATAAAGTAGTGTCATGGTGTTACAGATAACAATGTGAGCAGTACGTATGTATGCAGTAAATATATTTATGCTGATTGCGCATGGAAGGCTAGCTTTCTGCATTAATATTCTCTGCTAATTCCCTGTAAGTTACAGTGTTGAGGAGTGTTTGCAGCCACAAAGTTTTCTGTGTCCATTAGATGGCGCTTATGAGCATAATTGTCAATGTATTTTATTCCCATAATGCATTGTTACAAGTCACTTACATAAGGGATTGAATGGTCTTGTCATTAGAAGTCATAAAGTTATCTCTGAGAATCATAAGCCATCTGATTAAGAAAATTGCAGATACACACTCCTCTCTTAGTTCACAAGCAGGCAAAAGTGGTATGTAGGTGTATTTCTGTCTAATTATGAGTTTCCAGTCATGTGTTTTTTGATGTAATTGACTGTATGTCTGATGATTTGTCTTTCATATTTATCTTTATTTAGTTCTACGGTGTTGATGTAAATGTCTTAGTTGGAACCTGATATGTGCATTAAACATCTGTGAGATAAGAACCTCAGCCTTCTCATTGTGATTAAGGGCGGCACAGTAGAACACTTCACTGCATCAGTGAAGGCCTTGAGAGATGATAAAGCTGCATGCAGAAGACAGCCATCAAGAGATGCCACATGTTTGCTAAGGGAAGTATAACATTGGGAATGATCACAGTTAAATGACTGAAGCAGCCAGTGAGCAAGTAAAGGCTAAACAAGCAAGCACCTTTAAGTTAGTGCAATTAGCAGAAGAACTTGTTAACTGCTACTGAAGTTTAATTGTGCTGGAATTTCATATTTATTCTAAGGACAACAGTGGACATTTTTCTTTCACTGGATGGCTTTATAAGACGCTATAAAGACTAAATTGATAAGTAAATGTACAAATGGTATGTTTAGAACAGACTAAATGCTTCAAAAATTTGAGTATTTTTATTTGTGCATTTATCATTCAAGTGTGTTGACATTTATTGTTATGTTGCATTGCTATCATTGCTTGCGCTAGAACGTCTTTACCTTTGCATTACATAGTACTGAACAGATTTAGCATGTCAAACGCAAGTGAAGTTAACCCTGCAGATACCACTGCACAAGACATTGTCAATACACAGCAGGCTGATACAGATGAGCAAGCTGAAGTGGCTGCACAAATGCAACAGCCTCAAGTGAGCACAGGTAATACACAGCTCCCAGACATTAGAAGAAGCCAACGGACACGCATACTCACCGAAAGAGGTAAAGCTCTACAAGACATCAAATTAAATCATGTAAAAAAGGATTTTGAACAGAAATATAGAAGATGGAAATATCACATCAATGGGTTGAAAAGAGCCATTAAGAATAGTGATGACGCAGAATTGATTATTGAAGTTGTGAACATCATTAATGCCACTCAGTCGGAGGTCGACCATATTTATGATGACATAAGAAGTATCTCAAGCCCTGAACCTGAAATCCGGAGAAAAAATGACACGTGCTACGCAATCACCAGTACTGCAAATGAAAAGGCTCAACGCTTTCTCAATAACGATCTGGAAGACATACCCTGTCCTGATTCAGAGTCAGTTTTTGAAACCAGCATGATCTCAACATGTCCAGCATGATCTCAACAACCTCCAGTAAGCTAAGATCTGGTTCTAAGATGTCCAGTCAGTCTTCACTGCAGAAGAAACAGGAAGCAGCAGCGGAAGTAGCAGCCACGCAAGAGGTAATTAAAATAATAAATACACAACATCAATATGAGGAGGAAATTAGAAAACTTGAGGCAGAGGATGCAAGGTTAACAGCTGAGAGAGAAACTCAAGAAAGGGAAGTAGAAGCTGAGAATGCAAGAAAAATTTATTTTATAAAAATTTTATAAAATTTATCTATTTATTTCAGAAAGCAGCAGTATAAACATTAAGTTGGAAAGGAAGAAGAAAGCAGTGGAACGATTGGAGGAACTAAAAAGGCACAATGCAGCACAAGCAAGGCTACATGTGTATGCTGAAAGTATCAAAAGTGAAGATGAAGAACAGCTTTTGGCTTCTCTTCCTCAGCAAACAAAGGAAGGTTATGTTTCTCAACCAAGCGATCCAAGTTCTCTTCCTCAGCCATTCCTGTTCATCCAAGCAAGGGCTCCTTTGAGCCAACCCCTTTATCCACCTCAAATGGTTAAATTCACCCAAGATCCTATTTCTCAATCAGCTATATTTACTACCTCTCATGACGCTTCTAATGACCTTGTGAAAGCACTCGCTGAAGCAATTACAGCCAATAGGATTCCAATTCCAGAACCTGCTATTTTCTTTGGAGATCCTTTGAAGTATAATGACTGGAAGTTGTCTTTCCAGACATTAATTGACCGCAAGAACTTACCAACCCAAGAAAAGCTTTTCTTTTTACGCAAGTATGTAAGTGGCCCGGCAAAAAGAGCTATTGAAGGACGCTTCATGGTTGGAACAGAAACCGCTTATTATGCTGCCTGGGACATACTTGATGACATATTTTGAAATCCGTTTGTAGTTGGAAAGTCATATCGTGACAAAATACAAGCATGGCATAAGATTGCCACCAAAGACAGCAAAGATCTCCGTGAATTTGTAGATTTCCTGAGCAGTGTTGACTCAGCCATGCCTTATGTTCAAGGTTTACAAGCTTTAAATGACTGCGTTGAAAATCAAAGGATAACAGCAAAACTACCAGAGTGGTTGAGTTCACGTTGGAACAGAGCTGTCACAAAGTTCCAAGATGAACACAAAGCATTCCCCGATTTCAAATACTTTGTTGAATTTCTTAATAAAGAAGCCAGAATTGCATGCAACCCCATCACCTCACTGCAAGCGATAAAGCCAACAGAACAAGAAAGATCTAAGCAAACCGATCAAGATTATTTTAACTCTCAACGCATTCGCAACTCAAGTGCCAAAACATTCACTACAAGTTCCAGGGAGAATACTAACGTCCTGTGTGCCTTTTGTAAGAGACATGGCCACACTCTTCAAAAGTGCCGTAAGATTATGGAAGCACCAGTTGAAGAAAGAGTAAAGTTTGTCAAGTCAGAGAACTTATGCTTTGGCTGCCTCAAAACCATAAGTCATAAGTCCAAAAACTGCACCTCCAGAAGTGTGTGTGATAAATGTGAACGGCGTCACCCAACATGCCTACATCAAGATCGCCAGAATAAAGATCAGGAACAACGAGTTAAAACCGATCAAGAGCAGTCAAAAATCAATCAAGGACCTGCAGAAAGAACAGCTGAACTACAGAGGATACAAGAGTCTAAGCAAGTAACGTCCAACAGAGTTATTCAAGAAAGAAGTAACACTCATACCTCATCAATTATCCCAGTATATATCTCAACAATAGCCAAACCAAATAAAGAGATCCTAGTGTACGCCTTACTAGACACCCAGAGTGACACTACCTTCATCTTAAAAGACACAGCTGAAATACTTGATATTAAGAGAGAACCAGTCAAGCTCAAAATTTCTACAATAACTTCTAAAACAAAGGTTGTATCTAGCCACAAATTGAATGGACTACAAGTAAGAGGCATCAAGTCTGAAATAAGAATCATTCTACCAACAACTTATACCAGGGACTACATACCTAGCAGTAGATCAGATATACCCACATGTGACACCGCAAGGAATTGGTCACATCTAGAACATCTTGCAGATGAAATGTCTCCTGAACTTGATTGTGAAGTAGGGTTGTTGATAGGCTACAACTGTCCTCGAGAGAGAGAGAGAGAGAGAGAGAGAGAGAGAGAGAGAGAGAGAGAGAGAGAGAGATGAACATGAATATTATTGCCGGGTGGGAAACTGATGGGGCAGAGTGTGGGTGCAGGGCATTTCATTAAATTATTAAATATTTTTTAATCGATTAATCGGAAAAATAATTTTTGAAATCCTGATGAACTGCAAATTTTATTAAAATCAGCCATTTAGCCTGTGCGGTACGTGAGTGACCATATCATCCCTGGAGCGCCTTGCATTTTTACTGCAAAACTTATTTTTGCTGTAAAAGTGTTTTTTTTTCTCCCTTTACCATCATTTCTTTGGGATTGTAAGGGGAAAGAATGGTGTGTGCGTCTGTGAGTGAATGTATTTAAAGTATGGTGGGTGCTTCTGCGAGTGAATGGAGATATGAAAGGCGTGTGAATGGTCAGTAATTAGGGTTGAAGCCTTGACGTGGCATTACTGCTCACGTAGGAAGTTAAATTATGGCACAAAAAGTACACATTTGCAAAAACGACATCCCTTGGCCCATCAAATGAGGGGCTGCATGTGTTTCTAGTACAAACCTGGAGTGCGCAAGACACAAATGAACATGTCGCTATGGATAGAAAAAACATATTTTCTAGCCAAAGCGACATATTCCATCATTATTTGTGCACTCAACTTTTGTCCTAGAAATACATGTAGCCCCTCATTTGAAGCTCCAAGGGGTGTAGTTTCTTAAAATGGATGAATTGTCTGAATGAGGGAGAGCATGAGTTAATATGTGGATGAATTGTCTGAATGAGGGAGAGCATGAGTTAATATGTGGATGAATTGTCTGAATGAGGGAGAGCATGAGTTAATATGTGGATGAATTGTCTGAATGAGGGAGAGCATGAGTTAATATGTGGATGAATTGTCTGAATGAGGGAGAGCATGAGTTAATGTGATTGTGCGTATCATAGATGTATAATTGTGGAAGGGCAAAGATGGCACTAGCAGGATGTTTGAGCCTTGGGGACCAAGATGGCACAGGCAGGGTGTATATGGGACAAAGATGGCAAATCGTATGTGTGTTATCTGGGTGTGCAACCTGTGATCTATCCCTGTAATTTAGGGGGTTTTAAATATACCATTAATGCCGTGTTTTTATGTGAATTCCAATTGATCTATACCTGCAAAGCTGGGTTTCTGTGTTATTCTGTAGATCCATATCTGCTATGCTATGTTTCCATACATTATTTATGGATACCTGCAAATACGGGGTTTGTATGTCTTGTTCAGCTGATTAATACCTGCAATGCTGTTTCCATGTATTTATTTGATCTATACCTGCGATGCTACGTTTCATATATTATTATTGTATACCTGCAAATACAGGATTTGTATGTCTGATTCTGTTTATTTGATATATACCTTCAGTGCTGAGATCACAAGTGAATTTCAATTGATCTATACATGCAAAGCTGGGTTTGTGTGTTAATGTGTTGATCTATACCTGCTATCAGCAGCAGGGTCTAATATTAATACATATATCGGCAGCAGGGACTAATATTAATATATATATCGGCAACTGGGGCTAATATTAATATATTTGGGCAGCAGGGGCTAATATATATATATATCAGCAGCAGGATCTAATATTATGCCCTTAAATCATTTAGTGCAAAAGTTAAGGTATTGTGTTGTTTAAAGGATTTCAAGGATTAGTCTTACTAAATTGTGGCTTCAGGCTTCCCATGTTGAATGATCAAGTATTGTATTGTCCAATAACAAAAGTATCATTCCATAGCACATCACTTTTGGCAATATATATATATATATGTGTGTGTGTGTGTTTTTTCAGTGGCATGATTTAATGGTGGAAATTATTAATGCCCCCCCAGTTTGACTGTGGTATCTTGTGTGCCCCCCCTATGTATTGTTTCTAGAGTCGCCACTGGATAAGACAGATAAGAAGAAGTCCCTCAATGTATTAATCTCTACCACCTCATCTGGGAGACTGTTCCAGTTATCAAGACCCCTTAAAGTAAAATAAATCTTCCTTACAATTTCTGCCCCAGTCCAGAAACATATTTTGTACAATGGGAGATTTTGTCTTTTTAGGTCTTAAAGTTCATTGTTTATGATAAGTTGGAGTGTCCACTAACAAAAAGAAAGTTGCATCTAAAAATACACCTTGTGTCTGGATATGTAACTGGGTCTTACTAAATTGTGGCTTCAGGCTTCCCATGTTGAATGATCAAGTATTGTATTGTCCAATAACAAAAGTATCATTCCATAGCACATTACTTTTGGCAATATATATATGTATATATATATATATATATATATATATATATATATATATATATATATGTGTGTGTGTGTTTTTTCAGTGGTATGATTTAATGGTGGAAATTATTAATGCCCCCCCAGTTTGACTGTGGTATCTTGTGTGCCCCCCCTATATATTGTTTCTAGAGTTGCCACTGGGCGTAATCCAACTCGTCGGCTTCACGCTCGCTCTGTAATTGGATCCGGTTTTGTGCAGCGAGTATCTGGATCCTCTTAAATGGATGATGTGATCTATTTTCTGCTTCTATTGAGACCGTGCCTTTGTTGATTACCCGACCTCTCACATTCCTTCACGCAGTGGGCCCTTTGGGAAGCGTGACTTCCTGAGCTTTACAGGCATCTCTGTAAAGTTGCAAACATCCAGGTGTGTTTGGAGCTGTCTGCCAAGAGATAAGAAGGTAGCATGACAGCCAAGTGGCAGGGATTCAAGCGATGGTTACCGAAATTAGATGTGATCTTTGAACATCGGCCATTAGCAGCTGCATCTTGTCGGAGTCAGCTCTGCCTGCGGTTGGATTCCTGATGACTCTGGTGTCTGCAGGTTTGTGTCGGGGAGTCCTCCTATCTTATCTGCGGTTTGAATTCCCACCTTAGATGCGATGAACTTTAAAATCCGGACCGAGGGACAGCTTGCTATTGCCTTTAATGCCAGGGGCTCTGTCTGCATTTCTCACCGTTTGTCAGAAATGCAGAGCGTGATGGTAATCTTATATCGGATGTGTCTTGGGTTTATTCCGGGGCTTGTCCTTATATTGTCCTTGCGCTTATAATTTTGCCTTAATCATCAATGAGCGCTAAAATCAAGAAATGTCACTTGTTATTGTTGCTGTTGTCAAGGAGAAGAGCACTAAGCTTGACTTTAGGAAAAAGCACTAAATCCTATACTAATTAAGTGAAATAGATGTGTAATTTAATAGATATTTATCCAGATATTTATTCATTAAACCGATCTTCAGCTCTCCAATAGATGGTTGATGGATCTTTGCGCCAGTCACCTTAATCAATGAGTAGGGGCCGGTTACCTCCGTGGAGCGCATTCAGCTCTCTGTCCTTGCTGTGACAACCAGAAATACAATAGTTTGTGCCTTCCTGATTAATATTACTATGGCTGTTGTTTGTTACTATCTCATAATTCTGCTACCATAACAATACAGGTTCCGAATCCCTCGCTTAAGAGAAATGTGACGTGGCGCGATTTGAGTGTCTCCGTGCTGGGCGCTTCTAGTTACACTTCCCTAGATTTTGTGACGTGGTACTCCTGGTGTCACCTCTGCTGGGGTATTGTTCTTGGTACCTTTATTTTTATGTAGATAATGTGTAGTGATATTCCTAGTTTTGTCCATTCCAGGGATTCTGTGCTTGACACTCCTAGTTACACCTCTGCTGGAGTTCTGTACTCGGTACTCCAAGTTACACCAGTGACATCGGTGCCATCTGTAGTATTGTTTGCGACCATACGGGGTTAATAGTTTCCATCTGTGGTAGTTATTGTCTGAATTCTGTATGTCCCAACATATATGTGATTGTTGTTATGCTTTAGTTCTCCCCTCATGTGTTACCCTGTCCATGTGCCTTATGTCCTGCTCATGGACTTTAACCCCTCTTAGCCCGGACACCATCAACCCGACCGCAGCACTATTGTATCGAGATACCCCACGGGCGGTGGAGGTATGGACCATGGCCGGTTTTTGGAGTTAGCCGCCTGTAGAACGTTTGGCGCTCGGGGTTCCTGTGACCGATTGCGTCACTTTTCGAACAGGATATCCTGCCCCCTCGGGATCACCAGGGAATTACGGCTAAAGTTATTCGGACATTGCGGGGCCTAAGTGTGGCGCTGGACTGTCTGTGCTTGGTGGGAAGATGTGGACATGGTTTTTGGTTTGTTTCTTACTTAACCTTTATATAAGCCCGTGTGTTCCCCCTATAAATTTAGTCCCTGTTTAACCTCACTACGAGTCCTGTCTTGTTATTGAGGTAAGACTCGGCGCTGCCATTATCAGGGCGGTAGAGCGCTGTATTGCTACGGTGCCGCCGAGGTTTCTGAGAGGCTGTGTCGTCTGCTATGATTGCTTTTGAGTCCTTTTCAGGACAATAGGCCTGTTGTGTGGATCAGCTTTGGCTAGCCACAGTGGTGAGGCAGCCCCTGTAACGAGTTCACCAAGAGAGCTGTAGTAACTCCCAGTGATCACCCAGTATCCTCCTGTTGTCCCCGGAATCAGTCAGCATGCGCACCTTGGAACCCTGCTATGTGTACCGAATAAGTAGACACAACTACCTTGAACTGAGCACAGCAGACTCATATATCCACAGAACTGCATTAACATGACTTAATATTGTTAAACAGGTAAACAACCCAACCTTTAATCCCCTTTAGGTACTGAATCTCCCCCTAGCAGCAATCCTGTTATGGGATTAGTTTACACAGTGGAGTTCCTGCCTGTTTGGTAGCCAGGCTGGAGCCATTTTTGAGTACCTTGCGGCCCTGTAGGACAGGTCATTCTGTCACAGCCCCTTTTCTCTACATGCTGGTTCTGTGTTGCGGCGAAGGGGTTAATCCCTGATGGCCATGGGGCAGAGGAAGCACTGTTCGGCAGGTGTACCCATTTAGGGTGCAGGTCTGTCCCGCCACAACACCTCTGCATTCTAAACAGCCGCTGAGTGGCTGCGAGCGGGATAGAAAGGCATCTCCTCCTGCCGCCTGCGCCTAATGAATTTAAAGGGGCCGGCGTGCACGCACCGCGCCACCCAATGGCCGTTCCTCAGCACTTTGTCTCAGGTCTTAAAAGGGGTGGGACGAAGAGCTGAGGCATGGCTATTGGGTGGTGCAGTGATTAGAGAAACTGGCCCGTCTTGCAGAAGAAGCTCACCCATAACGTCGAGTGAAGCTTTATGAGTTTGCTTGTTGAGGTTTCACACACCAGTCCCAGCAATGTACGTTAACTGCTGACTTGTAAGGTTTTGTTTTGTGAAGGTGGGGGGAGTATTATCTTTAATGTTGGGGTTACCCCAATGAGTTGCAAGGTGTCTAATTATTTCTGGGCAATGAGAATTAATGCTTTTCTCAAATATACTGTTCAAATTGCTCCTCCCGTTCACAGGCATCGCTAGGATATCATAGAAAACTGGGTGCCACTGCGTCTCCAAAATGTTGAATTAAAGTGTTTATTTATTTAAAAAAAGTGTATCTGTCTTTTACCTTTTCTCTCTTACACTTTGTTTTTTGATTGGAATAGACTTGGTGTCTAAAGTTGTTTTGAGAGAAAATGTGTGTTTTGTAAATGTGCAGAATCAGATGATTGCAGGAAGGAGGATTAGAGAATGTTTGTGGAATGAGTGTGATATATGGAGTGGCGTAGGTGAGGGGGCCCCCCCATATGTTATGTTGTGCCCCCCCCTGGAAACACCGTTTGTATTTATTTTTGGCGCAGCCGGAGAGGAGAGAGAGGCGGCGAGTGGTTGGTCAGGAATATGTGTCAGCAACTGCTTGGCGCGTGTCACTCGCTTCTGTCTCGGTGCTAGCGTTTCATGGTGAGCGCCGGTATATGACGTCAGAAGTGAATCAGCGTGCACCGCGGCAGAGCAGGGAGATAGAGGCCTCGTGATCTCACTTCAGGACTTCTACAAGGTAAGTGAATTTGAAATGGTGGAGAGGGGAGATAGGGGGAGGGTAGATAGTGAGGAAGGGGTCGATAGGGCAGAAGCGAGGGAGAAGTGGTAGATAGGGAGAAGAGAGGGAGATGGGGAGAAAGGAGGGTAGCAAGAATATTGAAATAAAGAGTCCGAATGAGAGAGAGTGTTAATGAATTAATGTGTGGATGGATTGTGTGAATAAGTGAGAGAATTAGTGAATGTTTGAGAATGCATTAATAAATCTGTGTAAAAGGTTTGTGTGAAAGAGTGAAAGAATAAATGATTGTGTGAATGAAAGTGACTGTAAAAGTGTTTGTGTGAATCATAGGTGTATAATTGATTTGTCAAAAAGGCAAAGATGGTATAAGCAGGGTGTTTAAGCATTGGGGACCAAGATGGCCTAGGCAGGGTGTTTATGGGACAAAGATGGTATACGCTCTGCTGTTTGGGGACACTGTTATTCATTTGCATGTGCTGTTTTCATGCGTTCTTTGATCTATACCTGAACTATAGGGAGTAAGTAAGTATGGTTTAGTGAATGAGGGGACAGTCAGAAGGAGGGAAGACTACCGACTCTCACAGTCTTCCCCTGATCTGCAGTCAGTGTGGCAAATTATTTTAATCTTGTTTTGGTGTGGTAGTAGAGGGAGTGATTGCATGCTAGGGAGTGTGGAAGGGGGTCCAAGCAAATGCTTGGTTAAGGTCCAATATTTATCTAATATATATAGGTTTTGGCAGCAGGGTGTAATATTAAAGAATGCTAAATAAAAGAGATAAGTACATATTATGTATTTAAAAATGGATGTGTAATGCATATATATATGTGTGTGTGTGTATATATATATATATATATATATATTGTATATGTAGTGTTTTATAACCCCCCTCCCTTCCTGTGGTCTCTGTCCCTCCATGTGTACTCCCTCAATATGAAAGCTGGAGACACCACTGGATATATGTGACATTATGCTGATGAAAGAGCTATGTATACTTAGTGAAATAATGACCCATTTTATAGCATGTCATATAAGCAGCTGTATGGCAGGGGGAAATAATAACATGTATTTCTCTTTACCTGTATCCTTTCTGTAGGTTCCGGCTGTACTTCTGGATTCCAGAGCTCTGCTGAAGACCCTGCAGGAGCTGCCGCTGTACATCCGCCTGAATGTGGATGCCGACCTGGTCCAGGTAATGGCTTCTTTCCTCGATTAGGAGAGCATAATATTCATCATAGCACAAACGCCTGTGAGATTTGATGACCGCAAAGCTGATCTCTATTTATAATAATCAATTTTTGAATCTCCACCGGTCTCCAGACTATGCAGTGTTGTTATTTGCTTACAATAAAAGCATTTTTATTAGCATATGCGATGTGAAGCTCGAGGCAGTTTGATGAATTGTGTGGCCGCACCAGCATACTCCTGTCTCTGCATAAAAGTACCACATGTTACTGACCCTTTCATCACCATGGGGCCAGGGCCAAACGGCGGGGGTATTAGAATCAATGTTTTCAGTTTGTAGCCCGCACGGATCGGCAAAACAAATGTTCGGTTTGTGTATTTTGACCAAAGAAAGACCATGACATGAGTTATGGTGGGTAAAGGTCATGGAAAACCCTTCCAGTAAAATCTAGGGGGTATGTAGATTTGTTATTAAAGAAACTCGAGGGGGCGGAGTCACACGGAACAGCTCCTCGTGACAGGTAGAAGAGCATGTTGTGGGACAGCAGCAGTGAAGGATGGCAGCAAACAAATGTAAGTATTAAAGAAAATAGTTGGGGTAATAGGCGGAAGGGAAGCCATATTCACAGGGGGGGGCTGCATTGGGACAACAATATTAAATGCGAAATGGGGGTGGCTAGGGGGTATAAGCACACAACAGGGTGGTTGGGGCACCACATAAATCTATACACAAAGGTGGTGGGTGGGTGTCTGGGTTCAATATACATGGGTCATTAACAATGCAAAGGGGGGCATCAATACACAAGGGAGGGGGGCTGGCTGGGGACATCAAATAAATCAATACATAAGGGTGTTGGGGCATAATGAACAAAGGGGGCTGGCTGGGGGCACAAATCCACAAGGGGCAAAATGTACAATGGAGTCTGGCTGGGGGCACAAATTCACATGGGGCAAGGGTGTGGGGGAAATACATTAAAACCAAAGGGGGGGGGCTGGCTGGGGCATCAATACACAAGGGGAAAACCAAACAAACAGCAAACCAGTGTGGAAAGCATTTTGGATGTGGGTGTCAGTGTCGCAGAGCAGGTGTGTGTGTGTGTTTGAGTGTAGGTGTGGCAGAGCCTGTTCTGGTGTCTGTGGGTTTGGCTGTCTTTGTGGCAGGGCCTGTCATGGTGTGTATGCGTTTGGGTGTCAGTGTGGCAGAGCCTGTCCTGGTGTATGTGTCTGGGTGTCGGTGTGTTAGAGCTTGTCCCGACACATTGGGGACAAAATTGGCTAATGCTGGGCTGTTGGGGGACAAAGTTGCTCACTGTGGACTGTAATTTGTTAATGTTATCTTGGTGCCGGTCGGGTTCTATGTGGGCAGTGTGGACACCAGGGCTGGCTTTGGGGGTGTGCATCCTGTGATCTATGCCTGTAATTTAGGGGGTTTTAGGGGGTTTTAGCTGTACATTATTTATGTATGTATGTATGCCTGCAAATACAGGGTTTATATTTCTTATTCAGTTGATCTATACATGCATGTGCTGTTTACAGGTGTTGTTTATTTGATCTATACCTGAACTACAGGGAGTAAGTAAAAGAGAGGTGTGGCTTAGTGAATGAGGGACAAAGGGTCTCTGGGGATAATTATAGGCAGGGGCCCAAGGAAATGCCTAGAGTCCAATGTTTCTATATTTAAATTTGATTTTGTTAGAAAGAATAGCTGTTTTGTTTAATGTTTTAAACATATTTTTCTTTTATTCCCAGTCCCATCACATGACATCAATATGCGTTAGAAAATCAGGAAAAGATGGGCATGGATGGTGTGTTGATTTGGTGGCGCAACAATGGGCCACTTGACTAGACTTGCCCCCCAGCCCTCCCCTGCAGACAACCTCATGCTGATGAAACAGCTGTCAACGAGCGGTGAAATGGCTATTGCATCTCTTCCCAAGGGCTGTCCTGTAGAGCGGGCAATGACTTTGAAGGGATCCGTGTTTTAAGTGGATCTAGAGGCAAAAGGTGATCATTGTTGACCTTGTTTGTTTGCACGCGCCTACCCAAAATCTCTTGCGGTTGTGGCTTCACCATGAGATTTCTGAGGGAACGGCGAGCCTTCTGGCTTGTCTGGTGTCTGTAGATGAGATATGTGTAATAATGCTTTTACATAGGCCAAAGAAAGGAAATGTACCTTTTTGTGATGGTGCAATAGGTATGGAGTGGAGTTGAAGCAGCAGTATCGGAGAGAAGAACACACTCTGCGGAAACTAGATCCATGCTGAATGTAATCTGTTGTGTCATGATATAGATATATCAATCACAATAGTTTCTGCTCTGGGATATTACCGACTGCGTTTGGATTTGCTGGGGGTCCGACTGAATGGTTCCTAATGCGGATATAGGGCAAACGACACCTCCGCTTGCTATGGAGCACAGCAAAGGATATTGAGCTGATTTGTAGAAGTTATGATTATTCTCAGCGACATCATCGTGTATACAATGTAATGTATGTAACGCTAATTATGAATATTTCAAGAACATTCCACGCTTCTTTGTAGAGTGTAATATATGATTTAGGTTTGATTGGTAGTAGTTTAGGTGCGTGATTGGTCCTAGTTTTATGCTTTCTGGCGCTCTGTGCACATCGAGTTGAACTGGATGCTTTTGTCTTTTCTTGTCTCTAGGAAGAGGTTCCTGAAGAAGTTCCTCAGTTGAAGGTAAAGAGCTCTTCAAGCTTAGCTCCGACAACTATCGCTAGTCAAGTAGCTAAAGGGGCATCTGTGGGCTCCACGCAAGAAGAGTCACTTCCTCTGCTGAACTTGGGCAAAGATCACGGGGGGGGGGCGACAACCACCCAGGATCCCACTTAGTCTGCACTTGACGAGGATCTGGAATTTCTGCTGGGTCTGTAAGCGCCGCTCACAGCTGAGGCAAGCGGCCAACCCACTGTGTGAGCAGAATGTGAGGAGAATGACCTGCAGGTGACACCCGAAGGACCCGGTAAGTGAAAAAGTCTGCGACGTACATTGAGTCTTTGCCTGGTGTGTTTTTTGAATGCCTCTATGCACTAAGGGAGGGATGCCCTGAGCTTTTGAGGTACATGCATTGAAAGTGTACTACGGTGCTTACAAAAAGTACTTGCGTGGTGAACCTGGTGATTGTCCTTTCCTAAGATGTTTGTTTGTACCGAAGGCAGCTTTTGACACACGCACGCACGCTTTGGTGTCTGCTTCATTAAACAAGGCTGGATCTTTACAGCTGCCTGAACAGTTGTAGTTGTTATCCAATTTCCTCCAGAATTGTCAAGCACTGGATCGATGTATCGTACAGCGTGCAGCTGAAACCGTTAATGCTCTACCCGGGAAGGTTTGTTGTACGGGAAGACACGACAACTTTGAGAATATGGCTCTCAGACACCAGCAAACAAACAAATACTTGGTGGGCTTGTCATAGATGAGACGCAGTCAGCTCCATCTGTTTGTTTGTTTGTGAAACTACATCTTCACCATAGAGCATCAGCTCCTTTTAAAACGGAGACAGACGGCAGGTAAAGATGCTAGCGACACATCGATCGACTGGGTGTGCTTTGAGCAGAGGACTAAACTGATCGAAAGTAAATCTAGAGTAAACAGTTGTCCATGAGATATTCTTTGAAAATGTTTGTTTGTGGCCACTTGAAGCAAGCTCTTGCTAATACTCATCCGTCACCCTTTTTTGCAGACATCAACGTTATGGAAGATGTGGGTTCAGCTGCCGATGAGAAGCAGACAGAGATGACTGAAGAAGATCTCGAAGACTGGTTGGACAGCGTGAGACGTGCAAATTGCACACAGCGATGTGTCGTCACACCGGCGGGAAGGACGTTTAAGCCGAGTGCGGAAAGGGAGCCATCCCCGCTGTGATATTGGGCACAGACCGTTGTTGAGAGTATGTCAGAGGGAATGTCCTGCGCAAGGTAGGGAAGTAAAATGTACGACGATTGTGTATTTAGCATTATTTGTGAGAATAAAGGCGTACCTCTCTTGATTGTTTAGTATCTGCGCAGTAAGACACCGAGCTCAGACGGGTGACTGTTTATTGCGACGGGCACTTTATTGTATTTGAAGAGAAATGCATAAAGTTAGTTAGCAGATTCACTACAGCACTTACCAATGACCAGAAAGCAGTGCTTGAATTTGGCATAAGATTTCACTTTCACTTTCATTGTCACGTATAGATTATGTACATGCAGAGTAACACAATCAATCGCATTGTTATGAATGATTGATAGATACTCTTCTTCCTAGTTTTCATTGTTATTTGAGAAATGTAATGACTCAATGAACGTGTACGTACCTGACCAGTATGTTCCGTTTCATCTTTAATAATGATATACATTAGAAAGAACATGGAAAACACAAAAATGGAGAGATGATGATGATGATGATGATGTTTACGTAAACCGTGGAGTCTGGTAAATAGTGAGATAAGATGTCGTGTGGATTGATGAGCACCGCTAGCGGTTAATGAGCTTTTGGGAAGGACTGTTTGTTTGTCTGCAGTGTAGGAGGTAGCAATGGATTATCTACATGCAAGGAAAACTTTCATGTTGTTTGTCATCAGAGAGACATTTGAGATAGGTTTTTCTTTTCAGGGTCTGTCTGGTTCAGTGAAAGTGTAGAAGGAAGGAGTAGGTTTGAGGAGTTTTTGAGCCGAGTGGGAAGGTTTGAATAATTTGACAGCTAAAGATGCAGATATTCCCTTTGAGCACCGAATAAGATTGCAGTACATGGGCAGCACTCTCTGCACACATTATTGGCTTATGGACAGCGACAACTGTGACAATGGAAAGGTGGTTTTGAATTGAAAGAAACAGGTAGGTAGTGTCGTCTATGTGGATTTTGTGTCGTCATCTTGATTGCCGAGTGACATCTTTGTTGGTTAGTTTCCAGATAATAATATCTATCCTCTTAGGGGAGGATGTTGTGGGCAGTATGAATGAGTGAGATGCGAGGTGAGTCCATGAGACATTTACAGATAGATAGTATGACGGAAGCCTCCATCACTGGGACCACTGGAGAGGCCTGACTGGCAGTCTCCTCCCTATTGACTATGAGCTCTGGGTTTGTAAAGGCTTCTGTGGCTACCCCCAGCAGTATCATCTCATCAGCGGCTGAGGGGATTATCTCCGGCAGACAGCCAGGATGTGCCACCAGGGAGTGACCAACATTGTTTCAGTTTAATGTTGTATAAATCAGGCCCCCCCCACCTATTGTATGGTTAATCCCGTTACTGCCCCTGTTGTCTGTGGGAGGCAGATTAAGGGGGTGGTTTGTGTCCCAATGTCTTGTTTTATGTAAATGTGCGTTTTGCTGGATATATCCAGTCCTGTGTGTGAGAAATAAATTGGTCTTCGTTTGGTTTTACCGTACACTGAGTCTCGGCGAGTGACTGGGGAGCCGGGGAAAGTGTGGTGTCCCGGGCCAAGGGAGCACAAGACAGCGGAGGTAGTCGGTTGGACTAGCCAGCTCCGTGACATTGGTGGCAGCGGTGGGATTTCTTCATAGTCTGAGGGACAATTACTTTCTACCGGGATTGACCGATTGACCTTCGGTCGCCTTGACGAGGACATGGACGTGGTATCAGAATTCTAGGGGCTGCTGCGGGTTATCCTCTCCTGCTACACCACTACTCTGCCAACAGAACAATACCAGAATTTGAGGCAACTGGTTGGACGGTCACTATGGCAGAGGGCTGTTATATGCCGGGGTCAGTGTCTTCCAAGTTCTGAACAAAAGATTAGAGACCGGCGGGAACTACGGATGTCATTCCTGGGACAGCAACCCCAGGAGCAATGGGTATCCGAATTGGACAAGCTGGTCCAACAGGAGGTAGAGCTGGAAGATCGCTATAGGGCTCTGCAGTGGTATACAGAACAAGCGTATTTGGGAACTGCGAAAGAATGTTCTCCAGAGGGCTATGACTTTGGGGGCCCAGGATTATTATGGGATACAAGAAACAAAAACTGTCTGCGCTTCTTACCCTAATAAAGTTGGCAACAAATATATAAACATAATATAAATGAGAGGTTTATGTGATAGTCTTCAGGAGGATCCGGACTTCGGAAGTACAGCGGAGTGGCGGATCGAGGACATCGGGGATTTCAGGGAGTGGGACCTCCCAGATGCACTAGGACTTAAAGGTGATTTAGACTTTTTAACTACACAGGAGTGGGAACTGGAGAAGGCGTATAAAAAACCATTTGATTGTCCAGGGATTTTGTGGATGTTATTGAGCGGTCATCTGAGGATGTTGATCCAGGCGGGGTGGATGGGACTGCGGTCTCCACCCCTGAGTCACAGGGATACTGGGCAGCTAATCCAGATCCGATACCAGAGCTATGTGACTTTACGCCACAACCGGATCCAGAGATTGTGGATCTAATTGATTTTACATCTGAGGATGTTGGTCCGGGAGGGCTTGCAATTGGCAATTGGAAAGGAAGAAGGTTTTCTGGGTGTAGTGGATGGGACTGCGGTCTCAACTAGCACCCACCCAGCTGAAGAGCTAGCAACAGGGCAGAGCGCTGCTGGCTTCTGCCCTACACCTTCAATGGCTACAGGGATCCAGAGAGATGCGGCAGCCTGCCCATCTCTGCAGCGGCAGCTCACATGTCCGGGAGCCGAGGAACCCCAGCTGAAGCGCTGGCAACCGGACAGAGCATCGCTGGCCATTCAGGGAGATACAGCGGCCGACCCGCCTCCCCAGCAGAAGTAGGGAGGTGGAAGAGCCGGTCCGTCTCCCCAGCGGCAGAACCTAATTCCGCGACCGGATCAACCTGACCTCCCTCCTCAACGGCAGCAGGAGCACCAGGGATACCAGTGGTACCCGGGAGATGGTGCAACCGGCCCATCTCCCCAGCAGCAGCAGCAGGAGCACCAATTTTGGGAGAGCATTGATGGGCCAAATAAATCAACCCGTTTGGGGTCTCATCTTGTGTCAGTCCAATTCGAAGGGGGGAGAATTTATATATAGAAGTTATATGGGGGGTCTAAGGCTTTTCTGGAGGCAGAGTGCCCCATGATATGCCTTTTAACCCCCTTTATGCCACCCTGCCTCTAGAAATGCCTTTTAACCCCCTGGCAAATAGTGGGTGTAAGGCGTTTCTGGAGGCAGAGTGGCATAAAGGGGGTTTAAAGGCATATCGTGGGGAAGAGTGGCATATCGGAGAGTCAGAGTGGCAAATTGTGGTGTATAAGGCATTTTGGGGGCATCGTTGCAAGCATGGGGGGAAATAAAAGGAAATCCAAACAAATATGTCACAATCATAGCTGAAACAATAGTTTACGTGAATGAATAAAGTACTAAAAGTTTCTTTCAAGAATATCGTGAAGAATAATGTACTCACTGAATCAAATGAACTTTTTCATGTCAAAATGTTTGCAGTAGCAAATGTTTGTTTTGATTCCATATTATGTTGATTGTTGCGAAGTAATCACTGAGCTGTCCAGCAACAACTTCCTCGTCCCGAGGAAGCGTAGTAACTGTGAGACGTTTATTGTTCTATATAAAGCAATATCAACCGGCTCCATCTTGTGCTGTTTTCTATAGAAGTACCGTAGGTTTGTATGGACTATGAAGGACCTGCAGGTTATTAGGTATACACTATAACAATACAACCCCAGTGTGTTTCTCTTGCAAGAAGGATTGAGCAGTGATAGTATTAGCGCATAGGTATGGGAATGAGGTGACTGACAGTCAATGGATCTCACCCATCGATTAGAGAAACTGGTCCGTCTTGCAGAAGAAGCTCACCCATAATGTCGAGTGAAGCTTTATGAGTGTGCTTGTTGAGGTTTCACACACCAGTCCCAGCAATGTAAGTTAAAATGCTGACTTGTAAGGTTTTGTTTTGTGAACGTGATGGGTGGGGGTATTATTTTTAATGTTGGGGTTACCCCAATGAGTTGCAAGGTGTCTAATTATTTCTGGGCAATGAGAATTATTGCTTTCCTCAAATATATTGTTTAAATTGCTCCTCCCGTTCACAGGCATCGCTAGGATATGATAGAAAACTGGGTGCCACTGCGTCTTCAAAATGTTGAATTAAAGTGTTTTATTTTTTTGAAAGTGTATCTGTGTTTTACCTTTTCTCTCTTCCACTTTGTTTTTTGATTGGAATAGACTTCAGGTGTGTAAAGTTGTTTTGAGAGAAAATGTGTGTTTTGTAAATGTGCAGAATCAGATGATTGCAGGAAGGAGGATTAGAGAATGTTTGGGGAATGAGTGTGATATATGGAGTGGCGTAGGTGAGGGGCCCCCCATATGTTATGTTGTGCCCCCCCCGGAAACATTGTTTGTTTTTATTTTTGGCGCAGCCGGAGTGGAGAGAGAGGCGGCGAGTGGTTGGTCAGGAATATGTGTCAGCAACCGCTTGGGGAGTTTCATGGTGAGCGCCGGTATATGACGTCAGCAGTGAATCAGCGTGCACCGCGTGCTTCGTGATCTCACTTCAGGACTTCTACAAGGTAAGTGAATTTGAAATGGTGGAGAGGGGAAATAAGGGGAGGGTAGATAGTAAGGAAGGGGTCGATAGGGCAGAAGCGAGGTAGAAGTGGTAGATAGGGAGATGGGGGTAGCAAGAATATTGAAATAAAGAGTCCGAATGAGAGAGAGTGTTAATGGATTAATGTGTGGATGGATTGTGTGAATAAGTGAGAGAATGAATGAATGTTTGAGAATGCATTAATAAATCTGTGTAAAAGGTTTGTGTGAAAGAGTGAAAGAATAAATGATTGTGTGAATGAAAGTGACTGTAAAAGTGTTTGTGTGAATCATAGGTGTATAATTGATTTGTCAAAAAGGCAAAGATGGTATAAGCAGGGTGTTTAAGCATTGGGGACCAAGATGACCTAGGCAGGGTGTTTATGGGACAAGGATGGTATACACTCTGCTGTTTGGGGACACTGTTATTCATTTGCATGTGCTGTTTTCATGCGTTCTTTGATCTATACCTGAACTATAGGGAGTAAGTAAGTATGGTTTAGTGAATGAGGGGACAGTGAGAAGGAGGGAAGACTACCGACTCTCACAGTCTTCCCATGATCTGCAGTCAGTGTGGCAAATCATTTTAATCTTGTTTTGGTGTGGTAGTAGAGGGAGTGATTGCATGCTAGGGAGTGTGGAAGGGGGTCCAAGCAAATGCTTGGTTAGGGTCCAATATTTATCTAAGATATATAGATTTTGGCAGCAGGGTCTAATATTAAAGAATGCTAAATAAAAGAGATAAGTACATATTATGTATTGAAAAATGGATGTGTGTGTGTGTGTGTGTGTATATATATATATATATAACCCCCCCCTTCCTTTGGTCTCTGTCCCTCCATGTGCAGTCCCTCAAGCTGTAGACACCACTGGATATATGTGACATTATGCTAATAATGACCCGTTTTATAGCATGTCATATAAGTAGCTGTATGGCAGGGGGAAATAATAATAACATGTATTTCTATTTACGTGTATCCTTTCTGTAGGTTCTGGCTGTATTTCTGGATTCCAGAGCTCTGCTGAAGACCCTGCAGGAGCTGCCGCTGCACATCCGCCTGAATGTGGATGCCGACCTGGTCCAGGTAATGCCTTCTTTCCTCGATTAGGAGAGCATAATATTCATCATAGCACAAACGCCTGTGAGATTAGATGACCGCAAAGCTGATCTGTTTTTATAATAATCAATTTTTCAATCTCCACCGGTCTCCAGACACTTAATTGAAGAATATGCAGTGTTGTTATTTGATTAGAATAAAAGCATTTTTATTAGCATGTGCCACGTGAAGCTCGAGGCAGTTTGATGAATTGTGTGGCCGCACCAGCATACTCCTGTGTCTGCATAAAAGTACCCCACGTTACTGACCCTTTCATCACCATGGGGCCAGGGCCGAATGGCTGGGGTATTAGAATTAATGTTTGTAGCCCGCACGGATGGGCAAAACAAATGTTCGGTTTGTGTATTTTTACCAAAGAAAGACCATGACATGAGTTATGGCGGGTAAAGGTCATGGAAAACCCTTCCAGTAAAATCTAGGGGGTATGTAGATTCATTATTAAAGAAACACTCATCTACAGACAGCAGACAAGCCAGAAGGCTTGTTGTTTCCTCAGAAATCTCATGGTGCTGTCACAACCACCAGGGATTCTGGGTAGGCGCATGTCAATAAGGTCAATAATGGTCACCTTTTGCCTCTATTTAAATATTGTTATACACAGATCCCTTGAAAGTAATTTCCGCCGTACAGGACATATTTTAGTCAAAACTTGGGAATAGATGCAGTAGCCAGATAGCCGCTTGTGGACAGCCGTTTCGTCCTTAATGGGACTCGTCAGCGTGAGGTTGCGATACTGGGTTAATACTTGAGGCTTGGGGTATCCGTGAAATACCATTACATAAGTTATGGTGGGAGATAAAGGTGATGGAAAAGCCTTCCGCTTCAAATGAAGGGGTAGTCGAAGCATTTGAAACACTGATCTACAGACACCAGACAACCAGGGACGGGCTGGGCCGGGCCCATTGAAGCTGCTGGCGATTCGGCCACGCCAGGGCTGTGTTTAATGGCCGGAGCATCTGCGGTGTGCCGGCTGAACTGGCTGGAGCATCCGCGGTGTGCCGGCCGAACTGGCTGACACACCGAGATGCCATTGCAGCCGATGCGGCTGTGACTCTTAAAGCGGCAGTAAGACACGCTGGACAGTGCTGCCAAGTGTCTTGTTCCGGGTTCTATGTGGGCAGTGTGGACACCAGGGCTGGCTTTGGGGGTGTGCATCCTGTGAAATATGCCTGTAATTTAGGGGGTTTTAGTTGTTATGTGATTTCCAGTTGATTTGTATGTGCAAAGCTGGGTTTGTGTGTTATTTTTCTATGCTAAGTTTCCATACATTATTTCTGTAATGTATGCCTGCAAATACAGGGTTTGTATTTCTTATTCAGTTGATCTATACATGCATGTGCTGTTTACAGGTGTTACAGGGAGTAAGTAAAACAGAGGTGTGGCTTAGTGAATGAGGGACAAAGGGTCTCTGGGGATAATTACAGGCAGGGGCCCAAGGAAATGAGTCCAATGTCTATTTACATTTGATTTTGTTAGAAAGAATAGCTGTTTTGTTTAACGTTTTCAACATATTTTTCTTTTATTCCCAGTCCCATCACATGACATCAATATGCGTTAGAAAATCAGGAAAAGATGGGCATGGATGGTGTGCTGATTTGGTGGCGCAACAATGGGCCACTTGACTAGATTTGCCCCCCAGCCCTCCCCTGCAGACAACCTCATGCTGACGAAACAGCTGTCAACAAGCGGTGAAATGGCTATTGCATCTCTTCCTTAGGGCTGTCCTGTACAGCGGGCAATGACTTTGAAGGGATCCGTGTCTTAAGTGGATCTAGAGGCAAAAGGTGATCATTGTTGACCTTGTTTGTTTGCACGCGCCTACCCAAAATCTCTGGCGGTTGTGGCGTGACCATGAGATTTCTGAGGGAACGGCGAGCTTTCTGGCTTGTCTGGTGTCTGTAGATGAGATATGTGTAATAATGCTTTGACATAGGCCAAAGAAAGGAAACGTACCTTTTTGTGATGGTGCAATAGGTATGGAGCGGAGTTGAAGCAGCAGTATCGGAGAGAAGAACACACTCTGCGGAAACTAGATCCATGCTGAATGTAATCTGTTGTGTCATGATATAGATATATCAATCACAATCGTTTCTGCTCTGGGATATTACCGACTGCGTTTGGATTTGCTGGGGGTCCGACTGAATGGTTCCTAATGCGGATATAGGGCAAACGACACCTCCGCTTGCTATGGAGCACAGCTAAGGGTATTGAGCTGATTTGTAGAAGTTATCATTATTCTCAGCGACATCATTGTGTATACAATGTAATGTATGTAACGGTAATTATTAATATTTCAAGAACATTCCACGCTTCTTTGTAGAGTGTAATATATGATTTAGGTTTGATTGGTAGTAGTTTAGGTGCGTGATTGCTCCTAGTTTTATGCTTTCTGGTGCTCTGTGCACGTTGAGTTGAAGTGGATGCTTTTGTCTTTTTCTGGTCTCTAGGAAGAGGTTCGTGAAGAAGTTCCTCAGTTGAAGGTAAAGAGCTCTTCAAGCTTAGCTCCGACAACTATCGCTAGTCAAGTAGCTAAAGGGGCATCTGTGGGCTCCACGCAAGAAGAGTCACTTCCTCTGGTGAACTTAGGCTAAGATCACGGGGGGGCGACAACCACCCAGGATCCCGCTTTGTCTGCACTCGACGAGGATCTGGAATTTCTGCTGGGTCTGTAAGCGCCGCTCACAGCTGAGGCAAGCGGCCAACCCACTGTGGGAGTAGAATGTGAGGAGAATGACCTGCAGGTGACACCCGAAGGACCCGGTAAGGGAAAAAGTCTGTGACGTACATTGAGTCTTTGCCTGGTGTGTTTTTTGAATGCCTCTATGCACTAAGGGAGGGATGCTCTGAGCTCTTGAGGTTAGGGTTAGGGTTTAGGGTTAGGGGTTAGGGGTTAGGGTTAGGGTTTAGGGTTAGGGGTTAGCATTGAATGTGTCCTACGGCGCTTCCAAAAAGTAGTTGTGTGGTGAACCTGGTGATTGTCCTTTCCTAAGATGTTTGTTTGTTTGTACTGAAGGCAGCTTTTGACACACGCATGCACGCTTTGGTGTCTGCTTCATTAAACAAGGCTGGATCTTTACAGGTGCCTGGACAATTTCCTCTCGAATTCTCAAGCACCGGATCGATGTATCGTACAGCGTGCAGCTGAAACCGCTAAAGCTCTACTGCCGGGAAGGTTTGTCGTATGGGAAGACACGACAACTTTGAGAATATGGCTCTCAAACACCAGCAAAGAAACAAACAAACAAACACTTGGTGGGCTTGTCATAGATGAGACGCAGTCAGCTCCATCTGTTTGTGAAACTACATGTTGACCATAGAGCGTCAGCTCCTTTTAAAATGGAGACAGACGACACGTAAAGATGTTAGCGATGCATTGATGGACTGGGTGTGCTTTGAGCAGAGGACTAAAGTGATGGAAAGTAAATATAGCGGTGTGTCGTCACACCGGCGGTAAGGACGTTTAAGCCGAGTGCGGAAAGGGAGCCATCCCCGCTGTGATATTGGGCACAGACCGTTGTTGAGAGTACGTCAGAGGGAATGTTCTGCGCTAGGTAGGGAAGTAAAATGTATGACGATTGTGTATTTAGCATCATTTGTGAGAATAAAGGTGTGTCTCTCTTGACTGTTTAGTATCTGCGCAGTAAGACACCGAGCTCAGACGGGTGAGTGTTTATTGTGACGGGCACTTTATTGTATTTGAAGAGAAATTGAGAAATTTGAAAAAGAGAATTGATGAGCACCGCTAGTGGTTAATGAGCTTTTTGGAAGGAATGTCTGTCTGCAGTCTAGGAGGTAGCGATGGATTATCTACATGCAAGGAAAACTTTCGTGTTGTTTGTAATCAGACAGACATTTGAGATAGGTTTTTCTTTTCGGGGTCTGTCTGGTTCAGTGAAAGTGTAGAAGGAAGGAGTAGGTTTGAGGAGTTTTTGAGCCGAGTGGGAGGGTTTGAATAATTTGACAGTTAAAGATGCAGATATTCCCTTTGAGCACCGAATAAGATTGCAGTACACGGGCAGCACTCGTTGATGGACAGCAAGAACTGTGACAATGGAAAGGTGGTCTGAATTGAAAGAAACAGGTAGGTAGTGTCGTCTATGTGGATTTTGTGTCGTCATCTTGATTGCCGAGTGACATGTTTGTTGGTTAGTTTACAGATAATAATATCTATCCTCTTATGGATGGAAGGAAAGAGGGAGCGAATGGGTGAGATGAGAGGTGAGTCCATGAGACATTTACAGATAGATAGATAGATAGTGTGATGGATCACTGGGACCACTGGACACGCTGGCCGCTTTAAAATCATTAAGTGGCCAGCGTGCCTGCACAGTGCCGCCCAGTGTCTTGTTCTGTGTGACTCGGCCCCCTCGAGCGGCACGTCACATTGTCAATGTGATGGGCCGTTCGAGGGGGCGGAGTCACACGGAACAGCTTCTCGTGACAGGTAGAAGAGCATGTTGGGGGACAGCAGCAGTGAAGGATGGCAGCAAAAAAATGTAAGTATTAAAGAAAATAGTTGGGGTTATAGGTGGAAGGGAAGCCATATTCACAGGGGGGGGGCTGCATTGGGACAACAATATTAAATGTGAAATGGTGGTGGCTAGGGGCTATAAGCACAGAACAGGGTGGTTGGGGCACCACATTAATCAATACACAAAGGTGGGGGTGGGTGTCTGGGTTCAATATACATGGGTCATTAACAATGCAAAAGGGGGCATCAATACACAAGGGAGAGGGGCTTGCTGGGGGCATCAAATAAATCAATACAGAAGGGTGTTGGGGCATAATGAACAAAGGGGGCTGGCTGGGGGCACAAATCCACAAGGGGCAAAATGTACAAAGGGGTCTGGCTGGGGGCACAAATCCACATGGGGCAAGGGTGTGGGGGAAATACATTAAAACCAAAGGGGGGGGGCTGGCTGGGGCAACAATACACAAGGGAAAACCAGTGTGTAAAGCATTTTGGATGTGGGTGTCAGTGTCGCAGAGCCTGGTGTGTGTGTTTGAGTGTAGGTGTGGCAGAGCCTGTTCTGGTGTCTGTGTGGCAGGGCCTGTCATGGTGTGTGTGTGTGGGTGTCGGTGTGGCAGAGCTTGTCCTGACACAGGCTGTTTGGGGACAAAATTGGCTAATGCTGGGCTGTTGGGGGACAAAGTTGCTCACTCTGGACTGTAATTTGTTGATGTTATCTTGGTGCCAGTCGGGTTCTATGTGGGCAGTGTGGACACCAGGGCTGGCTTTGGGGGTGTGCGTCGTGTGATCTGTGCCTGTAATTTTGGGGGTTTAAACTGTTATGTGATTTCCAGTTGATCTGTATGTGCAAAGCTGGGTTTGTGTGTTATTTTGCTATGCTATGTTTCCATACGTTATTTCTGTATGTATGCCTGCAAATACAGGGTTTGTATTTCTTATTCAGTTGATCTATACATGCATGTGCTGTTTACAGGTGTTTTTTCTTTGATCTATACCTAAACTACAGGGAGTAAGTAAAAGAGAGGTGTGGCTTAGTGAATGAGGGACAAAGGGTCTCTGGGGATAATTATAGGCAGGGGCCCAAGGAGATGCCTAGAGTCCAATGTTTCTATCTTTAAATTTGATTTTGTTACAAAGAATAGCTGTTTTGTTTAATATTTTAAATATATTTTTCTTTTATTCCCAGTCCCATCACATGACATCTATACGCGTTAGAAAATCAGGAAAAGATGGGCATGGATGGTGTGCTGAATTGGTGGCGCAATGGGCCACTTGACTAGACTTGCCCCCCCAGGCTTTAGGCTGGCAGCCCTCCCCTGCAGACAATCTCATGCTGACGAAACAGCTGTCAATGAGCGGTGAAATGGTTATTGCATCTCTTCCCTAGGGCTGTCCTGTACAGCGTGCAATGACTTTGAAGGGATCCGTGTCTAAAGTGGATCTCGAGGCAAAAGGTGATCATTGTTGACCTTGTTTGTTTGCACGCGCCTACCCAAAATCTCTTGCGGTTGTGGCGTGACCATGAGATTTCTGAGGGAACGGCGAGCTTTCTGGCTTGTCTGGTGTCTGTAGATGAGATATTTGTAATAATGCTTTGACATAGGCCAAAGAAAGGAAACGTACCTTTTTGGGATGGTGCAATAGGTATGGAGCGTAGTTAAAGCAGCAGTATCGGAAAGAAGAACACACTCTGCGGAAGCTAGATCCATGCTGAATGTAATCTGTTGTGTCATGATATAGATATATCAATCACAATAGTTTCTGCTCTGGGATATTACCGACTGCGTTTGGATTTGCTGGGGGTCCGACTGAATGGTTCCTAATGCGGATATAGGGCAAACGACACCTCCGCTTGCTATGGAGCACAGCAAAGGGTATTGAGCTGATTTGTAGAAGTTATTTTTATTCTCAGCGACATCATCGTGTATACAATGTAATGTATGTAAAGCTAATTATTAATATTTCAAGAACATTCCACGCTTCTTTGTAGAGTGTAATATATGATTTAGGTTTGATTGGTAGTAGTTTAGGTGTGTGATTGGTCCTAGTTTTATGCTTTCTGGCGCTCTGTGCGCGTCGAGTTGAAGTGGATGCTTTTGTCTTTTCTTGTCTCTAGGAAGAGGTTCCTCAAGAAGTTCCTCAGTTGAAGGTAAAGAGCTCTTCAAGCTTAGGTCCGACAACTATCGCTAGTCAAGTAGCTAAAGGGGCATCTGTGTGCTCCACGCAAGAAGAGTCAGTTCCCCTGCTGAACCCGGGTAAAGATCACGGGGGGGGGGGTGACAACCACCCAGGATCCCACTTTTTCTGCACTCGAGGAGGATCTGGAATTTCTGCTGGGTCTGTAAGCGCCGCTCACAGCTGAGGCAAGCGGCCAACCCACTGTGGGAGCAGAATGTGAGGAGAATGACCTGCAGGTGACACCCGAAGGACCCGGTAAGGGAAAAAGTCTGCGACGTACATTGAGTCTTTGCCTGGTGTGCTTTTTGAATGCCTCTATGCACTAAGGGAGGGATGCCCTGAGCTCTTGAGGCACATGCATTGAATGTGTACTATGGCGCTTCCAAAAAGTAGTTGTGTGGTGAACCCGGTGATTGTCCTTTCCTAAGATGTTTGTTTGTTTGTACCGAAGGCAGCTTTTGACACATGCACGCTTTGGTGTCTGCTTCATTAAACAAGGCTGGATCTTTACAGCTGCCTGAACAGTTGTAGTTGTTATCCCATTTCCTCCAGAATTCTCAAGCACCGGATCGATGTATCGTACAGCGTGCAGTTGAAACCGCTAAAGCTCTAGTCCCGGGAAGGTTTGCCGTACGGGAAGACGCAACAACTTTGAGAATATGGCTCTCAAACACTAGCAAACAAACAAACACTTGGTGGACTTGTCATAGATGAGACGCAGTCAGCTCCATCTGTTTGTTTGTGAAACTATATGCTGACCATAGAGCGTCAGCTTGTTTTAAAATGGACACAGACGACAGGTAAGGATGCTAGCGATGCATCGATTGACTGGGTGTGCTTTGAGCAGAGGACTAAACTGATTGAAAGTAAATGTAGAGTAAAAAGTTGTCCATGAGATATTCTTTGAAAATGGTTGTTTGCGGCCACTTGAAGCAAGCTCTTGCTAATACTCATCCGTCACCCTTTTTTGCAGACATCAACGTTATGGAAGATGTGGGTTCAGCTGCCGATGAGAAGCAGACAGAGATGACTGAAGAAGATCTCGAAGACTGGTTGGACAGCGTGAGACGTGCAAATTGCACACAGCGATGTGTCGTCACACCGGCGGGAAGGACGTTTAAGCCGAGTGCGGAAAGGGAGCCATCCCCGCTGTGATATTGGGCACAGACCGTTGTTGAGAGTACGTCAGAGGGAATGTCCTGCGCTAGGTAGGGAAGTAAAATGTAAGACGATTGTGTATTTAGCATCATTTGTGAGAATAAAGGCGTGCCTCTCTTGACCGTTTAGTATCTGCGCAGTAAGACGCCGAGCTCAGACGGGTGACTGTTTATTTCGATGGGCACTTTATTGTATTTGAAGAGAAATGCATAAAGTTAGTTAGCAGATTCACTATAGCACTTACCAATGACCAGATCTGCCACCAGGGAGTGACCAACATTGTTTTCCAACAATGGGGAAAGTGTGGTGTGCCGGGCCAAGGGAGCACAAGACAGCAGAGGTAGTCGGTTGGACTAGCCAGCTCTGTGACATTGGTGGCAGTGGTGGGATTTTTTCTTAGTCTGAGGGACAATTACTTTCTACCGGGATTGACCGATTGACCTTTGGTCGCTTTGACGAGGACATGGACGTGGTATCAGAATTCTAGGGGCTGCTGCGGGTTATCCTCTCCTGCTACACCACTACTCTGCCAACAGAACAATACCAGAATCTGAGGCAACTGGTTGGACGGTCACTGTGGCAGAGGGCTGTTATATGCCGGGGTTAGTGTCTTCCAAGTTCCGAACAAAAGATTAGAGACCAGCGGGAACTACGGATGTCCTTCCTGGGACAGCAACCCCGGGAGCAATGGGTATCCGAATTGGACAAGCTGGTCTAACAGGAGGTAGAGCTGGAAGATCGCTATAGGGCTCTGCAGTGGTATACAGAACAAGCGTATTGGGGAACTGCGAAAGAATGTTCTCCAGAGGGCTATGACTTTGGGGGCCCAGGATTATTATGGGATAGTCTTCAGGAGGATCTGGACTTCGGAAGTACAGCGGAGTGGCGGGTGGAGGACATCTGGGATTTCAGGGAGTGGGACCTCCCAGATGCACTAGGACTTCAAGGTGATTTAGACTTTTTAACTACACAGGAGTGGGAACTGGAGAAGGCGTATAAAAAACCGTTTGATTGTCCAGGGATTTTGTGGATGTTATTGAGCGGTCATCTGAGGATGTTGATTCAGGCGGGGTGGATGGGACTGCGGTCTCCACCCCTGAGTCACAGGGATACTGGGCAGCTAATCCAGATCCGATACCAGAGCTATGTGACTTTACGCCACAACCGGATCCAGAGATTGTGGATCTAATTGATTTTACATCTGAGGATGTTGGTCCGGGAGGGCTTGCAATTGGCAATTGGAAAGGAAGAAGGTTTTCTGGGTGTAGTGGATGGGACTGCGGTCTCCACTAGCACCCACCCAGCTGAAGAGCTAGCAAAAGGGCAGAGAGCTGCTGGCTTCTGCCCTACACCTTCAATGGCTACAGGGATCCAGAGAGATGCGGCAGCCGGCCCATCTCCGCAGCGGCAGCTCACATGTCCGGGAGCGGAGGAACCCCAGCTGAAGCGCTGGCAACCGGACAGAGCATCGCTGGCCATTCAGGGAGATACAGCGGCCACCCGCCTCCCCAGCAGAAGTAGGGAGGTGGAAGAGCCGGTCCATCTCCCCAGCGGCAGAACCTAATTCCGCAACCGGATCAACCTGACCTCCCTCCTCAACGGCAGCAGGAGCACCGGGGATACCAGTGGTACCCGGGAGATGGTGCAACCGGGCCATCTCCCCAGCAGCAGCAGCAGCAGGAAGACCAATTTTGGGAGAGCATTGATGGGCCAAATAAATCAACCCGTTTGGGGTCTCATCTTGTGTCAGTCCAATTCGAAGGGGGGAGAATTTATATATAGAAGTTATATGGGGGGTCTAAGGCTTTTCTGGAGGCAGAGTGCCCCATGATATGCCTTTTAACCCCCTTTATGCCACCCTGCCTCTAGAAATGCCTTTTAACCCCCTGGCAAACAGTGGGTATAAGGCGTTTCTGGAGGCAGAGTGGCATAAAGGGGGTTTAAATGCATATCGTGGGGCAGAGTGGTATATAGGAGAGTCAGAGTGGCAAATTGTGGTGTATAAGGCATTTTGGGGGCATCGTTGCAAGCATGGGGGCAAATAAAAGGAAATCCAAACAAATATGTCACAATCATAGCCGAAACAATAGTTTACGTGAATGAATAAAGTACTAAAAGTTTCTTTCAAGAATATCGTGAAGAATAATGTGATCACTGAATCAAATGGAACTTTTTCATGTCAAAATGTTTGCAGTAGCAAATGTTTGTTTTGATTCCATTATGTATCAAATGTATTTCATTTATCAGGGCCTTTTAACACTTTTGCTTTCTGTCATTTTAATACAAATAATGCGGTAAAAAGAATGTTTTCTAGTTGTTGATTGTTGCGAAGTAATCACTGAGCCGTCCAGCAACAACTTCCTCATCCCGAGGAAGCGTAGTAACTGTGAGACGTTTATTGTTCTATATAAAGCAATATCAACCGGCTCCTGTCTTAATGAATTTCTGTAAACTGTAATGTAATTCTCCAGCTATGAATCAATATATGAGTGGCTAATATAATCCCTTCTTGTGCTGTTTTGTATAGAAGTACCGTAGGTTTGTATGGACTATGAAGGACCTGCAGGTTATTAGGTGTACACTATAACAATACAACCCCAGTGTGTTTCTCTTGCAAGAAGGATTGAGCAGTGATAGTATTAGCGCATAGGTATGGGAATGAGGTGACTGACAGTCAATGGATCTCACCCATCGATTAGAGAAACTGGTCCGTCTTGCAGAAGAAGCTCACCCATAATGTCGAGTGAAGCTTTATGAGTGTGTTTGTTGAGGTTTCACACACCAGTCCCAGCAATGTACGTTAACTGCTGACTTGTAAGATTTTGTTTTGTGAACGTGGGGGGGGGGGAGTATTATCTTTAATGTTGGGGTTACCCCAATGAGTTGCAAGGTGTCTAATTATTTCTGGGCAATGAGAATTAATGCTTTTCTCAAATATATTGTTCAAATTGCTTCTCCTGTTCACAGGCATCGATGGGATATGATAGAAAACTGGGTGCCACTGCGTCTTCAAAATGTTGAATTAAAGTGTATCTGTCTTTTACCTTTTCTGTCTTACACTTTGTTTTTTGATTGGAATAGACTTCAGGTGTCTGAATTTGTTTTGAGAGAAAATGTGGGTTTTGTAAATGTGCAGAATCAGATGATTGCAGGAAGGAGGATTAGAGAATGTTTGTGGAATGAGTGTGATATACGGAGTGGCGTAGGTGAGGGGCCCCCCCATACGTTATGTTGTGCGTCCCCCCCCCCCCCGGAAACAGTGTTTGTATTTATTTTTGGCGCAGCCGGAGTGTAGAGAGAGGCGGCGAGTGGTTGGTCAGGAATATGTGTCAGCAACCGCTTGGCGTGTGTCACTCGCCTCTGTCTCGGTGCTAGCGTTTCATGGTGAGCGCCGGTATATGACGTCATATTCCGGCAGTCAGCAGTGAATCAGCGCGCACCGCGGCAGAGCAGGGAGATAGAGGCCTCGTGATCTCACTTCAGGACTTCTACAAGGTAAGTCAATTTGAAATGGTGGGGAGGGTAGATAGTGAGGAAGGGGTCGATAGGGCAGAAGCGAGGTAGAAGTGGTAGATAGGGAGATGGGGGTAGCAAGAATATTGAAATAAAGAGTCCGAATGAGAGAGAGTGTTAATGGATTAATGTGTGGATGGATTGTGTGAATAAGTGAGAGAATGAATGAATGTTTGAGAATGCATTAATAAATCTGTGTAAAAGGTTTGTGTGAAAGAGTGAAAGAATAAATGATTGTGTGAATGAAAGTGACTGTAAAAGTGTTTGTGTGAATCATAGGTGTATAATTGATTTGTCAAAAAGGCAAAGATGGTATAAGCAGGGTGTTTAAGCATTGGGGACCAAGATGGCCTAGGCAGTGTGTTTATGGGACAAAGATGGTATACACTCTGCTGTTCGGGGACACTGTTATTCAGTTGCATGTGCTGTTTTCATGCGTTCTTTGATCTGTACCTGAACTACAGGGAGTAAGTAAGTGTGGTTTAGTGAATGAGGGGACAGTCAGAAGGAGGGAAGACTACCGACTCTCACAGTCTTCCCCTGATCTGCGGTCAGTGTGGCAAATCTCTTTAATCTTGTTTTGGTGTGGTAGTAGAGGGAGTGATTGCATGGTAGGGAGTGTGGAAGGGGGTCCAAGCAAATGGTTGGTTAGGGTCCAATATTTATCTAATATATATAGGTTTTGGCAGCAGGGTGTAATATTAAAGAATGCTAAATAAAAGAGATAATTACATATTATGTATTTAAAAATGGATGTGTAATGCATATATATATGTGTGTGTGTGTATATATATATATATATATATATATATATATATTGTATATGTAGTGTTTTATAACTCCCCCCCCTTCCTGTGGTCTCTGTCCCCCCGTGTGTACTCCCTCAATATGAAAGCTGGAGACACCACTGGATATATGTGACATAATGCTGATGAAAGGGCTATGTACAGTTAGTGAAATAATGACCCGTTTTATAGCATGTCATATAACCAGCTGTATGGCAGGGGGAAATAATAATATGTATTTCTCTTTACTTGTATCCTTTCTGTAGGTTTCGGCTGTATTTCTGGATTCCAGAGCTCTGCTGAAGACCCTGCAGGAGCTGCCGCTGCACATCCGCCCGAATGTGGATGCTGACCTGGTCCAGGTAATGCCTTTTTTCCTCGATTAGGAGAGCATAATATTCATCGTTGCACAAATGCCTGCGAGATTAGATGACCGCAAAGCTGATCTCTTTTTATTTTGGAATCTCCACCGGTCTCCAGACACTTAATTGAAGAATATTCAGTGTTGTTATTTGATTAGAATAAAAGCATTTTTATTAGCATGTGTGATGTGAAGTTCGAGGCAGTTTGATGAATTGTTTGGCCACACCTGCATACTTCTGTCTCTGCATAAAAGTGTTGGGGTAAATACAAAGTATGTATATCTGTAATTAATATGTGCTTGATTAAGTTTATGTGTGTATATATGTATGTATGATAGCTGCAAGCCACTTAGGGGGGAAGTAACAGGAAAGACAGCTGTGAGAAGATTTCACACTTACATACTATGTAGAGAAGGAAGGAAATGCATCACCTGGAGATAGGCATGGGAAACACAGCAAGTCAATAACATCACACGGTGGGGTCTTGGGAACACAGGACAGGGACCTCATTTCCACATCAACAGAGAAATCCCTTAAAAAGACATTGTAGAAACACACACAAGGGAGACTGGATTGGAGAGTCTCACCCTTGGCACATCACCCACACAGCATACACACTTAGCAGCAGATATTAGAGAGATGGGATGTTTGTGATCGGTATGAATGATTGACATCTGTATATCACTGTAACTCTGGTTTTGTCTTTGCTGTAACATTAATCTGGGCAGATTCTAATTAAAGCTCTCTCTCTGGTAAGAATCGTGGGTTGGCTGTTTTATTGTAATATCGGGTAGAAAACCTTAGTAGAACTAGACATATATATTATCTGGAAAAGGGGATACGGTTATATGTTAGTTCTTGGAGGAGGTAACAAGGGGTATTACATTTATCATTAATACACAACGCAGAGCGGATTATTCTCCACGCATATCAATTGGTGGTATTGGTTTGAGAGAGGAGAAGTATATACAACAAAAAGTACCCCACGTTACTGACCCTTTCATCACCATGGGGCCAGGGCCGAACGGCTGGGGTATTAGAATCAATGTTTGTTGCCCGCACGGCAAAAGAAATCTTTGGTTTGTGTACTTTTACCAAAGAAAGACCATGGCATGAGTTATGGCGGGTAAAGGTCATGGAAAACTCTTCCAGTAAAATCTAGGGGGTATGTAGATTCATTATTAAAGTAACACTCATCTACAGACAGCAGACAAGCTGGAAGGCTTGTTGTTGTTTCCTCAGACATCTCATGGTGCTGTCACAACCACAAGGGATTCTGGCTAGGCACATGCCAATAAGGTCAACAATGGTCACCTTTTGCCTCTATTTAAATGTTGTTATACACAGATCCCTTGAAAGTAATTTCCGCCGTACAGGACATGTTTTAGACAAAACTCGGGAAGAGATGCAGTAGCCAGATCGCCGCTCGTGGACAGCCGTTTCTTCCTTAATGGGACTCGTCAGCGTGAGGTTGCGATACTGGGTTAATACTTGAGGCTTGGGGTATCCATGAAATACCATGACATAAGTTATGGTGGGAGATAAAGGTTATGGAAAAGCCTTCCGCTTCAAATGAAGGGGTAGTAGAAGCATTTGAAACACTCATCTACAGACACCAGACAACCAGGGGCGGGCTGGGCTGGGGGGCAATTCCCCCCCAGGCCGCCCCGAATCTACATTAAAACGGCGGCGCTGCCGCCCATTGAAGCGGCTGATGATTCGGCCACGCCAGGGCCGTCTTTAATGCCTGGAGCATCTGCGGTGTGCCGGCTGAACTGGCTGGAGCATCCGCGGTGTGCCGGCCGAACTGGCTGGCACACCGAGATGCCATTGTAGCCGATGTGGTTGTGACTCTTAAAGCGGCAGTAAGACATGCTGGACAGTGTTGCCTGGTGTCTTGTTCTGGGTTCTATGTGGGCAGTGTGGACACCAGGGCTGGCTTTGGGGGTGTGCATCCTGTGATCTATGCCTGTAATTTAGGGGGTTTTAGCTGTTATGTGATTTCCAGTTGATCTGTATGTGCCAAGCTGGGTTTGTGTGTTATTTTGCTATGCTAAGTTTCCATACATTATTTTTGTATGTATGCCTGCAAATACAGGGTTTGTATTTCTTATTCAGTTGATCTATACATGCATGTGCTGTTTACAGGTGTTGTTTATTTGATCTATACCTGAACTACAGGGAGTAAGTAAAAGAGAGGTGTGGCTTAGAGAATGAGGGACAAAGGGTCTCTGGGGATAATTATAGGCAGGGATCCCAGGAAATGCCTAGAGTCCAATGTTTCTATATTTAAATGTGATTTTGTTACAAAGAATAGCTGTTTTCTTTAATGTTTTTAAAGAACATATTTTTCTTTTATTCCCAGTCCCATCACATGACATCAATATGCGTTGGAAAATCAGGAAAAGATGGGCATGGATGGTGTGCTGATTTGGTGGCGCAACAATGGGCCACTTGACTAGATTTGCCCCCCAGCCCTCCCCTGCAGAAAACCTCATGCTGACGAAACAGCTGTCAACAAGCGGTGAAATGGCTATTGCATCTCTTCCCTAGGGCTGTCCTGTACAGCGGGCAATGACTTTGAAGGGATCCGTGTCTTAAGTGGATCTAGAGGCAAAAGGTGATCATTGTTGACCTTGTTTGTTTGCACGCGCCTACCCAAAATCTCTTGCGGTTGTTGTGTCAACATGAGATTTCTGAGGGAACGGCGAGCTTTCTGGCTTGTCTGGTGTCTGTAGATGAGGTATGTGTAATAATGCTTTGACATAGGCCAAAGAAAGGAAACGTACCTTTTTGTGATGGTGCAATAGGTATGGAGCGGAGTTAAAGCAGCAGTATCGGAAAGAAGAACACACTCTGCGGAAACTAGATCCATGCTGAATGTGTCATGATATAGATATATCAATCACAATATTTTCTGCTCTGGGATATTGGCGACTGCGTTTGGATTTGCTGGGGGTCCGACTGAATGGTTCCTAATGCGGATATAGGGCAAACGACACCTCCGATTGCTACGGGGCACAGCTAAGGGTATTGAGCTGATTTGTAGAAGTTATTATTATTCTCAGCGACATCATTGTGTATACAATGTAATGTATGTAACGCTAATTATGAATATTTCAAGAACATTCCACGCTTCTTTGTAGAGTGTAATATATGATTTATGTTTGATTGGTAGTAAGTTTAGGTGCGTGATTGCTCCTAGTTTTATGCTTTCTGGCGCTCTGTGCACGTTGAGTTGAAGTGGATGCTTTTGTCTTTTTCTGGTCTCTAGGAAGAGGTTCGTGAAGAAGTTCCTCAGTTGAAGGTAAAGAGCTCTTCAAGCTTAGCTCCGACAACTATCGCTAGTCAAGTAGCTAAAGGGGCATCTGTGGGCTCCACGCAAGAAGAGTCACTTCCTCTGGTGAACGTAGGCTAAGATCACGGGGGGGGCGACAACCACCCAGGATCCCACTTTGTCTGCACTCGATGAGGATCTGGAATTTCTGCTGGGTCTGTAAGCGCCGCTCACAGCTGAGGCAAGCGGCCAACCCACTGTGGGAGTAGAATGTGAGGAGAATGACCTGCAGGTGACACCCGAAGGACCCGGTAAGGGAAAAAGTCTGTGACGTACATAGAGTCTTTGCCTGGTGTGTTTTTTGAATGCCTCTATGCACTAAGGGAGGGATGCTCTGAGCTCTTGAGGTTAGGGTTAGGGTTTAGGGTTAGGGTTAGGGGTTAGGGTTTAGGGTTAGGGTTAGGGTTTAGGGTTAGGGGTTAGCATTGAATGTGTACTACGGCGCTTCCAAAAAGTAGTTGTGTGGTGAACCTGGTGATTGTCCTTTCCTAAGATGTTTGTTTGTTTGTACTGAAGGCAGCTTTTGACACACGCATGCACGCTTTGGTGTCTGCTTCATTAAACAAAGCTGGATCTTTACAGGTGCCTGGACAATTTCCTCTAGGATTCTCAAGCACCGGATCGATGTATCGTACAGCGTGCAGCTGAAACCGCTAAAGCTCTACTGCCGGGAAGGTTTGTCGTATGGGAAGACACGACAACTTTGAGAATATGGCTCTCAAACACCAGGAAACAAACAAACACTTGGTGGGCTTGTCATAGATGAGACGCAGTCAGCTCCATCTGTTTGTAAAACTACATGTTGGCTATAGAGCGTCAGCTCCTTTTAAAATGGAGACAGACGAGAGGTAAAGATGTTTGTTTGCGACGCATGGATGGACTGGGTGTGCTTTGAGCAGAGGACTAAAGTGATGGAAAGTACCGTATTTGCTCGATTATAAGACGAGGTTTTTTCCAGAGCAAATGCTCTGAAAAATACCCCTCGTCTTATAATCAGGGTCGTCTTATAATCAGACCTCAAATAGGCCTGATTATGAGACTAAGATCCAGATCCCCCGCAGCGATGCAGAGGACCTGGATCCTCCTATGTTAATCCCCCCCCCCCCCAACTTACCGGTGCTTCTGAGTCCCCGGTGCTTAGTCCGGGTTGCGTGTAGAGCTCTACATGTTATAATCGCGTAGAGCTCTACACGATACAATTGCGTAGAGCTCTACACGATACAATCGCGTAGAGCTCTACACGATACAATCGCGTAGAGCTCTACACGCTGCCCGGACTAAGCACCGGGGACTCAGAAGCACCGGTGAGTTGGAGGGGGGCGGGCATAACACAGGAGGATGCAGGGGACCTGCATCCTCCTGTGTTATGCCTCCTCCAACTTACTGGTGCTTCTGAGTCCCCGGTGCTTAGTCCGGGCAGCGTGTAGAGCTCTACGCGATTCGCGTGGAGCTCTACATGCTGCCCGGACTAAGCACCTGGGGCTCAGATGCAGGGGACCTGGACCCTCCTGTGTTATGCGCCCCCCCCCAACTCAGAAGCACCGGTAAGTTTGGAGGAGGGAGGGGGAGTGTTAAATGGGGGGTATAAGGCATTTCTGGAGGCAGAGTGCTCTGTGAAATGCCTTTTAACCCCTTTAATGCCACTCTGCCTCCTGAAATGCCTTAAACCTCCCTATATGCCACTCTTCCCCATAATATGCCTTTTAACCCTCTAAGTGCCAGAGTGGCATATAGGGTTAAAAGGCATATCATGGGGCACTGTGACATTTAGAGGGTTAAAAAGCATATCATGGGGCACAGTGGCATATAGGGGGTATAAGGCACTTCTGGGGCAGATGTGCATAACTGGGGGGCAGGTTGGAAAATAGAAGGAAATAAAACCAAAATATTTTTCTCAAGCATAGCTTTTATTAAAAAAAGTGTTTAAATGAATTAACATTTACTGGTAAAACTTTTTTCCTATAGGGTCGTCTTATATTCAGGCTTTTTCTTTTTTTCCTAAATTAATATTAAGATTTGGGGGGTCGTCTTATAATCAGGGTCGTCTTATAATCGAGCAAATACGGTAAATATAGCGGAGTAAAATGTTGTCCATGAGATATTCTTTGTAAATGGTTGTTTGTGGTACTTGAAGCAAGCTCTTGATAATACTCATCTGTCCCTTTTTTGTACAGATACTGACGTTATGGAAGATGTTGGTAGAGCTGCTGATGAGAAGCAGATAGAGATGACTGAAGAAGATCTTGTAGACTGGTTGGACAGTGCGAGACGTGCAAGTTGCACACAGCGATGTGTCGTCACACCGGCGGGAAGGATGTTTAAGCCGAGTGCGGAAAGGGAGCCATCTTTGCTGTGATATTGGGCACAGATTGTTGTTAAGAGTACGTCAGAGGGAATGTCCTGCGCTAGGTAGGGAAGTAAAATGTAAGACGATTGTGTATTTTGCATCATTTGTGAGAATAAAGGCGTGCCTCTCTTGACCGTTTTGTATCTATCATCTGCGTAGTAAGACACCAAGGTCAGACGGGTGAATGTTTATTGTGACGGGCAATTTATTGTATTTGTATTGAGAAATTTGAAAAAGAGAATTGATGAGCATCGCTAGCGGTTAATGAGCTTTTTTGAAGGAATGTGTGTTTGCAGTCTAGGAGGTAGCGATGGATTATCTACATGGAAGGAAAACTTTCATGTTGTTTGTCATATCAATCAGACAGACATTTGAGATAGGTTTTTCTTTGTGGGGTCTGTGTGGTTCAGTGAAAGTGTAGAAGGAAGCTACGTTGTTTGAGGAGTTTTTGAGCCGAGTGGGAAGGTTTCAATAATTTGACAGCTAAAGATTCCTTTTGAGCACCGAATAAGATTGCAGTATATGGGCAGCACTCTCTGATGGACAGCAACAACTGTGACAATGGAAAGGTGCTTGTGAATTGAATGTTGTCTATGTGGATTTTGTGTCGTCATCTTGATTGTCGTCGAGCAACATGTTTGTTGGTTAGTTTACGGATAATAATATCTATCCTGTTTTAGGGGAGGATGTTGTGGGCAGTATGAATGAGTGAGGTGAGTTCATGAGACATTTACAGATAGATAGTGTGTGACGGAAGTCTCCATCACTGGGACCACTTGAGAGGCCTGACTGGTAGCCTCTTCCCTGTTGATGATGGGTCATGGGAAGTTTTCTGTGGGTATCCCCAGCAGTATCATCTGCAGCAGACAGCCAGGATGTGTCACTAGGGAGTGACCACCATTGTTTAATGTTGTATAAATCAGTCTCCCTCCACCTATCGTATTGTTAATACCGTTACTGGCCCTGTTGTTTGTGGGAGGCGTACATGAATGCCTCTAGTTGAGTGTGAAATATTCAGATTGTGTTTCCATCTATTTAAAAGGTCAAGTAATTAATTATGTAATGAAGACACTGCTGATTGATTGTTTGAATGTCAATATGTTTGTTGTTGTATAGGAGTTATTGGTTTGTTTACCTAATATCAGTTATGTGTATGTATGATGATGATATCCCATGGATATGGAGTTAATTAATTTCCATGTAATTGGGTGAGTTGTGTTTCTGTAATGTGTGGGTTTCAAAGTAGTCGTTTCTGAAGCCACAGATAGATGAAGCATTCGGTGTGGAAAGGGTTAATAAACAAATGTGTAAGTATCCCTTTAACTGTGTTGGTGATCCCATGGAGCCTAGTGTTGTTGATTGGTGGGCGGGGTTTAGCCCAGGTGCGTCTGCTCGTTACTCTGGCTGACCAATGGGGTTGGGTTTCCTGCCCTATATCCTGGGGGAAGTGACTTGGTAGAGCTTGCTTGGTTGTAGAGCTGCTCGGTGTAGGAGCTGCTTAGTCTTGTGGAGCTGCGTGTCGAAGTGGAGTCGTGTCAAAGTGGACTCGGGTGGACGAGTTTGGACAGAGTTCGGATCAGAGAGCGGTGAGGAGAGCGGACGGACCAATCACACCGCAAATACACAGGTAAGGAGGCACCCCAAGGTATGTTCCCCGTACCCCTGGCCCTCACAAACCTTTATCACAAACCCTCTAAAACCCACGCTCCTGCTAATCCCACCATCTGCACCTGCCACGTATCACGCTATAACCTCTATTACCGGTGTTGTTAACAAGTAGTCCGCTTTCTCTGCATCCCCCCACCTTCATTCCACAAAACTGCACCGAAATTCTCTTATCCCTGCCTCCGTTCCCTCAGAATCTCTACCTCAAACTCAACTCTCAAAAACACCTCTCAGAAAACCCAATTGCTCAAGGAAACGTACAACATTCCTTTCCAGTACTCCCAACCATCACTCAAGCAAGCAATCAATCAATCAACAGCTGCAACACATTATCGGAACCGGATCAACTCAGCCACACCCGACCCGTCCTCTCCTATCCTCCGACTGGATTGTAAACTGACAAGACCGAAGCCCTTTGCGGCACATTGTTATTGTATATATGTATTTCTACATTGCTTTTCTGACCCCAACAACTCTACAGAATCTACAAGAACACTATCAATATACGTAATAGTAATAGCTAACTGTGAATCTTACTATGTCTCTACCTATCCATTGAGGGATGTGTGTCTGTCTGGGGATATATATATAATAAAAGTCTCTGCCTCTCTCTCTGTCACAATACATAGTTCAGTCAGCATCTACCTGGAGCTCTTAGTATGCGTCTTCCTCAACGTACCCAGACACACACACACACACACACACATCCATATTCCATGAATCCATCAAATGTTTCCAGGTAGCAGATTATCATCAATCAATCTACATGGCTGCCTCTCTCCTGCGATTTCTCCAATACAGCTGAGTAAAGAAGAAATATTACAGCAGACCATGCAGTTGAACCTTCCCAGCTACAGCCGCACAGTGCGCCAATAGCACCCACCGCTACATTACAAGACAATCAGTGCATCTCTGTGTGTGTGTGCGCGCACCATGCAGTCCATTAACACCACACCACACTACCCAAATCATGATATGACATTCATAAATAAATCAAGTGAATGATATCTAAATAAAGCATATCATATAATAAATGCTGACACATTGGCCACCAGAGAGAGACATATATCACTTAATAATATATATATATATAATATATATTATATAGATATATATATATATATATATATATATATATATTATTATAATATACATATCTATTATTTATATTATATAGATATAGATAATATATATATATATATAATATATAATATATATATCTATCTATTATATATATATATATATCATATATATATATAATATATAATATATCTATTATCTATATATATAAAATATATATATAATAGATAGATATATAATATATATATATATAATATATCTATTTTATATATATATTATATCTAATAGATATAATATATATATATTATATCTATTATATATATAATAGATATAATAGATATAATAGATATTATATCTATTATATATATCTATCTATTATATATAATATATATCTTATCTATATCTATCTATCTATCATCTATCCATCCATCTATCTAATCTATTTTTTATATATTATAAATATATATATTTTTATATATATATATATTTTTATATATATATATATCTCTATCTATCTCTATATATATATATCTATCTCATCTCTATATATATATATATATATATATATATATATATATATATCTATATCTCTATCCATCTATCATCTATCTACATACATCATATATATATATATCTATATCTCTATATATATAGATATCTCTATATTTATCTATATCTATATAAATTTATATATCTCTATATATCTATCTATATATTTCTATCTATCTCTATATCTACATACATACATCATATATAGATATCTCTATATCTATCTATATAAATATCTCTATATATATATATCTATATCCATATATATATATATATATATATTTATATATATAGTAATTTATATATATATATATATATTTATTTATATATATATATATATATTATATTATAACTCTCTCTCAGTTAGTTAGATCAACAAACTAACTATTCAAGTTATACTCCAGCCCCCATACAAACCTTCAAGATGTATGTTTGTTATCTAATCATACCTACAATTTTCTATCCAGAAATGCAGAGAGATATTCCAAAATGGACATCTATTTCGTCACACAACCCATCCTCAGCTATGTCGCTGTATTTTGTTCAATGAAAAGCATGAATAAAAGTATCTTTGAATCAACAATCCTCTACCCTGAGGCTATATGGCCAAGTGGGCTGTCCCTTCAAGCTACTATTTCACAGTCGTACCTCCATATCTTCTCGGACTTGCTCTTGTCAATCTCTGCAATATTTTTACTCCACTCTGTCTCCTCCCCCTCCCGTACACCACTCCGGCCCCTCCCCCTCCCATACACCACTCTGGCCCCTCCCCCTCCCATACTCCACTCCGCCTCCTGCCCCTCCCATACTCCACTCTGCCGCCTCCCCCTCCCATACTCCACTCCGGCTCCGCCCCCCATACTCCACTCCGGCCACTCTCCCCTCCCATACGCCACTCCGGCTCCTCCCCCTCCCATACGCCACTCCGGCTCCTCCCCCTCCCATACTCCACTCTGCCGCCTGCCCCCTCTCATACTCCACTCTGGCCCCTCCCATACTCGCCTCCTCCCCCTCCCATACGCCACTCTGCCCCCTCCCCCTCTCATACTCCACTCTGGCCCCTCCCATACGCCACTCTGGCCTCTCCCCCTCCCATACTCGCCTCCTCCCCCTCCCATACGCCACTCTGGCCCCTCCCCCCCATACTCCACTCTGGCCCCTCTCCCCTCCCATACGCCACTCCGGCTCCTCCCCCCTCCCATACGCCACTCTGGCTTCTCCCCCTCCCATACTCCACTCTGCCTCCTGCCAGCAACGGATCTTCACTAGACACCAGAGAGCCGGGTAGAGAGGCAGAGTGGTGTATGGGAGGGGGAGGAGCCACAGTAGTGGGAGGGGAACCTTGTGCAGCAAGGTCAGTAGACGGTAGCAGGCTTGACCTGAGCTGGGGTAGGCATCATCGACTCCTTTAACCACTGGATGTATTAATCCCTCTGCCTCCAAGTACAGCCTTTACAGAGGCTGCCAAGTGTTGAGTGCCAGCTCAATGCTGAAAGATCCAAACACTCTGCCACAACCGAAAGCCCCCCCCCCCCAAAGAAATGGACACACACAAAAATCTTGGGGAAGACATCTCTGTTTATTGCAAGGCAGACAAAGTTATATAGGAAAACAAGGGGTGGGTCAAACACTACAAACAACAAAATACTTTGTATACAAAAGGAAAGTTAACATAAGGAAATTAACTCAGGCATTTCATTAATACAATACAATAGTTCACACCACAACAAAGGATCAATACCATCGCCGCAAGATAATGGCAGTGCAGACAGGAAGCAGCACCAATAAACATAACGGGATTAAACAAACAAAAGACCATCGGTTTAAAAATACAAAATACACATTAGCCCTTGTATGCCCACAAGTCTCAGACGGCTACCATCGCATGCACCGTGTCATTGCAGTCCGTTAACACCACACAACATATATCATGATAGACATGATATGCTATGCTGTATTTGGCTCATTGACTGTATTTCTTAATGAATGTGGTCACATTCATTAAGAAATACACTCAATGAGCCAAATATAGCATATCATAAATGCTGACACATTGGCCACAGATGATAGACATATATCACACCTTGGCTGTGCTCAAGATGGGATGTAAGTGACATATCGTCACCATCCCATCTTGAGCACAGCCAAGGTCATATATAATTGAACTAACTCTCACTTAGTAAGTTAGTTACTTACATCAACAAACTATTCAAGTTATACTCCAGCCCCCATACACCATCAAAACATGTATGTTTCTTACTTTCTTGTTGTTTGTCATCTCATCATACCTACAGATCCAAAAATGCACAGAGTCATTCCAAAATGTACATCTATTTGCTCACACAACCCATGCTCAGCTATGTCGCTGTCTTTTCCTCAATCAAAAACATGAATCAAAGTATATTGGAATCAACAATCCCCTACCTTAAGGCTATATGTCCCTTGAAGCTACTATTTCAAAGTCATACCTCCATATCTATCTTCTCTGACATGCTCTTGTTGATCTCCTCTCAATTCTCCAAAGGCATCAATGATTACACCTGTTTTGGTTGGTTGGTTTGTTTCAACAAAACACACACAAAACAAATGAACATGAACATGACATTGCCAATTAAAACACATCAACATACACACATCAACTATAGCAACCCATTTCATTGGATTGGGCCATTCCAAACATCTAGACATTAATAATAAGACACAATAGCTAACAATGCTAGGTTTTGTTTGGTTTCTTCGTTAGTTAGGAAGGACTGACTTACTTTTACTTCTTACTTACTTACACTAAACTATTGCTTTACTTACTACAGTGATACAACCATGGAATGGAGGGCATAAGGCGGCATTTCCAAAGGCAGAGTGCTCTGTGAAATGCCTTTTAACCACCATTAATGCCACTCTGCCTCCACAAATGCCTTTTAACCCTCTATACGCCACTCTGCCCCGTTATATGCCTTTTAATCTGGAAGCACAGGCGCAGAGAGAGGATTAACACAACCCCAACCTGTAGAGCTCTATGCAATTCACGTAGACAACTTCCGCTGCAGCTGGGAGGAGGTGCGGTTAGCAGCAGAGGGATGTCTGCATCCATCACCTTACCCAACTGTCAGATATCAGAGTCCCCCGGTGCCAGGAACTCTCCTCACTAACAGCCTGGAAAGGTCTACGCCGATGGATGCAAACATCCCCCCCTGCTAACCGCCCCTCCTTCCAGCTGCAGCAAATCACGTAGACGACATTTACACACTGCCCGGACAACACACAGGGGACTCAGAAGCACCCATAAGTTGGGAGGAGGGCATAAGACACAAAGATCCAGGTCCCCTGCAGCACTGCAGGGTTCTGGATCTTAGTCTCATAGTAAGTACTATTTGACAACCCCCATTTTCAGACGAGGGGTATTTTTCAGAGCACTTGCTCTGGGAAAAACATCACCTTGGAATCCAGCAAATACAGTGTTACATCCTTTACTGAGGATCAGGTTCACAAACGCTCAATTAACTAGACTTTACTCGAAGGTAACACATTTGGGAAGTATAACAAAACACACTACACCTAATAAGATCACATTGCAGTTAATTCATTAGTTAGTTAGAGCTAACAGTCATCATGATGGTAAACCTCCACTTCTGGGTAAGGTACTCAAGCACCAGCTAAAGCTGAGCATATGTCATTACACCTTGCCTGGAAGATAGGAACATAGCAGCTATTGGTTAATAAGGAAGGAACTAGGCCATGAATAAGGGGAACGCAGGCATTGGACGCACCTTGAATAATTACAAAGCAGAAGAAGAAGAAACTGACGTCATCAAACACGATACGGTACATTTCATACGGATCCCCTGCGGGGTCTTCCATCTCATCTCCGACGCCACCTCCGGCTCTCACCCCCACATACATGTGGAAAACATGAGGACACTGCAAGAAAAAGTTGATAAATGACGCACCCTACTTTCGTTGTCATTTCAGCTCAACTCACCCAGCATTTGTTTGTTGGGTGCATATTTGCGACAAGTGCACGTTTGTGCCCTTACCGTCATCATGTCGTCGCACTTCATATCTGGATCGTCCTCATCCTCGCTTTTGTTATAGATTTTACGGAAAAAGTTGAAGGCCACCAAACAGCTAGAAGTCCCGCCGTAAGTACCAGCTGCAAGAGAAAAGTCATCGGTGTAAGTAAGTGCTGAGCTGCACTTCAGTCAGGTACAAGACGTACAACCGGCCCTCGGCTTCTTTACGCTGTACCCGAAGGCAGCCAGGCCGAGCCAAATCTCTGCTTTCCATCATCACGCTGCGCGCCAATGATAACTATTCCAATATCTGCTTGTCTTAACTGTCAATGTAAGTCAGCGGTTACAAATGAGGAAGCGTGGATGACATCTTAAGCATTGCTTTTGGCCTTCATCCACCCCTTCAAATAAATAATACCCACCGCAGAGAATACAGCCAGGACTGCTTCTTGTGCTTTGCTATGGTGATACAGCATTCAATACATCAAGTATTTCTAGGATATGTGATTAAATCTAGGTCACTTCATATAAGGCAGTATAGGAAAACAAACATAATAGACATATATAAACACACACACACACACTCACTCACACTCAGGGACCTTATAAATGAGGTAATCAGATTAATATGTACACTAGCTGGGGAGTATAGGGAAGAGGGGGGTAGAGCAGCAATGCCTGTAGTGTAAATCATCTCTTTTTTGACACTTCTTATGGGTTTACTTCATTCGTTCCTTTTATTACAACGCTGTCATCATGACATTTTTCCTGTACCATTACCTCCATTTATCCAGCCCTGTCCTCTCTAATGCGTTACAAATACAGCTGCAGAACCAGTTATGAATCCTGCGTATGTACATAGGATTAATATCCCTGCTAACTTTGACATACATTGCGGCAGCCAAGGAAGACTCCTTTATCCTCCGCCGAGATCTTTCATTTTATATTTTATGGAGATGTCTTTCACAAAGTCACCTTGAGGTCATTACTATGCAAACGCTGTAACCGCGCCAGATCCCTGGGCTAACGACTCATGCAAATTATGAAGACGCGCCAGCCTTTGTACTGCATTTGGCACGCGCGGTCCTAGCCCGCCTTCCGTGCTTACCATTCAAATGAACGGATAATGTCTTTCATATTGTTTGGCCTACAGATACCAATAATGTACGCACCATGACACGAGGAATCCTTCTTCGGGCTGGGTCTTTTCCACCGGGCTAAAATCTAGAGCGTTTTTAACCAGACCCACAAGTTCAGCTATTCGGTCTGCCCCGTACAAGTTGCCGTATTTGTGGATCACCTAAATAAGCAAATAAACAAAAGCTGCACACAACACTTGTTGACTTTTAAAGGTCATATTTGGAATGGATCACTGCTATGGTTTGCTAGGGCTGCGACTATATCACCCATAAACAGGAGAGAATTTGAAGGGGAGCAGCTTCTAAAGCCTAGGGGTTTCTAGGAAACATTGGCTAGATTTCGCCATATTTACTACTGTCACCTTTGTAAACAACTTGGAAACTCGGAAAACAGGTTGTCCTTGGAAACTCGGGAAACAGGTTGTGCTGTCCTCCGTGACCAACGCCAGCTTATAATGTCACATCCCGGCCCTCCTGCTCATGAATGAATGAATGCTCTCAAAAACTTTGACAGGTAACATTTGGCTTTAAGTTTAAAGTATAATAAAAATAAAAAGGATCTATGTCATTGTTCACCCCCCTCCTGCCACGCATTCGGCCGGCTAAGCGGCATAACGAGCTGCGTACAGGGGAAAGCGGCGAGGAGCTGCTGTGTAAAAGAGCCGATAAAAGCCGGTATGGGGAACGGGCACTGAAATGTTGGTCTTCAAAGAGACTTCGCACAGGAAAAGAATTAAAGAAGAATGTCACAAAAGATTCTATTCCTACCACACTTTGACCGACGACCAGAGAAACATTAAAGAGACCGTATTCTAGCGAGTGCTTTACCTTGTAGAACAACAGGATGAAGTTAGTGGCAAAAGCAACAAACGGCCAGAAATCTGAGATTACAGAAATTCCAGGCCAGGTAGTTCTGAAATCAAGAAAAAAGGGTAAGACATTCAGTTTCTGGCGTTCTATTGTACGCACCGGAATTAACCGCCTGTCATATATATTTTATTACTAAACCATACCAGATCACATGAAATCAGACATACGTGGCTTTATGGGGGCAATTGGAATAGAACGAGAGATATATGTTGGCCAAGTCTACCCAAACTGGGCTGCTAATCACAAATCCCAATGAAATGTAATGGAAGAAATGGGCCGTCGTCTGTATTAGGCAAGGGGTGACAAAGCCCTCGCTTTGTCTTCTGAGGATCGGTAGTCGTGGAGCTCAGATAAAGCTCAGAAGCAGATGTTGCGCTGGGCTAATCTTTTCATTCTTTACACTAAATCATCTTCCTTTCCCTCTCAGCGAATAAAAAATACGATTAGAACGTTTGGACGCTCAAAGCCACGCGGCAAGACACGCAAGACGCATTTCTACATTTTAGATAGTAAACGTTATAGTCGGGGTAAGGTCCCATCATTCGACACCAGGACCAATGTTTGGAATCTTGTTTCTTCTAAATGAATGGCACAGTCTAATGAAAGTGCCCTGTACGGAAGAAGACAAACGCTAAAGTGTCACCTGAGATAAAGGAGACGTTTCGGCTTCCATACAGGAATTGATCAGAAATTCATTGTTATTACATGAAAACGTCACGTGAGCTTGAGGTGGGGGGACGGATAAAAGTGCCTGTATGTGTAGACTATTATTGAACATCACTACAGTTTTGGCTTGGCCTGAGCCCGCAGGGAACTCGCTGGGACAGATTCTTATGACCCAGACGTTGGATTTCAACCTTTAGTGAAACCGTGCAAAGTCACTCTTTGAAGTTGATTAAAAGGCTTGGTAGCCGGGACCCACAGTGGTGGGTAAAGCCTGACTTACACCTCAAAATAATGCTTCATTAACGCTCAGAATTGTAGGAATGAACTACACAAAAGTGAAGCACAACAAAGAACCACGCCCAGCTGGCAGTTTTCTTGCCTGATGAAGAATATTATCATAACCTCTTACCAGCATCTTAGTTTGATAGATCTCCAAGCCGGCCAGGAAGTTTGCCATTAATGCTTCCGGCTCCTCTTTCTTCTGGCCGCGTCTTCTCTTCTCGATTTGACCCTCCTTGCTTTCAACAAATTCAGACTCTTCCTCTGCCTTAGCTTTGTCCTTTTTCTCACCGTCTTCCACGCTGAGAAAATAATTGTACGATTAGGTGCTGATGTACAGAGTACAAAGGCTTTGGCTAACAGGCGGACCCAAGCTAGTCAAACACATTACTACTTATTTTAGTCATCCGTGCCAAGGCGTTGTTAAGTCTCGCAAAACCTAATACAGGCAGAAGTGCCGATATATTTCAGACACCGGATAGCCAACAGATGGCTTCCCAGGTGTTAGTGAAGTAGATGTCCCACTATTACACGTCGTGCCAGAGTTATAATAATGTTCTGAGCCTCAATACAACAGATTGAAAAGCCTTCCTGTTCCGGCTTTTCATTAACGTGTTAAGGATGCCCAAAAGCGCTAAAGCAAAATGGATTCATTGGAAGAATTATGCTTTTTACAGAATCTAGGTATAATCTTACTTAGACTGGAAGCTCCTCAGGCCAGGGACCTCCTTCCCTAATGTATCCATACCCAGTTTACCCCAGTGTGCTTGGCCACAGAATAGACTACATAACGGCACCTATAAAGTGCTGCGGACATCTCTAAAGTGCAGACGTGCGTGTCTTATTTTCCATCAGCTTTTTCTGTTCTTGGAAGTACTTTGGGAGACAGATGCTTTGATAGCAAGTTAACGAAATTCAAAGCGTGTTAGTCCGTTTAATGTAATTCTCCTTTATCTAATTAATAATCAGCATTCAAAGCAAACAACAGAAGCGTACTCAGCCTTCTCAGATTCGGCCTTCAGGTTGTCCTCTTGCTCTTTGGCAATTTCTGCTGCCTGTAATCACAAGGTAGGGACTTCACTAGACACAGATCGGCGCCGTTAGCATTGCTGTCAGCGCATCTTCAATATCTCAGGGCGGCTCCAGAACTTTGCGGCCAAACTAATGAATTCAGACAAGATTTTGTGCATAAAAGAAGTGATATTTTCCCCCAAATCTAAGCTGTAGAAGGATTGTGAGATACCTAAGCACTGGTGTGCCACATTACGTGGGGAGATTATATACACATATACATATATACATAGCCACACGCATATTTATACACAATAACCTTCAAAATACAACCCCAACCCGACATGTGACTATTTTAACACAGTTTTATTACTTGGGATTATGTTCCTGATGAAATAGTTGTTGGCAATGTAGAGAAAAGATTTGCGGAAAGACGTGTCAACAATGACAACGGGGAAAGGGGAACAGCGCAGGAACCGAGGATCAAACAATACACCCGCAAATGAGGATATAGAGAAGGACCTCACAAACGTAAACACAAACACTCAAAGAATGTAAGAGAACGACACAAAACGAAGCGAAAATCTGTATTCCACTCGTCGCTCCACTCGTAAGCAATTATTCTATTTTACAAACACCAGTAACGCACAAACACTCGGCTGTTCCGACATCCCAAGTGACGTCATGCTAATCCAGGGCTCGACAAATCCCAGGCGCCAGGTCGCCATGGCGACAGAGAATTTTGTTTTTGTTAGGTTTTGTCAGCCTCTTACATCCAGAAAAAATTGTGGATGTAAGAGGCTGAGTCACCACACGGGGGCGCTGCTGCTGCTGCTATCTGCCCAGGAGTCTGGGCAGACAGCACAGCCACTCAGAGCCCGCCCCTGAGTCTGAGATCACTCCCACGGAGTGAGCCTGTAGGCTGAAAACGCAGTTGCGTGTGTGGGGACCTGACCCAACACCCCCCAGCTGCCTGATCGCTCCATGAGAGCGACAGTGCAGCGTTAACCCCTTCAATGCCGCAATCGCGGCATTTAGGGGTTAATTCCCATTTTGTACGGGGCTCTGCTGCTGGTGGTCTGCCTAGAAGCCCAGGCAGGCCAGCAACAGCAAAAATGAGCCCCCACAAGCATGGAAGCCTACAGCAGTCATCAGAGACTCCCCCCTGCAATGGCTGGTCTATAGACCAGCAATTGAGTCCCAGCTGCCAGAGGCAGCTTCAGGGACAGGGGAGAGGGTTCTTCGGTCTCCACATGAGGGTGGACACCAGCCCCAACCCTCCCCTGCTGCCTGATCGCTCCCTGAGAGCGACAGCACAGCATTAACCCCTTCAATGCCACAACTGTGTATGACACATTCGTGGCATTGCAGGGGTTAACATTTGGTTTCAAGAAAACCTCCCGGGCAAATGTCCCCGTATCATTCCTCGCTATCATACCAAGTACAATTGGGATAAACGTGTCTCCCGATTAAAACCTTTAACAGGCACGACAAGGAATGGGTCATTTCTCGTACACGGGATTCGTTATCATGGGAACGCAAGCCGCAGATCCGCACCGCACAGCCGGCTCCGCGTGCTCCTTAGTATGTTCAGTGTTGTTATACCAAGCTGATCTCAGGCATTAGGCCGTTCTCCGGGGCTGCGTGGCCTGCCCTGATCCGACTCCCATTACAAGGTTCTGGATTCTATCAGATGAACTTCATGCAGTGAAGGGGTGACATTCTAGATTTTCCTCCTCAACTAGAGGAACACGCGTGTCACTTGGAAATGACGTAACAGAGTAAGCATTAGATCTGCATTTCCATCTTAACAGGAGCCCATGCTTTGTAATGTATGTACTGTAATGTAATGTACCATTAAAAATGTAAACTCACAAATAACACATTTTAAGAGACAAAATGTAGTGACCCTCACTGAAGAACATAAGAAGTGATTTGGTCATGATAAATGTCATAAAAGCCAGTAAGAAGCTAACCTCAGATCTAATTGATTTGCCAATCGTCCACCAGACAAGGAACCATGTCGGCATTTTACCTTTTACCCGATTAATTACTACAAGACTTTCCAATGCAGATTCCGGAGGGAGACGTGAATCCCATCGATTGAACTACCCAACAAAATCCCTGGTGGCCGATTACTCTGAGCCCCTCATAAAAGAGAAGACGCTGTAGGAATGACCTGCAGTGAACTAATGGGGCCTGAGTCAATGAACCTTATAAAGTTTGGCTGCCAAAAAAACACATGAGCACAGCCACGTGCCACGTTCCTACATGGACAACAGGAGGGAAACCACAGGAGGGAGGGTAACAACCATCAACCTGCAACAAGAAGAAGCAAGCAGCAAGTAAGACCACTGAAACCCTAGCAGCACCCCACACACACACCCAACCCTATATATCTAGCTATCTAGCTATCTGTCTATCTGTCACTCCATTCCATGTGCCTCCTACCCTGTGGAAGTGTCCTCATTTTGGAAGTGGCATCTTTTGAAGTGGCGAGTTAAAAGAGGAGTTAAACAACAGGAGGGAAACCACAGGAGGGGGACACCCAGCAAGTAAGGCACCCAGCAACCCTAACAGCACCCCCCACGCCCCAACCAACACAGGTAAGCCTACACCCTCTGAAATGTTCCCAATACCCATGTGTCTGTCTCAACACCTATCCCTCACCTACCTCCACTAACCTTCCATCTATCACAAATCGCCTCACATTGCCTTTAGCTCAACTCCTCTAAAACCCACCATCTGCTCCTGCCACATATCATTCTATCATCTCTATTACCGTTGTTGTTAACAAGTAGTCCACTTTCACTTCACCCCCTCACTTTCACCCTCTGCTCACACCTTCATTCCTCACATCCAGTCACTCTCCTACCTTCCACCAATTCAATCCATCCTCAACACTGCACCTAGATCATTTCATCCCTGCCTCCGTTCCCTCAGACTTACTTGCCTATTTACTGCGAAAATGTTTCACCCCACCTCATACAGGGGACACCTCTCCTGAGCCGAAAGCCTCACGGAAGCTATCGAGTAAATCTGCAGAACCTTCAGAGTTGCAAACACAGATATCTGGAAGAATTAAATCATTCAGACACATTCCGAACGGGTTTATTTCAGGTAGACTGCTACAAAACCATTCGCTAAGTAAAATGTTACACTCAGCATATAGTGGCTACAACTACTCCATATCAAACACAGACTAAGGTACAAAGTTCCTATTTACACAGAGTCAATATCTTCCTGGCATCCAGACGGGTAAACGTATGTTGTTATCTCGTTACGTAAGGATGAGAAAGAAATCATTCACAAGACCCGTCTACGTTGGCAAAAGTGTCTACAACAACATGCATATTTCATAGAAAATGGTGTTCATTTAAATCTCAGATTTACATTCTGCCTCGTACTCAACCGTCAACAACACAACACCTCTCTGACAACCCACCTGCCCAAGGAAGCGTACAACATTCCTTCCCAGTACTCCCGACCATCATAATTATCATCAAGCGATCAATCAATCAATCAACAGCTTTGACGCATCATCGGAACCAGATCAACTCATCCCCACCCAACCCGTCCTCTCCTATTCTCTCACTTCCCGCTCCAACTGGATTGTAAGCTGACAAGAGCAGAGCCCTTTGCGGCACTTTGTTATTCTATGTACAGATGTATTTCTACATTGCCTTCCTGACCACAACAACACCTCTACAGAATCTGCAAGCACACTATCAATAAATGTAATATTAACAACTAACTGTGAATATTACTGTGTGTCTGCCTGACCATTGGGGGATGTGTGTGTCTGTCTGTCTGGGTATATATAATAAAAGTGTCTGCCTGTCAGTCACAATACATATATGTCAGTCAGCATCTACATTACATTACATTTATTCATAAAGCGCCAGCCTATTCCACAGCGCTGTTACATTCATTACAAACATTTATAACCAAACAAACAAACACAATAACACACACAATAACAAACTGGTGCAAAGGAGAAGAGGGCCCTGCTCTTGCAAGCTTACAATCTAGCCAGTGGTTGAGGGGACTGACACAATAGGAGAGGACAGCTTGGGTGAGGATGACTTGATCTGCTTCTCATGTGTTGAAGCCGTTCATTTGTTCCAATGGCTGTAATTAGGATGAAGGTTGGGAGTACTATAATATCGTACACCTCCCTGAACAAGTGGGTTTTCAGAGAGGTTTGGAAAGTTCGGTACGAGGCAGAAAGTCTGACTCAACGGGTAAGAGGATCCCACACGAGGGTAGCAGCACAGGTAACATCCTGAATACGGGAGTGGGAAGAGGTAACTACCTGGGTCTCTTACTGTGCATCTTCCTCAACATACCCAGACACCCAAACACACACACACACACACACACATATCCATATTCCTGGAATCCATCAACTGTTTCCAGGTAGCAAATTATCTATCTATCAATCAATCAATCAATCTACGTGGCTGCCTCTCTCCCGCTATATCTGCATTACAGCTAGACACATACATACATACATACATACAAACATACATAAATAAAAAAATAAATATTACAGCACACCATTCAGCACCATGGACAGGGGAACCTTCCCACCTACAGCTGCCCAGTGCGCCAATCGCGCCCACTGCTACATAACAATGAGTGCATCTCTGTGTGTGTGCTCCGTGACAATACGGATACCTGGAGCACCCTCTCCCCCAGGATGTATCGTCTAGAAAGGAGTGTTGCTGAGACCAGGGTCAAGTCGGTGACTGTATCTCCCCTAGGATGCTGGTCTCAGTAGAGGAAACTTGTGGAGCGAGGCTGAAGGGTCAGTAGACCTGAGCTGGGGTAGGCATCAACTCCTTTAACCACTGGATAGGAAGGCATGTATTAATCCCTCTGCCTCCAAGTACAGCCTTTACAGAGGCTGCCAAGTGTTAAGCTCAATGCTGAAAGATCCCAAGACTCTGCCACAACCCCCCCCCCCCAAAGAAATGGACGCACACCAAACTCTTGGGGAAGACTTCTCTGTTTATTGCAAGGCAGACAAGGTTATATAGGAAAACAAGGGGTGGGTCAAACACTACAAACAACAAAATACTTTGTATACAAAAGGAAAGTTAACATAAGGAAATTAACTCAGGCATTTCATTAATACAATACAATAGTTCACACCACAACAAAGGATCAATACCATCGCCGCAAGATAATGGCAGTGCACACAGGAAGCAGCAACAATAAACATGACAGGATTATACAAAGATAGTACATCGGTTTAAAAATACAAAATACACATTAGCCCTTGTATGCCCACAAGTCTCAGACGGCTACCATCACATGCACCATGACACTGCAGTCCGTTAACACCACACTACACTACACAACATATATCATGATATGACCACATTCATTAAGAAATACAGTCAATAAGCCAAATACAGCATATCATACATGCTGACACATTGGCCACCAGATAGACATATATCACTTACATATCATCACCATCCCATCTTGAGCACAGCCAAGGTCATATATAGTTGAACTAACTCTCACTTAGTTAGTTAGTTACATCAACAAACTATTCAAATTATACTCCAGCCCCCATACACACCATCAAAACATGTATGTTTGTTAGTTTCTTATCTAATCATACCTACAGATCCAAAAATGCACAGAGTCATTCCAAAATGTACATCTATTTGGTCATACAACCCATGCTCAGCTATGTCGCTGTATTTTCTTCAATCAAAAGCATGAATCAAAGTATATTGGAAACAACAATCCCCTACCTTAAGGCTATATGGCCAAGTCGCCTGTCCCTTGAAGCTACTATTTCAAAGTCATACCTCCATATCTATCTTCTCGGACACGCTCTTGTTGATCTCCTCTCAATTCTCCAAAGGCATCAATGATTAGACCTGGTTTGGTTGGTTTGTTTGAACAAAACACACACAAAACAAATGAACATGAACATGACATTGCCAATTAAAACACATCAACATACACACATCAACTATAGCAACCCATTTCATTGGATTGGGCCATTCCAAACATCTAGACATTAATAATAAGACACAATAGCTAACAATGCTAGGTTTCGTTTTGTTTGTTCGTTAGTTAGGAAGGACTGACTTACTTTTACTTCTTACTTACTTACACTAAACTATTGCTTTACTTACTACAGTGATACAACCGCTTGTACCAATAACACTTTCTATATATAAAACAACAAACAAACAAACACCCTCTAATAAAGAACATTTGGACTTGCATCACAGCTGGCACCAATCTAGGAATTACCATATTTGCCCAATTATAAAACAACCCCCCGAAATCGAAATATTCATCTAGAAACAAGAGATAAAGCATTGGCTTTATCTCTCGTTTCTAGATTAATATTCCGATTTCAACAGACAAACCTATAGGAAACAAGTTTGACCAGAAAATGTGCATTCATGTAAACTATGCAAACTCTTTTGTTTTTAAGAAAACCTACACCATATTTGCTCCATTATAAGACAAGAAGGTTTTTTCCAGCACAAATGCTCTGAAAAATACCCCTCCTCTAAAAATCAGGGTCGTCTTATAATCAAACCTCAAAAAGGTCTGATTATGAGACTGAAATCCAGATCCCCTGCATTGATGAAGGAGACCTGGATCCTACTGTGTTATCTCCCCCCCCCCCCCCAAATTACCGTTGCTTCTGAGTCCCCGGTACTTAGTCCGCCCAGCGTGTAGAGCTCTACACAATTCACGTAGAAAACCTCCGCTCAATCATATAGCAGACTAAGCACCAGGGGACTCCAGTAAGTTTGGAAAAGGGAGGGAGTGTTAAATGGAGGGCATAAGGCGGCATTTCCAAAGGCAGAGTGCTCTGTGAAATGCCTTTTAACCCCCATTAATGCCACTCTGCCCCATTATATGCCTTTTAACCCCTTTTAATCTGGAGGCACAGGCGCATAGAGAGGATTAACACAACCCCAACCTGTAGAGCTCTATGCAATTCACGTAGACAACTTCCGCTGCAGCTGGGAGGAGGCTCGGTTAGCAGCAGAGGGATGTCTGCATCCATCACCTTACCCAACTGTCAGATATCAGAGTCCCCCGGTGCCAGGAACTCTCCTCACTAACAGCCTGGAAAGGTCTACGCCGATGGATGCAGACAACCCCCGCTACTAACCGCCCCTCCTTCCAGCTGCAGCAAATCACGTAGACGACATTTACACACTGCCCAGACAACACACAGGAGACTCAGAAGCACCCGGAAGTTGGGAGGAGGGCATAAGACACAAAGATCCAGGTCCCCTGCAGCACTGCAGGGTTCTGGATCTTAGTCTCATAGTAAGAACTATTTGACAACCCCCATTTTCAGACGAGGGGTATTTTTCAGAGCACTTGCTCTGGGAAAAACATCACCTTGGAATCCAGCAAATACAGTGTTACATCCTTTACTGAGGATCAGGTTCACAAACGCTCAATTAACTAGACTTTACTCGAAGGTTACACATTTGGGAAGTATGACAAAACAGACTACACCTAATAACATCACATTGCAGTTAATTCATTAGTTAGTTAGAGCTAAAAGTCATCATGATGGTAAACCAAGCTATTGGTTAAAAAGGAAGGAACTAGGGCATGAATAAGGGGAACGCAGGCATTGGACAGACCTTGAATAATTACAAAGGAGAAGAAACTGACGTCGTCAAACACGATACGGTACATTTCATACGGATCCCCTGCGGGGTCTTCCATCTCATCTCCGACGCCACCTCCGGCTCTCACCCCCACATACATGTGGAAAAGATGAGGACACTGCAAGAAAAAGTTGATAAATGACGCACCCTACTTTCGTTGTCATTTCAGCTCAACTCACCCAGCATTTGTTAGTTGGGTGCATATTTGCGACAAGTGCACGTTTGTGCCCTTACCGTCATCATGTCATCGCACTTCATATCTGGATCGTCCTCATCCTCGCTTTTGTTATAGATTTTACGGAAAAAGTTGAAGGCCACCACCGTGTAAAGATACACAACAACAAACAGCTAGAAGTCCCGCCGTAAGTACCAGCTGCAAGAAAAAAAGCCATCGGTGTAAGTAAGTAAGTGCCGAGCTGCACTTCAGTCAGGTACAAGACGTACAACCGGCCCTCGGCTTCTTTACGCTGTACCCTAAGGCAGCCAGGCCGAGCCAAATCTCTGCTTTCCATTATCACGCTGCGCGCCAATGATAACTATTCCAATATCTGCTTGTCTTAACTGTCAATGTAAGTCAGCGGTTACAAATGAGGAAGCGTGGACGACATCTTAAGCATTGCTTTTGGCCTTCATCCACCCCTTCAAAGAATACAGCCAGGACTGCTACTTGTGCTTTGCTATGGTGATACAGCATTCAATACATCAAGTATTTCTAGGATATGTGATTAAATCTAGGTCACTTCATATAAGGCAGTATAGGAAAACAAACATAATAGACATATACAAACAAACACAATATTATATATAGCAATAACAAACACATATGACACACACACACACACACACTCACACTCACACTCAGGGACATTATAAATGAGGTAATCATATTAATATGTACACTAGCTGGGGTGTATAGGGAAGGGGGGGTAGAGCAGCAAAGCATCTCTTTTTTAACACTTCTTATGGGTTTACTTCATTCCTTCCTTTTATTACAACGCTGTCATCTTGACATTTTTTCTGAGGGAAAGGACACAATGTGTGTGTGTGTGTGTGTGTGTGTGCCACTCCCACAACATGTATGTGACCAATCCCACCTGCTCCTGTCACTAATGTAGCCAACCCCACCATAAGGATCGAGTAGGAGAGTATTTGCTTATGAGGGCACACATGTATGGGAAAAGGACTTGAAATGTCATTCTAAAGGTCATTGGAAACCAGTCAACAGTTTCACAGAAGGGGAAGTAGAAAAGGAGCAACATGCAAAGAACATAAGCCTAGCAGCGGCATTTAGGACATACTGTAGAAGCGAGAAAGTCGACACACTGCAATGCCAACCAGAAAAGTGTTACAGTAACCAAGACGGGAAATGACGATAAGTGAATGAACCAGACTTTTTGTAGATTCTTGGGTGAGGAATGGGCAGATGCGAGAGATGTTTCTTAGGTGCAAGCAGCAGGATCTGACAAGGTACTGAATATGAGGGACAAACGAAAGGATGACCAACGCCAGCCCAAGACATAACGCCACCTGAGGCAAAGTTGAAAGCTACCCCCCCAGGGGTCATTATCTACCCTTCCTCTCCCTCCCTCCCTATTATCTACCCCCCCCCCCCCTTTGCACTTACCTTTCAGCAGTCCTGCGTCACGTCTCCCTGCTCTGCCACGGTGCGCACTGCTTTACTGCTGAGAGACGGAAATGACGTCATTTTCCAGCACTCAGCATTACAAGCCAGCAACGAGCTAGAGGGCTCGCAGAGGAGAGACCACTAGGCGCACCTCTCTCTCTCTCCTCCGCTTAAACAAACAAAAACAATAAGAAATAATGCGCTTGGGGCCTCTTCAAAATTCCCGCCCTACACAACTGACCCGCTCTGTTCCATAGTAGGCCAAGCCCCGAGGATGACCCCAAGGCATCGGGCCTGGTTAGTAGGAGAGATAGTCGTGTTGTTAATGGTGATAGAGAATTCAGGTTCTGGGGTGGAGATGGAGGGAGGAAAGATAACGAGTTCAGTTTTAGAAAGATTACTTTTCAGGTAGCGTTGTGACATCCATGAAGAAATAGCAGACAAGCAATTGGTAATACGGGACATGAAAGATGTACAGAGATCGGGAGAAGACAGGTAAGTCTGCATATCGATGATACTAGAGGCCAAATGACTTGATTGGTTTGCCAAGAGATGAAATATAAAGAAAAATCAGCAGAGGGCCAAGGACTGAACCTTGAGAGTGGAAGGGGCGACGATGTCTCGCCAGAGAAGCTGACAGAGAAGGAACGGCTAGACAGATATGAGGAGATCCAGGAGAGAGCTGCATCTAAAATGCCTAGAGAAGCAAGGTGGTGATCAACAGTATTAAAATTTGACTGGATCTAAATTCAAACTAAATACACTTTGCTAGCATTCCAAGCATTTGGAATCGATCGCCATGCTTTACAGAAGCCTGTCAATGCTTTGCCCGCAAGGCTGGAGAGCATACCTGGACGGCGTTCTGGCATCAAACCTCGCGTTAGACTCTAGTTAGACTCTAGTGCACACCGTGATAATTACTGCCTGATCTGCGGCTATTATCGGAAATGCTTTGCAAACAGCTTGTAAATGTTACGACTTCCCACTTATGGCACGCACGTTACGGCTATTCACGAGCACGCCTGGCTTAGGCCGTTTGAACGGTGAAACGACTCGGGCTTAATGCAGCCGTCTGAGTAATGCGAGTGGCACCGGCTCGCTCTGACCTCCTGTCGTGTTTTCTAGGGCCGTGGTCACGACAGAATTAGAATTAGGTAAAAGGAGATCAATCGCCAACGTGGCTGCCCCAAACATCTGGTTTTAGACTCACTTGTTTTCCATTATGCATAACAGAAGACAAAATGGTTCTCAGGGTCTTGAATCCCATCGCAATGTCCAGGAGATGAGCAGCAAAGGAGAAATTGTTGTAGTGCCCGAGGATAGACATGGTCGTGGACCAGGCGAGATCAAGGAAAGACTGAAAGAAATGTTTGCTGTCAAACAAACCCATTGCTTTTGCAGTTGGCAACTAAACTCGTGTAACCCCCCCCCCCCGAGTTTCAATACATACGTTGTCTGCAAAGACGACTCCGAGTTTCCAGATGGGATACTTCATATCGATGGAGCTCAACCTGCACGAGACAGTCTGCTGTTATTCAGAGAGACGAGACGTGCATTTTAGACTGTACTGAATTGTACTGTAAGTTGCCCGCCTGGAGATAGCTCGGTATTTTCCGATTTGGGTTCTATGCCAGGCCTGTCCCTTAGTTTCATGAAATGAAGGCAGCGGGTCTCCCGGTTCCACCTGCAGGACTGGGAAAAGTGTGAGACTGCAGAAACAAAATGCCAAATACAACGCAAACAACTCTACCATTACCTCCATTTATCCAGCCCTGTCCTCTCTAATGCGTTACAAATACAGCTGCAGAACCAGTGATGGATCCTGCGCATGTACATAGGATTAATATCCCTGCTAACTTTGACATACATTGCGGCAGCCAAGGAAGACTCCTTCATCCTCCGCCGAGATCTTTCATTTTATATTTTATGGAGATTTCTTTCACAAAGTCACCTTGAGGTCAATACTATGCAAACGCTGTAACCGCGCCAGATCCCTGGGCTAACGACTCATGCAAATTATGAAGACGCGCCAGCATTTGTACTGCATTTGGCACGCGTGGTCCTAGCCCGCCTTCCGTGCTTACCATTCAAATGAACGGATAATGTCTTTCATATTGTTTGGCCTACAGATACCAATAATGTACGCACCATGACACGAGGGATCCTTCTTCGGGTTGGGTCTTTTCCACCGGGCTAAAATCTAGAGCGTTTTTATCCAGACCCACAAGTTCAGCGATTCGGTCTGCCCCGTACAAGTTGCCGTATTTGTGGATCACCTAAATAAGCAAACAAACAAAAGCTGCACACAACACTTGTTGACTTTTAAAGGTCCTCCTTAAGGTGAACACATCATATTTGGAATGGATCACTGTTATGGTTTGCTAGGGCTGGAACTATATCGCCCATAAACAGGAGAGAATTTGAAGGGGAGCAGCTTCTAAAGCCTAGGGGTTTCTAGGAAACATTGGCTAGATTTCAGCATATTTACTACTGTCACCTTTGTAAACAACTTGGAAACTCGGGAAACAGGTTGTCCTTGGCTGGTGTCAGTAATGGACTGTGCTGTCCTCCGTGACCAACGCCAGCTTATAATGTCACATCCCGGCCCTCCTGCTCAGAACGATGTGCAACACCATGTTCTACTACTATACATATATATATATATATATATGTGTGTGTGTGTATATATAGACCCACACACACAACTGCAACACTGCATACTTACACACAATACAGGAGTCACAGCAAGGTGATCTTTGTATGCTCTGTAGATTATCTAACCGCTAGAGACTCTGCCTCCCCATGGATATAGGAAGCCTGCCTGCTCCTGACTCACATAGATTCACATGCACCTACTCTAACACTTTACAAAAGACAAATATCGGCGTAAGCAGAAACCTCGCATGTTACATAACACCGCCATTTATTATTCAGCTGCTCATTTGTTTAATTCGCACAGCGTATAGTTGTTGTTGTTGTTATATATATGAGGCACCGCCAGCCTACTGGGAAGTTGCCCACTATCCGGGTCGGCCAGTCAGGCCCTAGAAACACGAGCGGTCGAATACCACGCACTGCAATAATGTATCACAACGGGTCAGTTATGTGATAAATGTTAAATATAACACAGGATAACTCTTAACTAGGTGAATGCGTGCTTCTAAGAGTTCAACTGACCTTGAATCCCCACTTAGATGGATTCTTAATTCCCCTATTTATTTCCATAAAGTCTGGCATTGTTAATAATGTTGGCGATGTTGGGCGGCAGCATTACTGATAAGCTTTCATTGCAGAATTCCATTTCATGGGTCATTTGGAATAACAACACCACACTTTGACGCGCTGTTTGATGTATAACAGATAAACGGAGAGAGACACTGCCGGCGACAAACTAAACGTAGAAGGAGACTGGGTTGGGTGACGTTACTTGCCTCCCCTCCCCCTCCCAGAGGAACATGACATTTGGTACTTAAAGCATTTGTTCAACCAACACATTCTCTAAGGGATTATCGCAGCACAATGTGACCCAAATCACTGTGCGGATGTAAAGTCCCACAATACATTATCACAGGCAGACAACAATTACATTTGGCAGATCAAAGGAACCAAAACAGAGGAAGAGGCAAGCGCATGCACACGATCACAGACACATCAATGAAAGCATCCCCCCCTGGGCCGTTCCCCGGGAACGTATCGGCGTTTAGATTCTCCCTCTATGACGGAAGGTGGTTATTTGGGAGTTGTTTAATTGACAGACGTAGCCGCCGGAAGCTTCAGTACAGTAAATTCACCTGGCGTTCAGCTGGGACTTAACATCTCTTCCCCGACACTTAATATCCATGGTCACTTAAGCCAGTGGATGGAACGCTCGGATCACAATGTGAAATTGCACAGAAAATTGACAAAGCGCAAATCGTTTTTCCGCGGTGCACACGACCGGCATTGCTGTTACTCGGCGATAAAGCTCACAGGCAAACTGGAAACGATATCGACTGGGATATTTACTAAAGGGCTCATGTCTGAAAATCCTGCTGTTAGCAACAACACTACATGACATATCGCACATGTCTCAGTAACCCAGATCCCACATCCCCCTAAGCCTGCGGCTGGCAAAAACATAAGGTAGGAGACGCGCGCGCCACACTATCGGCCAAGCGAAATGCGTCGGGTGCGGAGACTGATCGCGGCAAGCGCCGATAATACAGTCACGTGGGTTTTGGACGTGCCCCTCAGCCAGCACGCCAGTGCTCCAGATCAGTGCCGCGTGTCCGCTGTCCAGAAGGGGAGTCACTGGCTGGGGGTTATTAGTTACCCATGTAATAATACCACTAAACATATTGGGCTTTTGGACAGGATCGTAGTCTTACAAACACCTCCGGGGGCTACCAGCTGGACGGCAAGACTTTTTTTTTTTATGAGGAGTGAATTGGAGAAATGCATTAAATGCCTAAAATAACAATGGCTGTTGGCACGGTTCGTTCGAGGGAGTTTTTTAAGTGGAAAAGTTGGGGGTCGTCTTATACGCCGGAATTTACGGTACATCAGAACAAGGAACAGTAAATTAATTGGACCCAGATGTGCGCTAAAAAAAGGAAGGCGCGATAACAAAGACTAACGTCCAATCGTCTAACGCTACAAACGTGATCTGGTAGAGTGTTATCGTGGAAGATGCCAAAGAAACAAGGGCAAAATGGGACATGAAACCCAGAAACAATGACAACAAAGTTACAGGAACGCTAGGCATCAGCCAAAAGAGCGTACAGGGAGTACATGAAGCTGGAGAGAGAAGTTAATCTGAACACACCTCGGCAGCCAAAGAGCCAACCCTACAAATACAGTATCAGCAAGAGGTTCCTCATACACAACTAAAGAAGTGCTGATAATGGAGGGAAGTGGAGTGAAGAGACGGGGACGTCAGATGTGAGTGGAGTGAAGAGACGGGGACGTCAGATGTGAGTGAAGCTACTGTGAGGCTTCTCACAAGTTCTCTTGAGCACTATCCTCAAGTCTTACGACGGGAATAAGCAAACTCCCTTAGAAGTCAGTTTTACTGGCCAAAATAATTGCCATACTTCATTAGTTTTAACTAACTAACCTCCGTACATTTTAAGATAATCTCGAGAAGCCTTAGGTTAACTAGCAAGGAAAGTTCCTAGTAGGAATTGGAAGCTCGCTGTGAATGCGGGAACATATGGGTTGAAGAGGGTGCGTAAATGTTTAGGAAAACAGATTTAAAATCTCCTATAGGTGCTTATAAATCTTCCTTTTAAAAAGTTTTCTCTTCCCCATACAGATTTACCAATTGTCTTTAATCTAGGGACTTTACCTTTTCCTGTAGGTGAAGATTACCACGGAAATGTTCCTTCGCTTCTTCATCTGTGTCTTTCTGTAAAAATATATATATACTTGTAAAACAATCTTTGAATGTATCAAACAGGCTAATGACATTTCAGGAGCATTTAACAGGATCGGCGACAGGTAAATCACTTGGTTTGACTGCCTTTACATCATTGTGACATCATTAAAGGGTGGTTAGCGTCAAACGACACGCGGACGAGAAGAACGACATCAGACACTGACAAAAAGGTTTTGGTAAACCTTAAATAACTCCCGCATTTAATTCTACTTCCTCGCCACGCTCTTCTGTCACAATTTCATATATCCCTCCTTCAACCATAACACCCAACTTAACTTCTCAGCACGGATGTAAATAACGCAAAGCAGGGCACCGATAGACGTTCTAAAATGTCTGATTCGCAGCTGCCTTACAACAGCCGTGGCATTTAAAAGGCTGAAGCTGCTCCTTGGCATGACTATTTGCTAGATCATTGTGTGATCTTAGTGTAGAGAGAACACTGGGTGTACCTGATGACATTTGCAGGACATCACTGACCGTGTCGATAAATCACTCACCGTTGCGCAGACATGTCGCGGTAAACCTGCAAACGTCAAACCGAGCCTCCTCATCCCAAACTGCTTAAACACATTTTACTTAGGACACTAACAACATCCATAAGAAAAAGATATCTGTCCTGGGCAATCATTTTGTATCAATCATATGGACATTTATATAATTTTCTGCGTAACCCACGTTTTTTTAAAAAAAAATACAGCCTGCAATCACATCAGCACTCTCAATACACAAGTGACAATACACAATAGAGACTGGAGACTCGATGGAGCTACAGATTTGACACCGGGTGAAACATATTACATACTGAACATATTACACTGGAAGTACTCATGGAAAAGGCACGTCAAATAATTGATCTTAGATGTAAAGAAGCGGTCCCTCTAGAATGCTAAAAAGCACAACAGTGGATTAAAGGCAATTCTGTGTGTTTCCTGAAAGCACACAATATGCACACTGGCTTTGGCTGTGAAACAGACAATTATAGATATTTTTAATAAATTAATGGCCAAGACAAGCTACGGCCCTACACGGCGGAGACAAAAATTACAAGCAAAAGGCCTAGAGACTCAAATGTAAAACGCAGAGGGACTGTTGCTTTAAGACAGCAAGTCAAAGCTCTGAGCGACACAAGCATGGTTTGTCTGTCACAGACATCACGTCTGCAGGGGAAGCAGCCTAGACCCTACAATCCTTGTTATCAGGGATCATCATTTTAGGACATGCCTTGGGGTAATCCCAGCATAGTCAGGTGTTAATAGGCTGCAGATGGTACTGACTGGCCCTAGGTGGGATCTTTTCTGGTAGGGCTGCTCCAGACATCTAATTGTGTGTTCTTAGATGTTTTAGACAGGGCTGAATCTCTATACAGCTGGTTTACATATAGCAATGATGAGTACAATAAGAACTCAGTAGGGTGTTGGACACAGTAAAGGTGGCTATAGGTATAACACAGCCATGAGCAATAATATAGGAGAGGATGGAGCTGCATATAGACTAAAGAACATCCACTTACATGGTTGGAGATACCTCTCTGATTAACCCTGTATAATACTTATCCGTGAAAACCGCCAGCTCCGATGGAATTAGGCTTGTTGGGCATCAAAGCTTTGCTTACAGTAGCGCCTTCAACAAATTTCTACAACAGCGATCCACGAAACGGACTACGATTGTGCGACACAGTACCGCTACATCAGTGGCGTCACAAGGGCTTTTTGGTTTTTGAATGGACCAAAACACCTTCCTGGCGTATAAGGACAGTCTAACTGGGAAATAAAGTTCCTTCGTCCAGTACCGTACTAAAGCACAGAAGGATCCAATCCCACAAGTTATATTTAACAGCATAAGGTTCGGAAATAACATTGCACATTATGCAGCACTAAAGATCAGATTGCTTCCTCTGGTTGATCTGGGATATATAATTCTGAGCTCATGCAAAACAAATTTCTAAAATGAATTACAAAAAAACACTTAAATATCATCCTGTAACACTTGCTTTTTAAATAAAAATACAAAAAAAAGGTTCTTGCATAAAAACATGGTAATTCTAAAGAAGAACGAGAAGAATTCTAAGGCTAGATTGTGTGCAGTTAGCACTAGGGCTCAGCTGGTAGAAATGGAAATTGCTCCCAAAAAGTTTGCTAGGCCTGAAGATGGCTCCTGTTGTGAGTTTTTTATTTTTCTAAAGAGAAAGTCCATCGCGATTCAATAATAACCGCGTCTGCGGAAATTGCAATGTACCCTTGGTGACGCCGCTGCTAGGACTGAAGGAACATATCAATGGATGAGCCAGGCTAGCTATTACAGACAGCTCACGCGCATGCTGTACCTTCACTTGTATGGGCTGTGTGAAAGAAACATGCAGGAGACAGTAAGTAAACAGATGGAAAATGAACCATTTACGCCTTAGTCTTTTGTGAGGTGGTTTGAAGTCAAGTGAACAGCAACAGTAAAGATGACCTACGGTGACCATAGTCTGTTAAACCCGTGTCCTTTGGCTTGTTAGCTGGACAATTAACAATACATATTTGGTTCCCCGTTTCCAAATCTTTTAAACTATGAGCTAGTTAAAGTTCAGACATAAAGTGTGATGTTTCTGCATTCAGTACCAAGATCCTCGTAAGTATCGTTTGTAATAAAATGTCTTGGTGATGAAAGATTTTCTGCATGTACCAATCTGTGTCATGCTGAGTATGAAACACAAATGGCATATTCAAGTTTTATTATTTTATTCCCATTATACTAATACTGTGCATTGTATACGTCTCAACGGCAGCTTATAACTGTTTGGCATAGGGCTTGGGTATTTTGATTTTAGGATAATTCTGGTATTTAATGCAAATGACAAAATGATAATAATTCAAATGTAATCTACTCATCCATGCAACATTTTAGTTTTAATAAAAGGCTTTATGAAGAATCCATATATATATTTATATATAAAATGTATATGAAAGGGAACTGGGAGGATTATATACATCAGATGTATATGACCAATACCCCGAGCAGACACGTCATATTATAGACATCTATAGAGCACCTCAAACAAATTTACCTTTGACATCTTGCTCTTCTTGTTCCCTGTTAGAAATGCCAAGTTATTGATTTCGTTCTGAATCACAAAATTCTGTTCTTCTCTCTTGAAGTTCTAATAAAAAATGGTCAAGCATGGTCATATAATGCTACCCTCAAAGTAAATGTGTGCTGCAGTCATGTTGAAAACTTCATTTACATATATGAGCTCGTCCAGCCCATTGTCCATGTAAGATAAACGTAATCAAAGATTTCTTACATGCGACTTGCACCACAGAATGAACACTTCAGCCACCGTTCGGAAGAGCTCATCTGAATCTGGATCTGGCTTTTTCAGCCAGTTGGACCTGAGTTATAGAAGACAGAGAACTGTAAAAACAAAAGATTTTAAGCGCATAAAGTATTTGTGTCGCATCGAGGAAAGCCCCTCCACGTACCTTTTATTGTCCACATATCGGATAAGCGTTGGGTAGAAGGCATACAGATCCCTGCATCCAGAATCAGCAGTTCTGCCTACCGAGTGTCTGACTTGCTGTCTGCTTTCAGTTGTTCCTCCTCCTGTACAATCTTTTATTTTGCTTTCTTCTTCAGTTTCTCCAGGGTTGGAATGAAACGGCTCTTTAGGAGATCGGGCTGAGCCTTGCTGATAATCGGCTGGGCATAGACTGTGAACGAGTGCACCGACATTAAAGATTAGTCACATGATCTGGAAGAATGGGTGAACATTTTTCAAAATGGTTCCAGGATTTCTATTCTGCACATAGAGGTTCAATCCAAGGCACAAGTTCGTCTAAGGGGGACAAAGCATATGCTCACATACTTAGCGGGTTGCTAATGGAGGAATTAACACTGGTACTTTATAAATACGGTGATATGTCCCCCCAACGTTCACTTGAGTAACTGTTTCTTTGAAAACTATTCGTCATTGTCTTCACTGTAAGAGGGGATCAGAGGACCACTGATGGTGTCAAGTACTGAGCCACATCAAAGCCTAAAACCTTGGAAAGCCAGTGCTTGGATCAGTAAAGCCATGAAATGATTCTAATGGCACAATCTCTTGGACTATAACGTTACTGGATGTAATGTGAATATGTTAAGAGATTAACAAAACAAAAAAAGATAGATAATCAGTGATTGTGTCGGCTACCGGATTTGCCTCTAATGTGTTCTATGAAACCTCTCAAACTGATGTTCTAGTTTAAGATGTTTAACTAACTGCGAACAGAAAGAAAGTTGTGCGCAGGCTCACCCGCAATTCTTTTCATCCACGATGCCTCATCGATTCCCAAGTTGTCGTTAATGATCTTAAGGATGTTGCCGAGGATCACGCTCAGGTGTTCTGAAGTGTACAGCAAGGCCTAACGTTCTCTGGCACGTTTTCTGTTCCCCGCTCCCACCAGTAGGACAAATAATTGCACAGCATGGGGAGTATAACCTCAATGACATGGGGCATCTCGGTGTACCTGGCTCCAGACTCTGCCAGATCATTAATCTCTTTCATCAGTCCCTCCAAGTGTGGCATTTCCGGACACATCCCCTCCACTGTATCTGGCATTCCTAGAACTACAGAACGGCGAATTAGACAAATACTAAACATGTAATATAGAGTTTGGAAGTTTTGGGCCTTCCATTCTCTATGGGAAATGAATTTGTTTGGATATTGTTGAGTGGATATTTCTGAAGTGACTCCCATTGCGCACAAAGAACAGTTGTGCAGTGTTGTTTTTTTGGCATGTTTTTGACGTGGCCATGTCTAGCGGCATCGCTTCATCAATACGCAAACCTGGATATGAAGATTGCTAATGAATCCATGGGTGACTGTATTAGGCCTCTGGACCTGTAGACCCTATTATTATTATTATTATTATCTTTTATTTATATAGTGCCAACAGTTTATGCAGGTTTATTCTGCTTATTTCTCTTACGAATTATGTTTAAAAACCTTAAAAGAGGTGATGGTTTCACTTTTTATACATCTAGAAACCACACGATTGCCACCTACCTCGCCACCATCTCTTTTTCTTTGTTGGATGCATAGCTGCTGCTGCTGCTCAGGGTTTTGGTCGGGGAGGAGAGGAAGTACAGACCGTGATTCTTGAAGTTCTGGTCAACGAGAGGAAGGAGAACCTAGAACAGGAAACAAGAGCACGCTGGATTTACCTGGATGCTGACAAACATCACCTGGTATGAGCAAATGAAAGGAAAATAGAGTTTCATCCATCTTCACTCTAACGATAACCAAGGATGTAAACAAGGAGTGCTACGGTATGAATAATTTCATAAATGATGTGAGCAATTTTTGAGCCTCTGTTACAAAATATGGTATGACCATTCCAGATGTATTCAATCCCATAGGCAATGAAAGTTCAAGCAGCAAGGGTTAATATATCGTTATTAATATCTCATGTATCGTTCCAAACAACCGTAACAAGGGGAAAACATTTATGAATGTTTCAAAACCACTTACTTTAGCAAAAAATTTGATTTCTTGCTCGTGGAGATATTTTTTGATTTTTCCGCTGTTATGGTACATTTTAAATAGAAATGTTAGACAATAATATTTATTGTAAGTCCTCGGTACAGGATCTAAGAGGAGCCATATGATTGAAATAAACAATGGAATAAAAGCATTATTACTGTATTTCAGATAGCAGATCTAAAATCCCTGCCCAATGCTTTCACTCAATATACACGGTGTACACCATGCCAAACCATGCCAGCTAGGCACATCTTACCTAAGTGAGCAATGAACTCCTGTGCAGAGTCAACATAATGCAGAACCTTCTTCAGGAACTTGAAGGCAAATCTCTTTTCCATGGATGAAGCATCTAGTTCCATGTCTTCTAATCCCCTGCAACGAATATTATAAAAATACATATCATGCAAAGATAATAATATGTGCATCTTATTTAATGCATAATAATAAAATGATTATATGAACAAAAAAGTAGAGAGGTTACAGAACGCTAAATGCGGCATCTGTACCTGGATACGGCGTAACCGTTTACTTGCAGGAATTTAAAAAGCTCCCGAGCTTTCTCCCGATCTCGAGACTTCTCTTTGGCTGTTAGGGTGTCGTACGGCACAAGTAATGGATGGCTCCCTCCGTCTGCAGACCGACAACCAACAATTCATTCATCGAACCGATTATTTGCATTGGTTCTCCCTTTCTGTAAATGATCATTTTCGGTATTGGGTGCTCCTATTTGTACAGTAAAGCCACATTCACTAATAAATGCAAAGCGGAGCCTTCAATAAAGATTAGTTACATTTCACATTATGTACTGTTAGAACCGAGGACACGATTGCTCCCTTATTCTTAAAACCAGGCACCATTTAAACAAATGTATATCCAACCTCTGCTCTCCCATTCTAGTTTCTTCTTTTTGGCCCAAATATTATGATCATTTTCAGCCATCACCTCAACCATTCCCTGCAAAAGCGGTGGAAGCAGAGACAACCGACCAAAGCTAATTATTTATTTTAATGGCTGCATAGATCAAAAAATAGGCCACTACAGCCTTAAAAAAACATTGTGCAGAGCGAACGACCGGTTTCCTTAATCATTTTGTGAAAAATCCAGTAAGGCTCCAAGATACATAAATCTCTTTATGTACAATAATTTTGGTGAGGGTTTTTTGTCTCACTTTTGATGTCAGATAACTTTGACAAATAACCTTCACGGAGGAAAACATTCCAATCTGGAAGATTTAATCTCAGTTTTCAAACATAACGAGAAACGCCGCCTTATTAGGTCACTGCCCATAGTGTTCTCCCAAACCCAAGTCATCCTGCATCAAATCCAATTTGTTTTTTGGGGGCTATCATCCATACATACAAATATATATTTGACGATTAATCATACATACATATATTGTGAAGCCCCGAAACATGTTCTGACAGCAACTCTGATTTGTCTAGGAATTCTACGAAAATGGTGAATCGTTTGCTGGATTAAAATAAAAAATATACTAAAAGGATCTCAACATGTATAGCTCTGAAGAAGAGTAGTGGTAGATGGAGGCCATAGTCTAAAACTAGAGGATTTTTAGATGTGATAAAATGTTAAGTCTGATTTTCATAATGGCAATATTTTTCTCCTTCACCATAAAATCCAGAAAATACAGTAATGGCGGTCGGCATTAACACAAAAAAAAATGTTTCGTCTGGTTTTGTTCCATTAAACTTTGGAACCTTCGTCTGCAGACCTGGAGGCGGCCATTATTGTCAGTCATGTGATATTTTGGGTGACTTTCCCTGATCACCACACTGAGTTGATTATTTACGGCAATGCCGATGAAATCTGTTCCTCCATAGACGTTACCTTTTATCAGCAGATTACTTTTTTTCAACCTCATTAACTAAGTAACCGGATTTCACTAAGAGGGTGGTAGATAACTGGAACAACTTTCTGGCCAGTGCGGTAGGGGTAGGCAATCTTCGGCTCTCCTGATGTTGTGGACTACATCTCCCATAATATTCTTACAGTCATAATGCTGGCAAAGCATCAAGGGAAATGTAGTTCACAGCATCTGGAGAGCCAAAGATTGCCTACCCCTGGCATAGGTATATGGCCATCCGGAATATAGAGTTTAGCAGGGAGTAATGGCCAGATCAGATGGGCAAAATCAGTTTGGAGAAAAGAAATAAACTATAACGGGGTCACAAACCTGGAGCTCTCTGGAAAGGACAACATTGCTCAGATCGTTTGGGACAGGAGTGTAACCATTTCCCTGCAAAACATAGATCAGACAGAATGTTCGAATCATAAACAATCAAAGCATAGGTTAACTCTATGGACTACGTGAGTCTTACATAGTACATCTCTAGTTTTCATATGCATGCATTCACTTTCTCCTCAGTTATTACATTCACCGTTGGCTAGTGATCTTTGGACATAGTGCTTGGTTTGATCTATACAAGACCAGTCCGTTACAAGTCTAATCTTGCAGGCTGTGGCTAAGATACACATTACCACCCATAAAACAGAATTTAGAATTGGCTTGTAGACCTGTCTGCATGTTATTACTGCAATTCAAATGTGAAATCTGTGATTATGTAGGCTAAAAACCAATATGCCTACTTCTTACATTCCACCCAAGCCAGCTCCCTTTGATATATATATAGGCATACCATTGGTTAGTCACTGATGTAGTCTAGAATGTGGCGTATCTGTGACTTGGCCATTCTGAGTGTAACCTGGGATATGATTCTGCTTGTAACATACATTTGATCGCTCGTATACCTGGCTGGCCTGGGACATGCTGCGCATCTTCTCATTTTCCCTGTGCAGTGCCAGGGCTTCTCCTTCCTACGTTCCACGCTCCAGCCTGTCGCCAACATGGTTTTCACCGACTCCCTGACAGGCCACCGATAAATCTCTTTCTCCTATTGAAAGACAGAGATAAATGACCACCGGGTCTTTAGAGTCGTTAGACACTTCTACTCTGCGGCGGTTCAATAAATATTCACTGAATAAAACTGGGCTTTTTGGAAGGTCGCAGCTACGAAATATCACAGTTCAATTCTGATCGTTGGCGAGAGCAATGAGGCAATTACAAACAGAGCTTACAGGATAAAACGAGAGTAACAATGTCATTTCACTCGAACATGCGTGTCCTAGAGCTCCAACATCACATTCGTTTGTAGTAAGCAATCATATTATAGCCCCTAACTAGGAGCTAACAACAATATAACTGCACATAGCATATAACGTAAAGTGCATGTTAAGAGACACCACCATGAATAGCTGCGTTGTGGAAATAATCTAATAAATCCAAAATAGTACTTTCGGTTAGATTTATACCCAGGTCTGAACCTTTCCTTTAATAAGACCTGTTTATGGTTAATGTGCTGCTAGGAAAATGTATAGGAGAAATACATTTTAATGATAAGGGATGTAGTTTAAGTATGTAATGTTTTGTAGTTATCTTCTTGAATTGCGTGCCTTTTGTAGGGCTCACGAATACACGTGCCGATGTATCTCTACACTGATACTGCTAATTAAACACCGTCTGCTCTATTATAACCAGTCGAGTCAGAGAAAATCACATTACATTTACTTATAAAGCGCCGACAGATTCCGCAGCGCTGTTACAGTCAGAAGAACAATTTAGAAACACATACAATAAGACACACAATAAATAAGTTGTCCGAGGGAAGAAGTGTAGATGGAGAATAGCAGAGGCCCAAGAACTGAGCCTTGAGGAACACCAGTAGATAGCGGTAGGGGAGAGGAGCAAGTTCCAGTAAACGAGACACTAAAAGTACGTTTAGAAAGGTAGGATTTCATCCATGAAAGAGCCGTGTCACGGATGCCATGCGCATGGAGGATTTGAGGAGGAGGGGGTGGTCGACTGTGTCAAAGGCTGCTGAGAGGTCCAAGAGAATAACCAGTGAGAACCGGCCTTTCGTTTTAGCTGTGAAGAGGCCGTTAGTAATTTGAGTGAGTGCAGTCTCTGCTGAATGCTGTGGACAGATACCGGATTGTCAATGGTCAAGTAGAGAGCTTGAAGAGAGAATGTTTGTTAGTTGATTGTAAGTGAATCGTTCCAGCAGTTTGGAAGCTAGCGGGAGAAGTTAAACTGGACGGTGGTTTGATGGGGATGTGGGATCAAGGAAAGGTTTCCTTAGGATGGGGGAGATGATGGCATGTTTGAATGAGGATGGGAATACACCAGAGGAAAAGGAGAGATTAAAGATGTGGGTTAGGGTTGGGGTAAAGGCACTAGACAGGGGGAGTAGGAGATGTGAGTGCAGGGTCAAGGGGACAGGTGGTGAGGTGGGAGGACAACAGGACCTTGGAAACCTCAAAGGGTGTAACTGGGCTGAAGCAGGTGAGGATGGATTCAGGTGAGGAGGGAGGTTGAGGTACCATATGATTGACACTATGGGGGAGGATGTTGTCCCTGATGGTGTCAATTTTGTTTTTGAAATAGGTGGCAAGCTCTTGGGCAGAGAAGTTGGAGGGCATGGGAGGTGCTGTGGGCCTGAGAAGGGTGTGAAATGTGGAGAATAGACGTTTAGGGTTATGGGAAAGAGAGGTGATTAATGAAATGAAATATGTTTGTTTAGAGAGATGGAGGGCCGATGTATTGGAACGGAGCATGAATTTGTAGGAAATGAAGTCTTCAGGTGAAGAAGAAGATCTCTGTGGTTATACTTAAACAAACATGACTAAATATTTTACTGCAATGCCAAAAGTACAAATAGATAAATACATGTTTTCTAAAAAAATAATAAAAAAAAAATATTATATTATATATGTTATTATATTTCTGTAACGCAGGCCAGCTTTTCTCTGCGGATTTGTTAATAATCACTTGATCCCCTATGTACCAGGAGAAGGGATGCCCTTTTACAGCCTACCAATCATTGTGATGTCTTGTATTTTGGATGATATAATACATTATAGTGTATACAAGTGTATATAGTGTACACAAAACCAAAGCCATCTGTAAAATGTAAGCTAATAAAGAGCAGGCCCCAATGCAATTTCTGTCTCCATTCAGATTTATCTGGATACTTTCATTCTGCAGTGCTATGGAATCTGTGTTATATAATAATAATAATAATAATATATACAGTATATATAGATTTTTTTTTTATCATTTCTCCACTCATTTGAAGATTGTGTAAGTCTGACATGTGACTGGCAGCTGTAGCGTGACTCTCTATATGAAAGTTTAAGCAACGTGTTGGCTGCCTGAGCCAAGATAAAGCAGCCCTTGAAACGTGTTCATGTCGGCTGTCGGCATGATGTGCGCTCTCGCGTTCCACTCATGGAAGTCTTCCAGAGCCGCTCTCTCCCATGTCGGTCATGGAGGCTTCTTTATCTGCTCTTACTGTCTCACACCTAATGCTCAGCTGGCATCTCCCTTCCAGGCTCTGCATTACCTACAGCTTTTTACCAGTTTTCCCTGCATTTGTTAATCAGAAACGACAAACATTACAAGGTGTAAACATTGCATTTATTTGCAGTCTTATTTTATTCTCTAGAGAAAGTGTTTATCTAGTTGATTAGCCAGAATGACTTAGAATAGCATTCTATTCCACTCTAGTACAGTCTAGAATGTAGTTTATATTAGTGAAACATATCATAATAGCAAAGGTGATATTTTAATTGGTTTTGCTGGTAATAAATTATTAATATTACCATTTACAGCCCCACATTTCCCTTTATCTTATGTAGACAATGTGCCTTTTTTTATCTTCATAGGGGTATTTTCTACAAATAACAGCACATTTGTGACACCCATATTCTCTCCAAACATAACCATTCAACTAACGCACATACAGTGTTTGGCACTCTCGCTCACTCTTACTCACACTCATACACTCTCACTCACAGGCTCTCCACACGGTGTGCACCCTTTTGCAGTAGTACTCCTGGAGACCCGGTCAGCGGAGGTGATAACGCAGAGAAGTGAAAGAAGACAGAAGAAGAAGAGGCAAGAGAAGAAGTGGAGCTGCGGGAAAGGAGATGCATGGAAGCAGCCGGCGGAGAAGGTAAGGAGACACTTAGAGTGGCACCCGGGGCAGACCGACTTCCCTGCCATTCCCAAGTACATTAATGATTCACATAAAGTGACCGTCACGAGGTGACATCGCTACATTTCATACTACGTAATCATTACTTTTATATGTCTGATGGAAAACCACCGACCCCCAGGAACACCTAACCTGAACCTGTTAAAAGCACTTCTGCTGTCCCTGCTGTTATGCCCCACAGAATAGTCCGATTCGGACAAGGTTCCTGTTATGTTATTATCTCGCAGCTAATCTTATCGCTGCAGTTAGTTTAATATTTTCTCGATTCCCATAATTATATTAGCTTCTTCGCACCATGGAAACAAATTAGACACGCATTTCGGTGGCTGGGAATAAGATGCGCTCACAGACTCTGTGTAATTACAAAAATGTTTGTAGGTAACAGAAACCTCATTTTCTCAGGAAAGTGTTTGCTCTGCGGTTAAGGTACCCGTGTAACAAAAAGCTACATGTTACTTGGTGGCAGGGCCAGCCTTTGGGGTGTGCGACCTGTGCGGCCGCACAGGGCGCCACACTCCAGGGGGTCCGCAGCTGCCGCGGGGTGGGTAGTTTGAAGGGGCAGAGGGGGGGTAGTTTGAAGGGGCAGAGGGGGGGTAGTTTGAAGGGGCAGAGGGGGGGTAGTTTGAAGGGGCAGAGGGGAGTAGTTTGAAGGGACAGGGGGGGTAGTTTGAAGGGACAGGGGGGGTAGTTTGAAGAGGCAGAGGGGGGTAGTTTGAAGGGGCAGGGGGGGTAGTTTGACTGAGGGGGGTCGCCAGAGGAGTAGTTCGCACAGGGCGCCGGAACACCTCAGGCCGGCTCTGCTTGGTGGAGCAAACACAAAGACGGCACATGTTTGCACACTCTCAATACATTCAGCATCGAACCCCAGCCGCTGATATATCAGTCTGTTGTAGAGACGGCTATGTTGGTATTATTACAGGTGAAGGGGTTTAGCTGCCCTGCACAACATCTCAAATTAACTTTACAATACTCAGGAAGGGAGACAGGGCATTTATTATTTATACAGGGCTCGGCAAATCACAGGCGCAGGTCGCCATAGCGACTGATAATTTTGTCCTGGCGCCTAGGTGTTGGTGAGCCAAACCGGTGGCGAAACACATCTTCGGCAAAATGCCGACATAAAAATAAAAAACGGCCGAAAACAATCCCCGCATTTTAACTGTGCGTCTTACTGTGCAAGCAGGGTCACTTGTGCCGGCCACGGGAAGCAGGAAACCAGAGGAGTCACATGAATTAATCTCACGTCACATGACTGCTCCATTCCTCCTCCCAGTGGGCGGGACAAGAGAAATTCGTGCAGAGAGACAGAGAGAGAAGCAGCAGGGCCCCTATGGAGGTCTGCGTGTGAGGGATCTGCAGTGCAGGTAGGGTGGTGAATGAGTGTGTGTGAATGAGTGTGTGTGATAGCATGGTTATGTAAGTGGGGGGAGGAGCATGGCACAGGGGGTTCAGCATGTACTCCTATCATGCCAAGTCAGCCAGTACATGCTGGAACCTGGGTATGTCTGGGCAGGACTGTGATTGCTGAGTGCAGGGCAAAAGTGTGAGACTGAGTGCAGGGCAAAAGTGTGAGACTGAGTGCAGGGCAAAAGTGTGAGACTGAGTGCAGGGCAAAAGTGTGAGACTGAGTGCTGGGCAGAAGTGTGAGTGCTGGGCAGAAGTGTGAGTGCAGGGCAAAAGTGTGAGACTGAGTGCTGGGCAAAAATGTGAGACTGAGTGCTGGGCAAAAGTGTGAGACTGAGTGCTGGGCAAAAATGTGAGACTGAGTGCTGGGCAAAAATGTGAGACTGAGTGCTGGGCAAAAATGTAAGACTGAGTGCTGGGCAAAAGTGTGAGACTGAGTGCAGGGCAAAAGTGTGAGACTGAGTGCAGGGCAAAAGTGTGAGACTGAGTGCAGGGCAAAATTGTGAGACTGAGTGCAGGGCAAAAGTGTGAGACTGAGTGCAGGGCAAAAGTGTGAGACTGAGTGCAGGGCAAAAGTGTGAGACTGAGTGCAGGGCAAACGTGTGAGACTGAGTGCTGGGCAAAGTGTGAGACTGAGTGCTGGGCAAAGTGTGAGTGCTGGGCAAAGTGTGAGACTGAGTGCTGGGCAAAAGTGTGAGACTGAGTGCTGGGCAAAAGTGTGAGACTGAGTGCTGGGCAAAAGTGTGAGACTGAGTGCTGGGCAAAAGTGTGAGACTGAGTGCTGGGCAAAAGTGTGAGACTGAGTGCTGGGCAAAAGTGTGAGACTGAGTGCTGGGCAAAAGTGTGAGACTGAGTGCTGGGCAAAGTGTGAGTGCTGGGCAAAGTGTGAGACTGAGTGCTGGGCAAAGTGTGAGACTGAGTGCTGGGCAAAAGTGTGAGACTGAGTGCAGGGCAAAAGTGTGAGACTGAGTGCTGGGCAAAAGTGCGAGACTGAGTGCAGGGCAAAAGTGTGAGACTGAGTGCTGGGCAAAAGTGTGAGACTGAGTGCTGGGCAAAAGTGTGAGACTGAGTGCTGGGCAAAAGTGTGAGACTGAGTGCTGGGCAAAAGTGTGAGTGCAGGGCAAAAGTGTGAGTGCAGGGCAGAAGTGTGAGTGCTGGGCAAAAGTGTGAGACTGAGTGCTGGGCAAAAGTGTGAGACTGAGTGCTGGGCAAAAGTGTGAGACTGAGTGCAGGGCAAAAGTGTGAGACTGAGTGCAGGGCCAAAGTGCAGGGCAAAGTAAGGGCTGGGGTAAAATGTGAGACTGTGGGGGCTGGGGCAAAGTGTGAGTGTAGAGCAAAAAAACGTCCTGGCTCCTAACTTTTTTAGCTGGCTCCTAGATTATTATATAAATGACTTCTTCTTTATTACACAGAACAAACCCAGATTAAGCTACTGGCTGCTTTCCACTGCCTCCGGATGTCACAGCCTGTGGGTTCTTTTTGGTGTTTGTCCAGGTTCCTCCCGCCTCGGCCGCGTTTCTCACTGTAAATACTGCTTTTCAGGGTTTATTCTCTTGACTCTATGCTGCACTTATACTGTCTTTGCATCGCAAATGTCTGCCTGCAGTATAATGCAGTAAACTCTTGAAGAACTCTTACCATGCATTGTGGAGGTCCAAAGAAGGAAAGAAGACTTCATAGCACGACACGCGCTTTGCCTTTTTTGTCTCTCTTTTACCTCTTGTCCATCTCATAGTGTCTCCCTCTCTCCCTCGGAACTTCCCGTTCTATAAAGGTAACGCCACCAAACACACCAATTCCACAATACTAACTATGCTGATGTTTTCCAGTTAGAAGATGATGGGCTACACATTACGTATCAGTTGTTTCCAGTTGTCCTGACTAAGATTCTGCTACGTTTTCAAAATGAATCTCTTCCTGAGGTATGGCTATCCAGACGTTTATTACAACATTACACATTACTCTTGACTAGGCAGAAAGTCACAATACGCATGGGTTCCAGCCCCAAAAGCTCTATTCATCGGACCATTTCATATCAATGACTCTTCAGTCCCGGGCCCAGCTATAGAAGGCTATGATGACCCTGCGTTTTGTATAGATGGCTATATGAGATGTTTTTTTAGAATTGTGGGCTCAATTAACCATTAGTTATCTTACACAAGCAGTTCTCTGGGGCTGGCGCATTCATAATGCACTTACGTCAACACTACAATAACACATTTCCGAAGAATTAAAAGAGAACATTCATATAGCAAGGGATAACATTACTGCTGTAGAAGAATGGAAACATCAAATAAAATATAGTATAACAGCTGCATGGTATATTGATCTGAATTTGCCTGGGTGAAATATATTTCACAGAAAAAAAGCAACGTTTGTACCTGAGAGGCATACAAGTGCAGTGCTTTGGTGAAAGTGCTGAGTTGCATTAAAACCGCTCTCTAAACCTAAAGACCTGTGACATCTCATCGTGATCAGATCTAAGCATGCGGCCGCGCAGCCTTCACAAACCATCAGCTCACAGCCAAGCTTGCCCCCTGAGCTAACATTTCCAAGAAACGCAAGTACGGAGCCTCGCGCATGAAGATAAATGACACCTGTCTGATTCAAGTGACTTTTACCATTTCTGTGTCTGTGTGCTGATCAGTGTCTTCCTCTACCGCCTCTCTTCCTATTGGATTGCATTGTATTCAAGCCCTTAGAGGGTTAAGCAGAGTGCTTGGCCTGTAATACAAGCTTCCTTTACCCAATTTACACTGACCAAACCAAGACAATCCTGCCACTCAGAGAGGTTTGTTATTTTTGTGTGATTTAAACCCAGAGCAGCCTTAGATCGCAGCCGCTTGGATCACTTTCCCTTTTTTTGTTACATATTATTTGTGTTTTCTCTGCGGTGTGCTGGATGTTACTGATCTAGCCTTTTATACATTATACTCTTTGCTGGGATGAGCCCAACTCACATGTGGTGCTATAACGTTTATTAAATATTAAAAGATAAAACAATTTCAATTGTTTAATGTAGATCGAGTGGTCTAAGGATCTCTACTTACCTTTTCAGACAGCGTCTTAAAGGGGCGCAGCAGAGGGTGAGTTGTCATGTTTTCGTCAAGGGACAATCCATATTTCCACCCACCATGGATCTGAAAGAAAAACAATGCCTAATGCTAAGCACCTTGGAAGACATTTAACACCAAAGAATAGCTATCGGACTGGGCAAAAATGGGGACTTGACTCCCCAGTTCATCGAATTTATGCGCTGAGCGGTGATTGCAAAGACTAAAGTTCAAGAAACTAGGTCATCTGAAATGAAAGACTTTAATGAAGGTAAATTTGACCATGAAAGTTTTGAAACGTAATAGAAGCATTTCTGTGGGCATCCAGGATAACAGGAACACTTAGATACCATGAATCAAGATCATTTTATAAGATTGCACCTTTGCTAAATTTCCCATCGTGTACTCTCTCTAGGATGTGGCTTAGAGGTAGTTCAAGCTCCCCTTGCTTCTGTGGGGTAATGTATATTGTACTTCTTGACTACTGTACTTATTATACGACTGACCTTATTCTACCTCCCCTTTGTTATAGTGTAAATCTGTAAAATGCTAAATAAATAATAATAATACGCCTCCGTGCATCGGTGGCTGAATGTATAAGCAATAGGTGACAATGCGCTGCAAGCTAAACAGCTCTAAGTGAAATGAAAACCCTCGTTCTGATTAAAATGCATAAGGTTATCTGTCTCTCGCTGAGCACCTCCTGACGGCTGCTTTTCGCTTTTTTCCAGTATAATCTTTTATTTTAATTGAAATGAACCTGTGTGAGAAGGATACATGTCACTGTTCTGCATACGTGTCCCTGTTTGTTATTCCACTCTTAATAATGGGATTCTTTATGTCACCAGGTTCCCCCGCTCAAACAATGAAAATTGCACATAATAGGATGTCCTTTGAATATAAAACTCCCCCATGTGTCCCCTGCTTCATTTTTATTGCTAGTATTTAAGCTCTACTAAAATTCAAGGTATATCCTACATAAACCACATTTCAACATCATAACATTAATTTGCCACGCAAAACTAAATATTTTGTCTCAGACGTGAGCTACTTCTGCTCCGGCTAACATTACCTAAATTAGATAATTAGCAATGATCAAGCGATATAGTAACGTTAGGCACCTTTTAATCAGCTCGGCGCCTAACGCAAGCATTACCTTGTCAAACGCCCGTTTATCATGGGAGTGCTCTGCATTTTTATTGACAATGTACTCCAGCTTTTCAGGCAACGCGAGACTGTAAAACAAAAGCAATGTTCACATATAGATTCAAGAAAACAAAGAGCCATCGATATACACAACAGTCTTTACTATGACACATTGACATTGTTCTCAATCACCATCTTGAAACTTGGATTTAGATCGCCTCTGTGGTTTCTCTTCTTCAACCTTCTCCCAAAGACTGGGAGGGTTGAAGAAACGCTGCGAGTCTTTGATCCTTTTCTGTCCCCGGTGTCTCAGTACTGCTGAATTCTAAAATGCATTACATTTAAAGTGATATATAATACCCAAAGGTATTTCTATGTGTATAGTATACAAACACCATTTCTTTTTCCTCTGTTTCTAAGTATTTTTCTTTAACTTTCTTAAAAAAAAAAACTGAATTACTGTGCGGGGACATCTCTACAAACTCCATGCTTCAACCCAATGTAATTCGACATCTCTTCCAGCTCAACTATGATAACTTACTTGGCGGTATTGATGGGTTTGGGGTCAAAATTTCCTTCTGAATCCACCGACATCAGCTTCTCTGGAGTTGCTTTGATTCTGGCATCAACATAATCTGGCGGCAGAGCGCCAGCAATGTCACTGAGACAGGGCATTGCCATTCTAAAGAGCTCGGTATCGTACTTCTGCAGGAGAGATAGGAACTGGTTGGAAAGTCCCACAGAAAAACATGCAAATGGTTAGTGACGGCAACACAGCCAGGTCACAACAGCAACGGGAGAAAAACATTTAGTAACAAGACCATGAGTCTGAGCATCAAGCCCCAAATCAGAACATGCGAGACAATCATGAGACCTTTTCATTGTGCTAATGATCAACTCCGATGATAGTATAAGAAAGGAAAGCAGCACAAAAAGAGACTCAAAACTGGAAAAACCACTACATGCCATGGAGAGAGAAGAACAAATCTGTTCTTCTGATGCCTCTTTGTGTAGTAATAATAATAATTATAATAATTATTAGCAATAAGATTCATTTATGATGATTCTATTTTATGCAAACACTTCAGAGCTGCTATCTTAAACCGACCGAAATAACATTTTCTGTAGAAATCCCATCCCAAGTTGTAGAACACACATAGCCTTGATGGACAGAACCTCATGCCCTTGTGTACATACAATGAGGACAAAATAAATCCCATGCCTACATTACAGTATTATGTGGCTGTATATATGTGTGTATATATATATATATATATTATTTTGGACACTATGTGGCTCTAGTGTTATAGTAGCTACACGTTATCGTCTGCTCGTTTCTTTGGGCCCTGTGCGTCCCCGCGTTCTCTTTCTACAGCCGAACCATGCTGAACGCTTCTGATAGATCATGATTGGCTCAATAAAGCAAACTGTGGTTTCTTTTCTTAAAATAACCGAACTGCCAGAATAATGATTTCATATCTTATTGTCATATTTTATTGGAATATGCACCATATTACCCCATAACCAAATTATTAAAGCAACATGTCACCCTTTGTAATGATTATGTATTGTGGCAATTTAAGCCTTAAAGCAGCGTATATTAAAAAGTAATCTTTTCTGCTCTGCTTGGCTTCAGTGAGTTTAATGAAAATCTTTGGCTGTCATTTAAATACAGCTCCTACCTAAAAAACAAAATAAAAAATAAATAAATCACTAAATAAGGATAACGTCGAGGCTCTGAATTGGCAAACAGAATTAACTTGTTAGACAAGCTAAAGACAAATCCACTTTAAGAGGAGACTTTATAGGTAGTGGAAATACCTTATGAGAGAGAGAATCGAAAATTCCCCAGAACAGCTTCTCCGTCAAGTGTAATTCTTCCTCCGAGGCCAATCCATAGCGAGGGGAGGCAGTAATATTTCCGACATTGTTCCTAATGGTTTGTCAAGAGCTGCAAAATGAAAAGTGTTCTCTTGTTAGCGGTAATCTACCAAATATATCCCCATGCTACCCTACGCCAGACAAGACCGGTTTCATTATTTTAGAACGTCGTGTGATTAAAAGTATACAAGGCATGAACAAAAAAGCACCCCACTTATAAACAAAGTTAGTGAACTAATAGAGTAACTTAAAATAACCGCTTTCTTGTAGACTCTCCCTTTGGTTGATTGACGCTCTTGACATTTTTCAAAGCGTGGTGGTTCTTTGTTTGGGAAAGTATTGGATTCCATTTCTATTTCATACAGATTTTCTGTATTTGCGTATTACGTTTAAGGACAATAAACAAATATAAAGTATTCACTACAAAGACCAAGACACAACAAGTGTTTTCAACGTGGATCCACTTTTAGCTAAAGGGGGGGGGAGGGTGGAGAATATTCGCTGTTCCCAGAAGGATAAGTGAACGTAAAACTGACTTTATTTCATATCCTCGGTCCAAAATTCATGAGATTTTAGACACACAGATACAGACCAAAAATAACACGTAGGAAACTATAACCCAGACAATATGGTAGATATTATTTTTATGATTGACGATGTATTGTATTGTATGTTCGCAGCTTTAGAGGAATACTAATGATTCCCCCACTAGGTCTTCTGTGGGTACCAGCGAGCGGAGGATGGATCGAATTCAAATAGCTTCACCTTTACCAGTCTGGATCAACTGCGGGCACAGCATGAACCCGATGTTTAGCGCACAGGTGCATTCTCCACACACAACGTTTGCCATTAGGCAGGCATTAAGATGAAACCGTAATTGTTGCTTGTATTACTGCAAATGCTGTGCGTCTACCCCTTTCAAAATTATTTCAATTAACATTTTGCCTTAATGAAAAATATGGCTGCTGTTCCAACGACATTACTGGCCCCATACAACTAAATGCCTTCCAGAACAAAGGCTACTGGAAAAAAGAAGACAAATGTAGTCAACGCGGCCACTTATTAAGCCTCATAGATTGCAACGGACCATATCTGGTACTACATGACGACCCATATCTCGAATACCACTGGCATGTTTGGTTTACATACGTGAGTTTCTGGAGCACAACGTCCCAGAAGATCAATAAGCGCAGAATAGAAAGACATTATAGCATCTTCTTCTTCATCTTCTTCGACCCTAAAACAATATACGATAATATGGTTATGTGGAAGAAAAAAAAGACAATCAGAGGGTGGTTTTTCGGGGCTTAAAGAGTACATTTTTGTTGGACACTCCCTCACCTAAGATGAATGGGTTTATTGAGGGCTTTATCTTTGGTTTTAAGCTTAGTAGGAATTAATAAGTGGGAAGGGGGCCTTGGAATAGCAGATTTGTGAAAGACAACAGCGGCCTCTCGAGCAGGACAAGATACTTACACTTCCCTCTGATACCCCTGAGAAGGAAGGTCCAGAGTCGGGTTCTCAGAGATGTTAATAGCTTCCTGCATCGCCGACAGTAAACCATTTCCACCCACTCCTCGCAGCGATGGCCCAAAACACTCAGGCCATCGGATAAGGAGCTTCACCACCACGCTGGCGTTTTCTTCCACGCTCTCACCTGGTAAACAAGAAAGACAAAAGCGGTGCTTGGTTACCAATATGCAAAAGCTCAGGAGAGCTCCAGTATTGTAACGGAGCTTTGCCCTCAGGTGTGCTACTGGGATAGAACATTTACACTGTCAGAGATAATTAGATGAGAAAACTAAACAAGACGAAGAACACAGAGTACGATTCACTGCGGCAGGTCCCATATCGCATCTACAGAATACGTTGTGTCCGCCTGGCATGGACACAATATCCACAAAAAGTAAAAGCTGGAGCTAAAAAAGATACTACACGGTCTTGTGATGGTTCTGCTCATGGTGCAGAGGAAGAAACCAATACTCTGTAACCACTATATCTTCAGTTTAAATATTTCCTATTGGTGACTGATTATATTAAATACAATAATAAATCCTAATAATAGGGACAGCACATCGATATATGTAAACGTTCAAACTCTTCTATAATACTTCTTTACTAAAAATGTTAAAAGAAAAAAAATGTGCACATCACCTGCATAATACAATAACGATAGCGTTTCCGTTTATTATTTCCGATTATTAAAGTTACGAAACGCTAACTCTATTACCACAGATTAAACACAATGAAACAGATGACATTATTTTCAGAATGTCATCGCAGCATATATTAACATCTCACATTGACTTGTTTGTCCTTTGCACATTACCCTTTATCTCACGGAAAATAACAAACATCTGTAATGATGCTACGGGCTCGTCACTTCAAGGGCATCAGCCCTGTGGAGCTGCCGCTCAGTTTAACAGAAAGTCAACAGGCTTTGGGCTAAAATCTGGTGCGTTACCTGCGGGAGGGGGCAGCGCTTGGTCCTTTGGCCTTTAGGCTTCGATCAGATGAAGCCAGAGGGCTCTAACCTGAGAGTGCATCATGGTAGTGTTTGGATGGGGGTTACACTGGCCAACAATGACCGGGGCCAGTAATCACCAATATCTGAGCTTTATGTGCATGCACTGAAAACACCACAGGGAAGACAGTGTCTAGAAGACCTTTTGCGTGACTGGTTTTTCGGCAGGCCATTTTGTCTTCTATCACAACTTGTGATAAGATACTTGTCATTCCCCTCTTGTGGGGGGATCCAGGTCATTACTGTGTGGGGTTTGATTCCCCACTTACTCACTGATGTCCAATGCACAGCAAAATCCAATGAGTGCTAAGAAGCACAAATAAAGCGGTTACAGAGAAGGACGTACATAAACACTACATGAAGCCTTTGCCAGAATGACATTAACTAAGATGTTCATAAAAAGAAAACATTGTTCATGATCCTGAAGAAAATCCGCAAAGCACACGCTGCATTGTTCATGTTCCATGAAACATCTTGTATCAGAGCCATGCTGAGGAGGCTCTTCAAACACTTGAAAATTCCATCACAAAGCTTTTATTGTAGCACTTTCCTTTCAAATGCCCATCACAAAGCTTTTACTGTAGCACCTTACTATCCAATGGAAACAATAACTGGAAAGGAGGTAAAGATACTCTGAATCAGGGCCAGCCCCGCCATTTTTATGACCTTGGCAGATACCTTGCATGACAAGCTGGTGGGAGGTGGTACCACAAGGCTTTCACATTTGACCATAAACATGTACATGAGGGAAGGGGGTACTATGCGTTTAATATTGTAGGGTTAGCACTCCATTTTTTACAATTACAGTTGTTTTAATTAAGGCCTCGACCGTGTGAACCAGAGGACCTGCTCGTTCACTGAGATGTAAACATAGCAATGGGAGAGGTTTTGTCTATACGACACATAAAGCGGATTAAACCTCCAGCCATCCCATGAATGATGTTCCATTCTACATTGTGCATATGATCATTTAACCAAAGTACAGTCAAGCTTATAAGATTGCCTTCTTTGAAGAAAAGGATCAATAGTCAAAAGCATTCAACTAAACTAGAGTAATTCTGCAGAAAGCATGTCCTTTTTAAAACTATCATGCCTGGTCACTATATTTGAATGATTACACAAGCAGTGTAAGTACCTTAAACACATACTGATAACAGAATTATTACAAGGGAAGGCTGCAGAGAAAAGGAGATGCACGTATAAGTAAATATTATATATATACACATGATGATGTGATAGATATATCCGTATAACTGTTGATAACAGTTTAACACATTATTGTAACTTCAACCTGAGATGGTGGCCGTTTGTACTTACCGTTCACAAAAACAGCAAAACGCAGGAATGAGAGATAGCGCTCGCCTTCAATGGGATTCCACCCAATGTCAGGGTACCCCTTGGCTATAAGCATCGGACAGCTCTGAAGTCCACATCCTGCCAAGTAAGTCACCACCTGGAGGGATAAATATTTGTTCTGTGTCATCCGTCCTCATGTTCTTAGCACAAAAGTCATATCGCTGACACTGAATGGCAGCTAAGAAGCACTCAATTCCCACTTTCTGTCTTATGGACAGGCTCAAAAACGTATCAGCCTCAGGAGGGTTTGGTCCTGGCGCATGTTTAGTGAGAAGTCAGATAAGAGCTGTCAGAAATGAACTATGGAAGTGCCTTGTACCTTGTGCAGCTTTCAAAGTAATTCAAAACTACCTATAACTTGTGCTTTTGCTGGAGAAGGGCCAGGTTCGGGAGCAGGGGGTAGATCGCCTTAGTGGGGGATCAGGCTCCCTGATGCGCTGCTACTCAGGGGACTGCAAACGTGCTGCACTCAACTCAAACGTTCAAAATATTTGAAATAATACACAGGTGCAGTGTCACAGACGTTTTCGGCGAGTGTGTGAGTGGAGTACATGGACGTTTATAACGTTATCTATACGCTCAGATGTAACGGTATTACGTAAAGGCTAACGGAATCATATAAGGGCTCTTGGGACACTGACCACATTTCACACAGATCTGTAGCGTACTGAAGAGTTGGTCTTGAGGAGGAAATGTTGTGAACTTTCTCCTTTATAACACAACAAACCATAATTAGAATGGAATGATGTGAACGGGAAAACAACTTTCTTCCATGATGCCACAGTCTTTGGTGTACATTAAGAACGCTTAAAAACTTAGGATACACCTAAGGGACACCGTGTGTATCAGTTTCTCTTACGCAATGTGTCTGAGGATTGTGTTCAACATTTTTGGACCGCAATGTTTCATGAAAACGTGAATTGAAAAAACATAGTTACAATAATATTAATGTAAAATTAGAGTTTAGAATATGTCCTTTCCTGTGTCACGTTTCCATCCTGTGCACGTCGGTTTAAAAAAAAATAAAAATAAAAAAGCAAATGTAGTGACACTCCTCACATCATCTTGAGGGCCGCATTAAAAGGCCCTAAGAGGCATTAGAGGTGAGAGTCTCTCACCTGGCTTTGTGTATTCACTAGAGTTTGGGTCTGCAGAGGAGTTGATAATCATGTCACCATGATAATCTACTATTAAGTGACAACTAAAATGAGAAGATCTGAGCTGGCCCCATATAATTACAGCAGTGCTGTTACAGTCAGTGGAAAAATTTAGAAACACATACAATAACACATACAATAACAAACTGGTGCAAAGGAGAAGAGGGCCCTGCTCTCACGAGTTTACAATCTAGTCGGAGGGGGGAGTGAGACAATAGGAGAGGACAGCTTTGATGGGGATGAGTTGATCCAGTTCCGATGATGTGTTGAAGCTGTTGATTATTCAGATAATACATAGCTAATCAATGAAATTATTTCAAAGTACCCCTACAACATTAACTATGCAATATGCAGGGCCTACACAGCCCTTCTTGGAGAGACTTGTTGCTAAGGCACAGTGAAGTTTGTGTGATGAAAAGATCAACACCCACACGTGAATTTATTGCATGGTGCTTATATTATAGCGTTTATACGTCTTGAGTTCTTGTATATCTGCCACCACACTGCAGCTCCACATGTTCTGCAATGATTTTGCCCCTAGCTTCTCCAGGTCTGGTTCCTGGTGTGGAGCCTCTCATTGATGGAGAAGCTGCAGCAAAACACAGTGGATAGAGAATACATCAATTTACAAAAGTTTTACAAAGACATGGTGTTACTGAGCTTAACACCTCTAAGCAGAGAGGTGCTCAATACAACATTTACAAATATTTGAATCCATGATATGTGGGTTTATTAAGTACCTGCGGTAGGGCTGCAACTAACGAATATTTTCATAATCGATTAGTTGGCCGATTATTTTGTCGATTAATCGGATAAAAAAATGAATGTAAATTTTTCATTTATTTATAATAATTTAATAAACAAATGATGTTAAATACAAACAGCAGAATAAAAAAAACTTTGATAAAATGCATTTCTTGTCTTTATTTCCCAACCAGCCCCCCCAATTGATGCACATTTGAGCCCAGGCTTGCCACGCTGCCTCCCCAACATGCCACGCTGCCTCCCACATATGCCACTCCACGCTGCCTCCCACATATGCCACTCCACGCTGCCTCCCACATATGCCACTCCACGCTGCCTCCCACATATGCCACTCCACGCTGCCTCCCACATATGCCACTCCATGCTGCCTCCCACATATGCCACTCCACCCCCACATATGCCACTGTGCCTGATACGCCTTATACCCCCTGATACACCACTCCATCCTCCCCAGACATGCCACCCTGCCTCCCAGACATGCCACGCTGCCCTCCCCACATATGCCACTCCACTCTACCCCCAGATATGCCACTGTGGTCGAGATATGCCTTATACACCCTGATACACCACTCCGTCCTCCCCAGACATGCCACACTGCCCTCCCCACATATGCCTTATATAATGTATATGCCTTATACCCCCAGATATGTCACTCCGTCCTCCCCAGATATGCCTTATACCCCCCAGATATCTCATAGTCCCCTCATAGAGTCACAGACCCGTTCACAGCACACTGACACCATACTTTTATAAATAAGTACTGGGTTAATCTTCACTGCCCCCAGGATTTAGATTCCCCTTAGTTTGGCCCCCCTTTATCTCTAACTGCACCTTAAGTTAACTTTATTAAATTAATCAAATTAACCCTCAGTCCTCATCATTAAATTAACCATAACTACCCCATTAACCATAACTACCCCTATATTAACTCTAAATACCCCATCAAAACAACACCCTATTAACCATAACTGCCCCTAAATTAACCATAAACACCCCATTAACCACAGCATCCCCTAAATTAACCCTAAAGACCGTGTCAACCACAACAGCCCCTAAATTAACCCTAAACACACCATTAACCACAACTGCTCCTAAATTAACCCTAAACACCCCATTAACCATAGCTGCCCCTAAATTAACCCTAAACACCCTATTAACCATAACTGCCCCTAAACACCCCCATTAACCATAGCTGCCCCTAAATTAACCCCCACCTCCTCTTACTTTCACGAGCCCAAATATTAATTTTATACTTATAGTTAGAGGAGTGGCACAGCCATGTGGTTCTGGCCTTCTGGGAGAAGGAAGGGGCGGGGCCAGTTGTCACAGTGATTACAGGGAGGGACTGGTAAGTAGGAGCTGCTGCTGTGAGTCACTCAAACGGATTATATGATGAGGGGTATTTTTCAGAGCGTTTGCTCTGAAAAAACCCTCATTTTATAATCGATAATAATCGATTCAACTAATCGATAATGAAATTCGTTGGCAACGAATTTCATTATCGATTATTATCGATTTTATCGATTAGTTGTTGCAGCCCTAACCTGCGGTTCTATTCAGTAATGAAGGAGTTGGCAAGAGAGTTGCAGTTTCACCTCACAGAGAGTGTGAGAATCAACTACAAATAAAGTAAGAGAACCTACACAGCCTTGTACATGAGAACTACATTGTATGTATAGCAACACTGTAATTATATTGTGGTAGCGACAGAGTGTCACCGTGTGTGGCCATATCAAGCCCAAAACAAATACAAACATTAAAAAGTCGCAAATCGTTCTCTAGACAAATCATACCCAGTCCAACGCTGCTGTTTTCCAACAAATAGCCAAGATGTTCGAACATTGCCTTTTTGTTCTGCCTGCCGTGGAGGTATAGAGAAAAGAGGGGGGCGTATTGTCCACCCTCTGGAGAGGAGGCATCGGGAGCAGAGGCAATCACAGGCCGGTGTAGCTGGGAAGTTCCTGGGCTGGCCCCACAGAGCCCTACTGCTCCTTAAAGGAAGAGGGTGTGTTTGGGTTAAGGAGGCACACAGAATTTAAAGGGTCTGTGAGGTGGGCTGAGGATCAGATAGGACCTGGGTAGAGGTTCGGGGGGACACCGGGCGGAACCCTCGGCCGTCTCCCGGGGGCCGCGGCAGGTTCCCGGGAGCCGCGACCTTGCCGGGACCGGGGGTGCGGCACCCGGGGTGTGCGGCCCGAGGTCGGGGGAGCCCCGGTCGGAACCCTCAGCCGACTACCCGCGGGCGGGTTGGACCGCCTGTGCGGCACCCGGGCCTGAGGTCGGGGAAGCCCGGGGCGGAGGACCCCGGGCCCGCCTGCCTGCCGCAGCGGCGGCAGCACCCGCGAGCCGGCTCTGGGCAACTTGAGCGGCTCCCCTAACAATCCGCCATCGGGTGCCGGGTGCCCCTGGCGGGCCGGGGCGAAGGAGGAACCCCACCGGGACGAAAATGGTCCGGCAGGCCGAGATCGACGGAGCCCGGGTCGGACACGGCACGCTAATCCGACCCCATTGACTTCCAGGGTCCTTCAAGCAACTTGGCCGGCCAAAAACGGGGACTTAGAGCAACAGCGCGAGCCGGCCGCAAGCAACTTGTGCGGCCGGGAACTTGGAGCAACGGCACGGCTGCCCCGGGCGGCTCGCGGACGGTCCGGGCAGGCGCCTGCGAGGTCGGGGGAGCTCGGGACGGAACGCTGCGCCCCGCTACCCGGCGGCAGGTTCCCGGGAGCCGCGGCCTCGTCGGCTTCCGGGTATTTTCAAGCAACTTGGCCGGCCAGCAACCGGGACTTGGAGCAACAGCTCCAGCCGGCCGCGAGCAACCTGTGGTGCCAGGAACGGCCGGGACTTTGTGCACAAAACCCCCCAAAACGTACATAGGCAGCGGACCCATATCATACAATATATAAATATATATATATATACATATCTATCCACCAGCCCTACAGCTCTACAGCTCTACATCTATAGACATATCTCTGCATCTACAGCTCTACATCTACAGCTATGTATCTATATCTATAAATCTACATCTATATCCATATCTATATATCTACATCTATATCCATATCTATATATCTACATCTATATACATATCTATATATCTACAGCTCTACGTCTACATACATATCTCTACATCGACAGCTCCGCATCTACATCTATATACATATCTATATATCTACAGCTCTACGTCTACATACATATCTCTACATCGACAGCTCCGCATCCACATCTATATACATATCTATATATCCACAGCTCTACATCTGTAGACATATCTCTGCATCAACAGCTCTACATCTACATCTATATATACATATCTATATATATCTACGGCTCTACGTCTACACACATATCTCTGCATCGACAGCTCTGCATCTACATCTATATATACATATCTATATATCCACAGCGCTACATCTGTAGACATATCTCTACGTCGACATCTCTGCATCTATCTACAGCTCTACATCTATCTACAGCTCTACATCTACCTACAGCTCTACATACATATCCATATATATCTACAGCTCTACGTCTACAGCTCTACATCTATATACATATCTCTACATCGACATCTCTGCATCCACAGCTCTGCATACATATCTCTATATCTACAGCTCTACATCCACATACATATCTCTACATCGACATCTCTGCATCCACAGCTCTGCATCTATATACATATCTATATATCTACAGCGCTACGTCTACAGCGCTACATCTATATACACATCTGTTAGGAAATTAATGATTTTTCCCAGCAATCGGCGTAGTCGGCAGGATTCACAACAATATCTCTACATCTATATACATATATATATAGAGAGAGAGAGAGAGGCCTACCTGAGCTCCGCAGTCTGCAGCAGTGAAGAGGTGAAAAGCCCAACAACTGCCCTGCTTGCAAACAGCTCTGGATCTCAGACCTCGGAGTGGGCCTGCGACAAAACAAATTAAAAAGAACTAAGTAAGCAGCCAAGTGACCGAGAGAGAGAGAGAGAGAGAGAGAGAGAGAGAGAGAGAGCAAATGAATAAAGGGCAACCAAAACACGCTTCCACACCCAACCACCGCTGCCAGACAGCCTTAAGCCCCATGCCACCAGCCTTAAGCCCCCTGCCTGCCTGCCGCTGGACTTAAGCCCCCTGACTGCGGGCCTTAAGCACCATGCCTGCCTGCCACTGGACTTAAGCCCCATGCCAGCCAGCCGCCGGACTTAAGCATCCTGCCGCCGGCCAGCCTTAAGCCCCCTGCCTGCCACCGGCCTTAAATACCCTGCCTGCCGCCGGACTGCCAGCCTTAAGCCCCCTGCCGCCGGACTGCCTGCCTGCCACCGGCCTTAAGTACCCTGCCTGCCAGACAGCCAGCCTTAAGCCCTCCGCTGGCCTTAAGCCCCCCCCCGACCAGCCTTAAGCCCCCTCGACTGACCGCCACCTGACTTGTGTTCTCTGCCGCTGGCCGGCCTCAAGCCCGCGCCGCGGCAGGCCAAGTTGCGCGAGCCGCCAGACAAGTTTCTAGGCGGCCGGCCGGCCAAGTTGCTCGCGCACCGGGCGAGCCGGCAAGGCACCCCGCCACCACCGCACGGTCGCTGGCCGTTGCCCGGACAAAAGCTTGGCTCAAAGGATGACTTTCAATAGATCGCAGCGAGGTAGCTGCTCTGCTACGCACGAAACCCTGACCCAGAATCAGGTAGTCTACGAATGATTTAGCACCGGGTTCCCCACGAACGTGCGGTGCGCTACGGGAGAGAGGTGGCCCCCTTCTGTCCGCGCTCCGGTCCCGAACCGGTCCTTGCGGCCTGCGGTTCCTCTCGTACTGAGCAGGATTACCATTGCGACAACACATCATCAGTAGGGTAAAACTAACATGTCTCACGACGGTCTAAACCCAGCTCACGTTCCCTGGAGGGGTGATATAATATAACACTGACGCATTTCTGAATTGCCATCCTCCAATATGACTGTAGGGAATATTTAACCCCATAACATAACCAAAGTTACATTATAGGAATCAGTACTCCACTCCACCACAAGAGGGCGATACACACATAATCATCATTTATACGGTGCATATACCGTATTTGCTCGATTATAAGACGACCCTGATTATAAGACGACCCCCCAAAATCTGAATATTAACTTAGGAAAAAAAGAAAAAGCCTGAATATAAGACGACCCTATAGGAAAAAAGTTTTACCAGTAAATGTTAATTCATGTAAACTATTTTTTTTAAATAAAAGCTATGATTGAGAAAAATATTTTTTTTATTTTTATTTCCTTGTATTTTCCAACCTGTCCCCCAGTAACGCACATCTGCCCCCAGGCTTGCCACGCCAATATGGCACTGTGGCCCATGATATGCCTTTTAACCCTCTATATGCCACTGTGCCCCATGGTATGCCTTTTGACCCCCTATGTGCCACTCTGCCTCCAGAAATGCCTTATACCCCTATATCCCATTCTGGCATTTAGGGGGTTAAAATGCATTTTATGGGGCAGAGTGGCATATAGGGAGGTATAAGGCATTCCAGGAGGCAGAGTGGCATTAAGGGAGTTAAAAGGCATTTTTACCCCCCTTAGAAATGCCTTATACCCCTATATGCCACTCTGGCATTTAGGGGGTTAAAAGGCATATTATGGGGCAGAGTGAAATAGGGAGGTGAAATGCCCTATATGCCACTCTGCCCCATAATATGCTTTTTAACCCCCTAAGTGCCATTGTGGCAAATAGGGGTATAAGGCATTCCAGAAATGCCCTATGCCCCCATTTAACACACTAACGCACACACACACACACACTTACTTACTTACTTACCGGTGCTTCCAATTTCATGCTGTTTTGCCGGGGCAGCGGGTTAACGTCTCTTTCTGCTGCAGCCGGAAGGAGGTGGAGTTGGCAGCGGGGGTTTGTCTGCGTCCGTCTCGAATACCTTCCCCGGCTGTCAGAGATCAGTGTTCCCCGCACCGGTGCGGGGAACTCTGATCTCTGACAGCCGGGGGAAGGTATACGCGACGGACGGAGACAAACCCCCGCTGCCAACTCCACCTCCTTCCGGCTGCGCGGATCGCTGCCCCGGCAATACAGAACGAAGCACCGGTAAGTGTGTGTATGGGGGGGGGGGGTGAGACAGGAGGATCCAGGTCCCCTGCAGCGGTGCAGGGGATCTGGATCTTAGTCTCCTAATCAGACCTCTATTTGAGGTCTGATTAGAAGACGACCCCGATTAGAAGACGAGGGGTATTTTTCAGAGCATTTGCTCTGAAAAAAACCTCGTCTTATAATCGAGCAAATACGGTAATTTCAGCAGAGTTATTTACAGTCCATACAATAAGAAGCGTTATTACTAGAACGAACAGCCTGACGCCGTCACATTCTGAAATTATTACAAATAAGCACACGCAGACGGGGGTTACTGCGATGATTGTTTATTGAAGCCAGAAACACCCTCCTCTTTAGTTATACCAGCGTTAAGAAGCTCCCGCCTGGTTTCTACTCTGTAACAGGACCAAGGACTGTGAAGTGTTACGCGATGTTCTGTTAAAAATATAGACTTTTCAAGGAAAATCATTACAAGGTAAGGAAATAAAACAATCCCAATACCGGGTTAGAGGAAAAGCCCAGGACCCCAGCTACTTCCGTATTTCTTTTTAAAACCAGGGCTTCCGTCTCCTCTAGTTGATCTGAACATATGGAATTGAGGCTTTACATTAATTGGCATCTTTTCATTTTCTTTTGGGGGTCACCGATTGGCAGCGTTTCCCCAGCACGCTGACGCTATGTTTGCTGTCCCTGTCATTTTGGGAGCTGTAATTGAATCAAATATCTGATACATACTGTAATACATGGGAGAGCAAACCAAATCTGAGACCAGCGCAAAGTGACACTGAAGCAGCAAATCCCAGTGACGCTCAGACCACTGGGTATAACGGGGAAGGCGGGGGAGCCAGCGGTATAAAGCGGGCACATTGAAAGGGCACATTGTGGGCGATGAGTCTATTTGTAATGCATTTTTACTTTCGTCCGTGACAATCAACATAAAAGAAGTCCTAAATTGCCCATACAAGACCCTTTCATTCCCGCAATAACCAGCAAATGTGTGGCAGGATGGGGGGGGGGACAAATGCCTCACCCAAACTTACAGCAAACCTCTATTCCAACATCCAAGCTTTTCTGCTGTAACGACCCCTCCACTACCCGTTCCTGGAGGAGATCCCCCAAAATGACACCACGCCAATAATGACACCGCAGCCATGCGCGGTTGGAAATTGAATTTGCCGCAGCATTTATTTACCAAATTCTGCAAGGTTTCTTTAATTCATTAATATGTCCATCAATGGTTTTAATGAATAGGTAATTATATACTGATAACAAAACACCCTCAAGTCTTGATGGAGGGTCCCTGGAAGCCCTCTGAAATCTGCAAAACAACATGGTTGATTTTCTATCCATCCGAATGTCATTGGGATAAACACGGTGGGTCGGGATGACGGATCCCAATGCCGCAGCACCTCTCTAATTTTTAGGGGGGTAGAGAGGTTAGAGTCACTCTTCACTTGACAGGGACTTCTCCACCAACATACAGAATGTCCGATCGTTATACGTCTTATTCGATGCTTTCTGCTTTAAGCTGTCTGGGGAGATCCGTTCTCTGTAGAAGAAGCGTTGCCTGACACGGTGTCCTGTTGGCCGGTCCTCCTGTCCAGCTCGTCCTGGACGTTGGTTTCTGTCCTGCAAGAAGAAAAACAATCAGTATCACGCCAACCCTTACAAAAAATTACTGCAGTTTTTCTGAAGTAATACTGCAGTTTTTTTGACATGAAAAAACTGCAATACTGCACATTTACTGCAGTTTTACTGCATTTGTACTTCACTGTACTACAGTTTTACTGCACTTTTTTTTTATATTGCAAACCTACAGTTGTAATTCAATGTACTGCAGCTTTATTGCATTTGTACTTCCGTACAAAAATAACTGCAGTACAACTGCAGTACAGTGAAGTACAAATGCAGTAAAACTGCAGTAAATGTGCAGTAATACTGCACTAAAAGTACAGTATTGCAGTTTTTTCATGTCCAAAAAACTGCAGTATTACTTCAGAAAAACTGCAGTAATTTTTTCGTAAGGGAATTATTTCATAGCCTCGTTTATCTACATAAATAACTAAATATATGCCTAAACAATAATAGACATAAACAGTTCAAATAAAAAGGCATATAAACGCTGCACTTTAAAATTAAACAGAGAATAAAGAACCATTGAGGAATGAAGGAAAAGTAACTGGGTTTAGTACATGTTGAGATATGGTTTATTTCAGGTCCTTATTTGTCCTGTCTGAGAAATAAATTTGTTTGGCTTCCAGGTGTGGCCGATGACATCACCCAGGATGGGGGGGTGCCACATACAGGATCTGCCACAGGTGCCAAATACTGTAGGTACGCCCCTGCGTCATGCGGCAGTCAGGCCCAATGGCCGTGCCTCAGCTCTTCGTCCCGCGTCTTCAAAGGGGTGGGATGAAGAACTGAGGCAAGGCCATTGGGCGGCGCGGTGCGTGCACGCCGGCCGCTTTAATTTCATTAGGCGCCGGTGGAGTGACTGCCGCACGATGGCCGCTTTCAATGTCGCTCGCAGCCACTTTGGTGGCGCAATGGGCCACTTGACAAGACTTGCCTCCCAGCCCTTTACGCTGCCAGCCCTCCCCTGGTGGGTACCGAGGGGCTTGTGGGCGCTCTAATGTACCATTTATTACCCCAGAGCCATAAGTCGGTTAGGAGCTGGGGGTACAGACACACACATGACACAGTCTACACGAGGGGACCTTAGCTTTATACACAAAGGAAGCTGCCACCTGAGGTTCAGATGGACCTCCGGCATCCCCCGGCTGCTGCCCCCAATATCCCTGCACTGAATACCTGGACAGTATCTTCCAAGGGAGTATGGGTAACCGGGGGGGGCAGAAGGAGGTCTGCCTGGGGGGCCTGTGGGAAGGGCGTGCAGTTTTTTTTTTTTTTTCCCCATGGGGGCACCTTTGGTGGGGTAACATAATGGGCGGATGGAGATCCGACGGCTGCCCTGTTAGATCAGGTAATAAGGGGGCCGATTGGGGACACTCTGCCCCAATCCAATACACGGCACCGGAAGAAAAATCCAGCAAGGGGCCCCGGGGTCGGCCAATTAAACACGAAAGGCTGGAGACGGATGTCTGATGCCGGACTTCAATGTCAACGACTGCCTGATATGTCGAGGGAAGCGGCAAGCCCGCTTTACTTATTCAGATCACTTTTAGGCTCCTTGTTAGAAAGAACCGTTCCCTGTCACTAACCAGCTGATCCCCTCTTCCTCCTCTATGCACACACGCGCTCACACACATATACAGACTGACATACATGTACACATGGGCTCGCACACACGCACACATGCACACACACACACACACAATGTGACCTGGAGCAGGCAGGTGAGGGCAGCTTTACAGTCACCCACAATCACCTCACCCCAGTTTGGTGGATGAGTTCTCAGAGGCTTTGGATTTAGTTCTACTAGATGAATACTTTGTAACCACACAATGCAATACGCCTGAGCCCAAAGAGCTTGCAATCTACAGTGGGCACTTCCACCTTATCCTGGTTTTGGTCAGGACTACACTGGGAAACAGACAGACTGCGCAGGGGCCAGACCCTCATAACTTACTGACAAGTTGTACAGCGCCACTGAATAGGTTGGTACCTTACTCATGAAAATACTTCCTCTTCAGAGAAAGTTATTCTTTTTATGGTGTTTGGACATAGATAAAAAGAATATGATTTTCATGGTTTATGCCAAATATGGCAAACAAAAAGGAAAATACATTAGGTAAAATTTTGCGCTATTTTTTTTTGCACTGTACACAAACAAAATATTTTGACATTCAACCCACATATAAAAATAGTTATAACCATACTCTTAAAAGAAACTGGTAAAATATGTTACTGGGCACGTGTAACCATGATATTCTACCCATAATCCCCATGTAAAAAATATCTAAAACTATATTCCTATCAGAAACAGGTCAAATGTGTCCCTTTGATCATGCCATTCCTCCCATAATCCCTATGTAGAAAAAATATACCAACATTCTTATCAGAAATGGGTCGAATATGTTACTAAGGGTGTGTAACCATGATATTTCACCCATAATCCCCATGTAGAAAAACATTTATAACCATTTTCTTAACAGAAATAGATCAAATATGTTACATGGCACATGCAATCATATCATAGTATCCATAATATCTATGAAAAAAATTCATCATACCCATTTTCTTACCAGTAACAAGTGAAATACATCACTAGCCATGTGTAACCATAATATTCCACCCATAATCCCCATGTAGAAAAATGATTTTACCCATATTCTTATCAGAAACTGGTCAATTATGTTCCATGGCATGTGTAACCTTGATATTGCGCCCAAAATCCCCATGTAGAAAAATAATTGTAGCCATATTCTTAACAGAAACTTGTTAAATAAGGTACTAAACATGTGTAACCATAATATTCCACCCATAATCCCCATATATAAAAATTATTGATAGCCATATTCTTATCAGAAACAGGTCAAATGTGTTCCTTAGCATGTGTAACTATAATATTCCACCCATAATCCCCATGTAAAAATAATAAAATTCCCATATTCTTATCAGAAACAGGTCAAACGTGTTCCTTGGCATCTGTAACCATGATATTCAACCCATGATCCCCATGTAAAAAATATTATACCCATATTCTCATCAGAAACGGGTCAAATATGTTCCTTAGCATGTGTAACTATAATATTCCACCCATAATCCCCATGTAAAAAAAATCTTATACCCATATTCTTATCAGAAATGGGTCAAATATGTTCCTTAGCATGTGTAACTATAATATTCCACCCGTAATCCCCATGTAAAAAAATATTAATAGCCATATTGTTATCAGAAATGGGTCAAATGTATTCCTTAGCATGTGTAACTATAATATTCCACCCATAATCCCCATGTACAAAAAATTATACCCATATTCTTATCAGAAATGGGTGAAATCTGTTCCTTGGCATGTGTAACTATTATATTCCACCCATAATCCCCATGTAAAAAAAATGAGTACACCCATATTCTTATCAGAATAGATCAAATATGTTCCTTAGGATGTGTAACTATAATATTCCACCCATAATCCCCATGTAAAAAAAATATTATACCCATATTGTTATCAGAAATGGGTCAAATGTGTTCCTTAGCATGTGTAACTATAATATTCCACCCATAGTCCCCATGTAAAAAAATATTATACCCATATTCTTATCAGAAACAGGTCAAATATGTTACTTAGCATGTGTAACTATAATATTCCACCCATAGTCCCCATGTAAAAATAATAAAATTCCCATATTGTTATCAGAAACAGGTCAAACGTGTTCCTTGGCATCTGTAACCATGATATTCAACCCATAATCCCCATGTAAAAAAATATTATACCCATATTCTTATCAGAAATGGGTCAAATATGTTCCTTAGCATGTGTAACTATAATATTCCACACATAATCCCCATGTAAAAAAATATTATACCCATATTCTTATCAGAAATGGGTCAAATGTGTTCCTTAGCATGTGTAACTATAATATTCCACCCATAATCCCCATGTAAAAATAATAAAATTCCCATATTGTTATCAGAAATGGGTCAAACGTGTTCCTTGGCATCTGTAACCATGATATTCAACCCATAATCCCCATGTAAAAAAATATTATACCCATATTCTTATCAGAAATGGGTCAAATATGTTCCTTAGCATGTGTAACTATAATATTCCACCCATAATCCCCATGTAAAAAAATATTATACCCATATTCTTATCAGAAATGGGTCAAATGTGTTCCTTAGCATGTGAAACTATAATATTCCACCCATAATCCCCATGTTTAAAATATATACCGTATTGCCTCGAATATAGGCCGCACTTTTTCCCCCCACTTTAAATCTTTAAAGTGGGGGTGCTGCCTATATTCGGGGTCTAGCGCCCGACGCCCGGGACTGCATGTCCCGGGCGCCGGGCAGGCAGCGGGGTTAGGATACAGATCCCCCGCAGCGGTGCAGGGGACCTGCATCCTACTCCCCGATACACTCAGACAGCCTCCCCTGCCAGCACTTCCCACGGGGAAAAAACTTTTTCTTTAAAAAAGCACCAAACTTTTAGGGTGCGGCCTATATACGGGGGCGGCCTATATCCAAGCCAATACGGTATTCCCATATTGTGCCAATCAAAACAGGTAACATATGGTGTTGCACATACATGTACCATATTAAATCAATATTTTGATTACATAACCTTTTTCTATTATTTCTATAGAATTTACTATGATTCCGTTATTAAACTGTATATATTTCAGCAAGTAAATAGTTAAACATTTGCAGCTTCTTTTTGCAATGTATTCATTGCAATTTAGTATCAAGAACTACCTAAAAGAACATACCATACTTTGATTTACCATGAGTGTAAAATGTGTACTGACACCTATTGATAGTGCTGAGAGTTGCAGCCAATCATCCCATCATCCCCAATATGCTGTTTAGTACGTCCCCATATGAGTGTTTGTTACCAAAACCTTTTTCATATTAAGCTATATAATATTTAATTTTGCCTGCTCATCTTAAACTTTAAATAACACCATTGAAGTGGAGCCCAACTCAAAATGGAATAGATAGAACAAGCATAAAACATCAGATAAATAATGATTTGTATCAATATACATATGATTTGTTTTATATATTACATTTTATAATCTACTATTCCTTAAAGGTAAACCAATTAAATGAAATCATATTTACTCCTATATAAATTTTATATATATATATATATATATATATATATATATACACACACACTATATATTATAGTAAATTATTATAGCTTGTATAGATATTAATATAATGATGTATATTCTGTTGTGCCGTATCTAGGAGTGACACTGTAGCATCCAATGTTTGAAATGTCCACTTGATTCTAAAATATTTATTATTTAGAAAGTAGAATTTTAAAAACAAGTAGTGCAGGATATGTTTTACCTCCTGCTTAAAAGAAGAACAACTTGCAACAAATGCCTGATTCATCTGAACAAAGATGATGATAAATATCAGAGATGCAAACAACAAATAAAACGTATGTAATGTCACCTATTTCAATGACTGCTGCAACATACAGTATCTACATGTTTCTTAATTTACAAAGAAGGCAGTAGATAAGTAGAAAAGCCGCCCAGCAGAAGTGGTAGATGCAAAAACAGAGGGAATTTAAACATGCTAGGGATAAGCAAATAGCTAGCCTGAATCTAAGGTAAAACCAAGGACTGTCAAATGATATGCTTTCATGTGTTCAAAGTTTGTTGTATTGATCTTAGGTTCCCATGAACTAAAATAGACAATGCCCATTCTCTCTTTCACGGTATATCATATTTAATTTCAGCAAAAAGTAAAAATGTTTTTTCAATGTACTCAGCAGAAAGGATGTGAATAAACGAAATAAATGTTAATAAAAAATGACAAACACTTCTTAAGTATTGTTTGACTTCATACACAATACATAGGTCACATTTCTGTATCACGAAAACTTCAGTTTAGACTTCTGTGTTCCAATTGTCCAAATCTTTTAGGATTAAAAAAAATGTTTAATTCATATTTAAGATCTATTAAGATTAAAAAAAGTTTTTTTTACTTCCGATTTAAGATCTTTAAATATACTTACTGATCCCTTGATGAGGCCATTATGTGCTATTGATTTTCTCATATAGAAAATGTCATTCTTAAAAAAAAAATGTTTTACAATATCTTTTAAAATGACCTTTGCCATCATTTTTTCTGATCTTTAAATATGTCTACATATCCCATGTGCTATTGATTCTCTGTATGTGGCTGTATATTACATATGTTAGTGTATGCATGATTATCTGCATAGGTATGTTAGTGCGTGCGTGTGTGTGTCTGTCTATGTTAGTATGCGAACATTCGTCTTTGGCTATGTTAGAATGGGTGCCTGGGTGTATTAGCATGTATATTTGGGTATGTTAGTGAAATTGTCTGTATGCTAGTGTGGGTGTATGTTAATGGGTGTGAGTATTTTAGTGTGTGAACATTTGTCTTTGGGTATGTGTCTTATGGGTGTCTGCGTATATTAGTATCAGGGACGTAGGAAGGGTGAGGCAAGAGAGACACTCGCCTCGGGCGTTGCTGCGAGGGGGCACACATGCGCCCGATCAGCAGCTGCAGCAGCATCCAGGACTGGTTGGGATCTCTCTAACCAGCCCAACATTAAAGTTGCTATCCAAAAGCATTTGGCACACTGGGCAGTTGCCCAGGGGCCCAGTGTTCTAGGGGCCTTGTTGTGAAGCACATTGCTGCCTGCAATGTGATTCACCACAAAGCCCCTAAAAAACAGTAGCGTATCTATAGGGGAGGGGCAAGCAGAGAGGCCACCTCCCCTCGGCCGGTCTTCAGGGGAGTGCTGAGGCAACTGCACGATTGTGCTTCCCCCAACCAGCCCTGCTCATCGGGCGTCCTCATGGGCAGTGCACACCCAGGTACCATCAGCGCTGGTCTGGGGAGGAGGTCTTGTTTGGGAGATCACAAAACCCCTCTAACCGGCCCAACATTAGGAAGCACAAGGTCTACTTCCGTGCTCCCTAATCACTACGCACCGGCAAATGATGCAGAGCGCCATCATATGAAGTCACCCCTGTGCTCTGCATCAATAGCAGGCGCATTGTGATGAGGGCGCACTAAAGCAGAGGCCCGGAGTGACAGACCTCGCGCTCCCATTACAGGATGGAAGATAGAAGATGATGGATGATAGAAGATGAGAAAAGTAAGAGATGGGGGAGAAAGGGGTGTAAGGGCTGTGTACGTGTATGTTTGTAAGCTGGTGTGAGGGCAGTGAAGGTGTAGGGGCAGTGTAGGAGTCTGTAAGCTGGTGTGTGTATACGTGTGTGTAAAGGCAGGGGAGTGGGAGGGCAGTGTATGTGTATAAATGTGTGTATGGACAGGCTTGTATAGGGGCAGTGTATGTGTATATGTGTGTTTATATGCATGTGTGTGTAAAGGCAGTGTGTGTAGGGCCAGTGTATGCGTATATGCGTGTTAATGGGCAGGTATGTGTAAAGGCAGTTTATGTGTATATATGTGTGTGCTTGTAAGCTGGTGTATGAATGGGCAGTGTAGGTGTATGGGCAGTGTATGTGTATGGGCAGTGTGTGTGTAAGGGCAGTGTAGGTATTTGTATGTTTGTAAGGTGGTGTTTGTGTATATGTGTGTGTATAAAGGCAGGGTATGTGTATATGTGTGTTAATGGGCAGGTGTGTGTAAAGGCAGGGTGTTATGGAAGTCGTATGTAGGGGCAGTGTATATGTGTGTTTATGGACTGGTGTGTGTAAGGGCAGTGTAAATAAAAATAACCTCTAAAAAATAGCTGGGGGCACAATTTTCCATTCTTGCCTTGGGTGTAAAAGGAGCTAGCTACGGCTCTCATTAGTATGTTTGTGTCTGGTAAGGTTCGTGAGTGTGGGGGATATTTTAGTGTGTGAGCATATGTCTTTGGCTATGTTAGTGTGTAGGTATGTTAGTGTGTCAGCATGTGTCTTTCTTTGGGTATGTTAGTGTGTGTCTGGTTGTGTTAGTTTGAATATCTGGGTATGCGTGTGTGTATGTTAGTATGTGTGAGCATGTGTGTTAGTGTTGAGTGTCTGGATGCGTGTCCAGAAGAGGGAGCACTTTTTATTTCACACAACTGTATTTCTACATTTGTATGTTAGGGAAAGTGTGTCTAATGGCAAGTTAGTGTGTCTCGGACTCATTTATTTTTTAGAAAAAAACAAAAGCACTGCATGATACCATTTACTATTCAATAGCAATGCTGACTATAAACCTTTAGAATGGGGTCTACTGAATAAAAAGGGTTAGGATGATTCTTTTAGGGAGTACTCTTGCAGCAGAAATACAGCATGTATTTGTTCTGCAGAAGCTAGTTACGTTTCCTATCCTTCTCTGCACAAGTATTATTTTAGTAGCATAAGAAAACAATAGATTACACCAGAAAAAGCCAATAGCGGCATTACCAACAGCAATTATTATAGAATAAAAGGAAATTATTAAATCCTCACTCCACTCTCTAGAGTTCCTTTTGTCCTGCTTCTTGTCCATGGTTGTCTAGCCCTTGCCAATCAAAGTTGCCCATCAATGACCATTCTGCAGGAACTTTCTCTTAGTTCCAACTACCGACGTCACTTAGATGCTTCTTTTACTCCAAACAAGAGCACTGAAATATCTGCATATGATAACAAAATAATTTGTACATTATTCATTGTATTCTGCAATGTGCTAGTTTTCTAGTTGTCTAGAAGATAACTAAGTACCGGCATGAATTGTGTGTCTTATTAGCGCCAATATTTAGTGCAGCTGCCGTTCTGGCTGCCAGGTTCTTAATGCGATCGTAATGGCACAGATGCACAAAGGAAGCTGTTGAAATGGTGCTGCGTTTTGCTAAAAATGCATTGATACATGTAGAGCAATCGTGACATCTAGTGGTTCTTCAAGAACTTTGACGTTCCGTGGTGATTATTTTGTTATCATATGCAGATACTGTGATGCATTCTTAGGGACCCCAATATAGTTTATTGCTCTACATGCAAATGGCGGCATACCCAATGTTTCCAACTTGTTAAAGTGAAACAAAGTTTTAATGTTGTTTATTTCCTTCCCTTTCTTCCCTTTTAGTGAGCCAAGGGTTCTGTCGCAAGATGGCTTTGTAGCCCCACTACCATATATTTTTTGTAACACAATTATAAATAAATCAGATTAAACCAAAATGATTTTATTATATTAATTGAGGCCGGATATTTCTACAATTAAGCTATTTTGGCCTCAGTTTTTAAAAATGTCCCCATCATTCAATAGTGAGCATTTGTAGGGTACTTCTGCATTAAACTAATTATTTCAACAGTTAATAGATTACTGTAAGGGGAGAATAAAAACCACTAAGAAACACCACACGAAAAATAACTCAAAAAATAACCGTAAAAATATTACCCGTCAATTTAACAAGGTACAGGACAGTGCCATCAAATCATTACTTTACAAGAAGATAAAACAGGACTAGCTTTACCAGCAGATATGCTCATGTCAAGATGTACAGTAGTTCATATGGTTTGTGGGAAACAGTTAATGATTTTTAAAGGGGAAAGTCCCATTTGAGAAAAGAAATCTGAGCAATAAATCCATTGTTTTTTTACAATAATGTATGTCGGCATTTATGAAAGCGTAGTTTTCTCTCACTTTTTATCTGCAAATCCTTATCCCATAGCTAATGAAAAGTCAGTGTCCAGCCACATGGTTTAGACTGAGCTATTCTATTGTTTACCACGGGTAGCAGGATAAAGTCTAGAAGAATGGTTTTATAACAGAGCTAAAACACATATAAAGGGCTATTATGATGATTTATATAAGAAAATATAGTAGTTTGTCAGAGGGAAATATCTGGCATTTAAATGGTTAAAAAATACCTTGTGGTAGATTGATCAGCATAGAACAGACCTCTACGGTCCTTAAAGATATACTCATTCCCAAAGCTAGACTGTTTTAAGTGGGGAAAAAACTTTGGTTGGCCACCAGATGTCAGCATTGGGGCATAGTAATCCAAAAAACAGTGTTACATGATAGTTGTTTCCCTAAGAAGAAATATACATAAATATCACTATTTTAAAATAAGGTTGCCCAAAATTAGATGGAAAATATTTGAATTGTACCGATATTCTATCAAGATGGGTTTACAATTTGGACAAAATAATTACAGCTAAGGTAGACTTGGGCACCGGTCAAGTCTTCATGTAAAAAAAAAAAAAAAAAAACAACCTTCGTATTCCACAAATATTCGCCCGTTCCTGTGTTCTTTTTGGGCGAATATTTGTGTACGTTCTTCGTGTTTGGGCCCCCTCAAGCACCAACCAATAAAGGGCAGCTGCTCTTCATTGGTTGCTGCCAGAAGAGCCCCCTGGTGTGAGGTGACGAGATTTTTTAAATGGAATTTATTAATTGGCAAACCCGAACACACACACCAGGACAGGCTGTGCCACACCGACACACACCAGGACAGGCTGTGCCACACCGACACCCAGACACACAAACCAGGACAGGCTGTGCCACACCGACACCCAGACACACACACACCGAGACAGGCTCTACCACACCAACACCCAAACACACATGGGTCACAACTGCGATGGGGGTTTGTCTCTCTAGGGGGCCGGGCAACCCCTTTTCCTGTCTCTTCATGCCACTTCAAAGTTGGTAACGTGTCTTTCTAAAATGAAAGGAGGATCTTTCTGCAGAAAGTAATAATAAATTCTGCATCTGCTAATTTACCACATGCATACCTTCTTCAGAAGCCTCCTCTTGAGAAGCCTCCTCTTGAGACCCCAATGCCTCAATCCTTCCACCCGATGTCTTTCCTTGTAAATCTCAAAAAAAAATGGAACCCCAAAATCTATGAACTGTCATCATCTTTATGATAATTGACCATCATGGGAGGTATAGTCTCCCACCTATAATCTAGAATATTACTTGGATAAGACAAGGCTTTAGAATAGTAATGTTTTATAATTTATTTTTTTAAAACTATATATATATATATTCCTGGAATTATATCTGTCTGATCATTTGCTAATGTGCATGTGAACCAACGTGTTTTTAAATCCTGTCTGTTCTTGTCTGTAAATTACCACGCTCTATTGTACGGTTTAAAACCCAAGCTTTTATAATAAAATGATACATTTAAATCTGTTCCTCTAATCTACCCTTAGGTGTACAGTAAAAAGTTACCACATCCAGGAAATCACAGGAGAATTTGACAAAACAACCATTACGCATTTAATCAGAGCAGAGCCAACAAAAGTAAGGATTTAATGACTAAAAATAGCTTGAAGGCTCAAAGAAAGAAACAACCCTTTAAAAAAACCAACATCCTCAGAAAAGGCTTATGGAAATGTAGCCACATTCATTCCACAGTAACATTTGATAGTCTGTAAAAATGCCTCAAATTTTCAGTCCTCAATTTTTACTTACTATTGCGGTCTGCCCAGCTCATAGTAGCTCCCCCTGTCCAGCACACCCAAAATGAACGTGACATCAATCAAGACCATCCACATAGAGATGTGACACTCCATCTTTGCTCTCCTCATGAAATAATGTGAGTAGAGCCATCTCAACCTAATTGGTTTATTTTAGTCTGCCACTCTTCTATATACATACAATCCCTTACCAAAAAATTACTGCAGTTTTTCTGAAGTAATACTGCAGTTTTTTCATGTCCAAAAAAACTGCAGTATTACTTCAGAAAAACTGCAGTAATTTTTTGGTAAGGGATTGTATGTATATAGAAGAGTGGCAGACTAAAATTTTACTGCAGTATTACTGCATTTGTACTTCCGTACAAAAATAACTGCAGTACAGTGAAGTACAAATGCAGTAAATGTGCAGTAAATGTGCAGTAATACTGCAGTAAAAGTGCAGTATTGCAATTTTTTCATGTCCAAAAACTGCAGTATTACCTCAGAAAAACTGCAGTAATTTTTTCGTAAGGGATATAACAATAAATATTTTAGCACTTTTGGGATTTGCCCCAGTGGACAAGAGAACAGAGACCTTGGGCGAGACTGTCCATGATGAATAGGAATATATTGCAGCTACAGATCTCACTACTAAACCAAAACGTTCTAATGTATGAAGGGTGAGGTGGAACTGCATAAAGCAGAATTGCATCCTGAATATCTTCTCAATTTAACAATATATAAATGTCTTTAATATTTAACCATGCGTAGTGTAACAGCATGGTCCTCTTTGCAGTAGAAGCTTCCTGGGGAAAGTACTCCTAAATCACGAATATAGAAGATCACAGTGGACTATGAGACATTTAAAGCGTTTATGTGCTTTGCGATGTGCGCATACTGAGACAACGGGGCATCCTGGCAGGACAGTGCCAATAATTGGGACAGTTGGGTGGTACTGAGCTCGTAATAGTATTTCACATTACAGGAGAAACCAGTGCCCCATGACCATTACAATGCATATTTAATCCCCAGTTTACCAAATAAATTCATGTTAACGGTTTGCAGATATGTTCCTTGAACAGATTCTGAAGCAGGATAACGGGTCTGAAGGACTCAGTTGAAAATAAATGACCTTTTTTCTTTAATATAAACAAGGAATTTTAAGCCTTAAATTATGGGCAGATACTCCATCTTTTCTCTGACAAATATTTTCTAACGCACAAAATATTATATTCTCCACTGACCAGAATGCTAATTTTAACTGACTACGGTCTAACATTAATGCTCAGTTTGGTAATCATAGATTTAAATGTTACTTTTACCACTGCGGTTAAATCAGACATCATTCATCAAAAAAACCTGTGGTATCAATTGGAATTCAATAAATATACTCCTTTATTGCTTCTTCCCAGAAAATTACAGCAAACACAACTATGTCTGAATTGTGAAGTTTTGGCAATTCAACATTCATTTGATTCTTTTTTAACTAACAGTGCTTTATACTGAAAAATCATCATAATAGCTCAGTCTTGATACCATATAAAGAAAAAGTCTAAAGATCATTGACGGATAAAAATAAAAATAAAAGTGTATTTATATAATTTGCATACAATGCATTGTAGAAACTTTTTTAACAATGGATGAGAAAACCTGGCCAGATATGTTGACCAACGTTAATGTATGTCATGCGCACTATAAGGTTTTCCCTTTAAATTTTTGATTTGATAATAGTTTTGCCCAACCAATCAGATACCTGGAGCCTCAGGGTTTTTGCCCCAATCCTAGAATCACTCAATTAAGTGTATCTTTGAATAATGACAATTCAAGTAACACATTTGGAATGTCACCACACAGAATCTTCCCAATTGACTATAAAAGAGTTAATATTTCATCAATGTCAGGGTCAAGTATGGATATGTCAAATTAGGAGGCTTTGATGGAGCTTGGCAGCAGTTCCATGTCAATATAATACAGCACAGTCATATAGCATATCTTCCAAGTACCCTGCTTTCGGAGGCACAGTCCCTCTTTTAGATCCAAATCACTGTGGCCCTCATTGCTCCTTTGATGAGCTCAGAATGTTTGCTGGGTATGAGTGCATCACATTGTGATAAGCCATATAAGCCACAATAATGTGAATGATAACAGCAGAGAATGTTATTATATATCGCATTGTCTAAATAACATCATTATTCTTTTGGATGCTTTCATTTACCCAAGTAGCTACCAACTTGTAAACAAAAGTGAAATAAAATAGGTCTGTGTAAAGCTTTGTCCCCTCCTGTTACACCCCAAAACCTAAAGGGTCTCTATTGGAGAATACTGGGGGTGCAGGAAACAATGAAGGCCCCCAGATGCCCCCTTGCCCATTGACAGCCCTTCCATGTTGGGATTTAACAAATAGACCTACTATTCAAAAAAATGCAGTGATTAAAAAATGTGTCAATGAGGAATGATGTTGCCACCCCTAGCTAAGTGCTGCTTGAACATGGAATCGTCTTAAATACAATTAAACTGTATAGTAAATACACTTTGCATTACTCACAGTTGCACATTTTGTACATGTGGTTGTCTTTGCAACACCAACAGAGTCCAGTCTTTGCAGGGTGAGGGCTGTAAAGCTTGTAACCTGAGTCAGGCTGTTAACCAAGTGCTGTCTACACCCAGACATTCATCATTATGATTAACCATGTGATGTCCTCATACACCTGAGTGAGAAAATGTAATTATGCAATGCCCAAATAACCTATAGTGATGGCCATGTACAAATATGAAGTGCATATGAGTGTTTGTTACCAAAACCTTTTAATCATATTATTAAATTATATCATAAATATTTAATTAATAACACCATTGAAGTGGACTCCAACTCAAAATAGGCCAGAACAAGCACTAAATATGAGACAAATAATGATTTATATCAATATACATATATTTGATTTTTTTTGAATATCACATTTTATACGTTACTATTCCTTAGTAAACCGATTAAATCCAATCGTTACATTTACTCCTATAATTTATACATATGACATTGTTATATATTTTATGGATATGAATATAACGATTTGCATTCTGTTGTGCTGTATCTAGGAGGAGTGACACTGCTACAGCATCACATGTTTGACACTTCCACTTCATCCTAAATATATTTTTAATAATTTAGAAATATTTATTATTTAGAAATTAGAATTTAAACTTCTAGTGCTGAATGTTCATATGCAGTCTTTTAAAACAATGTATAAGTAGCACAAGAGATATTTAACATCCTGCTTGACAGTCTTTTCTGTGAGATCATGGTAAGTGAACAACAATTTGTAAAACACGCATTGGAATTTATAATTAATAGCATTTTGGTTACAAAAAGCACAATAATTTATTATAGATTTGAAAAAAAAAACAACCTTTCCAAATAAGATATCTATTTCTCTCATTCACCATATTTAATTTCAACAACAAATACATTTTTGTGAATTTGTACAACAATGGACACGTAGGTTTTCTTAAAAAAAAATAAAAATGTAACAGAACTCTTGCTTTTCCAGCAGCAAGTATAAAAAAGCACCATTTTGCTGTGAATAACTATTTTTATATTGTTCCTCATATGACATTGTATAGTCCCAAGGAGTAGTGAAATAGGTATCTATTCACAAGTTTTAGAGTCGAAGTTGATCTTGACCAGGCTATTTCCAATGACTTTTGTTGTCTAGAAGATTGAGGTTCTAACTACAAGTCGGAAGTTCTTAGAACAGAAGTACCAATTTTCACAACCATAAATAGAAAGATCATCGTTCCATTTGAAGATGATCGCTGGGTGGGACACTGCTGGATCTTGGCCATATTCAACTCAAAAATGTTTCTATTATTGGGCTATATAACTGGTGGTTCATGACCCAGGTGGAACCAAAAAATTGTGGAGGGCCCAAGGCCTGCCTGAGAACTCCATCTACAGCCCAAGAGAATTGTGCATGGCCAAAAATATTCTACACCATTGAAAAGCAGGAAAAAACTCTAGTCCACATCTTCTACCATCCAGTCCGTAAACTGAATTTTACCACGGGGATATTTATCAGTCGAGTAGAAGAAGTCTAGAATATTTGCAAGATCTCCATTTTAATTTTTCTTTCAAATAAATTCAGAATGGTAATAACTTAACGATAAAAGTGCTACATTGTACCAGCACGTTTCGCATGATGGCTCAAAGGATGCATTTGCTGGTCACCAATGTTTGTTTCCCTGAAGGTACACCACACAATGCAATTCCATTCCATTATAAATTAACTACTTGGTATTTCCATTAGCCGGATGCAAGTGGAAACATTCAATTAAATCTGATAAAATCTATGTTCGTGGACTTCCGCCATTCAATTCAATCTCCAGCAAGTAGATCAAAAGAACTTAGAGGAATATTCTGTCAATAAAGGGTCAGAGGAGCGCCGTAGTTTTTCTTTTTTGTACATGATTTACAGCACTGTTTTCCATAAAATTTGTGATTGCAGACACCGTGCTGAGGGACCAGGGAACACCAGCTGAAGTAATCAACGCAAGACGAATGTTCTGCAAATCAAAACAATTCAGGTGAAAGCTATTCACTTTTCTTACAACGAAATAATTGAGAAAGTAAAGTTCTGCGTGCTTTTACATGTCGTATGCATGCAATAATGTTAGATTATATATATATTATTTAAAGCTGTGTCTGGAAATATAAACCTGACTACTATTTCATGTATTATATTATCCCTTTGCACAACTGTTCATCATAATGTCTCCTCAGTTGTGTTTCCAAGCTACGATGTCCATTAAAATCCATTGCACCCTTTAGTAACTAGCAAATATCATCTACATTTGGCTGTTTTTGAGGGCCCGGCAATTGCTATAGTTATACATTGTTACAGTATTAAAAATTCCATGAAATAAATAAATACCTTGCGTCCCAGAAGAAGAACAAAAGTGTGTATTGCATGCCTGTGAAGTAGGTGGTTTTTGATGAGGCAAACATCCCAATGCAGGTCTTCCATGGTGAAGACATTGTACGTTGCGTGTTTGAACACCTCCGCCGCACGTCACCGAGCACTGAGCAGATACATATGCATATATATCAATACATTCATATAGATTACATGATAAATTGCAGCTACTGACTGTTTTTAAAGTTTTTAAGCTAATTAATAAAACATGACATGATCCTTTCTTGAAGTATGCTAGGAAAGCACTAAGAACAGATTGCAAATAGTATTAAAAAAGTTAGCCAAAGATCACTGCATGATCTGTATTATCTACTACTCTACTAATCGGTAGTCTGTATAGTGTTGTTTATATATAGTATCTACCTGTTGCCATGGAGATGCATGCCACCCATTAAGCACGCTGCGTGGTGTATACACAGGACACGGTTTATTATTGCATGACTGCTCTAGCGCTATGTTCACTTTCTGGAGGCTTCGACATCTTTTTTGAGGATATGTAATCAGTTTTCCGTTGTTATCTTTCTCTCCGCACTTCAGTTCTCGCTTTTTCACACCAGGACCACATGTCATTGAACACTGAATATAAAAAACAAACAAACAAACAAAAAATAGAGCCTATGATAATTATTTTATAATTAGTATAATCTTTATATACGTGTAAAACTAGGCCCCATCTCAGTAGCTGTCATTGATCATGGGAGTTGTAGTTAAAAATGTTAAATAAACTTTTAGCACCCTTGGGACCTTGAGGCACAAACAAGGAACCCAATGGAAACAGACGTTTCATCCTTGCTAAGTCCTTCTTCAGGACAACACCTAACAAGTTCGCCTACTTTTGTAATTGAATAGATGCCATATACCATATCTGTATCCAATACATCTCCCTTGGGCGTGGAGTTCTCGTTATAAAAAGTGCAGTTCCACCTAGTCTCCTGAATGTAATAAATGCCCCATTGGCACTACTGAATGTCCAAATATTGTGTCATTCATAATTCTTACCTGGAACACTTAATTGTCATGTGACACAAAACTAGGCACTTATAGGTGGTAGCCATGGAAAAATTACTAACAAACTTTTTAAAAGATGTGTTGTTTTATGTAATAAAAGGTTATTTTAAGGTAATTTAAAGAAAATGTAACATGTTCTGCCTGTGGAATAGTACCTTTAACTCTGGCTCCAGCACTGTTGTGCTTCTTACAAAAAGAACTGTAGGTTATTTGTATTATATCATACATTTAATAAGATCCAAAGCACTTTACACATACATGCACAAGAGAGGATGGAGTTAGTAATGAGGGTATTTTTGTTGACACGTTTCCCTTGTAATGTTGTATAAATTACCTCAGTCCATGGCGTTATCACCCACTGTAATTTGTCGTTCTTTTGGCATCGAGCTATCATACAGCTCTGAGTGGTTTCTGGCTTCACTTCGTGGTGACACTGACTGTCATGGAGGACTTTATATTTTCCAGAACTCATGCTTTTGCAATAAACTTCTCTTTTCATGACCCCCCTGCTACAACTTCTGGAGCACTGTAAGAGACAGTGAGGGGACATGTTATACAAACAAATTAAAGCACACACAATCGTTTCTTTAAAATGTATCATCAAAATGCAAACTTGATTCACTGGAATAGGGCCCATCTGGGCCAGTGAGGAAGGGCCCATGACTAAAGGCCTAGGTGTAAAGGGCTTGTCAGTATCCTCCTGCCTCATTGGGTGGGCCTGGCAACATTGTTGTGAGATCAAACGGGTTAAAAGGAAGGTGATTGGGGGAATCATCTCCTTGTTTGCCTTCCTGAAGCAGCCACAAATGCATAATTTGTCCTGCCCGTCCTCCCATGATAGCGGTTAGTTGAAAGGGTCAGGTTATGTTTTTCATCACATTCTGTTGTTCTATGTTAATAGATTTTAAGGTATTGGTGTGACGGAAGCCTCCATCACTGGGGCCACTGGAGAAGCCTGACTACCAGCCTCCTCCCTATTGACTATGGGCCTTGGGTTTCTAAAGACTTCTGTGGCTACCCCCAGCAGTATCCTCTCATCACTAGCTGAGGGGATTATCTCCAGCAGACAGCCAGGGTCTGCCTCCAGGGAGTGACCACCATTGTTTTAGTCTAATGTATAAATCAGTCTCCCCCACCTATTGTATTGTTAATCCTGTTACTGCCCCTGTTGTCTCTGGGAGGCAGATTAAGGGGGTTGTTTGTGTCCCAATATCTTGTTTTATGTAAATGTGTGTTTTGCTGGATATATCCAGCTCTGTGTGTCCAAAATAAATCAGTCTTCGTTTGGTTTTACCCTACACTGAGTCTCGGCTAGTGACTGGGGAACCGGGGAAAGTGTGTTGTCCCAGGCTAAGGGAGCACAAGACAGCGGAGGCAGTCGGTCGGACTAGCCAGCTCCGTGACATTGGTGGCAAGCGGTGGGATTGCTTCTTAGTCTGAGGGACACTTCCTTTTTACCGGGATTGACCGACAGGACGGCAGACTTCGGTCGCCTTGACGAGGACATGGATGTAGTATCGGAATTCCAGGGGCTACTGCGGGTCATCCTCTCCTGCTACACCACTGCCCTGCCTACAGAACAATACCAGAACCTGAGGCAAGTGGTTCGACGGTCAGTTTGGCAGAGGGCTGTTATATGCCGGGGTCAGTGTCTTCCAAGCTCCGAACAAAAGATTAGAGACCAGCGGGAACTACGGATGTCATTCCTGGGACAGCAACCCCAGGAGCAATGGGTATCCGAATTGGACAAGCTGGTCCAGCAGGAGGTAGAGCTGGAAGATCACTATAGAGCTCTACAGTGGTATACAGAGCAAGCATATTGGGGAACTGCGAAAGATTGTTCTCCAGAGGGCTATGACTGCGGTGGCCCTGGATTATTATGGGATAGTCTTCAGGAGGATCCGGACTTCGGAAGTACAGCGGAGTGGCGGATTGAGGACATCCGGGATTTCAGGGAGTGGGACCTCCCAGATGCACTGGGACTTAAAGGTGATTTAGACTTTTTAATTACACAGGAGTGGGAACTGGAGAAGGAGTATAAAAAACTGTTCGAACGCGTTCAACAGAATGCCCCAGTGTCCAGGGATTGTGTGGATTTTGTGGATGTGATTGAGTGGTCAGCTGAGGATGTTGACCCAGGCAGGGTGGATGGGACTGCGGTCTCCACCCCTGAGTCACAGGGATACTGGGCAGCTAATCCAGATCTGATACTGGAGCTGTGCGACTTTACACCACAACCGGATCCAGAGACTGGGGATTTATTTGATTTATTGTCTGAGGATGTTAACCCAAGAGGGGTGGATAACACTGCGGTCTCCACACCTGAGTCCTCAGAATGCTGGGCAGTCTGCCCAGATCCCTTAGCCCCAGCTGAAGAGCTGGCAACAGGGCAGAGCGCTGCTGGCTTCTGCCCCCCCACCTGCAATGGCTACAGGGAACCAGGGAGATGCGGCAGCCGGCCCTTCTCCCCAGCGGCAGATCACATGTCCGGGAGCGGAGGAATCGGTCCTCCCTCCCCAGCGGCAGGCCGACCCAGAAGATTCCCTAACCCCAGCTGAAGTGCTGGCAACAGGGCAGAGCATCGCTGGCCTCTGCCCAGCACCTACCAAAGCTGCAGGAATTCAGGGAGATCCAGCAGCCGACCCGCATCCCCAGCTGAAGCAGGGAGGTGGAACAGCCGGTCCATCTCCCCAGCGGCAGAACCTAATTCCGGGACCGGATCAACCTGAACTCCCTCCTCAACGGCAGCAGGAGCACCCGGGAGGGGATGCAGGAGTTATCCCTCCCCAGCGGTACACGGGAGATGGCGCAGCCGGCCCATCTCCCCAGCAGCAGCAGGAGCACCAATTTTGGGAGGGCATTAATGGGCCAAATAAACTGACTGACTACGGAGTCAACCCGTTTGGGGTCTCATCCTATGTCAGTCCAATTCAAAGGGGGAAGAATTGTGACGGAAGCCTCCATCACTGGGGCCACTGGAGAAGCCTGACTACCAGCCTCCTCCCTATTGACTATGGGCCTTGGGTTTCTAAAGACTTCTGTGGCTACCCCCAGCAGTATCCTCTCATCACTAGCTGAGAGGATTATCTCCAGCAGACAGCCAGGGTCTGCCTCCAGGGAGTGACCACCATTGTTTTAGTCTAATGTATAAATCAGTCTCCCCCACCTATTGTATTGTTAATCCTGTTACTGCCCCTGTTGTCTCTGGGAGGCAGATTAAGGGGGCGGTTTGTTTCCCAATATCTTGTTTTATGTAAATGTGTGTTTTGCTGGATATATCCAGCTCTGTGTGTCCAAAATAAATCAGTCTTCGTTTGGTTTTACCCTACACTGAGTCTCGGCTAGTGACTGGGGAACCGGGGAAAGTGTGTTGTCCCAGGCTAAGGGAGCACAAGACAGCGGAGGCAGTCGGTCGGACTAGCCAGCTCCGTGACAATTGGTGTTTTTAAAGACTCGCCTTTGACCAAGCCCATATCCTCACCTCCATCCACAAACTAAGATGTCTTTCTTTGGGCACCTGAAATATTTGAGCGTATCGTGTGCTTTATCTGCCTTGTATGATATGTTGTAGATACCTGAGACCAGGGTCCCGTGCTCCACTCAGCTGGACAGTCTTGGCTATTGCAGGTCTGCACTTGAGTTGGAGTGCTTACTGGGCAGTGCGAGTGGCTCACCAATTCTTCGGTGTTCGTAGCCGTGCTTTGTACACACTGAATCTGACGAATCTGTTCACCTCCACCACACGATGCACTGCATGGACTCCATGTACCCACTGACCAGCTGAAAATAAGCACCAAAATCAGTCATTGGGATGGCATTACAAAAATGTGTGGAATATGCCTTAATTACAGCAGCCTTATTATTATTATTAAAATACATCTTATGTGTATACCATGGGGAACGTTCTCATAACTTTTCTCAGGATCTTTCATTATTCTGCCCCATTCAGTTAATTTAAATTATTTTTTTTATTATTAATGCTAAAACCCAGGCAGCGACTGGGAAAAACAAAATGTAAGGTAACTCACTATGCTGGGCACGGCTGAGTATTGCACACTTTGGGTGCGGGAAGAACTTTGCTCCATACTCCACACAGACTGGAATTGACTTGGGCATGAAGATCTTGTAGACATACCAGCTTTGCAGTCATATGACCTGTGAGTTGATATAAAAATATTAGATTCTACAAAGTGCCTAGAGTTGAGAAATAAAGAATTAAAAAAATAGATTTTAAAAATTAAGCTGATTAGAGAATAGAACATGCAACAGAACATAGAAAATATGCATGCGTTTGAACCATCGTTCCTTGTTTTTAGAAGCAATTAATTTTTTGCTGTCTGCTGGAGGAACATGGAAGAAGCTGACATTTCTTTATTTCATCCTCAGTTGTCACTTACCACCTCCACACGTGGCAGAACACTCAGTATACACAGGGACCCAAGAAAAGCTCTGTGTTCTCTTAACCGGCGGGTTTTCGGTTTCAGATAGGGGTAGGGTATACTCCCACGCAAGTCCAGGATTCTTCCCTTGATAAAGGATCTTGAAGAAAATGAAACAAAAGATTCACGACTTAGGTTTCCCCTTTCTACATAGATATGTACTGCTACAATGACAAACACATCAATTCTGTGTGTGGACTCCTTCCACTTTCGCATTGGTTATTGTTCTTGACCTGGGACTAAACCAGGTCTTATTCGATAGCAACTACATATATTTCCCATGAACTTTGAAGGTCTTCATGTCTTGCCAAAATGTGTTTATCATAGCAAATTATTAGATTTTTTTTTTTCAATGAGGCAACCAAGCTTACAACAATTTCAACTATAAATATAGACATTGAAGAACAGTAGATTATGTCAATCATTCTGTGGCTCTTCAGACTGATATATATATATATATATATGATTACTAATACCATGAGCCATATCATTGAACCTCTTCACTTTTCTTATTTATTTCATCACCATCAGTAGATTATTCCTTTCTTTCTCCAGCCATTCTTAGCTAAATTTCTTAATGTGCCACTTGGGTAACTGGAACTAATTGTTGAAAAGTTTTTTTTTAAAAAAAATATACACATAGATACTCCTGGTTACAAACTCATTTCTATATAGGAACCGAAATGAGATTGCTTGATATTAAAATCACTTTTTGAGGTTTCCCACATAATTTAATAAAATGGGCCTGGTGGGATTTGTTGTAAGAAATATAAGTTCATAGTCATTTAGAATAGTTAACACAAATGTCTACATTCACATCTGATGGACTCTCCTCATATTTTATTAGACCTTTCAGATCTCATGGACAAAATCACATTATCATCCGGGACAATCAAACTATTTTCCATATACCTATTTTCTGTGGTTAAGAAAAATGCTCATTTACTTCTGTTTCACACAGAAATGATTGCATGAAAGCATTAAACTTTGGTAACTTAAGTAGGCTCAAGTTGATTTGTGCAACAACATGATCACTGTAAAGTAATTTATTCAAATAGCAGTTACATGAGTATTAAAGCAGATAATCTGATCAATTTAGGTATCATTTTCACTTTTTTTTTTTTCAGAAAACCTCGAAAGTTATTCTTTCATGTTTTTTACTTTAACCCACAGCTATAAATTTGATTTAGTCTATGTCAAAATTTAGGAAAGATAATGTGTGTAGTTTCATTACCTAAACTGTAAAATAAATCCCATTGTTAGCCCTAGAAATAGCCTAGGGCTTCTCAACTGACCAAATTCTGTGTATTTCACTCTTTTATGATTGGGAAAATAGAAATAGAACTTTTTAATTAATGCAAGCGGGAATTGAACAATGTGAAAAATGTTCCCAATGCATAATAAAATGAGTTTATAAAATGCTGTACAGAAATAAAGGGGTCATTATTGACCAAACGTTTATATGCAAGTCAATAATGACATTTTTAAGCCGTTAAGGGTTTAAAATGCACATTGTGTAGGTTTGCACCCATAAAAGTAACTTTTTTGGCTGATGTTTTACTTATGAAAATTGTTAGCCAAGAATATACTTCTGATGGAAAATTGCTAAATTAAAGACAAAACCTCTATTTGAGAATGCTGTAACAAGGCCACACTGAGAACAATGGCATCATTAATGGATGTTATCTGTTACGTTAATGAACTTATATTCAATGTATCTTAACTCAATGCAGAGGACTGCTTATGATATCACATTAAGATGTGTCTTGAGTTGTAGTGAATACCTTTTATCAGGCCAATATGTGAAGCCACATAGGCTTTCAGAACCTAATACCGTATTTGCTCGATTATAAGACAAGGTTTTTTTCAGAGCAAATGAGGTCTGACTATGAGACTAAGATCCAGATCCCCCGCAGCGCTGCAGGGGACCTGGATCCTCCTGTCTGGTAACCTCAGCTGCTGCCGGCACTTACACCGGGTCTTATATCACCGTGCGCCGGCGAAAAAGGGGGACATAAGACTTTTCTGGAGGCAGAGTGTCCCATGATATGCCTTTTAACCCCCTGTATGCCACTCTGCCTCCATAGATGCCTTTTAACCCCCTATATGCCACTCTGCCTGTCAGTAATCTAGACATCAAGGGGCAACACATTAAAATGCTTTAAAATGCTTATATAAAGAAAAGATTAGCTAGGTACTTGTGTCCTCATGCAATAGAGAAGGGTTAAATCATTTAAGTAACTCATTCTAGAATAGTACTAAAAGCTGTACCGTACATGGAAATATGAAACCTATTCAGCATGAACTATTTAGAACAGGCACCGTTCCAAATTCTCCAGTATATTTGTTGGCAATAGTGTTGGCCATAGATCAGATTTGCATAATATACTGAGATCCTACAGTAGTTTGTATTGTACTCGGTATGAAAATCAATATTAAAAAGCACCAAGAGGAGTGGCAAAAGTTTTGTTAGAAGCTACTGACTTTAGAGGTATAGGAACCAGTCCAACACTAATTTAAACGTTTCCTTTATAATAAATAAAGCCGTTTCCGAAAAACTCCACATTAAACGTCTGAACGCTGAGCCAAAAACATATAGTCTTCAAGTTGGAAGGACCTCCGAGGATTCAGCCTACTTACATGGCCAAGATCCAGAATCAACATAGTCAAATTGCTGTTTTGCCCGTATTTAAATCTCTACCCATGAAGTTCTTTATACACGGCCCAGCTCTCGGTGAGGTTTCAGGTCTAGCTGACATAAACCACCTGACTTCATACATAGCACTCAGCAGGCCTAGCCACACAGCACAGAGTTATAAAATTTACAACTAAAGTTCAAAACCTCAGACTCCTGTCCTGGCATATGCCAGATGAATAATACCTACCCGTAAAACTTATAGAAATAAATACCACCCTTCTTTTTTATGTTATAATCATTAATTCAGTAGCACCACTGGTTTCTTCAACTGGTTCATTAACGCTATAGAGGATAATGCCAACTAGGCACAGCATCTTAGTTCATTTATACTCATTACTGCATGCACTTAAGAGGCAGAGAGCCCAGATATGACATCACATATGACATCACATCCCAGGACTTAGCAGTAAGGACGTTGGCGCAGAGGAGGCAGCAGGTGGTGCTGCCTTGGGTTATACCTAGGAAGGCCCCGAAGGTAACTTTGCCACTGCAGCATTTTCCATCCAAAACATAAATACATATGTCTTAGTGGCTTTGTACAATTTCTTTGCCAGGTCCATATTTTTCCTTTCATTTTTTGCCATACATTAAGACTTTATTAAGGAGTATGGAATCCAGATTATATAACTGCTTTACTAGGACACAAGTATTTTGTATTAGGACACTATATTATTCACAAGCCACAAATCTCCATAACCAGTGTAGCTAAATAAATCTTATGGGTGCAAATATTAAAGTAGAGACTAATCTGTATTTCCAGGTCACCATGGATTTAAACCAGAGGCTGTTGACGTCAAGTTATTTATGCTGAGGACCCTAATGACAATTTTATTTATATGAGTCTTGGAACAGCACCTCCATTTCCGATTATTTGGACATAGCTAAGGCTATTCCATTGATACAAGAAAGTGAAGTCTTATATTCTTCTCTACTGCGTCATGGACCAAATTTCCATTCATCTCATTTATGAAGTTGCAAATACCATGATCGCTCACCAGCTGGCAGGAGATGATGGGAGATATCATGCAGCTTGGGGAATATTGCCAAGTACAATATAGTCCTTTAATTGTTCATTATCAACATAGAATGACCAAATTCTAAATATTATAAGATCAGTGAGTTAATACATTAAAATATCCACAAAGAACCCGGTCTTACCTCCAAAACTAATGTCTCATTAGTTGGTCCAACCGCATACAAGCTTTCAGGATGCATAAAGGACCGCTGATAATTGAAAACAGTCCCGGCAAAGGAGAACTTTCCAGGCCAATCAATTGTCCAATCTCCAGTAAGATAATACTTTTTATTTAAGTTCCGAACTGCAAGGTAGCTGGCTGAAACCTCTAGTTCATAGAAATGGATACTCCTTGCTCCCGCTGGTACTATCACCACTGAATAATACTCTAGACAGATTAAGAAACAGATGCATTTTATGACAAGCAGAGGCACAGCAGAAAGCAGGTACAATTCTCCAAGCTGTACAGAGATGGGGCTACATTACTGATTTCCATGGTAACCGTGAGATCCAAAAGTTCCATCACGTGGGATTAATACCTGCATGACATACACCTTATCGCTATGTATCTGCAGTAACCGCTAGGAGTCCAACTGATGCATATGTGTTAAAGGGTCTCTGTCACCTAACCAGTACTTACAGTGGGTATAGAGCATTTGTGGCAATGCATACATCGTGGCAAAAGAACACTAAGGCCATCTAAAGATCAATAGAAATTAAATGTTGTATTTCTCATTATCGCCTATTTATTGCACTGCCGGAATTCACCGTATACAAATGAGGTTTCAACCCTAGAGTGAACAATTGAATGTGTTAGCTATTCTGTTCCATCAGTAATACAGATTGTTTAGGGTGACAGATACATCACGATACAGATATTCCATGAAAAATAGTAAAGACACTTTTGCGATGGAATAAATTAAACATTTTTTTTGTATTGGGAAGCCTTAAAATATCCTTACCATTGGTTTTATGATGGTTCAGATACTGCCCTCTGTAGAAAGTACATGTCGAATTATCACCTTTACAAACCCCGCAGGCATCCAGAGTTGCTTTTGATCCAAGTATATAATCACACCCTACAAGCTGCCACCAGAATTACAAAATGAAAAGTATGTTAGAATCCTACGAATGTCGGAACATAAAATATATCGCAGGATGTAACGGCTAATTTCTTCCTGCTGTCTGAGAGCCAAAGCTAAAATTAACATCCCTTCCCCAGCTTGTACTTTCCGTAAGATGATATTTCGACAACTCCAGATAATGCAAATCTGGATGTGGACAATTAAGTACTTAGTTGAAAAGGATTTGTGTTGTAATAGGAACATTTTTGGTGGATTTATAGCAGAAAAGTGTTTTTAATGTTTGATACAGACAGATCTTTATGAAGATGCTAAATTATGTTTAACAAGGCGGCTATTCAGCAGATCTTGAAGAGGAAGTATTGTTTCATAATGTAGTCTCTAATCAGGTAAAAAAAAAATAAGAACAAGAAAAACAAATTTGGCTACAAGAACACATTAAATAAGAGTCACTGACGTTACAACATGGCTCCTAATATGTGTCTGGTAAACTCTTGCATGTGGGCCAACATAATATACAAAATGCCGACATACAGGGAGATTGTTTACTTATAGAATCATACAATTCATCTACAACGCATTTATGGACGTCCATCACTACTGAAAGGTCTAAAACAAAGATCTCCACTGAAAGCCTGTATACTAGGCCGGGCTTACACCTGCTGGACCTTTAGCCACATTTAGAGATGTTTATTAACAGAGATGAATCAGTGTTACAAAAGTGATATAAATCCACATTAGTCTGCTTAGTAAATCTTGTAAAACTTGTACTTAATTATTACAAAGTGTAGTCTTTGTCTGAAACAAAATGTTCTAAGTTTAGAATTGCAAGCAAAACCACAGCAAGAGTACATGAGTCTTCTGCAACAACTTCCGTTGCCTACACAAGGATCTACATAATGTTCTGTAGAACCGTCTTAGTAAGTAACAGTTACTTTACTAATAATAATAAGTAAAGACAGGATAGAGGAGAAATGAAAGTGTACTGTGAATTTGAAGTCAATATGTCACACCTCACAATTGCCATCGATACAGACGTCATATCCTGTTGCTGAACAAGGTGTTCCGTCCTTTACTTTGTTGGACAGTGCAAAGAAAAAATCAAAATCTTCAGCGGTGCAGTACAGTTTACAGATATTTTCCTCTAGAACACATAAAAGGGGCAAAACAGTTGAACAGATGGAAAAAGACACGTTATCCTAAAGGAGGAAAAACCAAGAGCTACTGGCAACAAACACTACATTATCTGTAGCTGTTATCGCAAAACTAGATCAACAAGCAATCTATGGAAGCACTCACCGGTCTTAAGATTTTAAAAATGTGCTCAAAATATTTAGTTTACATCAAATAGCAAACCTTTTGTTCTCCTTGAGAAATGGTGAAGTGCCTCATAAGAATCGGATACTTACCTTCCACACGGGTGTATGGTTTCCATTTGTAATACCACCCTCGGAATGGTTTGCTATTGTATTCTGCGCATTGTTGGGCACGGAAGTCATGGGTGTTGGGAGGACAAGCGTGAATATTGCAGAGTTGGTAAATACGACCGGACCCTTGGCAAAATTTTCCTCCATACTGAGGCCTAGAGAACGAAATGGAGGGAAACGCATATTAATGCATTAGATATCAATGAGTGTTAGCACATTTTAGCTTCCTGTACATGATAGTGTCTGGGTGCTAAACTTAGTCAATAGTTACTACTGGCTACTTTGGTATTCATGGCTTTGTTGGTATTTAATGTGAGTCACAATGTACCACCACCTAAATCTAGCAAATTAGCTGTTGAAATGTGCCCTCCTTAAGATAACAATAGTGTTTCTAATGTCTTTCTAATTATCAATCCTCTGTCAATTCCAAATAAGTCAATAATATGACAACATAATGAGAAGACAAGACTTTCTTACAAAATGCGCGTTTAAAAACAGTTGCGAAACATATTGGATATTGTCATTTGCGACTCATTGTATAAATCTATTCAATTCGTTAAAATGTCTTGAAAAGTCTTACTTTGGATTGTTACAGTGCCGTTCCTGGTACTTAACACCTCCACCACATTTCCGAGAGCAATCCGACCACTCTGACCAGTCCGACCATCCTCCATTAATTGGTCGTGGGCCATGGTCTCCAAACCTTACACACAATCCTCTTCGACACCACTGTCAACAGAGATTTGGAGTTAGAATTTCTGTATATATTTTCTTGACACATAGTAACAAATTTTCCGATCTTGGAATAGTACCATATTTATGCCACAAACGGTTCCTTCTGCTGCTGGCATGAACTTTGTTTCACACCGATGACCACTTTTGTGACACCAAAGTGATTTACATATGTCCTGTAACAATAAGTATTTGATATAATATTAATGAGCACAGCCTACATACAAATGCAGCCATACTGTAATTACTTTAGCATCTATCATTTCAATATTCCTTTTATATAAGCAATACTCAAATCTAATTCTCAAGGGTTCACAATCACGGCACGGACAATACCTTTACAAATGCCAGGCTGCACTGCTTGGCCTTTGGTCCAAACTGCCATTTACACTGAGTATCTGCATCGTATATTTGTCCGGGTAATTTTTCAGGATACTTGAAATGCCCGATTTGTTTAGGTTCATCAACAAGACAGGAGGACTGAGCTGTGCTGTGATAGAATTCAAGGTGAATTATTTGTGTTCCAAAAAATAGAAAATTGATGCAACTAGCAGCTTGTAGAAACGTATTACTTTATTAAGATTTATATTGGTATTTTTTCAAGTGTTAATTGTATAACTACAATATTTGTTGCTTCTCATATAACTCATGTAAGGATAAGCATACCCATTGTTGTACTGTGAAACGTTCAGCTTCACATTCATATCCCACCAGCTGAACATAAAAAAAACCTTTTTAATTCTCTACCAGAATCAGACTTCTACAAAGTAACTATATGACCTAGAACCTAAAATGTTACGTTCTTAGCAAAATATTAATAAAAAAAGCTTCATGATATAGTTTATTATTGCAATCCATAAAGAAAAATCATGACACGAAATAGTAGGCTTAAAAGCAATATATACTTAACTTTTACAACTACAAGGACTGCAATAAACTAGTAAAGTGAGAGCCAACTTGTAGCTATAAAGGTCATAACAATCCATTAAACTGTTGAAATCCATGTGAACGTTATCTTTAGATGGACTCATTCAACCCTAAAATAGATCTAATCACACAGCATTTGTTCAATGCCTTAACACATTTTGACAATTTTTTACGTTTTCATCAGGAAATACAATTAGAAGAGAGATGGAAATTGACAGCAACACTACACAAAACCAGTTTGGGAGTCATTTTGACAGAAGCGACATACAGATGAAATGCTAATTCTGACAATAGCAATCCTGAAAGGGATCTCAGAAGCATCCTTACTATGAAAGTTGTCAAATATAATATGTTAATTAAGTTAGATGTCTGGGAAATCTATTTCGGTTTTCACATTGACATGCAAGATGATTCTCACCTGAGAAATTCTTTGAGATATTGTCTACTGCAAGCAGACCAGGAGAAGACACCATTTTTTCCTGTTAATGTTGGAGACATAATGTTGCCCTCCGCCTTCTGGCATCCATTACCTTCTCCATCATGAATCATTCCAAAACTGTAAATAAGCCACAGGAGATGAGATGAGCAACCGCTTCACAACTGGAAAACGATATCACCTGCTTTTTCTCAAGGTTAGAACCTGAATCTTAGGTCTTTTACCCTAAACTCAGGTTGAATGGACGTATTCTCCAGCTCACACAGTTGGCTAGAATCCCTTGATTTAGAATAGCTAATCTACCATTTAGTTGGTACCATTAGCAAGGTACTACATTACAGACTTAGTGATGATACGATATGTAATAATATCAATGTAGCTAGGTTTAATATTTATATTATGGAAGGTTGTTACAATAAGGAAGTTACCCTTACAAAAATGCACATGCTTTTTTTTTTATTTACTAAACCTCCAATCTAATTCCCATTTTCAATAATAGCCCATAACATAAATTAGACCAGATTTATTAACCTACTTGTGTCCGGATTCGTGAGCGATTGTAAACGCCAAACCCAAGCCTGTGTCTTCATTAATCGTGCAACTACGATACTTGCTACACATCCCTTTGATGGGAGCGAAACCTAAATAATGTAAAAAAAAAAAAAATATGCAATAGAAAAGACCAAATGGTTTACGCTTTCTGCTTTTAACCCCTTAATGACAAAGCCCGTACATGTATGGGCTCAAAATGCATTGTTTTCAATGGGTTTAGGGCCCGCCCATTGTCCTTAAGGGGTTAAATGTTTGCTCCATTGAATTATAAATGTGATACATATTTTAAGTTACAACATAAAATCATATTTTCTACAATTAAACCACATCCATTAGTGAAGAGGGCAGTTCGGTGAGATGACGTAAAGAATGTACACATTGAATAATAATACTATAGTGCTATTTTAATTTATTCTTGTGATTTTTTAAAGCCAACTTTATGATTTTACAAAATAAGGGTTCTGCAAAATAACTGTGCATTTCTTAAAACATACAGAATATAAGATATTGTACCTAAAGTATCGCAGGGTTCGTTTTTCCAAGAACATATATCCAGTCCTGTTAAAAGTATGGCGTGGTCATGTCTTTTCCCATTTTTCCCAGAAAGCGCTGATTGCCACTGACAAAAGTTGTTTAACGATTGATCTGCGTGATGATTTATTACCAGACCAGCCTGTAAGGAAACAAGAGAATAAAATTGAAATGTAGAGCCTTTAAGTGGAATGAATTAAATTGGCATATATGTTTGAAACTGTAGCGCTTTTACTGGACTTACCCATGTGTTGCCATTTTTGTTACTTTTTCTAGTTATGTACCCAGAAGTAATTATGTCAATTAACCATATATTTTAATTATACCCAGAAAAGGCATTATGTGAACCACTACGTGCAGCTTCTGAACATGAAACAGGAAAATGCACAAATGGCAATAATTAAAGGTACCACATTTCATAAGCATAAGTCCGAGTAATGGAGACTGCTCGTGTAGTTCTCCTTTACCAAGACAACTCCTCATATAAATCTTTATGTCGTCAAATTAGAATATTATTTTATTATCGAGTATCAATGTATATCCTATCCTGACTTGAACAGTGTAAAAGAACCGCCGTTCTATATGGCTGTGCAACAATAAAGCAAAAGAACTGTAAGTTGTGAATGAATGACAATATATACAATATGTATGATCTCCTATGTGTCCTATTGTAGGATCAGGACTTCATAAAATTTACTATAAATGAGGTATGTCTGTCTCAGTGTGTCTTTTTTATACCGGGATTTAGAGTAGATAGGTGGTCTTATCAGACAGACTCTGGGAGAATGTGGTCCACGGTTTAAGGGCTCTGAGCCTTTGAACACGTATTCATCTTGCTAAACACAGTAAAATACTTACTGGTTCTTCTTCCAAAAGCAGCAGACTCACCACTGCTATACTAATATCCGTGCCAATAGTCCCATCTTTAAACAGACTGGAAACCTAAATACAAAGGAAAAAAGAAAACAACATTTGAACATTCTGTACAAATTAATGTGACAAGGCATCCTATCTTGGAAATTAGCTTTGTTTTCTTCGCCTTTCTTCGTGTATCTATCATCTGGTAGAGCATGGCAGTTTTCTGAACTGTTTGAGCTGAAATTTCTTGTTCTGGGCGCTTCATGGAGCCAGAGATCCCAATTCAAATATTTGGAGCAGACATACCCTTTTTTACCTACTAACATTAAAGGAAGGTTTCACAATTCTTTGTCAGAATTCCTCAGCAAGGGTACCTAGACCATTTTTCAGGGAACTGTGACATTACTGTGCTTTAGAAAAGCATGTACCTTACCATGTTCATGATGGTTAGAATGTATGTGGTAACACTGTCTCTTCCGTGCTTCTCCACCATTTTCTTATCAGCCACAACAAGTGTCTCCACAACCAAACTCTCAGAATGTTGGGATCTGGCGGCGGATCTTTTGGACCTTGGTGGATTTGTGTATTCATCGGGCCTGATATACATATCTTTTTTGGGTGGCCTGGGTGAATCTAAAAATGTGTACATATGCATTATTACATACAATATATATCAGGTAATAAAATACATGCCATGTACAAAAAGCTTAGTCATCTTTGAATAAGCGCAGTTTTGTGTGGCCAAAAGTATGGAGTTCTCCCTTGTTTTAGTATATGATGTTATAGCCCACATTGTGTTAACACCAGCTGTGCTTTTGGATGCAAATTCATACTTAAATATGAGTTCATTTACTAAAATAGTAGATGGGAACACACAGGCATAAAAAAAATCATTACATATAACAATAATTAAGTACTTTAAAACCATAAATTGATCAGCCTGAAGAAAACAATCAAATTGTTCTTCACTCACATCTCTTGGGCCTTCCACAAAAATGTTGCTTTTGGATGCTTCCAATTGGAGTTGAAACCTGTCCAGAATGCGTCCAATTCATTGCATCTGCTTTGTTTTGGTGTATTTTGGTCTCAGCTGATCTTTTGTATAGTACATGAGGATGATGTCCTTTTGGTGAGGTGAAGTTGTGTTCTTCTGCTAGGCGCTGAGGCAACGGTGATACATAAAATTCATTTGTGTGTGTCCGTAAGAAACCTGACTAAAAGAAGACAATTTGTCAAAAGTATTCAATATCAACATTGTGGTGTGTTATTTTTCTTACGCAGTAGGCTATGGTATATTCATTTCTCAGTTTGTTATGGTTCCTTCAATGGTGTCTTGTGTTGTCCATTGTGGAACCGCTATTGTTACTGCTTGGAAATATACTGTTGAGTCAAACTCAAAACTACTGCCTTTTTTATTACAGATTTGAAACAACGAGCGTTGAAGTTTCCATCACGTTCTGGAAATAAATGTCAGTAGAACAGAGAAGGATCTCAAAAGGGATTGCTACTCATTTACACGTGATAGATTTTGTTTGCAGCATTGAATCCAGCCCTAGGTGTTTAAATGACTATAATCACCTTGCCCGATGATGTCATACTCCTGACTTCTTAGCATCCAAGCATTCATTAAAATTAAACCTGCATGGGAGCTCATTAAAGACCTAGGATGCACGTTAGGCAGAAAAAACATTTTATCTCACTGTATACCCTTTATGTTCATATAAGCATAAAATATGTTTTTACATAGAGTACACATTTCCACTACCGAGCATTAACGCACCACCGTGCTGGATGGTCTATGACTTCATTATTACAGAATTTAGTCATTCCCTACTGTTGAGAGTTTATTTAAAGCACATGCACTAATCCTGACTAACGAACCACAGAATCTCTTGCAAATCCCTAGTTTTCAGTTCAGTGAAGGCATACATTAGTTAAGCAATTACCCAAAGAAGAGGCAATTATTGCGAACTCTCTTATCTAGTTTAAAAGAGTGGGCAGAAATGTAAAAGAAACAAACATTAACTCAGAGACATAGTTCAAAGCAGTGTATTTTTTTGTTCCAATAAGAGTTTTGAGCATAAAAAATTATCATAAGTCACTTAGAGCTTGCCGGTGCAGATACTAGAGCTGGATACAGTGGATACAGTTAAAGATTCCAGTGCTTTAAATTATGATGGGGCAGGAGGTTGCTGTAAGACAAACCGTATTCATTACTTGAAAGACCATGCAAGAGTTTTCATAAAGCTGTTGTTACAAGAGATAGCAAAGAGATATTGCTCAAACGAGAATGGATCATATGCAGAAATAACCTGTTCTACACTAAATACCTGCCTGGGGGTGGGGGATGGGGTCTCAGGTTTTAGCTAACTGAAAAATATCCATCAGGGTGATCTAGATCTGAAACACGAGGCACCAGCAACCTCAGACAGAGGCATGTTGTGGCCTTCTTGGGCATCATCATGTAGAATGCGGTTGGTATCCCTTGCAGTGAGCAAGGAGGTCCACTTCTGAACTCAACTTTTCAATTGGGGAGATCCCCAAGAGATTTCCAAAAATATACATACAAAAGGTGTGACATCATCATAGATTTATACTACAAGATGAGATAACATGATTATTATTTTCATACACGGCTGAATAGAATGCGTAAGTAAGCACCCTATAAGAAGACACTAGGTCCTTGTCAAAACACACTTAGATGACCTTTGCGTGCTGAAAGGTACTTGGCGCAGATTATGTTCTGGACTTCAGGTCCAGATTGGTTCATCCTTAAAAGACACGTACCATGGCCTCAAAAGTTAACAGCATTGGTGTATGGGAAGATATAAACTCTAAGCCCAGCCATGGAATTATGTGCAAAACAACATTACGCTCTACACAGCTGTGTTTAAATATACCTACAGCTCATAAAATGTGCCATAGAACAGGCTTTACCAAGGTATAAAACCTCTAGATACAATATGTAATGTGAAATATTTCTTTATATAGAAGGACATTGCATTTGCGTAGAGCCTACTCCTAACAAAGAACATAAAAGGGTTTTGTAGATCATTCAATCTGATTAGTAACCCTGAAACATATATTGTTATCACTAACATAGATCTCTTAATGGTGCATTACATTGAGAGATTAACTGTTTTCAAGACTTTTACCATGAAAATGGAGTATTCCACCTAAAGATCTAAACTGTGACATCATCTTGACTTGTCTGCTTTGTAAACTTCAAAACAGTTCTAAGGTTGGAAGACGTGAAGAGACAAGTACCAAGGGGCTGAAGGAAAAGACAGATTTGTAGAAATGAAACACTTGAAGCCAAAAACTGAAAACAATTTGCGGTGATCACATCTTTTATCTAATCCATTATAAGTCGTATGCTGTTACCACAAGCAATATGGTGGTTTACCCATATAACACTAGACATATCCGCTAGAATGTTGCCGATAGCCTGGATAGGTAATTGTGCTCTATGGGAATTATGCAGATATTCCTAGGTAATGTGGGTAATGTAAATGGCAATACCTTTTTTAATGTCCCCTTCACCTGGAGCTCTTTTAAGGGAATCTACCAAATTGCATGATATAAGAGTATTCAGCTGCAGTTCATACACCTAGTGATTAGAGTCTTCCATTGATAATTATTCCAAATGTTGATAGGTATCCTTCTCTTATATTAATTTCTCTTCCTCCATATGCACTTAAAATAAAAGAATCAATAAACACTGTATGCCTATTTTATGTTACCAATCTACATTTATGGATACCAAAAAGTAGGGTTAATGGCTAGTAACACACCAGTCATTAAATATGGAATGAAAAGCATGGGTAATCCAATAACAGACACCAAACGATGGGCCAATGAACATGATATAATGAAGCTGCAGAGCAGAACGCGCTGTAAAAAAAGCTTAGACTCAAACATGTACGAAGCATCCGACCAGCACATAATGATATTATTATGAAGTTGGTTTAGATAAGTTATACTCGAGCTAAGTACTAAAACCACGAGATGTGATACCACATAGTTGCGAAATTCAGTGGTAATCATTACATTCTGCACTGTGTATGTCTTGCTCTGTCCAAGGTGCTGATTGGGGTGACATGTAATCGTCCATGCCTATGCCCTGACACTAGACATCATATTTTTTAAAGTTTCGTTGCATACTGTTCTAAAACACAATCTTGGCACCAGAATACTCAGATCCTTGAGGTTTTAATTAAGGTGCGTTGATTCCCTTGGGCATTGAAATTACAGAAACATGAAACATGTTTTGTTGAATGGGTACATTTGGTGTCAAAAGAATAGATAAATCATCTCCTCTTACATCTACGCTCTCCAACTGGCGGTGTCATGGTGGGCTATTAGATGAGAACACTTTTTCTTTTCGGGTAGTCACAAGAGTAATTAACCTTATCTCCTACAAAGGGTCAAAGTGTGTTGTCAAACAGCCCACCATGGAAGTGACGGGAGGTGGAATACTTCACCCCAAGCTCTTAGACCGGTGGCCCTGGGATCATAACATGCTTAAACAATGTTGGAATTAAACACCAAGCCTTTGAAGGCTACATATGACACAATGACTACATATGATGAGATTATTAGAATCAGTAGAATTACTTTTTTTGACTGATAATATTTCAATCTTTTTTTTACCTTAACTAGTGGAGTTAAATGATACATTCAAGCACAAATCAAAGAGAATTATTTTAATAACCTGTAATAAAAGTTTTTTGTTTCAAAAGGGGGTTTAAAAAACTAAAGATACATATCAATGTGGGTAGTTACGAACATGTAAAATTGTAAAAGAAAGCTAAACATATCATGTGATCCCTGTAATCCTTCTGGTGTGGCTAAACAGTATATTAATGTTCGCTTTGTGTGACCAATAGGTTATAAGCAGACCTGAGATTATATCTGTCATTGCTTTGATATTTAACCTAATTAAACAAACTATTTAGACCCTGTCTGTCTTCCTTGTCACATACATTGAAATCCCATAGAGCCACCATCAGAAATAATAGGGCCCACTTCAAACATAAAGACAGGGCCCTCTTTGTCACCCCATGCTCTTCCCAGTCCCATGATCATTACAGGTCCACCAGGTACCATAGTTCTATTGGTTGATCATATTGTCCTTAATTAGAATCTTGAGATAAAGAGTGCAGAATGGGAATTCCAATTCAGATCCAAAAGATCGCACACATGCATTTCCCACTATTGTAGTCTTGATGGTTGTGGTGGATTAGCACAAGACATTGGTCAAGTGTTTGTGAACTTCATGAACTGAGAAACCAGGAAAGTGTCAATTGCACTGGATTATAAAAAGAATTACCTTTTTCATTGTTGCTAAAAATCGTAAATGTACCCAGTTCCTATGGCCCCATATTGCTTTGTTTTGGTAAAAACGTTTATGATGCACTCCTTTTCCACCCCTTTCTGACACCTGAATGTCAGTTGCACAGCAACACGCAGCTTCCTGCAGGTGTTTGTCAGTGGTAGTTCTTCTATTATATACTTTTAGGAACCCATATTTATTTTTTTGAAAGACCATTTCCATTCATCTAAAGGATTTTGCTACTTAGACTTAAATTACTGATTTATGGTAGTTTCAATGGTATCATTTTTTTTTTTAGAATCTGATCAGAATTGATTCCTGAATCTCAACAACAATGAAAAGGAACGCAGGTCTGGACACCATATATACTTCCAAACAGTATACTCTACTCAATGCTTCTCTCTCTGTATTAGACAGGATTGGGATATAGACCTGAATACCATATTAAAAAAAATCTTTAGAAGTTATTGAGCCAAAATAAAACATGTAAAGCTACATGATATGTTGGGACCTCAGAGGCCTTCATTCCATCTGAATGACCCAAAGTATTTTGTAACTTTATAACTTTTTTGCGATTGTGGCCCAAAAAACGTGGTATGAACTGGTAAATCTTAGATGGGCTATATTGAGCGAAAATAAACCAAAATTCTTACTTTGAGTCTAGAATCTAATTGATATATATAATTTGATATAAAAGTTACAGATATGATACAAAATGACCCAAGATGAAGATGAAATCATATTTCGTTTAAACATGTGCCAATAGCGTATTATTTTCTTTCTATTCATCGACATTAGAAGAGTTTTTCTTTTGTAACCATACTTACCGAAGAATCCCTAAATTACATTTAAGTAAATGCTGACAAGTGAGGAGTGATATATTCAACATTGTATAAAAATATTAAAAGAAAAATAAAATAACATTTAATTAGTGTTTTTTTAGTAAAAGAACGTTAAAAATAACAATTTTCTGCTATTTAATTTTATTTTAAAGAAAAGAACGTTGATTTTTTTTTGTATTTAGATGGCTAAAATGCGCTAAAAAATGCAGTTAATGTTTCTATAAAAGATGCCGCTGTGATATTAACCCTCCTGTGATTACTATTCAATTAGTTGAGAAGTAGCAAAAGTTTTACCTGCACCAGGGATCTAATTAACAAGTTTGTGTTAGATTAACATCAACATCAGCAAAGTTGGGGTGAAATAGGCCTCTTGTCATAATTCTTTTACAAAGCAGCAGATCAGTGAGTGAGTGTGTGTTTTTTTTTATCTGCCATTCTAAGACCATTCAAGCAAGCAACCCATTCTAAATGATCCCCTTTTACTCTATAGAGGCATTATCAGACGGCAGAGCTGTGAATGACTAAATCCTTTGGGTCGTCCAAAAATTAGATCAAAGAGACCCTCCAGAGGCTCCAGTCTATTGAAATGCAATTTCTTTGAAATACCATTGTGGTGTTTGATGCTTTAAAAAAAGGGGTCGCTGTGGTTTTATTGTTGAATGGCTACTGCAAATTAAAGCAACAATGAAAATGTAAGAGCTGCCAAAAGCATAAAAGAAACACCACATTCAATTTAATTGCATTGAACAAAACAAATAGGAAAGAGGGGCATCCAAGTGACAAAGGTAATTGGTGTAAAGAGGATTCTGAGGCCATTCAGTCTCGGTAACATCGTTCAATCTGACAGTATGATGGCTAAACTTGGACTCAATGAAGAAAGCCCCTTGTGTGGACAGCTTCTTCTGCAAAACCACAATGGGTCACAACTAGGTAGAGCTAGAGCATCTTAAAAGAGAATATGCTTTATAAGCCTGGAACATGCGATTCCATTCATTAACCTAGAAGAGTAATATCCAAATTAGCAGAGGAGCTCAAAGAAACTGCTGATTATGACATAATGATCAAATATTCTCTAAAACACCCAGACAGAATAATCATGGGATTAGGTTCATCATGGCTTTGAGATTCAGATATGAGCTTCATATCACATGGATGATAAAGCTTGACAGCACAGTTGAACGTACAGACATTCACCGACAGCTGGTTTTCTCCCTCGTGTGAAGTTTACATGACCTAGCACATGCAATAATATAAGAGTTTATGAATTGCATGGTCATTTAGACATTTTCTTGGTAGTAGTACTAATGATCCTTAGGTAATCTCATGACAAAAGTCCAAACAATGCTTTTAAGGTCATCAGAGCTATTAAAACAAACATATGTATCAAAAAGGCAAAAGAGTACTTTTTCCAATCTAGCTTTTATCCAGGATTTTAATTTTACAAATATCTAAATGGTTTCAATTCAAAATTGTTCGCAGGGGATAGACTCTACCTAAAATGGGACCGTAACAGATTATTACAAACCTAATCCTCACACCTGTAATGAACATATTAATCATGTTTTGTATTTCTTTTCACTTAAGCATCAACTTTACTCTTTATTATTTTGGGTTATGTTCTTTATAGAAGCTGCCATCTTGCTGCCACAAGAGATGTTTTGAATTACTGCCCTGCTTACAACTTTCTATATAGCCTGAAGCTAGCCTGAGCTAGAAAACAAACTCTAAATAATTCATTAAACACAAACACAAACATAATAATAATAATAGTAATAATAATAATAATAGTGCTAGTGACAGATGGTTTTAGCAGCTGGAATCAGTTAGGTTTTTGTCTCAGATGAGACAGTTCCCCACTGGTCTTTTCTCTTTAATCTTTGATAGCAACCATCTTTTTATAATTAGAATTCAGTTGGGATAATAAATTATGATATATTAGTAAAACCTATTTATAAGATTGCTTAAGTAGGACATTCAAATACACAAATTATTTTTTCTTTGGGGGATACAAAAATAAATAAGGCTTTTTCTGTATATATTTTCCCATACATACATGATAAATTAAGAACCAGGCTTCTGGAGCTATAGCTATAGTTTCCATTAGCAAAGTAGCCTTTTGCTAGTTTAACCTGTACCTTACTAATGTTTGTTACAGACTGGCCCTGTCTAAAGCATAGTCAATGTTGGGAGAGGTCCCAAATGGCAAATATTTAGGAGGGGCAGCTCAGCTCTTTTGGTAGAAGCACACAACGCAAGTCAAGGACTTAAAAAATCCTGCAAATTCCCATTTCAATTAATATATCCCTTTACGCTACGATCAATACCAAAACAGGACCATTACAATAGTTTATCCGATATGTCGAGCACACCACGTCAATATATTCTTGGTTAAACAGGCCATCAAGCCAACAGTGGCCAAGACAAGTAGCTCTGTAGAGTACTTCATGCAGACCAAGGGTTATTTGGGTAGGATTCAGTAAAGTTATGCAAAAAGGTTGATATCACTGTTCCTCAATAAAGAATAATAATAATTACAGAAATATATAGGATACACCACGCTACCTCCCACCAGTGGTTTCTGTTTTTTTAAGGATGGCCTTGGACTTACCATGCCCACACATGTAGATATGGCTACAGAGGAGTTTTCATAGCCCCGGATAAATCCATGATAGAAGCACCGTTCCACAGTCTGCTCAACATCTGCTAAAAATCCATCTTTATGAAAAACTTGCACAGCAAAATCCTCCGACAGAACAGATGAAGGCTGCAGCTCCAAGTGAAGTTCCTGTCCAAATGCTGAAAATCTGTAGTGTAAAGAAGTCTTTGAATTCCCAATTGATCTTCTTTTTCGACTGCTGTGCAAAATATCATGCGTAATGTAGGCTCCGTAGGAGTCCACCTCGATGGGTGTTATGAAGACATAATCTGAAATCACATTGTATAAAAAGACATGAGCAAGTTCTCTGGAAATCAGTGAAGTGAATGTGTGTTAAGTGTTGTCAACCATCAGCATGCACCCCAGGCATGAGTATTTTTGACTTTCCTGGAATACACTAATGGAAAACGATATTTCTATGAGATGTAGAAACATTGAAATCGATGGCGGATAAGAACCATTTGGCCCATCTAGTCTTCCTGTTTTTCCTAATGTAAAGATTCCAACCCTAATCAGTCCTTGGTCTCTAGAATTGTTCTGTGAATTCACATGAATGTAGTAGCGTCCAGTTTCGGTACCTCTTTACAAATAAAACAAGAGACACTTCTTTATTTTAAAAGCTTTATTAATGTCAGATATGGAATTATTTGTCCGCGGTGCGGACTTGAAATAACTTCAGCACCGCGACACTCAACCTTTATTAACATGTTACAAAGTGTCAAATATTATTACCACAACCAATTTGACACAATATATATAAATAACATAACCAATTGTAAACATTTTAATAACCACTTAATAACCAAATTAATAACCACATAAGTAACCTGCTGGTATGGGCGTGTCCACCTGTATCCCTGCTGAAACTGCCAGCGTCCCCCAGCGCGGCAGTCACATGACCTTACGATTCACAGAGGCGCATGCCCCTGGAGTGTCCTGCACTTACACCTCTGTGCACCACAAGTAACCATACCTAGATGGTTAACTCCTGCACCGTACCAGCTTAAAACCAGAGTACCCGGCAGAATGCCAAAAACAGGGGAGGGATGGGTGGGAAAATTTTCTTTAAAATGGTTGCCCCTATAGGCCACGACCCTTCCTTATATACCCCCCAAGGGAGGGTAATTACCCCCTCCCTTCTGGCCCTGCACGTGCCACTAGCTTAACACCTTCAGTGCCAAAATTTCCCTTAGTCATGCCTTAACCCCTTCAACAGGCCTGACCATGGGTACCTTGTCCGCACTAAATTCATGTGGCCCCTCCGTCCAATTTCTTTTCCCTCCGGGGCTGTTCTTTCTGATAGGCCTATGTCACAAAACCCTGCAACTTCTTTTTCTTTAGAATCAAAATTAAAACAAAACGTGATGTTTCATAGAGAACATATTTAATGCTAATTCAACTCAGGACAGTTCTCTCTAGATAAGTATTCTCTAAGCTCTTTGATTAAAAGAAAAAAATAGGAGCTTGCGAGACATAATTATCTGCAAGAAATGATAGCCTTTTCTAGTGATGTCATTTTTTTATAGGTAATGGCCCAAAAGTCCTCCACTACCCTCCAGTGCTACATAGTCCAAATCCCCAGTTTAAACTATAAGATGATCATCCCTAAAGTGTGCAGGAGAGTTGGGAGTAAAATTATACCTTTATCTTCTATTTTAGCAATACAATATGAAAAGCTACCCTAATATGTTTCCGGTGTGGCCAAGGCTGCCTTGTCCGTGTATCATGTATTAATTGGCTCACATATTTAATTATGAGTTATACAGGGCCAGTTCAGCTTTCCCAGCAGGAGAAATGTATGGAGTTGACCCTTATCTGCTTAGAATAGTGGAATGAAATGTTGTCTTTCACCTCAATTCTCTTGGAACTCATCTATTAGTGACCATTGACTGCTTAGATCTTAAGTAGGCGCTCCTTTGCCCCATGGTGTTGAGAGTCAATTTGTACATTAGGTAAACAAAATAGACTCAGAGACTCAGAGGAACACATGGGAATCAGATTCATCATTGTCACTATTATCTGGTAAAAGAATAGGATATCTTAAACAGAATGGACCCTTACTTCATTTAGCTCTGATTTGTACCCAGCAGGGGGTCTGGTGATTATCTTCTCCCAGTCAAAGATCCCAAATAGATAAGAGATTAAAGAAGAGACTTACGCAGGCAAATCTTAACCTATGTGTTTGCCTAAGAAACCTATCTAGAAAAGAAAGCTACAGCACTGTTGTCATTGCTACTACTTCGTGTGAGATTTGTGTGAGGTTTTTACCATGTTAATAAGTCCTTTCTTATTAAAAGCGATGCTAACGTGTTATAGAGAATGTTTGCACATATGTATCTGCAAAGTGCCTACTGCTATTTCTTTGTATCAGGCCATTGGGCCAACCTAGTGGGCCAGTGCACGATGGTGCCTCCATGTGCCTTTATTGTGTAATTGTATTGGTTGCTGGCCGGTTTCAATGCCCAGTCTGGCCCTGGTATAAGTGGTGCTTTCAATGGGCTATGTGTATTAGAAAGTATATAGTTATAATATTTTCTAAAATGTATCTAATATCTTCTTAACTACTAAAGACTACTGAAAGGCGGTAATTATAAACTAGGCGCATGAAACAATGGAAATTATTGGTACTGTGTATCTGCGGATTACCATTAAAAGCACATCAGCAGGGAAAACGTTACAGAGATTTGTAGGAGACTAAGAATATTGCGCAACAACATATCAAGGTTGTAAAATGGAAACATGAATAAAAGGGACTCTGAGAATCAGACTGAGACTTCGAGAAGCTCCATCTGCAGAAGAAGATAGTCCTTTTGCAACTCTGAAAGGCCATGAACATACTATACAACAGACGTTATTAATTCAGGACTGTAACATGCGGCCCTGATGTGAGACCTAGTTATTAAACATGACAGTAAATCAATCCTGTCAACACAGCGGATTCTGGGAAAACCTTTAAAGGGTTAAACGTTCAATAGTGATCTTCAAAACAACACAATAGGAAGATGCCTGGAGCCCCAAAACAGCCATCCATTACAAGGACATCTGAGCAAGGAGGAAAATAGACAGAATGCCTGAATAACTGCAAAATGAATAAGGCCTAATGAACACAATATGTGCAGGGAAATGATTCATCACCTGGTGTTCAGCATCATCAGCGGGCAAGAGGGTGCCTTTCACGTCTTTGGAAATGCTTTAGAACCAGGAAGCAGTGTAAGCTCATTCGAGCAAGAAAACCGTTTTTAATTGTTTCTGTAAGTCCTAGTTGTTATGTGATGTAATGCTTCTTATGTCATACTTGTCCATTGTACAGAACTATGGAATATTTTGGATTTCTATAAATCAATAAATAATAACCTCCCCCAACAGTCATGCTCTATGAAAGGGCCCCAGAAGCCATAAAGGCCAGCAACAAGGCACCACTCTTTCCCTTACCCAGCTCCATAACTTCCCCATAGAAGGTAGCAGGGGTGACTATTAATGGCAGATGCTACCATGTCACTCTAGTTATGGCCATTACACATTAGACATGCAAAGGCTACCAAGGTGTGGTCAACTGTGGGCCAGTGAAGGTCACTAAGCCTCGAGCAGCTGCCCCTGTAGCACTTTGGCAAACATCCCCATTCCAAGTAGATATTTTCCAGCTTAAAATTTTTAACAACAGCGCATTAAATCCTCACTAGAACTTTAACAGTAGGGAGTTCTTCAAAATCTAAAATTGTTTAAAAAACAAAACCATCTAAAAATGAATGAAAAGGTCCTGTTTTATACAGAGTGGTGACAATTCACTACTGAATACCTCATAAATATGCATGCGTAATATGATCCTTCGTGCCCAGGTAACTGAATTGGCCCAGATAGTCACAAACTGATATGATAGCTATTTGTGTACTCGCACAGTTGCATAAGGAAACTCTTCATGTGCCCAGCTATCTCTCTATACCACTAAACCATAGAAAAAATATTAAGGAGGAATTTTGTAAAATGCATTGTTTTTCAGGGTACTAGGGGAAGAAATTATCATTTGTACGTACAGTTCCTGTGCCTCAAAGACAAATAGTGAAAAAGAAAATAAAGTACCCCAAATACGTTTTAATTAACTAATTTTAGACATTGGCTAATTTTCTGATTACAATTGTTCTCTAAATGATGATCTCTGTAATTCAATGTTTGGGTGGACTTTCAGAACCTACTAAAACAAGGATGGTAATACACTTTAAAATTTTTATTTTTTCCATTAAAATCTTTAAATACAATAACCAATGCGTATGTCTAATAAACCATCAATTCTACAGCTACAGGACCTTGCAAACAGATGTTACCATGAAGAAATATTTCTTGCCCTACAGGTATATAGTTTGTATACCTGTTCTGCTGAACCACATACCTGGTAATTTACATAGGTAGACCTTGACTTTTAAAAATATTAACTCTTTAGCTGATCTGCTTATCAATTGTTATTCAGTTGTACTCAGCATATGAGATTACATTTTTTCTCGACATATCAATAAGTGAGTCACCTGTATTCAAGGAGGTATTTTTATCCAGTAATGAAGCTCAATGTTTTCTATACTATACATGTTCAAGGACCAAAATTCCAACTCACAATGTACTTGCTGGTAATGAAAAGTACAATACACTACGCAAAGGCACAATGGATACAAATGTTATTTAAACCACTTTATATCAATTTATTTTTACTACTTTTTATTTCACTATTAATTATATATATATATATATATATATATATATATATATATATATATATATATATATATGGGCAAGAAATATATTGTGAATGGGTTTACAACAAAAGTTACAAATGATCCACTTAACTCATTTAATTGAAAAAAAATAAAAAAATACTATGTACAAACCGTGATTTAAGGTGCCAAATCCGCTGTCGCCAGTTATCGATGCAGCAAATGACACACAGTAAAGACAGTAGAGCTGAAAATTCTAAAATAAGAAAGTAAAATTATATAGTTAAACATATGTTTCAAATAAATGAAATAAACATATAATAAAAAAAATAAATCAATAAGGATAATCCAAAATGCAAAAATGAACCTGCCTTGTCTAATCGTCCAATCCACAGGATTGTCAAAAACTGCAGGGAAGTGCATTTCAGGATAGTGACAGGTAGAGTCCATATGAACAGCACAAAGTAATCCATCTCCGGGGAAAGCATGTACTATCATCCCTGTTCTAAAAAAGCATGCAGAGAACTTGTTCTCAACATGCTGCATGTGATGGCATCCTTGGAGTCAGTTCAGTAGGAGCTATCTGAGTTAAATGACATTTCTTAAGTAACAGTGTAACAGACAACAAGTGGAGAGGACCTCGCTGCACTAATCATTGTGTGATCATATTGCCAGAGACTACAATGCAATTCGACTTGAAGAAGGGGATTGCTCTCAGCCTCCCGCCCCTCCGAGCATATTGACGCCTCCTCCGGTGATGTTTCACTCAAGTGCATTCCAGGGAATGTAAAATCACATCCAGAATGTGACAGAGACCAGTGGATTGAGGATTCCTGCAGGGTTATCGTACACTTTGGGGGAGAGGCAGGGAAGCGTTAAAAAGATTAAGCACATAAACTGCTAATGTGAGAAACCTTGAACACAAATGATAAACAACATACTAAATCCAAGATCTGTCTTTAATAACAGAGAACTAGAGCTAAACTGCTTTTATGAGCCCACCTATACAACCAAGTGTAAGCTCTTGAGATCAGAGTGTGTGGTCTAAAACAGATAGGAAGATGTTTAATATCCTCATGTCTTCGCAATAGATTTTGTGAAAGGTTTAGTGGCTGGGACACTTCTATCGCATTGTGTGTTACTAGAATGACTTAATTTAAAATGTTAACTATCTAGAAGGATCTAGAAGGTGGTTGAATTACGATAGATTCCACTTTGTCCTATGGAAAACAAATCAACCTATGGGGTCTAAGATGAGAAAAAATGTAATCGCAGTATAAAAACAATAAAACATTTATTCCAAAACAACCATCTTATTTGTGAACATAGTTTTCTATAACAACTTTGGGTGATGCAAAGTGTAATCGAGCAGTGTAATCCAAGGTATCGATCCATTGTGGTACCTTGTAGGAGAACATTTGACAGATCCTGAATTTGGGGTCATTATAAGTTCTCTTTATTTAAAAAATATTTCCATGAGAGCAGATATGGCTGTTTGATATCTAATATAGTAAAATACATGTGCCCTTTGCCCTTCGGTCTTGCACTAAAGAAACAGCTGACATTCTTTATGTGATTAGGAGAAGCAACCAAGACCACACATCGGTTCTGTAAAGCATTAGGTTCCATGCATCTGGTTGTCCTGACTCATCCTTAAGTTTGATTGGCATTCACTGAAAGGAAGAAATACTTGCCAAAAACAGCATTATGAATAACAGACACTTATTGGTTTTTATGGTGACAGAATCTTTCATCTTTCCTAAATCTAATTTAGTAATGTCTAGCCTGTGGTACGCAAGAAGACCATCCAGAAGCAACAACATTTACCTGGTGATAACATGGCAGGTATCCCTGATCACGGAAAATGTTCCATGCAAATGAATGAATACTACTTTTAATGGTCAGGATCAGTGTAAAGTCACACATTTTATACAGGCTAAATTGTGTTGCACTCCATTCTCACAGGGTTTCCAAACAGTGAAGTCTGGGCCATGTGCTGTGTACGAAACATTTTTATTAATGTTTAACCCATTCTGGAGCCATGGTGCTCATCAAAAGGCAGTGATTTTTACTTTGCCTTACGGGACCAGGGGATACTTTAAAACCTGATTAATTCCAAATGTAAATGTTAACTGTGAGGAGTGAAAGTGGTCTCACTGGTCTACACAAAATGTTTTCATATTAGGGTACTAGTTTGGAGAAATGCGGTACTAGTGATTCTTGCTTGCTAAAGAGTAGAGAAGCTCTGTGCTGATATCTGATCTTTGCTTGGTTGCCGTCTATCATGTGGAAGGTGGCAACATTTAGGGTCAAACAGATAAAGATCTATTGTAGAGGTCCAACACCCTGACAGACCACCCTGCCACACGAAAGGCACGTTAACTTGTCTTTCCCGACACACACATCCCTACTAAATGGCTGCACGTGAAACCCATCAAGGAATCACAGGACAAAATAGCTCAGGTAAAAAGTGTCCCAAAGGAGCTGGACACAGGGGTACCGCTAGAAAATGCAAAGACAATGAAGTGTATAGCAGCAAGGAAGACTAATTCAAAAGCAATTTCTTCCTTATACCACGGGCCACAGTAGGATCAAACCTCCCTAAATCTTCACGCCAAAGACAAAGCAAGCATAATTCCCAATGTCAAAGCCATAGCCTCTCCTTAATCCTAAATTATTACCAATTTAGGTTAAAACACAACATAAAAATCGATCCAAAAACAAGCATCACTTAATTGGCCAGGAAAACACGAACAGACCTTATTGGAGTGGATCTAACCTGAATGATTTGTATCTTCAGTTATTATGCCCAGAATTATTGAATGCCATCGTAGCTTCACAAATGGTATTTCTTTCTGAGTTTTTTTTTAATTTTTTTATATAAAACTACTTTTTGAATTAATCTGTCCCAGCCTTAGCTGAAGGCATAGGTTACAAAAGGTATTCAATATCCTTCCATATTTTCTTTTGAGAAGGACGACCCTTCTGATGGATCTAAAGTAGTCACAGTAATTAGTTATAAACATTAACTAAAATGAGATGTTGGTCACTTAATATTTTATATGTATGCACATAATTGTATAATACAAACTCACCTTTATGTATGGATTTATGCAAATTGACTCCAGATATTTGAAATTACAGGGCTGTTTTTCTACAGCCCCAGGGGACAAAATCTATCAGCACTAACAACTCCTGGCTTAGCAGAAGACATCTCATCAGTTCCGCGGAGAGCAAGGACTACCACATCAGGAACGCCATAGACACATGGAAATAGAATTGGCATGTACCATACAAACAAAAACATCTATATCCAGATTTTAGGCAGAATACCGTTAATTCCTATTTTTTGAGTAAATTCAATTGTGAAATTGAAGTTCACTTTTTTTGTATCACATGATAATGTTACTGACTAAAAGTATGAATGATAAAACATTTTATGTGATTAAAGAGTTATGAATCAGTTTGGTTATTCAAACATACCGGAAATTGTGTTTTAAATGCTTCAATTACTTACAAAAGTATTACATTCAGCAGAGTGGGTAGAACAGCAACTTTAAGTCCTTAGGTCATCCGTACCTCTGTGTGATCTCTCATACAAGCTAAGAGTATATACCAACACACAGTGTCATGTTCGGAATCATTATGCTTTAGGGCAAGTTCCAAATAAACCACAAAGTGCAAACAGTGCAATTTTGTTTTCCAGACATATCGTAAGCAGCTCCTAATCCTAAATAAACTACCACAAATAGGAAATGGCCTTATTAAGTGAAGTTATATGTATAGAAGTATATTTTAATTCATTTTTAATGTATAGACAACATCAACAGTTTACATAATATAGTTTAACCCCTTAATGACAAAGCCCGTACATGTACGGGCTCAAAATGCATTGTTTTTAATGGGTTTAGGGACTGCCCATTGTCCTCAAGGGGTTAATACAAGGATCTGGTATTTTTTTGAGCTTCATACATTTCTTATAAAATGCAATTCCGACCTACATTTATTAAAGAGGATACAGATGATGAAAGAATAACTTGGAAGATAAATGCAGATTAACAGAATTCTACGTAACTATTCCAAAAAATCTTTTTAAGTTCATCCCCCACCCAGATCTGAATCCAAGCAAACTGTTGGGTATTACCTTTCAGTTCATGTTTTTGAAACCACGCTTAAGTCAAAAAGATGATGTGATTGATTATTATTTTGGATAAAAGCCAGCTATACAGTGAGTAAAATGCAATTTACAATATACTGAAGGTAAGCAATTTTTGGAATCTTCCTGAGGACTTTCTAGGTGGCCTTAGGCTACTTGATTTTTATCCAACAGAGGCACCTGGCCCTTCTGGAATCCCGCCAAAGTTGCAACACTAAAATATTTTGACTATCACAAAATTTGCGAAGTGTCCTAAAAAATAGTGTGCTTTGAAGGGCGTTCTTGTTAAACCAGTAGTTCCCTGCCTTGTTTAATCGTGGAAACAATGGTGATATTCCACCACCCTAGTATAACTAGGAGAAAGAGAATATATTGTTCATTTAGGATTTTTTATATATAGTAACATTGAGTCGATATGGTTCAGTGAGTTAGAAAAGGGACAGGCTTTATATTAATGTATCTGGATTCATGTATATGGGACTATAACCATTAATATATTCTGGCCGAAGTCCAGGCCTAAAGCAGACAGTAAATGGGGTTGGCATTACCGGGAGGGTAGATTGCCTTACTCAGTTATAGAGTCCCCTGGTGCGCTGCTGCAGAATGGAACGGTGAGATCTGATACTTTTCTTATAAAAAGGAGTTGGGTTTCTGGAACACCAGGGCAGGGGTTCTGACACTGGAGTGGTCACCAGAAGACCTAGGATATACAAACCCACTCAAGGCCAAAGGCACTGGGACAATTCCACGGTTTATTGGAAATAAAGCCAGTATCGGCAGCGAAGGTTCAGGAGCGTAAGACATAGCAGAGTTCAAGGCAGGAGCAGCAACGAAAGACAAGCCAAGGGTCAAAGTCCTGTAATCACACAGCAAAGCCCCCCCCCCCAGACCAGGAGTTAAGTAATAGACCTCACCTAGAATTCTAGCCAATTATCTTTATCATCAATTAACTATTTCATAATGCATTCTGGTCTAGGGCAACAGGTCAGGGGGCAGCAGTCCTCTTGCCTCTAAGCTGTGTTGCAGAACATACCCTTGTCTGATCAGACCCCCCATTGTGCGGCTGTTCAATGTGATCTGTGATCTCCGCAGCCTATTTTCATTATAGAGGATTGTACCAGGACAGCACAGCCTCCATAAACTTCAATGCGCACTTTTAAGACACATAATGATGTCATATTCCGGTGCTACATAGTGAAGATGGCAGTCGCGTATGGATGGCTGGGATGCTGCCCTGGGTCAGGCCAATACATCTGTGTTTTTGTTACTTATTCGAATTACAAAGCAGAAGGTAAATTCTCTCCATGATTTCTTGGAGAATAAACTCTAGCTTTTAAATATAGTTGTATTTGGTAATATATAGAGTATTTCATTTTTCTTAAAAAATGTCATTTATAGCAAAAACATATGTGCAGAAACAGAAGCCAAACATATCACGTACATTTTATTAAGAAATAGTCAATCTCCATGTAGACGCACATACATGATAAATATTTTATGAGTGACTAAACGCATGTGTTCCTGGAGGCAAATATTAGCTGTGGGACACGAAATCACATTTTAAAACAAAAATGGGAATTATATTATTCTAATTAAACATACGTGAATACGGCATTAGATTATAGGTATTTCGTTTTTTTCTCTTTTTAGTGCCTATAGCCAGACGCGTCTAATAAACCTTTCCCATTTTAAAGTAAGGAAACATTAATTCAGCTTCAGACGTAGCATTACCTTACATCAAATAGACCTCCATAAACACACTTGCACACAAAAATAACAGTTTTGACCAGGTTGCTTTAGCTTTCTACTCTTTCTGTCCTGTTTGAGATTCTGCAATTTTATTTATTTTGTGAAAAATCAACGTATTTATATTCGGTTCTAGATACCGTTCCCCCTACTCTGCTGTGTTTGACAATTTTATAACTAAATGCAGCCTTAATCCCTAAAACAAGAATCATGGCAGATAAGACCATTTTGGCCAATCTTGTCTTCCTGTTTTTCCTGCTGTAAAGGCTCAAACTTTAACGAGCCCTTGGTCTCATCTTAGGTTGAGGAGGCATACGACTATCCCATGCATGTTTAAATTCCCATGTTGTATTCGCCTCTACCACTTCCACCATCATCTTATGTATGATTCAATTCCCTTACTGTATTAACAGCGGCCACTTCTGCTGTTAAGTTCCTCTTATCTACCACCCTCTCATTGTTGTGGGTGGCAATGTTTTCTTAAGGCCCAAAACACCTACATTTTGTCATTCATGAAAAAACCCTGGTGCTCTATGGTAACTCATGTGGTAAAATCCAAACCCAAGGTATTCAGTGGACACAATAAACAACAAAGCCTTAAACCTGCACTGAATTATATATACATCCTAACATAACTGCATCTTTCTTGACTGCAGTATCTGATGTGGGCATCCATATGGAGACAAAAGCGGGAGCTTACCTGTTTATTTCAATACAATGGACAGGACCATATTACTGCCACAATCTATCTCAACAGACCAGGACAGAATGTTGGCATTTTAGAAGATTTAAGAAACCCTTGGGGATGGTAAATGAATCAATGCGTTAGGTTAAGGGCGCCCTGCTCGCAGTCTTATAATTTCCAACCTTTATTTCTGAAAATTCCACAAAAAAAGTCGTAACACTTTTAAAACTAACACCGGTAATGGAAAATTGTTTTTTTACGATAAAATCGTTATTTAGCGTCATTTGCTACCACAAATGGAATAGCTTTTTCAATCAATAAGAGGTTGAAAACCCAATGCAGAGTTTTGGTTAATAAAGGTAACTTTACTTTGTAATTCATGTGTTCATTAGTTAGGAGGGGTGACAGCCGTTATGTCAAAAGGGTTAATTCAAGCACAACTTCTATACCAATAGCGAGCAGGTCCCAGCAGGAACTTTACAGAAGTGTAAAATGAGTGCTATCAGATTTAGGTATAATTCTTATATAAACAAAACTTCAAAAGAGATCACAAAACGTGTCTCGATCACTCAAGGGGAATAATGCCGTCTTTAGTCGAATGTTTATTTGACATAAAAGAAGAAGCTAGTCATTTTTCCTCCTTCTGTAATTGCATCAAAACGCAGAATAGGCAACTATGTCATGCTAATCTGCAGCACAAAGGGAAATGTTTGATGATGATAATGAAACCATTTTCGAGGAAACGAGTAAGAATATACACACAAAGTGCAAAGTTCCCCATTCAGCCGATGAATGGAATATACGTCCATTGAGAAATGGTATTACAAAAAAAAATAACCGAACGTTCCTTTTGAACAGTTTACCTTTCGAAAAGAAAATTGCCTATTAGCAGGAATCAAAAGGGCGAATGTAGTGCTATAACCAGACAGCAACATGTTATTATTATTATTATTATTAGTTATTGATTTACTTAGTACCATCATATGCCCCAGCGCTGTATACTGCTATTATCATTATGTATGTTTAGGTTTTCAGTTTTTTTGGTCTTTTCAGATACAAATTTGTTTGAAAAATTAATTTCTAGATATATCACCAGCGATGTATTCAGGACTAGGCGGCCTCTGGCGGCAGGGTAAAAGAGGGTGACTGTCACCACTCCGCAAAGCCGTGGGGCACATCGGCCCTCTTGGGTGATCAGAACCCCACTGTGCCACTGCTGTATTGGTCAGATTTAAAGGGTGCTTTGTGTTTTGAAATCAGGGGGTGCGCAGGGAAATGACATCATATGCTGATGGCGGCCATGGAGAGGGGGTGGGTGAGCGCGTTGTCTGTATCAGGCCTGGGGAAATCGCTCAACGTAGATAAGTCATAGTCTAGCATACTAGCGGACCAGAATGAGAGCAGGAAAAGATAGCTTTCGGAAAACAGTAGGAACTTGACAACATGCCCCTTACCTCTCATCTGTTGTACGTGGCTGTGGAATACGTTTGGCACTGTATACGTCAATAAATAATAATAATCTATGGTTGTAGGATTCACAGAATCCAAAGAATGTCCAAACACTAATGGATCCAGGAATATTGTCCATCGGGCTGTTGGTCATAAGAATGCAAATCCTTCAACTGACCACAGTTGGAGGATTTGCACTTGGGATTGGCCTCCACCCATCCAAGTTTGTCCTGTGGAAGATCAAGTTGCAGTAATACCAACATAAAATGCAGGTTTCAGGCTTATGATGTGATGACAAATCGACCTTTAAACCCTTAGAACTAGTGGTACCCCAGCTTGCCTGTTCTCTACATCTTTATTGCCAGATTTCATATAAAAATCCAGCAACAGTATTTGGTATTTCAAGTAGACCTTGACAGTGGAATAAAGAGGTGTTCTGGGTAATATTTATTTAGACATTATGTAATATAAACGTATCTCTGTTGGCTATTACAGATATTGCAAATTCTGTTGGAAATCTGTTGGAGGTGGCATTTTTTCAGCCTCTAAAACCGAGCTATTCACTAAAATGTTGATGGATCAGATGTTGGACCCATAAATTATTTTTAATGGATATGGCCTACTTCAGATTGCTATAGTCTTTACTGCATTGTAGTATTGTTTAAATGGGATTGATTCCATCAGCATATAAATCTTAAAGGGAAAAACCTGTTTATGAAACCAGCGTTGGACTGTACTCTAATATAAGCTAATAAAATGTCATCGGCTCTTTGAGACGTATATTCAGTTAGTCCGTTACCAATTTTTTTGAGTTTTATAGCATCTTAGCTGTAGTTTTGGCTTGGATATCCTCTCCGACACAATATCCCAATACTGAAAAGTTTTTTTTTTTGAAGGGAGGTTTATATTCTGTCCAGACACACAATGCCTTTAACCCAATCTATTTAAAAGTCTGTTTCAACGTCTGATGAGGAGTGAAGTCGCGTTCCCTGCAGCACAATCCTAAAATGAGATTGGCTGTTTATTTCTCTGGGACAAGAAATCATACCAGAAACAGAAGAATAAGTAACTTTTACTCTATATAACATGCACCTCATACAGGGCAGTGCATAAAAACTCAATCCCAAGTGGTGTATTAATATATTAATAGTTTGAAATGAAGTTTCAAGTATTCTCTTTAAATATGTACAATATAGACCAAAAATACGTAACATAAAGTATTAAAAAAAATCATATTTGAGATGTCACAAAATGAATTCTTCTGGTCAACCTTATTTCTAAAGGTCATAAATGATTACGGAACAGCACAAGCAGAAGACACGTTTTCTGTCCGCAGCAGATATAAAAGAAGATGATAAGACTACACGCTGAGGGTCACTACACTTCATTTTTGACACAATTTAAGATACGCATTTCTCAGTAAAAAAAAAAAAAGACCCAGACCACTTCAGATAACAAGGACATTGTCAAGTTGCTTCTCACAAATAAGGATATATATTGTATTTTCAAGACTTAGGCTTTTAACTGCCAACATTATACCCAACTTCTTGGAAGATATAATTATCTTCCAACATGACTGTAAAAAATAAAGGATTTATGAGACATTCTCTCTCCGCTGATGGAGTTATTCAGAGACAGCAAATTACTGACCATAGAACACAGTGATTTTCAACTACAACGTTAGTATAAAACCAAGGTGTTTTAAGACAATATGAAAATGTAAAGTGACGGAAGAGGTTCACAAAACAAGATAATCTAAGTTCTTCTACATGTGCAGTTTGTAAAAGTAACGCATAAGTAAGAAGTTGTCAATCGCATTAGGGTTTTCTTTATTGTTATATATTGCCAGTGACAGCTATGCGGTTACACAAAAAGTTTAGTGTGTGTCTATTGTATTGTAGCTTTTTGTTTACATTTTCATGTTCTGTGGTCAGTTTATGTATGTAGAATGACTAAACATTAAACACAAACAGAACACTTTGGCAAGTAACCCATCTAGCCTGCATTTTACCTTCTGTGAAACCTCAGAATTTCGCCGGCCATTGGGTTTGATGAATGTTCGATAAAGGATTTCTTCTATACCCGGCACAATTACTATATTATACACTATTATAGTAGTCACGGGGGGGGGGGGGTTGCACTTCACACGGATAGTATTTATAAAAAAGAAAGAAAAGCACAATGGTGTAGTATGTCTTATCAAGCAGATGAAATAAAAAGCCAAATTATGGTACTCACAATTTATGGGGGCTTAATGATTAGCCCCAAAATATGCGCTTGGGCGATATGATCCTCGCCTAGGGATATTCTTGCGTTGTACTTGTAGGGTATGCGGGGTTTGGAGCGTAGCGCAGTGAGGCACCAGATGTGCAATAGAGGCAAACAGGCAATATCAGGAATATCAGCAAGTTTATTCCACAGAATAGAAAAAGGCATAAACTGTACCGTGTAGCAATCCTGAGGTCAAGGGCAGGTGATGTATAGCAAAGTCCATTAAACAAGCCAAGATCAAGGGTAGGAGAGGTATATCAAAGTCCATAAACAAGCCGAGGTCAAAAGTCCAGTAAATCCAATAAAGGGGTATCAGCATACAAGTGTAGCACGGGTATCAGCAAAACAGGTAGGTAGAGACTTGAACAATCAAGTAATGAGACCTAGAAGCTGTGGGTTTAAATAGCCCTCTAGAAGTCAGCTCCTCCCCAACAATAACAGAGACCCCTCCCCTCCTCGGTATGTACAATGGAGTAGTGACTGTCAATCACTACTCGTCCCGCCCCTAACCAGGAGTAAATCATTACTGGAGGCGCTGACCACGCCTCCACGCCATCCCTCCACGTGTGGCGTTTCTCCCGTGCGGTATCCGCCGCACTGGAGTCCGGGGATGCGGCCTGTCGTAGGCCGTAGTAAGCCGCGACCGCGTGGCTCGCGGTCGCGTACAACGGAGCCGCGTAGTACGCGGACGAAGTCCCGGGCGTCCCGCTACCCCACCATCGGGGGAAAACCTGTGCCGTCGACGGGGGAGTGAGGTAGGACCCTGACAGGACCCCCCCCGTATACGCGACCTCCGGGGGCGTTCTGGAGATGGTTTGCCAGGGTGTGTCATATGAAACGTACGCACCTTGGCGGGGGCGTGCACATGTGTTGCAGGTTCCCAAGTACGTTCCTCGGGATTGTATCCTTTCCAACTCACTAAGTATTCTAGCCTTCCGTACCTTATGCGTGAGTCCAGGATGCTGTCTACCTCGTATTCCTCCGACCCCTGCACAGTGATTGGGGGTGGAGGAGTCTGTGGACTTCTACGATAGGGATCAGGAATCCATCGTTTGAGGAGCGACACATGAAAAGTAGGGTGTATGCGCCAAGTAGCGGGGAGTTCCAGACGGACTGCTGTCGGACCATACACCGCCGTAATGGTAAAAGGACCTAAAAATTTAGGGTTGAGTTTTTTTGCGGGTCCTGGGAGTTTAATGTGTGAGGATGAAAGCCACACCTTATCACCCACTTGGTATGTCGGTGCTGGTTTTCTCCTTTTATCTGCATGTCGTTTGTAGTCCTGTTGCGCCTTCCGAAGATGACGTTGTAAGGTAAGAAATCCCTGCTGAAGAAGTTGGAGGCGATCCGTGACTGGAGGAACGATAGAGGAACGAGGTAAGTTAACATGAAACATCGGATCGTAGCCATAGTTGGCTTTGAATGGTGACATCCTGATGGAACTGTGTATTTGGTTGTTATAGGCGAATTCTGCCAAAGGCAACATAGGATACCAATCATCTTGGTGATGGGATATGTAACAACGGAGGTATTGTTCTAGGACTCGATTAACCCTCTCGGTCTGCCCGTTGGTTTGTGGGTGGTAGGCCGAGGACAACAATCGTTGGAGTTGGAGACCGTGGCAAAAGGCGGACCAAAATCTGGAAGTGAATTGAACCCCTCTATCGGATAAAATGGAACGAGGGACTCCATGCAGACGAAAAACGTGGGTTATAAACAGATCAGCTGTTTCAGTAGCTGTAGGTAAGTGGCGGACAGGAACAAAATGGGCCATCTTCGTGAGACGGTCAACTACAACCATGATGGTGTTGTGTTGGTGTGACGAGGGTAGGTCTACTATAAAGTCCACTGTAATGTCTTCCCATGGCCTCGTGGGTATTGCTAAAGGTTGTAGCAGGCCAGCGGGTCTTGTCGTTGGATCTTTTGCCCTGGCACAGGTGTCACAGGACCGAACATAAGTGAGGACATCTTGCTTCATCTTAGGCCACCAGAAGTTTCTGTTCAGCAAAGAAAAGGTTTTTAGTACGCCTCCATGACCAGCCAAAGGATGATCATGGGCTGCCTGTAACACGTCGGTTCTGACTGGAGGAGGAACATAGACCAGGTTGTCCTTGAACAGAAGTCCCTTTTCGGGATGCAGAGGGATATTATCAATTACAGGAGAGAGAGAGCTGCTATGTGTTTGCAGGTCTTGGAGGAGAGTGGTCTGTAGGGAAAGAAAATGGCCTGACGAAAGAATGGTGTCTTCTTCACTCTTGTTTGATTCGTTATCCTCATATAGACGTGACAAGGCATCTGCTTTCCCGTTGCGAGTACCAGGACGGTAGGTTATATGTAACTGGAATCGGGTGAAGAAGAGTGCCCAACGAGCCTGTCTGGGACAAAGTCTGCGTGCTGTACGGAGGTACTCCAAGTTGCGATGATCCGTAAAAACTGTTATAGGGTGTTGGGCTCCTTCTAGCAAGTGGCGCCACTCCTCCAGGGCCATTTTAATGGCAAGCAATTCTCGATCCCCGACCGAATAGTTGCATTCTGCAGGACTGAGTCTTTTGGAGTAGAAGGAGACGGGGTGTAGTGTTTCCTTCTCCCCGTGTCTTTGAGATAGTACTGCACCAACAGCAGTCCCGGAGGCATCTACCTCCAAATAATATGCTTTCTCTGGATCAGGTAGTACCAGGACGGGGGCATTAGTGAATCTTTGCTTTAGGAGTTCGAACGCATGTTGAGCTTGTGGAGTCCAGTGGAACGGTGTTTGTTTTTTAGTCAGTTGAGTTATGGGTTGAATTATCCGTGAAAAACCGTTGATGAATCGTCTGTAAAAGTTGGCGAACCCCACAAACCTTTGGACAGCTTTAACAGAGGTAGGAGTTGGCCATTGTAGAATGGCTTCAATCTTTTTTGGATCCATCTCGATCTGATCAGGGGAGATGATGAATCCAAGATATTCGATCTTGGTCGTCTCGAACGTGCATTTCTCCAGTTTAGCATAGAGATGGTTCTCTTGTAAACGTGTGAGAACCTGAGCCACCTGTTTCCTGTGTTCCTGGAGGGATGATGAATATACGAGTATGTCGTCAAGGTATATGATAACACATGTATCCAATAAGTCTCTGAATATGTCATGCAAAAAGTGTTGGAACGTGGCGGGGGCGTTACAGAGTCCAAATGGCATGACTCTGTACTCGAAGTGACCGTAGCGTGTGCGGAAGGCCGTCTTCCACTCATCACCTTTTCTCATCCGTACAAGGTTATACGCTCCTAATAAATCAATTTTGCTATAAATTTTTGCCCCACGAAGTCTATCCATTAATTCGGGTATCAGCGGAAGCGGATATTTGTTTTTGATGGTTATTTTATTCAGTTCGCGGTAGTCCACACAAGGTCTCACACCACCATCTTTTTTCCCAACGAAAAAGATACCAGCCCCAGCAGGGGAAGTAGAGTGCCTGATAAACCCCTTGCGTAGGTTATCGTCCACATAGTCTTTTAACCCTTTCAGTTCTGGTTCAGCTAAAGGGAATATCCTGCCGAATGGGATTGTCGCACCAGGTAACAAGTCTATGGGGCAGTCATATGCCCTGTGGGGTGGCAGTTGTTCGGCTTCCTTTTTGTCAAACACTTTTGTGAAGGACCGATAAGGAGCGGGTATTTCTGGGGTGGAAACGGCAGAAAAAATGGTATGTACATATTCCATGCGTGAAGAAGGACGGCAGTATTTTATACAAAAGTCTGATGCAAAGGTCACTTCACCTGTGGCCCAATTAATGTGGGGATTATGGGTGCGAAGCCAGGGTAGTCCCAAAATGACAGGGAACATGGGTGATTGTACCAGATTGAAACAAAGGTGTTCTTGATGTCCGGTCCCGACCGTGATGGAGATGGGTTTAGTTTCTTTGGTGACTGGTCCTGATTGGATGGGACTCCCATCCACGAGGCGAATAGTTAATGGGTGCTTTTTGGTTTGCGTAGGAATCTGCAAGGCTTGAGCCAGGGAGATATCCAGAAAGCTCTCACTTGCTCCAGAGTCTATAAAAGCATTATGGCGAATCCTTTTTCCTCCCCACTGTAATGAAACAGGGAGAGACAGGTGAGTGGTCAGTTTTCCTAGGAACACAGCAGATATACAAGGAGATAGAGGCGGGGTCGGCTTACCTCTGGAGGCTAGTACTGAGCAGGTGTAAGCAGTATGACCCGGGCCACCGCAATAAAGGCATAGGTTGGCACTCCTCCTCCTTTCTTTCTCAGCGGGTGTTAAAGGACCACGAGCGAGTCCAATCTGCATGGGTTCCACTGTGTTATCAGGAGCCGGAGCGTTGGTGGAGGTAACAGATGGAGTATAACGAGGAGAAGGAACTGCTGTATTGGAGCGTTCTAGGCGTCGTTCACGGAGTCGGCGGTCCACCTGAGTGACCAGGTGAATCAAGTCTTCCATGGTTTCTGGTACACCAACTCTTGCTAATTCGTCCTTCAGGTGTTCTGACAGGCCCAGGCGAAACTGGTTAACGAGAGCTGGTTCATTCCATTGAGTCTCTAAAGCTACTCCTCGAAAATCAGATATATAGTCCTCAACTGGCCTCCTTCCTTGTTTTAAGGACCTTAATGTGGTTTCAGCTGTGGAGGTTCTGTGGGGGTCATCATAAAGCGAATTCAAAGCCTGACGAAAATCATTCCAATCATGAAGAGACGGGTGGTTCACCTGTAGCAGATGATGAGCCCAGGTCATAGGGGCTCCCGTGAGTAGGGAGATAACAGTCCTCACTTTAATAAAGTCAGTAGCATATGTTCTTGGTTTGAGAACAAACAGTAACTCACATGACGTGATGAAGGTTCTATACTTAGAGCGGTCTCCTGAGAAGCGTTCGGGTAAGGATACTTGGGGTTCAGGTGCTTGAACAGCCATGGCTTCTACCACAGGAGGGACAACAGCGGGTAGGGGTGCAGGTGCTTCTGCAGGTGGTCCTGCTTGTAAGGCTCGCACTTCTGCCCTTAGTGTCTGTTGGTTCTCTTGCATTCCTTGCACGGTATGAGCCAAGGCAGCTATCTGTTGGGTGAGGGTGAGTATGGCATCAGTGACTCCTGCAGGCTCCATATTGACTTGATTGTTTTGTAGGGTATGCGGGGTTTGGAGCGTAGCGCAGTGAGGCACCAGATGTGCAATAGAGGCAAACAGGCAATATCAGGAATATCAGCAAGTTTATTCCACAGAATAGAAAAAGGCATAAACTGTACCGTGTAGCAATCCTGAGGTCAAGGGCAGGTGATGTATAGCAAAGTCCATTAAACAAGCCAAGATCAAGGGTAGGAGAGGTATATCAAAGTCCATAAACAAGCCGAGGTCAAAAGTCCAGTAAATCCAATAAAGGGGTATCAGCATACAAGTGTAGCACGGGTATCAGCAAAACAGGTAGGTAGAGACTTGAACAATCAAGTAATGAGACCTAGAAGCTGTGGGTTTAAATAGCCCTCTAGAAGTCAGCTCCTCCCCAACAATAACAGAGACCCCTCCCCTCCTCGGTATGTACAATGGAGTAGTGACTGTCAATCACTACTCGTCCCGCCCCTAACCAGGAGTAAATCATTACTGGAGGCGCTGACCACGCCTCCACGCCATCCCTCCACGTGTGGCGTTTCTCCCGTGCGGTATCCGCCGCACTGGAGTCCGGGGATGCGGCCTGTCGTAGGCCGTAGTAAGCCGCGACCGCGTGGCTCGCGGTCGCGTACAACGGAGCCGCGTAGTACGCGGACGAAGTCCCGGGCGTCCCGCTACCCCACCATCGGGGGAAAACCTGTGCCGTCGACGGGGGAGTGAGGTAGGACCCTGACAGTACTCTTACGGTTCTTTTGATGACTTTTTAGAACATGGGGTAAATGCGAAATTACGAAGAAAAGGCAGACACAGTGCTTACAATATAAAAGGTACAATTAAAAGTAGAATATGGTGTCAGTTATACTCACTTTTTGGTGAGCGATGTTGGAATTGCCCCCTCCTTTACGCTTAGGTGGTATGATCCCCACCGAGGATATAGTGGTAGTAGATGGTTTTTCCGGATAAAATATATAAAAGAGTAAAAACAAGTCCAGGAGCAAGAATAATTAAAATATAGTTTTTTTAAAAACTATTTATTCAAGCTGGTAATAAAACCTAGTAAAAATATAAAATAGCACACAACGCGTTTCGCCTAACAGCAGGCTTCCTCAGGGTGTGGGGAAAAAAAAATATTACGTTTGTCAAAATCTGTCACCTTCAAATATTTACAATGAACTAAATAAAGACGGTATGATGTATTCTTGTAATGATATTTTTATGCCGGTAATTGTGACATCGGAGCTAGTACTTTAACTCAATTTAAAAAACAGAAATGCCGTATACTGCTATTTGTCACTTATAATCGTATAATTCAGTGTTTATGACCAACTGGCACTCCTGGCGTCAATACCAAATTCAACAAAGAAGAAATAAAAAATCTGAATCCGTAACACTGAAAAAAAAGTCACGCAGTCCTTGTTTGTAGGTTTTCAATGTTATGGATCCAATTTTTTACCAATTCAAGCACGTTCATCCAATTGATTTTGCCAGAGTAATCTACTGCAATATTATCCAACGATCTTATGTGGGCCACAATAGTTCAGGCTAGGATAATAACTTAAGTTTTTAAAATAAAATAATGTTTGCCATTTCTCTGCCGGATTTTTAGTTTCTCTCGAAATAAAAATAGATCGATCCACCTTTGCAAACCGACATGAATTTCGAAGTGTTTCATTGACTATTCATAATAATGTAACTTATTTTCTCACTGGGAAAGAACAGAATATCACGAAATATGTATTGATATTGGCAAAAAAAGAGAATATCTACGCAAGTTGTGAAAACCTTAAAAAAAAAGTTTCTTTTTGACTTGTATACTGCTATTTTGATTGAAAACTAATTGTGACATTCTAGAAGAAGTAGCCATTCCAACATTCTTAAAAAAATCATAGAAACGTCTATTTTTCATACAATAAAATTCTGACATTTAATACAAAGAACTACTGGGAGGTAAAGTGAAAACAATTTAAAATTTAAGACAGAAAGTACAAGCAATGAAAACGTAAGCTTCTTTCATGTATGGTATGAAATGATTCATATGCCCTTTTATAAGAACAATGTTTAAATGGCTTGTCTGGGCTAAAGTCAAACTCAAGCATTGTCCTTGCACCCCTTTTTTTTCACTGGGTTATTTTATTCCAGTGCACATTTAAAGATTTTTAGGTTACTGTCATATATTGTATAATTAGTTAATAATGCAACGATCAGGAGCAGGGTACTGTAGAGCATTCAATGCGCCCAAAGGAAACAAAGTGTGTAGTCTGAAGTGTTGCATTATTCTTTTGATAATTAGGGTTATGAAAAATATAGAATTATAGAATTTTTGGCAACACCACTTTGAGGGTCTTTTTGCCCTTTATGCAGAACTGTTCATGATGGCAAGGGAGACATTGCTGGCCAGTCCAAAATTATTCACAAAGGGCCAGTCTGACCTGGACCAGGCCACCGGCAGAAGTGGGACCGCAGAGGGGTGACGGTAACACAACATTATAAGTGACCCTGCAGTAAAAGTGAGTGTGTGTGTATGTGAGAGGGAGTGTATGCTAACATCAATGTGTATGTGTGTTTACGTGTTAGCATTACTGTGTGTGTTGTGTGAGTATGTGTTAGTGTGGGTTGTTGGTGTAAATATTTGTGTGCAAGTTCCTGTTAGTGTATGTATAAATATGTGTTCCAGTGTGTATATGAATTACCGCGGGGGCAAGTTCCTGTTTCCTGTCCAGTTCTCTTTTGCAGCTTCCATTATATCCTTACTATAAAATTTTAGTTATATGTGACATTTGACCCCAACCCTAAGGATAAAATATTTTCTAGGTTCCGTAGGTACAACACATTCTTAATCCAGCCGTGCGGTACATGTTATCTGTTATCCATTAGGCACATGCCTAGGGCCCCTGACTTCTTGGGGTGGGGGCAGTGCACTAATGGGTAATCTGCCAGCTCACCGCCAGTTGCGTAGCAGCACTGTAAAGCTACTGTATATGGGAGGCAGCACTTAATGGGGTCATGTGACCCACATAAGAATGGTGGTAGAGAGTATGTTCATGCCCGACCAGGGGCCCCCAAGGGTCTTAACCCAGCACTGCTTTAGTATTTTGGTTAGAATCCCTCCTATTTTTTAGTTATGGGGTGTCTGTTCTTACATCATAACAGGCGTGTTAAACCCATTCTTTGAGGGTCCTATTTTCATCATTCCTCTTGTAATCAAACTATTATCTCTGTGATTAATAAGTAGCTAAGCAACATAAATGGCGAGCATTCATGTATTAAAACAACAATATTGTATTGCATTCCTTAGGTTGTGTAATATGAAATCTATTACTTTATTTAGTGTATTTGAAGCAAGATCTTATTTCCAAAAGGTCTCAAAGGCCACATCTGGTTATCAGATAAGAATTACAGTTTACTGAATATCTTGTGATCATCTAGCGCATTACATTTTGGAAAGGGGGGCAAGTTGGAATTGGAGATTTCTCCTTGGCAAGTTCTTCAAATAAATAACCGAAATACACAATGCTTTACATTAAAGGCAGGTAAAATCTTAAAGAAAAACTTCCGCTAAGCAGGGTTTTTTTTTTTGTTATTTAATCTTGGCTTTCCGACTCTGAGAAAACATTATGGGTTCATAAATTATCTTTAATGTCACTGATGTTGGTTCACTGACAAGAGACAATTGGAGATTTAAAAGATCTGTAAGTAATGCGATTGAATCTTAAATAAACAAGACACAATCTCCTAGTGAAATATCAGTTGAGGGTGTAGAGAAAACACCCCTTCATTATGGAAACATCAGGTACATGAGAAAATGAGAAAATGATGTGTCACGGTTCAAAAAAAGCTATAGAGAATTACTGCAGAAATGGCATTTTGGCTTACAAACAACAAAGGTTTATTCAGTGCAAAGGATGCAAAAGAGAAGTCTACTATATGAAACTAGTCACTAGACCATTTATTATTATTATTATCTTTTATTTATATAGCGCCAACAGTTATGGCAGAAGCGTAAATGGTCAGCGGAGAAGGTAGGGAAACATTCAGAGAGCGGGAGCGAGGGAACGAGAATGCGAGTGTGAGATAGTATGCGAGAGAGTGTGAATGAATGTGGACACACGAATTTCAGACGAAGTTATGAGCTTTTTGCTTTATCATCTGATTTGTGGGGGGGTATGGCCTTGTTTTCGGGGCTTCATACGAATCACTGAATTTACTAAAATTTGGTAAATTTGCAAGTTATATGAACTGAATGCTCAAGGTTATTTATAATTGCATCCTAGTTATTTACTTTCTTAAAAATAATATCCCCAAAAGTGGGTTTAGCTGGGACTTAATATAAGATTATTATTCCTTTAATATTCTGATTGAGTTATTTTTTTTTTTTTTTTTTTTTAAGACTTTAAGCCGTGTCTATGCAGACTTTTTCCCAACATGACAGCACTAATACAAATTGCAGAGCACCGGAACACTTCAAGATTGCAAACTCTGCTGTCAATCAAAAGAACAAAACAAAAATTCTACTGACAGGCTCCTTAAGATATGGAACTCCACAGCACCAACCCCTTACTTGGTTTCCAAGGTTCCAGCCAAAATACAACTTATATTGGTGATGAGCTGAATTGCCTCTGTTATAGATAAATTAAGTGTTAATTCTTATATCACTTAGAAAGGATTTGTCCCACACTGATTGCTAAAGGTTTCATAATTCTAAGAATCATGTATTGAATTGAGTTAGGTCAATAACCTTACTGGCTTCCTTTGTTGTGCAAGCAGCAGTACAGGAATAAAATATGCTGAATGGCACATAACACAACACTTTGGAGAATGCTATGCTTCCAACTTTTTGGGGAAGGACCTTTTCTATTTTAGCAAGACTGTGAAGCAGTGCACACAGCAAAGTCTATAAAGACATGGTTGGATGAGTTTGGTGTGGAAGAACTTGACTAGCCCGCATACAGCCCTGACCTCAAACCCATCGAACACCTTTGGGATCAACTGGAACGGAGATTGAGAGGCATGTCTTCATGTCCAACATCAGTTCCTAACCTCACAAACGCTCTACTGGATGAATGGGCAAAAATACCCACAGAAACTCTCCAAGGTCTTCCCAGAAGAGTTTATGCTGTTATAGCTGTCCGGTATATTTTTATTGCATGGACAAACTCATGGAAACCACAGGCACCCCAACTTCATAAGCAACGTGTCCCACAGTGCCAACCTTGCTCCCAAACAGTTTGTGCCACCTTTGACCCAAACAACTTGCCTGTGCCATCTATCTCCTCAAACCGCTTTCTGTGCCCCCAAATAGACTTCCTGTGGCATATCTGTCTCTTAAACAGCCTGCTTGTGTAATCTCTGCCCCATCGTCTCTGTCCTCTAAACAGCCTGTCTGTGACATCTCTGTCCCCTAAAGCCTGCCTGTGCTATCTCTGCCCCCCTAAACAGCCTGTGTGTGTGCCACCTATGTACCCTAAACAGTCTGTCTGTGACACCTTCGCCCCTAAACAGTCTCCCTGTGCCACCTCTGCCCCTAAACAGCCTATCTGTTGCATCACTGCCCATAAATAGCCTATCCATGCCATCTCTGCTCCCAGTCTGCTTGTGCCATCTCTGTCCCCTAAACAGCCTGCCTGTGACATCTCTGTCTCTGAAACAACCTGCTTGTGCCACCTCTGCCACCTAATGGCCTGCCTGTGCCACCTCTGCCCCAAATCAGTTATACATTAATTAATTCACTCATTTGTTCACTAACCTCAGAAAACACATGAAATAATTGACATGTTCTACATGTGCGACCCAACCTAGTGACCAGTGAGACTGAGACCACATGGTGCTCTTAATTACTCAGCACTGGTATGCACCAACCTAAGAACCAAGTTAGCTATAAGAGCATAAGGCTCTAATTTCTGTTTTTTTTACGTTAATATTCATCATAAAATATTGAATTATGAAGGTCTGAAGTCAGCTGTATAAATAAAATGATGATTTATAGCATACAAGGTGTTTTTTTTTGTAAATCCTATAAAATGTCAAAGTGATTCAAGAATATATATATCACGTATGCTCTAACATAAACAGAGACGATTAGTCATTCTCTTGTTACATTTTCAACCATATCTTCATAACAAGTGCATGCATACCACAAAATATAATTCCTATACAAGAATTAGGAATGACATACAGAAACAAAACATTAAAAAAACGTTACCTAATCTAAAAAAGTTCGCATGACTACTACTGTTTGCTAATAATGATTTTATGTGATGTTGCGTTGGGCTATAAACTTATAATAAAACTGTATTAAGACAAGATCACCCGGAACGTCTAAAGATTTCCATGTATATCATTAATGAAAGATGAGAGGACATATTTAAATGCATGAAGAAAGTCAACAAAGTACAGGAGGAAAGAACATTGTTCACTTTTAATTTTAAGATCGATAACCTGCTGGTGTTTCCAAAGAGCGTGGAGCAGCATACAGTAGTTGAGAAAAACCATAAAAGTTGCATCTCAGTAAAAACACAAAAGAAAAGGCTCAAAGAGGGCTAAAAACCTCATTAGCATTTCCTGTCTTTGAAGACAAGCAATTAGACTTCAGAAGGCTGACACTTCTTGGAATAATGCACAACAATGGCGATTGTGATTTTTGAAATTGTGTGTGAATGCTTTGAAAAGTGTCCAAGAAATGCAGAGACCATTTCTAGTACTGAAGAGGAGCTAAAAGAATTCGATGTAAGCAATTTTCTGCCCTGATTAATTACAAAGACTGCTAATTGTGTGTGGAAGCAAAAGCAGAAATCTTTAGTATGTCTGTCTAGCCATTACGTCTGAATTAAAAGCTGAGTCATATAAAATGTTTCACCTGTTACACATATAGTCAAAAAACAGGTAAATGATTGATCAAGGCAATTATTCACCTGTTTCTTATATATATGATGGCCTATGGGCCATTGTAAGGCACAAAACATTAATTCCATTTGGAAGCTACACAAATCTCTCACCAAAGTGAGTAGTCACGTTTGGCCGACACAATCAACAGGGGCCAGAGGCAGACACCCCTTCTGTCTAATTCAACAGTCTAATGGTGCAAGCGCTAACGTAATTGTTCGATCATATGATAGTCATGGGGTGTATTACTTTATAGAAGCAGCAGTCAGGAGGGGAGAAGAGCCTCACAAATTCTAGTACTCTGGCTGTACTCCTTGCTACAGCTTTGGGAAGGTGTGAGCGTTTGCACTGAACTTAAGTTAGAATTGGGTGATGAAGGATTTTGAAGTTCAGTTGGATATATGGCTTTGGATATTGCAGTAGGTTGGTGTGTAGAAAGAGTTAATCATGGTTATACACAAGTCCAATTGCAGATTGAGCTAAATGAGTGGTCAAAGCAGTGCAGATCCAGGTGATTGCTCAAACAATTGCCCTGTTGCCCCTGAGCAAGTCAAAGGGTGAGAACTGAGCAAAAGTTAGGTTGATAACGCCAAGCATTGTGAAAGAAGTGGGGGGTCTAGCCTTGTTTTCGTGGTTTTGTACAAATCGCTGAATTTGCCAGAATGTGTACAGAAGAAGGAACTTAACTAAAAGACTTTATTCTGTGGCCTTGTAAAAAATGCACCCAATTCACATTATTTCTGATCAGAACTCGTGCATGGTCTTCCAGTTGCAATAATAACAATTTTTTTCCATTACTTTTTCAGTATAGAAGGTCTTGTCGCATTTGTGCCTAAATGCCCATGGACATTATGCCCACCAATTTTCTATCATTAAAGGTTTCACCTTAAAATCACCCTTTTGTGATATAGTCAGTACAAAAGTATTTGTCTTATTTTTGCTCCAGTGCTAATTATTAACAACAAACCGGAATGGTCCTAAACCTACCTTAAAACGTTGAATGTTTTCTCTCACAAATGCCTTTTTATGTGCTCTGTGTTTATAATTAAGCGCTGTGTAAATTGTTGGCGCTATATAAATAAAAGATAATAATAATAATAATAATAATAATAATAAATAATGCAGTTATTTTCCCTTATGCCAGAATACCCACTGCAATGTGTTAGTAAGATCTTTTAATGCTTTTGAAGCATGTAATTTGGCTGTTGCCTCAAGCAAGTTCCATTTACATTGAACTCGGTAAGAAATACCCATGTACGGGATGAAACACGTAGCATACTGCCCTTATCTGTGATAAACACAATAGTAGATACAGCTTTTCTTGAGCACTTATTATCATGATGATGATGGGAATGATGATGATGATGATGATTAGATATTACAAATCCAAAGATCATTGTAGTCATAATGTCTTAAGTCTTAGCTCCACAAAGATACGGTTACCTTAGAATTATGTATTTAGTTAATATCCCATTATGAACACAGGTGACTCCCCTAGGGCACGTTCAATCCTCAGCACATGAATGTCCATTCACTAAAGGGAGAGCTGTAGTGTCAACCATCTTATTTCTATCACTATTTATTACGAAGGATCACCGCTGCAAGGTTCTTTCAGAGAGAAGGGCTGAGCTGGCCCTGTACAATGTATAATTCAATAGATAAGGATCTTTTGGAGAAATCTCAGTGATTTAACTATACATTACACAGTGCCAGTCAAGCTTTTTCTGCAGTAGAAGCTTATGGCGTTCATAAAGCAGAGTAAAGTCAATGCGTTGAACCGACATCGATTTCTCCTTTTTAGTGGACAGACGCCATAGAGTTTTTTATTATGATACCCCCTGCAATAAAGCATGTAGCAAGTCTGCGATGAAAATATTTTTTAAGGCTCAAAGATCTCAACAGCTTAAATAGTAAATAAACAGCTATGTAATACCAAACTACACCCTCCCCCCAAAAAAGAGCTTATTTATAAATAAAAATATTTAAATCCCAAACCATTTTTTTAAATTATTTTATGATTCAAAAGCATAATTGTCACATAGGTGCTCAGAAGTTGCTCCTGGTCACTATTTTGCATGGTTAAACCCCTTAAGGACAATGGGCGTCATTAAGGGGTTAAAAAAATGAAAAAGGCAGGACTGAATAAGGGATCAAAATCCTGCATAATATCTTTAGGACTGCTGATATTTTACGTAGAATGTAATTAATATGTTTAATTGTGATGTATAAACTTTTCTATCTTAATAGAGTTCATTCTTTTCCCGCTGATTGTAAATACTTCTTTGTGTAAATACAAAAAGAAACAAAATTGTGCGTCTGCGATTTGTTGTGGTAGGAGCTCGTAGTCAAACACAATGACGGAGATAAGTCTTATCATGTTGGATCAGATCTAATTACACTCAGATGGTTTTGTAGAATGAGTTACTCCTACCCTGCTTGTCAGCACAGGAAGTATTTTTTTTTTTCTTTTGAAAACCTTTTTTCCAAGTGTTTACCCATTAAATAGGAGATAGATAATGAATAAATCCCTCTATCCCAAGCTCCAGGGTCTATCTAGAAAGCTCACACACACTAATTCATTAGCGTTAGCGGGCAAATAGTTTATCACGACGAATTATGTTTAAGTGGGGCTGAAGAACTAAAATACTTATCACTGTTGAATAAAGGACACGCAAAGCTTTGATATAACGTGTGGTGGAGATCATGAGAGTTTTGCCTCTTAGAAGACAGTATTCAATACGTTTGAGAAGATTGGGGTAGTTCTAAAGCAGATCAAGGGAAAAACTTGGAACTTAGACTGCATTTTTAATTTATGAGGCCAACGAGGACCAAACTTGTTATGGATTTCCCTGAGATGTTAATGTTTTTCCCTTTTTTACGCTACATTTATATTTGTTGTTCTACATCACCGAAATACATTGCATTGCATTACATATAATCACATTAGAGAGTTTTACTTCTAACAAAAAGGCGGTAGATAAATGAAACAGCCCCCCATCGGAGGTGACAGAAGTTAATGCAGTAACGAATTTAAACATGCATGGGATCGGCATATGGCTCCTGATTCCAAGACAAGACTAACGACTTATTAACGACTTATTTTTTACATCAGGAAAGACAGGCAGACTAGACGGGCCAAATGGATTCTTATCTGCTGTCAAATTCTGTGTTTAAATGTTATTATTTTTTAATTATTGCTCAACGCAAATCTATTTTGAAATCACCATATACATCAGTAACCTCAGAATACCTTTAGTATTTTTTTTTCCCAGTATAGACATGAATAGGCCAAAAATATGAGTTTCTATTATACATATGAGTTAGCCAAATGGAATGAATCCAAAAATGTAACCAGTGTAAATGTGTAACTGCCTTTTTTTCCAAGTTAAAAAAAAGGACAGACAACCACACGCAAAAAGTTACAATGTCTTAGGGCCCTTTCTGCTCAAGCGCAATCGTTCGTCTGTCATTTGGTAAAAAAGGTATCAAACAGGTTATGTAACCTGGTTGATTAAATGGTGGCTGCCAGTTCTTTTAGATGAGTGAAACCTCTCTTTCAGTGGGACAATTGTAACTTCTTCAGGTCCATATTACCCATAAGCAGATTATACACGTTCCTAGATGGCTATATTTTAAGGGAAACGCACCCCTATCTGCTTCTACCCAAGCACCCTGATTTTCACTGATTTCCTCCCATTTTCTGCCCATGCCCATGTATTTTTTCTTCTAATACATAATGGCAAGGGTTGTTGTGCCTAGAGCTGTCTGAGTTGGGGCAAGTTGAATTCCACCTTCAATTTGTCTGGATCTCCCAAAATTGTTCCTTCTTGTGTTTAAAATTAAACTCCCTTTTTGACCCCAAGTGATGGCTCAACAAGGTCTTTGTAGGACAATATACAGGGTACAAAAAACAGGCTAAGAGCATTCCTAGGAGGCCACAGACATTTAGTACTTGGAGTCTTGACAATTTAGTACATGGTCAGACTTCTTCTGATGTTGTCAGTGTAAGGTCATCATTTGCCTTGGATGGCGCTGTTGACCGTGGTGAAATGGGTGTTGGGTGTTCAGGATATATATTATGGACTTCTTATTGATTTAATATGTAGGTCATTATGGACACACCTGGCTAGTGAGCATTGGGACTCGTGGGCAGTACGGTCAGGCTACGGACATACATTACCCATGTGGGGTAACACACCCTCAGGTTATATCCGAATGGCCACCTCAATGATTGGGGATTCAACTGCCTTTTTATTCACTATTTTAGTTTAAATGAGTAAATGAGATCATTATAAAACATATGTATTAGGTGACATTTAAACATTTATAAAAATACTGGTTTTGAGAGTATGGCAGATTTGTTGAATTTAACCGGAATTTGGCAGAAATGTGAAGTTATTTGGGTGCCACCTACTGGCTAGGATAGGAAAACATTGAATTAAATCCAAACTTGAGAAACATTCCAATATCTTTAAATGAAGTGAAAATCCCTGAATGGAGAGTTTTTAAAACTGCTTTTTATGTAACAACCTACATTACACATTTCTGATCATCTCATATATATATATATATATATATATATATATATATATATATATATATATATACTAGAAGGAAGGCTGTTATATAATGGAAAACAAAAAAGTCTACTTAATTTTCAGAAGAAAAAATGATCTCTAGAAATTACAATCCTAACCTGTATAGAAAAAACATGAATAAATATAGACGTGTCAACAACTGCAGCTTGTCCCCAAGGCAAATAAAACCTTGGCCTTTAACATATCTTTAACATATGATAGGCTGCCATAGGCAATAAAACAGTCAGGAGAAAAAGTAAATACATCTTCTTTGAATTCTATGGTATATATAAACTCTAATTTTTAGACCTGCTAAGAAACAGATGATTGTTATTATGTCCCGATATGTAAAGCCATAGAATTCAAAGAGGGCATACCTTCCTTTTCACACGACTGTACATATCTGGCCATGTTAGGTAGGAAAACGTCTTGAATCTTGAAGATCAATGTACGCAACAAGAAGTTAATTACTAGGTATTTCAGAAAAGGAATCAGTGGTGAAGCTATAGAACATAGTAACAAACTCTGGAGAAGCCAGAATGACCTACAATCTAGATTGTAAGCTTGCTTGAGCATTGCCCTTCTCACCTTTTGTTTCTGTAAGTCAAATTTTTATGTTATATATTGTGTATGTCATGTTTACCCACTGTACAGCACTGTGGAATATGAGGGCACTATATAAAACAATAATAATGATGATGATGGATTTATTTTTCACTAGCAACCTCTCTCACCAAGGAGAGACTTTAGGTCATTCATCAGAGAATCTTGGATTTCATGACAAGGAACAGAAACCGATGTGCAACCTTGATGCTAAAGCAGGTAAGTGCTGTGTGGTCAAGAACATGTCAATGTCAAATCTAAGATGAAGAGTCAAGGCAGACAATAACCAGTAACTAGCTAGGTATCAGACAATGGGGTTAGATCGATGACCTATGCAAGTACATGTTGTATTAGTTTTTACATTCAACCGAAACAATACATTCATTGGCTTAGGTGTCATAGGTTGATACAGAGCCCTTAAAGAGTTTGTAACAACGCCTGATATAGTCAAGCTTGACATCCTCCACAGCATTGGCCCAAATAGAGGTCTGACTACAAGAGTAACATCCAGATCCCCCGCAGCGCTGCAGGGGACCTGGATCCTCCTCTCAGGCACACATCCATGCTCACATACACATCCATACTCACACACTTATACATACACATCCTTGCTCACATACATGTATACATAGACATTAATGCAAACTATATATAATCCACCATGTTACCTTTCCGGCAGATTTTGGTCCACTGCTCACACAATGTGGCCCCGCTGTGTTCCTGTCTCTCCGTAAGGTTTAAAATTGTTCAGTAGGGGCCCTTTCAGGTCCAGGTCGGAAGGACCCTTTCTGAACACATTTGAAGCAGCACAAGGAGACAGGAACAAGTGGTCGCAGGGTCGCCTGGGCCCCCTAGATACAGACAATCCCTGTTGCAGTTGCGACCACTGCGACCTCTGTAGTTACGGCACTGTATATGATCAGGTTTATGACTTACACATTGTTCAGACCCAGCTGATGTGCTTGTTTCTGCTTGCATGGCTCAAATCTTCAAAATTACTGAACTGTTCTAAGCATATCTGTCCATTCAGCATCCCATCCGCTTTTCAGTACAACTGGAAAAGTAAATAAAGTCATTATTTTATCAATTTGCACCTTGTGTCTGACAACCATGCTCTAACCTATTCATCAAAATGTGTGACTTTTCTATTAAATGCATAAAATCCTTCTTTACATATTAACTAGAAAGACTCAGAAAAACGAGCAGTTTCTTTTATGTGTTTTTGTGAAAACGTATAAAGTGATTATTATTTTTATTTTATTTTTTCTGAGAGGTGTGCAATTACATATGGGAGGTTACTGGATGAAATAGAGGCCAACGATTAGTAGAGAGATACGGTTGCTATTGAGACACACTAACACCAAATCTAAAATTATTTTTTACTTAAAAAAGAAAAGGAAATAGATACTTTTTTTCTTATTATTTGTGGACAAAAGTGTACTTGTCCCATCAGAGATCTATTTGCCTACATGGGGGCTCTTCTCTGCATTAAAAGGTGCCCTGTGGCTTTAAGACCCGCCACAGTCTCCATAGTGTAAATGGGCTGGTTGGGAGTGTTCTGTCACAGCCCATTGAACGTCAGGAGGGCCTAACTTCCCTGATTTTGCAGCAAGCGGACTGCCTCCACCCTGGACCCGCCACCCTTAGTCTGGGCCAGGGTGGAGGCCTTTAAAACCTCTTGAAAGTATTTTTAGAGACAGACAGTAGCCCTAACCTAGAAGATACCACTGATTATGACTATTATATTTTTATCCTTTATGTAATGAATAATAAATTGCTTTGAAGCTCTATTAATGGATTGTCCAAATTGTAGCAGCTTTTTTCTATACCATAATACATAAAGTATATCGTATAGTATCTTAAATCATTAAATCAGTCCTTCATAAGCAAAAAAAAAAAAAAAAAAGTTTTCCTTTCATTCCAAAATAAATAGGTTTATTGTATATTACAGTATGCAGCGAAAGAAGGACATAGTTTTAATAAAATTACCTTTTTATGGAATATTTTGCATACTGTTTATTATATGTTTTAGCACCAGCAAATAAAAATCACTAATAAAAGCAAGAAATTCCACTAAAATGCAACAATTACATTTTAACTGCTGCGCTAGACAAACTGACCTTAAAATGAGTTGAAATGTCTACCAAAAGCAAAACATTTTGTAGCGGTATAAAGCCATTAGAAAAGACAAGCATTCCGAGGGTAGAATCTGATGGTTTTCTTACCGTACTCTGCATTCACTGTGATATCCAATAATTGTTGTGCGGTAACAACGCTGTAGTTAAAATCAAGACGTTGCATTTAATCAGTGCTTATCTTGCATTTTTGGTCTAGGTCAAAATCTCAACATTATATTAAAATAGTCCATCTATATAATTTAGAACTGGTTTGGGTTCCATTCTGAAAAAGGCACAAAATAATATAAAATTATCAGTCTAAGAAAAGAATGAAATGATAATATCCACATTTGTTTCCATACACTGTTCTTTGAAAAAGTGCTTTATATTTTATATTTGTTACATTATGAACTGATGTATAAGCATCTAACACTTTTTTGAATGTAAAAAATCACATTAATCACATATAGCATTATAAATGTGAAGAATCAGAATTATAGTGTTATAGAGCGTTTTTCTTTTATGAGCTTTTTTCTTTTATGGGCTGTTTAAAGGGAGGGGGCAAAAAAACGAAGTCATATATTTTTCTGACCTCTATTAATTTTACTTTGCTTTCTCGTTTCACCTTGATTCACTTTTCCATTTATTTCAGAGCATACCAAGGGGCATTAACAGTTTTGTTTCACTCTTGCCCCTTGCTTCCAACTCAATTAAGGATAGTCTAAACCTGTCGTTCTCTTCTTGGTAGGTCATGTTCACAGAGACCGTACCGCTTACAAAGAAATATGAACCTGGTCAAGAGGGCTTAGTGGTGACCAGGAATGGTTCTAGGTTCTTGAAGGCTCTAAGCAAAAAAGTCAAGACTTGTCAATGCCCAATATCGAAAAATGATGTATCTGTAAATGAAGGAATAAAATGCTGAGTATAGCACTATTTTATGAAAAATACATTACAATGCTATAACACTGAGGACTACATGTCACACTATCCAGTCTCTCCCAGTGATTCTCTAAGGGACCCCTAAGCAGCAGCTTAATCTGTTTATATGGTAGCACCCTTGACGGCAACTGCCTACAAAGATGGCGAGATTCTTAAGTTCACTATATATATTACTTCTGTAACCGAAGTGTCTAGCTCCTCGAGAAGTATAATCCTTCTCAAACACAGTTAAAGATCAGTGACTTATAAATTGGACATTTCAAATTCAAATTAATATCTGCTTTGCATTTGCCGCCATTGTTAGCATTAGATGGACTGAATTATAGTAATATCTTCTATATTTTCTGTATGTTCAGCAATAAAAACAGAGAAGGAAGTTCTTAACTGAACTCGTTTGCATATAAAGAATAATTGTTGGTTTTAATAATTTTCTGGCACGCCATAAATCAAAACTGCACATCCGTCACATGGGACGTTATTATATAATCTCCATCTCAAAGCTCAGATTGCCCAGAGCTGTCTTCACCACAATAAAGGCCAAAACACGGGCCAATGATTTATTCACAAAGCATCTATTCAACTGCCTTGCCAGCTTGGAAACAAGGCAACATATATATATTCTCATATTTAGACCTTATTCGCAATTGAATGAAGTAAAATAACGGATACACAATTAAAGAAAAATGCTAATTTTACCCCGCAAACGAGGCTGGCATCTATAATTTACGTTGAAAGGGAAAGTCCATATTACTTTTTCAATAGTCCTCTTGTTCTAATAAGCTATGAATCTTACGCTCATCTACCATATTCATTAAACTGTAAAATAAAGTAAAATTCCTTTATTTTATTTTTTTTTAACTTGTTTCTACTGCTGTCATCTGATCAAGAATGATAATTTGATTTGTATTTGTATGTTTCGTTATAGTCCTATTGTTGACGGCAAGCCTTAAGGGCAAACACAACACATTTTGTTCTTTATATTTTAACACAATAAGAGACGTCGGGTCGCCAATGAAGTCTAGATTGATTGCGTGCTGGAGAATAGTATAGAAATCACTGGGAAAATATCTCATTTAAAGATAATTTTAAGTCACAAAGAGTAACCAATATTCCGAAGGATTTTTTAAAATATAGTTTTCTTGTTTCTAATATCCCTTCTCTATACACATGACAGGCAGTTTACAGCATTTACGGCACATACACAATATTTATATATATTTTATTAATATTACAAACTATTACAGACGTGGGCCAAAAAAATGTGTCTGCATAATCTGTTTTTCGGCATTAACAGAATTTGTGGAACTCTCTAGAATGGTTGATGATAACATATTATAAATGTATACTGCTTTACAAATTGAGGTTCTTTCATAAATAAAACCCAAATAAACATTCTTAAACGGTCAAGGGGAACATCTAGGCCTTCCCATGTGACCACGAGCATATCTATACAAAATCTATTGCTATGCCTTGCTAAAGTATAAAGGTGCTGCTAAAGCCTGGCGATGACGAGGAGGCCCTGCCAATTTAAAGCCAATGGTGGCCGGATGACGTACGTGTGGCATATCCAGCCGTTGGGCAACACAGCAAATTGGGTGAGTGTTTAGAACTGTTGGTCAGTGGCCCACTAGGCATCTCCCATTGCGCAAGGTGGCCATTCAGGGCCTAGTGCTGCTTTTTGGCGCAAAAATCAAGTGTGAGTTTCTTAGTGGCTATATGGGTTCCATGACTCTCACGCCAGCTACAGATGTTGAATTAATACAACATGACGGCATCAGAAACCAATGAAGGATTTGATATCAAGACTACAGAACATGAAAAAATCAAATAAATTAAGATACAAATGTTATGCAAGCTGACATGCTAATGACATGGAAAGGTTGAATACATTTTTCCTAAGGTAAAAGTGATTTTTTAATAGCTTATTTCCGTTAAGCAGAGTCCCAAAGGTTCTCACATGCAAAAAGACATGTACTATTTTGCATTGTCCTTCACGTCTTGCTGTCAAAGAAAATTAAATTCTAATACAATGCAATTAGCTGTTGAGTCTCATAAGAGCGAAACAGTTAAAAGTGCCATAGAAAGTTCTGGTTTATATTCATGTGGAGAACAGAGTTTTAACATCAGCTGTCCTCTGCCTGCCGTCTAGAAATATATGGGATTCTTCAGTTTGCTGTCTGGAGAATTCCGTTCATGTGGTTTAGTTTTGGAAAGAGAGGGAGGCTTCCTCTTAATCATTCCGTCAACTTTCTCCCTGTGGAAAACACTTTGTTCAGAGAACGTGATCAAAAGCACATGGCTGTCAATTAAAAACAAAATGACATTTGCCATAACAGATGTTACACATTTTGTTTAAGTTTTTAGTGAAGACCAAGCCATGTCTGTCAAAACTGAAGCGCACATCTAGGGTCAGGTACTACATTGCCAGCAATTATGTATTAACACAACAGTAAGCAGTGTGATCGTGGCTACTGACATTTTTGTGATTGCCAGTTCACGAATGACATTGGCCGATGTTAAATGAAGTTCAGAGAAAATGGGGCCATTAATGTGACTTAAGGAACATGCCCCGTTTACTCGTATTTCCAAATGTTCAAAATATTTTATACCTTTCGAGTAATAATAAAGTCCGAGCTTTCACAGAATTTGGGGGGTGTTCTTTAGTCCCCATTTTTCAAGATTTGTTGGGGTGACACTGTGTAACTGACATGTAATTTGGGGCGATTTATTAAATCTTGCTGGTAGTGAGATTGGGACTACTTGTAGGAAGTGTATTGCACTTGGTCCTTTTAAGTCTACTGTATTTTAATAGCAGGGAGCTAAAATGTTCAACTCTCCTGCCATCTTTCAGTTTTGGGACCACATCCCTATCCCCTTTCGTTTGTTACCAAGCCAATTTGATTTTTCCTTTCTGGTGTCTAGATCTCCCTCAGATTTTTCAGAAAAGTCACCTCGTTCGTGTGCCTATAAACTTAACAGTTTACAAGCATTTCTTCCATATGAACCTGATTCATGAGGTCATTTTATAGTCAATGTCATAAATCCACCTACTGTGTGATTCTTAATTTCTTTAAAAAAGACATTTACGGTGTTGGTTTAAATATGCATGGGATAGACACATGGCTATCCTGAATCAAAGATGAAACAAAGGGGTTGACTGATGACCGATTGGGGTTTAAAGCAGGAAAAAAGGGCATTTCTGAGTCAACCATGTACAAGAAGGCTCTGGCTTTATTTACAGTATTATTATATTGCCCTTTGACCCATCATCTGTATATTACCCTAGATTAAAATTCTTCCTTTTCAAATGTACTGTATAAATCAAAAGTTGCTTGACAATACCTTATTTACCATAGGGAGTCAGCTAATTAACTGGTACGCAGGATTCAAAGTGATGGCGTTCACCAAATGGACCATTGGCCAACCACTGGAAAAGCTCAACATCTACATAGCTTGGAATATATTCAGCCACATTTTGAATCCACTAACCTTATAATCTAGATTTTTCCACTAATACCACAGCTCTATTTTAGCTTTTCTAACATAACCATTTTCTTTTCATCTTTAAATCCACACAACTAGCACAAAGCGGTTTCAAAGTACCGCTTCAGAATTTTATTTAATTGAGACAGACCATGATGAGGACATAGGATGAAAAGATGTTTTTGGCAAGATTAGTGCTCTGTGTCTACAGGATTCTAAGAAGAATTTTATGAAACTGGTATATTCTACCTATTAAATTACATAACTCTTTCTTTACCAGACAGAACAACATGGCTGGAATACTGCAAAGCACTACGCATATATTTTAGGTTCATATAAAACAGAGAAATACTGAAGTCAAAAATGTTGGTATTCAATTAAATAATATGGAATATTATGGCTACATACTGGAGTTCCACGAAGCAGTGGTCATTCATCAAGCAATAATGGTAGAACAATTTTACATTGCTAGGAAAATAAGAAAAAATAAGTTGTAGCCTCTAGCCTGTGTTTTACCATGTGGGAAATCAGTCATAAGCTGTAGAATTTAATTTATAGCACTTTGTGGTCAGCAGGTGAATAATTACGTTAGTTGGACACTAACAAGATACGCAATTCAGAGGCAGATCAAAGGGAAAGCAACCAGGTCAAAATCCAATGACATTAAGTCAACTTCTATTTCATCTCTCCGATGACTAGGTAAATCAGTGAATTTCTAAAAAAAAACAAAAAAAAAAAAACGCCTAAGTTATATATTGTCCCATGTTTGGCTCCATGGATAAGATACAAATACAATGTATAGGGGAACAATCATTTTAAAAAGGGCCCAAAGATGGCAATATTCTATCTTATTGAATGTGTTATAGGCTACACTCCAAATTACTTAAATAAATGCTGGCTGTAGAATTTGATTTTTGTTAACAATGATTTTTTTGTAAATTTAGAAAATAATTTAATAATCTCTGATTTCATGCAGAACCCCAAAAACCATATAAGTCCACAAGATGTAAATATTTAACTATGGGAAAGGGAGATATCCACCAAGGCATTAAAATTAACCTTTTTATAATCACATTTAGTCAATCCAAGCACTGATATAAATAATTTTTGTTACTAATGTAACAATAAATAATTACACAATTATATAGTAAAATTGTGGTATCATAAGTAAATATTTAGCAAAATTCAACATTATTGCAAAACAAACAGCGCTTTTGGCTCTGAAGCTAAACACTGTTTAGAGTTGGTAGGGGGTCAGTTATTTGTTTTAGTATAAAAGCAAACAAAACATATTCAGATTTATGATAATATTAACATTTATTTATAATTCTGGGAGAAAATGTCCGGTATTCCTAGACGGGGCAGCATTATATGATTTTTCTCTTAAGAAAGTTTAGATAAAGCAAAAAATGAAACAACCTGGAAGAGATTGTCTCAAATGTAAGAAACAAATCTAGCAATATTCTAACCTAAACAACATAAAAAGATGGTTATCATAAGCGATTCCTCTTACAAATGTCACCAGACAAAAACGTGTAGGTTTATCTTGTTCCCTGTGATTTCCCAAATACACCATTTCACAAAATAGGAGCACTAATTAGACTTCCCGAGCGACGTTTGCTAAGCCAACACGGGATCTAACTGTCGGTAAGTAAACTACGTTAGGAGTTGTGTTCATCAGAACATATGACCCGCACAACATATAACTGGAGTTAAAGGAGCAACTGGTTCTGGGGGATACTACATGTTTTTAGAGATTAGCATTAGGTAAAGTAATCGATCAATAACATGCAAGTCTTCAGAAATAGACACTGGCCTAGTGGTGTATTTACTAAAACTTAATTACACAACGTGGCTTCTTGGAATGTTATTTCACATTTTATTAAATTAACTACAATGGCCTTAAGTTGGCCAAGGTGATAACAGTCTCTTGACACATAAAGAGTCATCCTTAAGGATGAGGAAATCCCATGTGGAGGACCATGAACATATTTCCAGTTTAGATGCCTTGAAGAATAATAGGTTCTTCTCCCTATATATAGTCCAGATGGGAATCTTCACCCCTGTGACCTCCCAACGCTCATGCTGTCCTATATGTCTGACTTGGACTCAGATACATCCTCTTTAGTCACACCATTGCCAATATACATTGTGATGGTCAGAATGAACAGGGCACTTATCTGATGAAATGAGGAAATTTACGTGGAAATAGAATTAATATTGCCTATTGAATTCAACAGTTATTATTAACTCATTAATATGAGTGTCAGAAGCACTCATGGGAAAACAATTTAGTAGATGGCTTATTTTACATAGCAGAGAGAGCATAATTACGGCAATTAAATTCTATATAAAATTATAGTAATTAAAAATAAGACGCATTAATAAATATTTTTCAGTGTTTTAGCCGGAAAAATAAATATTTTGGCAATCACCTTTATAATTGGTTAAAGCTTATACAAAGGGACATGCATGTGGTCTATTACTGACAGATTAACCTCAGTTCGCCTTTCAACATATATTTAAGTCCGTGCTAAAACATGTACAAGAGCGTGAAATTGTGTAGAAATGTATAAAGCTTGGATAATCTAAGAAGGCTATTATTTATCGACCAGTTCGCTCATCACAAGCTGTGGGCCACAGGCTCACCAACGTAGCTTTCATTGGCCCCTCTTATTGATGGGAATACACAAGAGACCTGTAAGAAAATGCAATGCAGATTTGTCTGTAATAGAAAACAGTTTTAACCTCAACTTAAAAGAAGCGCAAAACTACAGAAACATAGAATTCGACGGCAAGCAAGACCCATTAGGCCCACCATGTCTGCCCATATTTTCTGATATAAAGACTCAAACAGTAATCAGTCGTTGGTCTCGTCTTAGATTCAGGAGCTATTTGTCTATTCCATGCATGTTTAAATTCCCTCACTGCATTAACCTCTACTGCTTCTGTTGGGAGGCTGTTCCACTTATCTACCATCCTCTCAGTAAAGTAAAATTTCCTTACATTACCTCTAAGCCCAAGGCAGTCATTCCTGGGGGCCCATAGCAGCTGCCCTTTGAGGCCGCAACAGCCACGGTTGCAGGGCCTGCCATTGTGGGCAGCCCAGGCAACCCCTCCGACCAATTCCTGCAGCTTACCTCTGTGTTGCTCGCACATTGTGCAAGCAACCTTTCTTGTATAACCCAGAGGAAGCAGAATGTTACATTATATTATGTGGCCCTCCTGCATATCTGCTTCCCCTGGGCGATAAAAGAGAAGTTCCTCGCACAATGTGTGAGCATCACAGAGAAATCTATAGGCGAAGTAAGGAGGTGTGGGTGGAAATTTGAGGGAGAAAATATGTGTGAATGTGTATGTATTTATGTATGTATATATAGGCGTGTGATACCATGGATGTGGAAGTGTAAGTGGAGAGCAAATATAGCAAAGTCTGGTTGTTTTGGGGCAAAGTTGGCAAATGCAGGTTGTTTGGGACAAAGATGCCACTGGCAGGCTGTTTAGGGGCAAAGATGGCAAATGTAGGTTACTAACAAGCTGTATGGAGGACAAAGATGGCAGAGCCATGCTGTTTCAAGAAAAAGATGACAAGTCCTACCCGTCTAATGTAGGTGCTCGGCAGGTCCAGTGGATGCAATCTGGGTTCTTCGGCAAGTCCTATCTGTGCAACCTGGGTGCCAGGGCTGGCCTTTAAGGTGTGTGACCTGTGATCTATGTCTGTAATGTAGGGTTTACATGCATTATTGATTTGATCTGTACCTTCAATGCTGAGTTTATGATTTTCAGTTGACCTATACCTACTATGCTGCGTTTCCATGTGTTATTTATTTGATAAATACCTGAAGTACATAAGGGAGGAAAAGAGAGATGTGGCAGAGAATCAGAGGGGACAAAGGGACTCTGGGGGTGATGGTGGGGCACCACAACACCTAAGGCCGGCCCTGATCATGACATCCGTTTCGGGTCACTTGCCAGACCTACACCAGGGTCCAATCAATATTAAAGGTGTGCCTGTCTAAGCTTCTGGCAATGCTATAGAAACATTATCGTCTCCTATAGCTTTCCAAGATAACAAGTTTAAACAACTGACAATTTAGATTAGTCCAGCCAATAAATACCCAAACAGAAATATTTATTTAATAAAAAGCTTTTCTGTGTAAATTATAGTAAACTGTTTTAGACCACAACCACAAGCATTTAGACCACAACTATGAGCTTTTATATTATGATGAGTTTGTTTTAAAGCTAGATTATATAAAAACCATAACCATGCGCATGTAATTGAAAAGGACAAGTGGCTCAAGCAAAGTCCAATTTTCTATCTTGTCTGCGCAATTTACATTTTTAAAGTAATACACTTGGAACATCGAATTTAAATTACAAATTTCCAAAATAGGAAATTCATTGCATGGTTTTGATAAAAAGTAAAAGAGTTATGATCACAAAGTGGTAATGCCTTTATTTACACATGGGATAGGCATATAGCTACTGAACCTAAGACAAGACCAAGGACTGATTGAGGTTTAAGTCTCTTCCATCAAATTCTATGATTTTATGTTTTGTATGTTAATTTATTAAATGCTTGTACTAGAAGTTGACACATCTTTTGACTCGAAAACCGAATCCAGCGACTTTTGTTCACCACAATCCTTAATACGTTTATTTTATAATACAAAATCCAACTAGATATATTGTTTATCTCAAATTAAGGTCATAAAAACTTGGTGATACGGTGCATACCCGTAAAAATGTCTCTTTAATTTAGCAAACCGCTTCTTCTAGTGGAGATGTTTATCTTATTAAATTATACACAGGCAGCAATGGAACATAATATAACGATCACAAAGCTATGATTAAAGGTCCACGCTCTCTCTCTAACAATAACCTTAATTCTGTTCATCTTTCTATATGTGATTCGATCTAGGGGTGAAACAAATCAACAGTTGTTTCAGATTCTGTAATATAAATCCGTAAGCGTGAAAGTCTGATTATGCGGGATGCCAAGTGTAATGAGCATTCATATTCCAATGCTTCCCTCTGGTGGACACGTGCCACACTGTGTATTATTCCAGGAAGCCAACAAACCGAGAGCTTGAAGATGAGTTTATAACATCATAGCTCAAAGCCTTAATTGTGTATCATGGTGGGTCCACATAACCATGTGTATCCTGCAGGTTGGGCCAATAGTTAAATCCAGGAGAGGGCACCATTTGGCCCAAGTGAAGCAAAGCCATTTGGTCTCTCTCTCTCTAGACCCCAACCCACACACACTCTTTTTCCCATCCTCACTCACACATACTTACATGGAACATGTCTACTTACATACTGTGCAAGCTACAGCGCTACTACTGCGAGGTCGCGTAACGCAACATTACGTGACCCACTGGGCACCTGCCTCCCATAGCAAACTGGCAGAGTTTAGTAAATAAACCCCATTAGGGTCTTACTTGAAGGGACTTGGTTTTCAATCCAGAGTTGTATTTTCTATTAAGAGATTTGTAGACAGTACCTTATTAAATAATAACAGTGACATTTGGAATGGGATAATATGCAACTTTTGGCTATTTAAGATTAGCAAAACATTTTATGCAAAATGATAGCTAAACAATGAATAAAGTGATTATTACAAAAAAGAAGTCTTCCGAGGTTTTAAAAAACCAAATGAATGTTCCTGCTGATTGAATATTTTCCCTGATTGCTACAGTGATAAGCCCATTTTCAAAACTATGCATCAAAAATGTACTATATATATATATAAATAGCCTGTATGGTCTGTCCATTTATTTGATTCAATTAAATAGACATTTAAGTCTCTTCCATCAACCTTCCCCGGTAGCCTTCACTCCATACACACAAAGGGTTAATGTGTGGTAATTGCCGGTATATTTCTCCATTAGTTAAACAGAGAATTGGCTGTTTTTCTGAAACTGTTTCCATGGCAACAGTGTAAGCTTGTATTTCATGCTACTGGCCACTAGAGGGTAGGACTGCATTGTTCATATCTCTATTCATTTGTATAGGTGATACTTTCATTTGCTAACTGAAGTATAATAGATTGCATGCTTTGGAGATTATTAAGGTCTCCTTTCCAGACATATTATTGTTAGTTATTATTAGTCTCAAAAGCTTGCAGTCTATTATGCTTCATTTATAACATAATTTATAATAATCATATGTTACCAATTTTTTTTTTCTTTCTACATCTCTATTCCGCTATTGTATTCTAGAATATTTTTTATATATTCTATTTTGTGTGTATATATATATAATTTCTATAGCTGTTAAGATCTGCATGTAAACTTTAAACCGTTAAACTGTAAATAAATAACCAGTTTCTTCCCTCCTGCCCCTAGCTGCAGAAAAAGGAGTAAAGATCAAAAGGTTGCTACTGCAGATGGGTGGAAGTGCGCAACAAAATATCGTTTCACTAGCCACAATCACTTTACATTTACATTTCTTTCTACTTCTGTTCCGTGTAATTTCACTTAAGTAGCTCTCTTAGAATGCTATAGTAATAATTATAATATATGGTGCAAAACCCTGGAGTTAAAAAAACAAAAACAAATACCAGTCACATCTGAATGCTGAACATTTTTATATTTTGCTAAGAGGGTCGTAGTTAAGAGGAACAGCCTCCCAGCTGAAGTGGTAGAGGTTAATACAGTAATCAAATTTAAACATGCATGGGATAGACATATGGCTCCTGAATATGAAACAGGGTATGATTTGAGGTTTAAGTCTTTACAGCAGGAAAAACGGGCAGACTAGACGGGCCAAATGGTTCTTATCTGCCGTCACATTCTGTTTCTGCATTCTATGTGACATTGGTAGGCGTGACTTCACCCAAACAGAGGCTTGGAATGCATAAAGCTGTCAATGTTCCCGTTCTATTCAGGAAGTACTGACAATGTCCTCCACCAGTGAGCAGATTGCAGGAGAGCAGACAACAGGCGATCAGAGCAGGTAAAACGTCATGTATACAGTTTACCTGCAGCCGCAAGCAGGGGCTACAAGCAGACCACCAACGAACGTTTATTTTCCACATCCAGGATCAGTTCCTCTTTTGAAATATGAAAACACTGGCTCAGGTTGTAGCGAAATGATCTTTAATCTGAGTCAGCAGCAAGTGATGTGAACAATACATAATACAGTATTTTTTATTTAGCAATCATTATTTAGTAATTATTAGTGTAATCGGTTTGATTGACATAAAAATCAGATAGTAAATTAGGCTGAAAGTAAAAATAATATTCGGTAAAATAAGAGTTATAGATAATAACGTAGTAAATATTTTAGTATACATTTAAGTAGAATGCTAGTAAGAAGAATCGTAACTACCTTTTGGTACTACTAGGTTATTTAGATTCTTAATTGATAGCATTAATTTGATCTCTAAGTCTTAGAGAGAAGATCAAGAAGAAAATACAACAATATGATGCTGGGGATCGATTCAGCCACATTCCTCTCCAAAAAGCCTCCATTCTTCTACCATTGTTAATTAAACAAGACAAGCTGCACCTGCTCTTAACCGTCAGATCAATGAAAGTATGTGATTTTTGGGGTTTTAATTCAATGTACGTGTAGGGCTTTGTGCTTCATTCATTTTCATCTCTGTCACGCTGCGATGACATGTGATTGTGATACCGACAGATGTTGACTTATCCCAGACTTAAAACAAAACTGGAGGAAATATGTTGCAGTTTCACAAGTTTAGAACACTTAATCTGTAGGCTTTGTTGATGTGGCCTAATATAGTGTGAGCTCAGGTAGCAGCCACGTTCGGTCACATTACTAGCAGTCATTAACGGGAGAGCGCACCAAACCATGTAATAATAATATGTAATAAAATATGAGGTGGAAGTAATATGAGGATTGAATGACAATCCTCCAAGGGTTAATCCAATATGAAGATTACACACTGAATACTCAGAGATCCAGGGATCTATTGTAACACGTTTATATGGAAATACTCACAAGGTAGCAATGTTTGAACCTTCGACAGGTCACAACCATTGCATGTCATTGCTACATTTCCACGATTAAAAACTCTATTGCCGAGAGTCAAAATGTTGGGATTTTGTTGGCCTTTTTATGTAGTTGAGCCTACCAGCACCAGAGTTCTTTGCCTTAGAAATGGTTGTTTACCAAAGCTTTGTATTTCGTGCATCTTTCATGATTTGATTTCTCTTCAAATTAGTAGTAGTAGTGTGTTATAGGGAAAAGCTCACCCCAGGGTATATTTTTTATAGCTAAAAACTATGCCAGGGGATGTTTGCTTTCCTGGAGGAAGAAGAGAATCAACAGACAAAGATGAAATTGAGACTGCTCTGAGAGAAACCCATGAAGAGATTGGGTTAAAACCTGAACAAGTGGAGATCATTGGCAGACTTGTCCCATACATTTCCAAGGTGAGTTCATGTTTCTCACTTCCCATTGTTTAAAGTTAAGTCATGAAGCTATTACATGAATCCTCAGGTAAACTATTCATGAAGTACCTCCAGCAAAGATTCTTAGTGCCAACACATTGAATGCTGGTGAATCTGTACTAACTTGTTGTCCCACTGTGTGTGGAGGTTTTTTTAAATTTAAATTCTTTTAATTTTTACTTTCAGACTCCAGCTTATCTGATCACACCAGTCGTTGCATTTGTAGAAGACACATTCCAGGCCTGTCCTGACCCTGATGAAGTAACAGAAGTGTTTCATGTTCCTCTAGAATTCTTCCTTAGTTCTGAGCACTACACCCCACTGCTTCTAAAAGCGCCCTACTTTGGAACCAACGTAATTCACAGTTTCAATTACAACGATCCACAGATGCAGAAATCATTCACCATATGGGGGATGACAGCACATTTTGCCTTAATTCTCTCCGTTATGCTGCTAGGAAAAGGACCTGCATTTGATACCAATTTTAAACTTGAAAGGCGCCTGGCAGAATGCGAGCATGCACTCTTGTCATTTTATCAAAGTAAATTATAATTGTACAAAACTTGAATTATCCTACAGTTGTAAAAGATTGTTGCTACAAATATACTTTTGGTGATCTGTCCTGTAATGCTTGATCTACAATCTCTAACCATATGAGGACATTACATAGGTATACTCATAGGGTTTTATGGTGTGAGAACAGTTCACCATTCACCTAGAAACCCAATGTTTCAGTAAAAATTTTCGACAGTACACAAAATCACCGAAAGTGACTCAACCACAACACCAGCTGCACCTTGTCAATAGTACAAACAAAGTCCGAACAGCCATAAAGTGCGCTCAGTGCAATCTAATAAAAAAAAGAAAACACAGACCCTGATATAACAATGTATTCCAGGTCTAGCAATTCCTGTGAAGATATCTTAAAAACGAAGACAAAAAAAAAAAGAAAAAAATAGTGCAATACAGTCCACTTGCAATTACCCCTCCCCAATAATGGTAGCACTCACAAAGGAGAGAATATCTCTCAATATATATAACCAGGACCACCTGGTATATAGTATACCAAAACCGTTCCACTTAGTAGAAAAAATAAGAAGCACCAATTAATAGGCATAGAGTTATCCAGTCCAGTACTGCAGCACACTGTATATTTGTTTCTTATTTTATTAGTGGTGGCTCGTGAACTTTATTCTAGTTTGAATATATGACCCTGAATGCAATAGAAGACTTTGAATTTATATGTGAGATATTACTTTCCTTATTAAAGATTGGATAACTGCGGTGAGCGCTTTACTGAAGTCAAGGAAGGGGGTGATCTAATGTTTGATTGTGGCTGAAATTGGCATTGCTCAATGGAAGAACCCATTCAATACGTTTTCTGTTTTATAGAGGTTGTGTACATTTAAACACCCTATATCACCTTCTGTGTTGACTTCAGTGTTTAGTTCAGTGGCTCTAGCTGCTTTAGTAGACATACATTACACTGATCTGTTATTCCAACTAGGAAGTTGAACACATTCATTAACAATAAATGTTACGTTTTATTTGGAAGTAGGGACACCGTGTTGTACAGTTGTCCATTAAGTATGTCACCTCCTATCCAGCCAACTAAATGAAAGTACAACCACATGGGCTACTGTTTTATGGAAACAGTGTTGGGTAAACTGACAACAGTGGAGCACAAGTTGACCTTAGCCAAATATCTTTCTGTACACTGTGCCGATACTGTCTTTGGTAGACCCACTATGAATGAGGTATAGAAGACACTGATGGGAATAATAATTATTTCATTGTGTTTTTTTACTTATCAAAGCTAAATTTTAGTATTCTGTTTGTACATTGTCTTTTGGAAAAAATATAAGTGGACTTTTCTAGTAGTAAAATACTGTAGCATAAAAACACAAACTGGTAAACTGTGGTGAAGGCAAACAGCAAGTGGCATTATCTAAGTAATAGAATGTATCTGGGGTTATCAATATGAATTAACCAAAGGGGAACTTTAATAATCATCTCTAAAAACAATGCTTTTGCATTTATCATTTGAAACCCTTTATGCTCTTAATGAACGGTTCCCTTCTTTCGTAAAAGAGTATACTATGAGAACAACTGACCATCACACCTATAGAGTTCGTTGAACATCCCATTCTAAAACCATGGGTAAATATTGCTTGTATTTGGAGAATTGGAGAATGATTTCTTTGATGTGAGCCATTATACAAGCCCATTATGATATCATTCTGGTAGATAAACGCCAACATTTTGCAATGAGAAGAAATGGATTTTGCTTGCAGTGCTAATAGGGTCATTTGTCTGTTGCTGCTGGCGGACCAGACATTCTTATCATCTGCAGTGTTAAGTAAAGAAACCTGGAAGCCAAAGCTGTAGAGAACATGAGAGCCAAATGGAGAAACGCTAAATTGTGTTTGTTTTAGGCCTAATTGGAACTGGCATTGAAGCTGCTAGCATCACCATTTGAGCCTCAGGGTCACCATCTGAAGATGAAAGGTGGACATCTATAAAAAGTCATTCATATTAATATATTTACTAACAGGAACATTGATGTCTTTTGTTATTTAGGGTAGTTTTATATCTATTGATTTAGTTCTAGTACCAACTCTAAAACCTTTTCTCTTAAAGATAGAGAGCACAACTGAAGGATGGTGGCCTTTTTGTGAAACATGGACACAAGAGCTACTTGCAGAAATATTATTGGAATTACAAATGGTGAAAACAGAGCCATCTTTTCCACAAACTACTTAGGCCCTGGCCATCTTCACGAGTTAACTAAGGGCAATGAGGAGGCCCTTGCCCTTTAAGGCTGTTGGCCGCCTAATGACGAAGCGTAGCCGACAGATGGATATGACAGGCCTATGCGGCCGGGAATATCCTACCGATGGCCACACACTGCAGCAAACAGGTCTGCGTGCAGTGATATCGAACAGATGATCAGTCTAGGCCTGCTACGCCTTTTACCCAACCATTGTCTATCACTGATAGACCTGGAATCGGGGATAACATCTCAAGAAAGCGACCTTATGTTTGAAAACAGAACTTGCAATAATGTTTAAAAACCATGGTTTGTTTTTCTTAAGTGCTACATTACTGTATGAGACAACAATTATTATAAAAAAAAGAGCTATTGCGCAATAGTTTAACGTGGTCTTCTAATCCTCACGACCTACAGCATGGTCCAGTCATCAGGAACACCCCATGTGTTTTGAAACTTTGTCTTTAATGTTCATATAAAAAAAAGAATATTTATATATGGCTACTTCAAACATGTTATGTTAGACGTTTAAATCTAAACACAAAGAACACCGCTTCTGTTGTTAGCTTTGTTTCCTTTTAGGGCATCAGATAACATTAGGCTTGTATTAATAATCAGTCGTTAGATAATTGTATGTATTGTATTATTTATGTCTCTCGTGTGCAGGAGTTTACAAATGTTCACAACGTTCTAGATCTTCTGATTTGTAGCATTAGTTTCAACAAAAGATTTGCAAGAAGAATTCAGCATATAGAAACAGTACATTATTTGGGCATCCAGGGCTCGTAGAAAGTACTGAAATGATGGGTTTTTTTAGGTTTAATTCTTAAACACAGGTGCCCGAGAATACAGCGAGGATGCAGTATGAAGAATCTAATAGACAAACGGCAAAGATGCCTTTGTGGACGTGGAGGGCCCTCGACCGTCCTTTCAATGTTTAGTTAATTACATTACCATGGAAACAGCTTCGCTGTACCTGTTGTATAGGTTGCCTGGTAAAAAAAAAAAAAAAAAAAAATGTATTACGTCTGGCTTGGCCCTGCAAGCTTGTGGAGAGCCCCTCAGCAACAGGCCACTTAACCACTTATTTGCCGGAGCATTCATTTAATGTTTACTGAAAATAAAGAATATTTTATCATCATAGAATTCTAGTTATGTTTTATTTTCTAAATTAGTTTGTAGAACACTGCATTATTATTATAGTATTGTTAGTATTATAATTATTATATTATAATACAAGTAGTAAAGTAATATAACTGGGATACTGCTGTTTTAGCACTGCAAGGCATAGGCATACGGCTAAACGTTGCCAAGGGATCGAGACACTCAACCAGAGAGATGGATACAAATAAAATATATAAACGGATAAACGGAAAAAAATGAATAGTTTGTGATGCAAAGTGTACTGTATAGGGTGTACTTATTTTGCTTAGTGTGACATTTTCTGAACTGGCACCGACCTGATCTAATAATCTACCGTAAGAACTAATGCCAATTTTTTCATCCTAATACCAGGTTCCCAGAGCAACTACAAAGTGACTTAATGGAGAAAAGACCTGATCGTTCTATAAAAGACCGCCAAAGGACAAGGACATGAATTTCACATCATAAACATGGATTATCATCCAGTATTTAAAACAGTTATCTATGCCTATGCAAACAACATGTAATAGGCAGGTGGGTGTAAAAGGAGATCGCTCAGGCATAATATATATTATATATATTTATATATATCAGTCTGGAGTTATTTATAGGATAAAAGGCGTTCAGGCACTGCCGTTATCACTTGTTTAATTACAACTTTTGTGCTGTTAGCTTTGTAATGTGAAGGGTAATGCTAGGTTTGGTTGGCGTGTCTAATGAATTGCTTCTATTTAATGCTTTAATGCAGTTCTTGGAAATCCGGGCAAAGATCTATTCATATGAAGTTACAATGCTAATGCTAGCAGATACGTAAAGTAAGGGAAATAGTCAATACCCCTGCAATCACAGAGTCTGTAGCATTAGAGTACCTGAACCTGTGCTTCGTAAGCTGATCAAACATGAAGAAAAGTGGTATTTTAGTACTTAAACCATCCAACAAGCAACATCATAGAAAACAGACACTCTCGGTACATAAAGGGCGACTTAGAGACAAATATTGCATATTTACTAAGTTTCCCGGTTTTGAAAAGGAATTCTATTTTCTGGTTTCCCTAATTTCTAGAATGCCGGGTTCTTTGGTACGTGTGAATTCCACATGGGCAATAAAACATGCAATGATCCTTGTACAAACACGGAGCATGTTTTTGGCTAGGTTGGAGCAAAAATCCTGCTTTTCTCGCTTTAAAGTTACAGCAGTTACCTAGGCACCCATTGGCCATGGGGTTACAGAAAAGTCTATGAGGCGTTAGCAATGCTTGTGGTATCAGCACCAAGGACAGTGTTTGGACCAGGTAAAACAGTAAGCTCCTGCCCTATATTTAGTGAGCAAATTTAGGGTTAGGGGTTGACAGTATCTGTCTATCGAGGCACTGGAGAGAAAAAAAAGAGTGATTCTAAGCCCCCATCATCTAATTTACTTGGTTAATAGTTCTTTATATTTGGATGGGTTGGTCACGGTTATATCACCTTGATGGTGCTTTGTGGGTTCACGTGGCGTAACTTTTCCAACTGGATAATACTTGGACCTAAACTCGCGGACTCCCTTTCATGAAGTGGGCGAGGTGTGTGTTTCTGGGGCCATGGGCTTTACTTCCTTGATACATGGTCTCTGGCTGCTTTGGAATGGGTAGACATGATGTAACATTTTCATAGAACCATTTCATTTTTTCCTCTCCCTTCTCTTTACATGGTAATCCAGTGGGTCCCTAAGCAGCTTTTTACGCAGTTTCTATGGCAACATCACCTATATATTGTATTAGCACTGGACTGTACTAATTCCAGCTTCCACTTAGCACTTGAAGACTTATTACCTAAATCTGTTTTTGCCAATCTTCCCAAAACTACTGTATGTGTTACACTGTATAGATCACACAGGTAATTAATCCATGTTTTTTTCTGATGCATGCATTTTGTCTTTTTCTTGTCTAAGGCATTTTGTGGCCCCTAAATAATCTATGTGGCTTCCAAATGTCTCTGCCTGGCTCCTATGTTTTGCAGCAACCAGTCCAGCCCTTGTATCAGCCTATCCAGGCAGCTTCGTGTTGAGCGTAATGTCGAGAGTGTGCGCGCAGCAGTGCTCGGGAAGCAGCGGGGCGGAGATTGGTAAAGCGCAGCTTAAACGCGCATTACGGTACAACGTTGGACCAGATTCTGCAGCCATCGCCGCAGAAGCCGAGCATCCCATTGAACAGGAGCATCGCAGCCATGGCCAAGGAGCGGCCGGAGAAAGCCGAGGAGACGGAGCAGATGATAGAAAAAGAAATCGCCAAGGAGGCCTTGGAAGGAGGAGGAGGAGCAGGGGACGGCAAGGATATGAGAGCCGTGCTACTTTCGGGGTTTGGGGGTCTCAACAAGCTACGAGTGGCCCGGAAAGTGATGCCTGAACCCCAGGAGGGAGAGCTGAAGATCCGGGTGAAAGCCTGGTCCGGTACCCCCTTACTATTGCGTTAGGGATAGATTGCGAGCTGTGTGCATAGGATGCTTGGCAGTGGATGCGTGAAATCAGCGCAGAAAACTCTTGCGATGAAATAAATGAATCCGGTTAGAAGGCCAGTGTTCCTGCAAGGGTTAATTCACTAGCAGATCCTCACCGATCTATTTTTTATGATGGATAATGCTCCAGGGGGTGGTTAGCCTTCTCTGGTTGAGTGGTTGGTTTCGGGGTCAACTTGCCCCTGTAACAGTGAGTGCTTTGCCTAATGGGTATTCTCTATGACATTATAGGCAACCATTTTTGGAAGAAAATGGGTTAATTCTTTGTTTTTTTTATCTGATTAACACATTAAATACCTTCTTCAATAATCACTGGTCATTGATCACTCTGATCATCCAGAAGGTGCCAGTCGGGTGGTTTAATACCATACATTGCCTGTTGGGTGAGACACACTCTTGGCACCCAAAAAAAATGGTAAAACATCATAGTGAAAGGGTTAATGTAGCAGTCTGCTGATTGGCTGCCTCTTGCTCTTTAATCTAGTTAATAGATGAGGATGCCTTGGAGATAGTGAAGCTGACAACATGGTTACTGGGGTGGCAGGAGAAGTATATGATGGTTAGGCATTGATTTCCACTCCACAGGCTAAGATATTAATCATCCTTCGCATCTAAACAAACCCATAGGTTTATAAAATGAGAATCAGGCACCTGTGAGTTGTGTTACCTAGAAACATGTGTTCTTGTATTTTAGCATCCCAGGCTATGAAACCGGTGTGCATATGGTATGTAAGAGACAGGTTAACTACACCGGTTATTTTACATGGGACATAAGTGTATAGTTTTACTTATACGTCGTGATGCCATGTTCATTCACAATCCCTGGTGTGATCACCCCATGGTTACCTAATCTCCATCTTTAATGGATCAGTTTCGTCCCTATTTTTGCTTTAACCATGGACTATAAAATACATTTTATGATGATAAGAGCACAAATGGACAAATGTTATGTTGGCCCAAGCTTTGTATGTTGTTAACCACTTACCATTCAGTGGGTCCTCTTTATGACGGCCTTGTCTTTCTCTCTTCTTACAAGGTTTGGTCTACTAAGACAAATTAAAAAAATGTAAATTTCATTTTTAATTAATGATCTAATTATGTTTGATGGCAGTTTTTTTTAAATCAAACTGTTGATGCTTTCATTTTGGGGATGTCATTGTGTTGAAATGATGGTGTCCAACCATGACCATGTTTTCTAATCAAATAGATCCTTTAATGGTTTAGCAATGCCTCTCTCTTTCCCTTATATCTCCTAAAGAGAATGAGATATAGGGACCAAAATGTAGTTGATGATCTATTTTTAAACTCATTATACATAGAAATCATTTAATTAAATGCAGAAAGTAATGCAACTAGCGATCATTTCCATCCTGCCTTTCATCAAAAATATGTCTTTGACATTATTTTCATGGACCTTACAAAGCGTCTTTCTCGAAGGGTTAATCTTTGTTTTGTAGATATGGCGCCCATCTCCCTAGCAACAAAATTCCTTTGCTTCTATAGAACAGTAATGCTTGAAATTAAACTAAGCTTATCTGAATATTTAAATCATTTCAAAACGTTGTCCAGGGGTAAGTAAACTGTCCATACCTGGGCAATGGCGTCCATGACAAGGCATTTAGTCCAGTGTCCTTCACAAAGAATGCTTCTGCCAACCACCAAACATGAGAGGGTCTTCCATTTCCACTAGGTCGAGATTTTACTCGTCAGTATACTCAATAAACCCTTAAAATTGTGTTTACAGCTAAAAGTAACCTGTAGATATATGTAATAAAACCCACCTTGTGTGCATTCCATTGGAGCACGGATCTGAACTTCATGTTCTCATGAAAGAAGGATGTAGAGAAGACAATGGAGAAGCTCTATGGACAGACAGGAGTCAACTCATTTATCTAGTAAATAAAAAAAGAAGAGAGTAAAAATCAAACTTTTAATAGCTGACAAAGATTAGCCTCAGTAAGATAAACTATTCCCTAACCTATACATTAAATTTATTTATTTCACCAACTGGAAATCAATGGTAACCAGGTCTAAATTATTTTACTGATACTAGAAGTTGATATATATATATATATATATATATATATATATATATATATATATATATATATATATATCTCTCTATATATATATATATATATAGATATATATATATCTATATATATATATATATATATATATCTATATAGATATATATATATATCTATATATATATATATATATATATATATATATAGATATATATATATATCTATATATATATATATATATATATATATATATATATATATATATATATATATATGTACACATTACAGCTATTTTGTCTCAAGGGAAATTATATATCTTAGTTTGATATTCTGTGTTTATGCTTTCTAAACAACAAAATGAAACATTTTTAAAATGTTAAGAAATATTACGTTGTTATTATCTTGTTAAAGTCAAATATTTAATCAAGTAAAACATAAATATTTTCACCAGGGAAGCAGTTGTTGTTAAGAGGCAGATAAAATATTTTATAAATGATTTTTTTTTTTTTTTAGTGCGCTGAATTTAACCCTGTAGTGGCGAGGCCTCAATGGCAGAATATTTGTTAAGCATATTTTCCAGCTTGCTAGAAGGGATTTAGGCGAGCATGTGACATGGTTTAATGCGTGAATCGGAGCCGAGGCCTGGGAAACACATACAGGATCTAACGAAAGAAAAACAACATGCGCATAAGAGACGCGAATAGGATTTCAATGTCTTGTGACGCTGCCTCCTACTTAAAGTAACAGTAATGTTTACAACGGTTCTTGGCCTATATAAAATAGAACATTTGAAGACGGTTACGATTGGAAACATGCATTTGTGAGCCATATCATTATGGGAGCTGTACAGAATTCATTGATACTTTATTGCCAATGGATTATTCCGGGTCAGACTACCTGCAAATAGGCACCATGCATGTATAGGGGCAGTTGCTATAGGATAGTGGTATATGTAGAGCAGAAATACTGTTAATAATGGTAGTTTTTTTGGCTGATTTTCTGCTACAAGTATTATTATTATTATTTATTGTTTTATATAGCGCCATCAAATGCCGTAGCGCTGTACAATGGGTAGACAGGACATAACATGAATAGTATTCATTCAAGACACCCTCTGGAACATAGGCATCTACCTCCGCCACAAAAAAAGAAAGAATAATAATAAAAATGTGTGGCGCATGGGCTTGCAGCGGTTAAATATAGTGGGATCATATTAAGTTTGACAAGTCATCATGGGCTTGCAGTGGTTAAATATAAGGGAATCAATATATTAAGGTTGACCAGTCATAATGGGCTTGCAGTGGTTAAATATAAGGGAATCAATATATTAAGGTTGACCAGTCACTAGTATCAAAGGCCTGCCTAAATGAATTGCAGTCCAGTTGGTATCCGTTGACACGTTGGTCTCTCATCGTCCGTTGATAGTCTTTCAGTTTGGAAAATAATAATTATAGAGGGAAGAAACGTCTGCATATAACCCTGCGTTGCGTCAAAGATTCCAAAGATGAGCGATGAGTGTTTAGATTTCCCAGCATTTATTACTATCTGCTCTCCTCTTGATTTTTTTATTGTTTGTAGAGCAGCCCAGACACTCGCCGGTTCCTGTGACGCCCGCGCTGACGTACAAATTCTAGTCTGAGCTTTTAGTGATTAGTTCCGCAAGCATTCTAATACTTCTGACAAGTCCCGGCCTTGCATCAATCTTCCAAAACGAGACAGCGTGACTCATTTTACAAGCGAAGGTCCGAAATGCCACCGCTCGAGATGACTCACGGACAGCCTGGACGGATACGATAAAACCAAGGAGATCCGGTTCTGCTTTATACTAGCCAAAATCTGCTGTGAATTGAGAGCTGGAGTAGAACCGGATTGTGTCAGCTCTTAAGCCCTTTTATATTTGTTTAGGATTTAAAATCTCATAATTATAATAAAAATAAATACTTTATAATCAGATTTTAGGTTTTGTATCTAGCACCGAAACCCACAGACAAACCTTGGCACCAACAAGGTATTGGAGACCAGTTTCTGGGCACAGACGGTGGTGGTATATAAAGAAAGGTTCCTAATTGGGACAGACATTCCCTCATTCCTCCCCAAATGTCCCTCTTTTCTAGGAGTTCAGAATGTTTGCCGGGAATGAGTGTATCAATATATACATCCCTGAAAATCATCATAATCTGTAGAGAAACAGCAAAAAACAGGTTAATTTGTGTAAAAAAAAAACAATATATTTTTCTTTTTCAGTTACCAAAATGTCCGTAGGCCATAAAGGCATATAAAAAGGTCTCGGTAAAGTCATGCCTACGAGCCACACTCCCTAAAACAAGTGTCCCTTCTCATTCCATCCGAAGTCCTGGGAGGCGTGCATACATCAAACACGTGGGCACAATTCACTTTTTGTATCCACGTGGTTATGGGGGTCTACAAGTCAACTGCTGGAATAAATTATAACAGCGAGTAAAACAAAGGTCTTAGACGGAGACAAGAATACATTATTTAGCGATGACTCCATCCACTCGTACTCAGGAGTCTCCGCATTCTCCCAGACACATTCCAACTACTCCTAACGCGATGCAATTAAAATGCGTTCAACGGATCCGAGTTCATTAAAGGATCAAGAGGGGGGAACACACAATAAATTAATTAAAAGGGTATAATAAATAAGAGGCCAGATTAGCATACAATCTCCCCCTAGCACGTTAATTCTTTATATCTAGAGTACATTGGTTTGTACTGATATTTCACTTTCATTTTTGGATACCAACTCAAGAAGCTATTCCAAAACCGCTAATTTCAGGACAAAATATATATAATTTTTTTTTTTTTTTACACCAAATCCCATACTTTTCAAGGTACCCGGTGGAAAATTGACAACTTAATTAATAAGTCAAAATTCTACATACAGTATGTAACTACAGTAGTGGACAGAGCTTAATAGGACATTGTTATCCATTATATTCAATTATATTTCTCCAATTTGTTTTCTATTTGTATTTTTTTTTTTTTCAGATTTTCAGTAAACTCATTTTTTAACTAAAACTAATATCACTTAAGGAATGTCAAGAAATAAAATACGTTTTTTTGTCCCAGAAAATACATTTTGACAGTAATGTATATTTTTAAATCAATATCTTTTTATATTTAAATGTTTCTTTTTTTTCGTGATATTTGATACAGATTCATTTCTTAAAAATATATTTCTCTTTCCCTCATTTTATTCCTTTCCTCCAAACTCCATTTAGAGTTTAATTCCTTAATTCATTTTGTTGCTTTAAACACGGTATTTTTATAAATAGCTGTTTTCTGCTATGTTTATAAACATTCGTCTATAACGTACGGTGTAGAACTTGGAAACTCTTTAGTAATTATTTCAGACAGTAAATGGCTTGACGTGATGTTAATGTCTCTAAAGCAACTTAATGGTGCACACTGTTTTAATTATCTTCAAGTCTTTTCTTAGAGAAGGCTAAACTGTTTTGGGTGAGTGACTGAAACATACTTCTTCTGTACGAGACTCTCTTTAGATCCGGGGCAAAAAGACTTCTGTTGTCCTCCTTAAGATAAAAATAACACTATCAAAAAAATAACTCAAGGTTTGGTAGAGCATAGATGAGAAATCGATGAAAAGTGAGCAAAATGGGTGGAAAATGTTCATATGTTAATAGGCTCTACATGGAGCAACCAGAGTTACCATCAACCATCTTCATTTATGGGACGTTAAGATTGGTGTAACAGAGGATTGTGTAGAAAATGTAATGTTGACTTCTGTCTTTCATACCTTCTCACATTTAGTGGTCTCAACTTCATCGATCTGATGGTTCGACAGGGAAACATTGACAATCCTCCAAAAACACCTCTGGTTCCTGGCTTTGAGTTGTCTGGAATTGTTGAAGCACTAGGAGGAACCGTTACCGGCTTTGAGGTAAACTATCTGGGTTATTATTTTCAAAAAAAGCCATTTTAAGGGATTCTAACGTTTCTACGTGCACTGAAACCTTATAACAAATAAAGTCTATATACGTGTGTTCTATTTCATAATCTGTGCAACTAGCCCTAAAACAATGACCTCCTTTCTTGAGGCAGATGGAATAAGCAGAAATGTCAAACTACAGTGGAGACAAATCTTTACCACAAGATGCCTGCAGATACAAAACTGATCAAGCGTCTTTTTTATGCATTAAGCTGTAAAAAAAAGGTCATTTTATGTGAAACTCTTTATAGAACCTTTGCTTCTAAAGTAAAGCTGCTAAAGAGGCAGAAAACCAAAATAATAATGAAATAAAGATCTTTTATGGAACCCAAAGAAAGCTTTATCTTATATATTGTGCATTTTATTATTGGTGTCATCAAACATTACTTTAGAAGGTTGTAGACCTTGGTCATCGGAAGATGTCCCCCAAACGCAATAAAGAACAGGAACGCTTGGCCTCTGTCCAGCAGATTTGTTGAACCGCATGTACCGATTATGATTGAAGTCCCATTTTCTGCGTTTACATGTTGCCGTGATATGGCACATCTTTATTTCTCCATGACAACCTTGTTTGGCAGCGTGAATTGAAAGCTTTCACTGTTGGACAGTGATTAAAAATCTGAATGAGACCCAGGACTTAACCTTTTCTCTGAATTAAAAGGAGGGTGAGGGGCTACATTTGTTGAATTCATCATTTCTCAACGGTCTCCTTTTCAAAGGTAAGAGCCACTAGCACAAGCAGAAGAAAAACATTCAAAAAATTCAAGCCAAGGCCATTCACTATAATTATCGACCACGTCAGCTGGACGTCTGGGTCTTTTGGCGTTCCGGATTCTGACAGGTTCAATAAAAAGATGCCTGGCCGGTTGAGTACAGCGAGAACTTGGTTACCATGAGCTCTACTAACACACAAATCAGAAAAAATAATTTTCAATGTAGAAGGAAATCTTGTTTTTCTCGGATTACTTATTCTAAATTAATTATTATTATTGTTACAACCGTGCATGCCGGTTCTAACATAAAAAATCTATCCAAACTTACTTGGAAGGTTTTGTCACAGCCACTGAAACAAGCTAATTTGGCTGTAAATCCTACTTTTCAACGGAATATACGGCAAATAAGAATGTTTTAGTGCCCAATAAAAATCTAATTTCCTTTAAGATTAAAAGCTGCCTCTGTGTCAGCTGTATTTCTGAACGATCTTTCTATTGACCTTGAATATTTTTGTAGATTATTGAGGAATTATCCGATGGCACCAATAGCCTTAACATAATCTGTATGAGTCAGTAATACGAAAAACAAATACGAAGCCCGTGTTCAGGAATAAATCTAAACCTTTCATGTCAGTGAGTCTGTAAAGATCTCATAAAAGGTTAGAATCTGATAATAATGGGCTACAAAAACCAAAATCCATTCCACTTAAGTTATTATGCATCCCATGTGAATACCAAGTCCACAAAAAATAATAAACACAGTGGATCATACCACTCAGTCTTCTAACATTTATATGCTTTTAGCACTTTTATTATTATTTTTTTTTTTTAACTATACACCAGATAGGCGACCGTGTTATGGCTTTCGTCAACTACAATGCTTGGGCAGAGGTCGTTTGTACTCCGGCGGAATTTGTTTATAAGATTCCGGATGACATGAGTTTCTCAGAAGCTGCTGCGTTCCCGATGAACTTTGTCACGGCGTACATGATGCTGTTTGAGGTAGCCAACCTCAGAGAAGGGATGTCTGTGCTGGTTCATTCTGCAGGCGGAGGGGTGGTAAGTCTTTCGGCTCTGTTTTGGCTGTACATATGGTAGGAGTTGTTGTTGTTCCTTGGAACTCGCGTGTAATAACTCTAAAATGCCAAGTAATAATCTTTGAAAGTGTGACATCACACAGGACTTCAAACAAAAAGTGATTCACGTTTGGCTGTCGGACATGTGCCTCTGGTTATGGAAATCTTAGACTAGAGGGACATTTTACCAAAAACTCATTCCATATACTTTGAATAAAGTACATTTCTTTGGGAACACAAGGGATCACAGGAGTTTTAATTTAACAACAGCGGGGTTGGCGCAGGTTGGCTAGGATTCCTATAGCTCCTGTATCTCGGTTATATTAGATTTCCGTTTATATGATGAGGGGGTTGCTTTGTATTCTGTTGTTTATAATATAAGTATCAGCTTGGCAAGGTGTTCGATTCTCAAGCATACTTTACATTTCCTGTTGGAATATAATTAAGAATAATTATAGTAATACGCGCATTCGATGCTTTAATTATTGCCGGTTGTGGCTTGCGTGTTCATACCTCCCACCATTTCCAAGGGCCAGAAAACATTGCGTTGAGGGAAAACAGATGTGTTTATGATCATATTCAAAATTAGCAGCACACCAGAAACCTTTTAATTCTGTATGAAGATTAAAGCGTACGTCAGGCAGGGTACAATTCCATGTGTCTATGGCTACCGAGATGCTTTGAGTTGAGGTTAGTCCTTAACAGACCCAGAAGTGATCTTCAGGCAGAAAAAAAATGCCATAGCTGGGAACTTTCTAAATTAGCTAACCCTGAGAGTCTTGAAATGTTTAACTCTTTGATAGTCCATCATGAAGATTCTATGTAGCGATTCTTTAAATGTTTCAACCAAATGGCTCTTATAGAAGTCTTCATGGAAACATTGACTTTTCATTATTTAGGTACATGCAAACTCTAAGTGTTTTCGGGTATAGTCATTGATGATTTGGGTAGGTGCCGGAACAGCTAACTTAGCAGCCATTTTTCCAAGTTCTACCTCCATGATGCTCACCGGTAATTGCTCTTTTTCCATTAGTACAGTCATGATATATTTTGATGGTGCTCTCTTGGCACCATGCATAAGGGTTCCTCCATGCTGGTCTAGTCTACAAAGCACGGAACTGGCAAAAATATGTCCTACTGGATATATTAGGTCTTGCTCCAGCGTTATTTTTTTGTTCCCAAAATGAATAGTGTTGGCGGATCCATACATCTTGATTATCTTGTGGCCAACCTCATCAGCCAGGTTAATACGCACAATTTTATATTTTTCATGGCATCTACACGGTGCATTGTATCATTGAAATAGTAGTCATTTCGTTTAAGACTTAATCGGATTGTCTATTTGGAACTACTCATTATTTTAGAGTCTATAATATGTAATTGTTGGATGGAAGGTTATGTGAACTGTTCCTCTCTGTTTTGTTGGCTGCTGTAATTAGTGGGTAAATTACATCGAGTTTAGAAAGCAGTCGCTTCCTACGGCAGGGTAATGGCCAGTTTTTACCTAAATGTTGGCCTACTGCAAGAAGGTCCACGAATGCTGAACACATGATCCATTCAGGGGGTAATAAAAGGTCACAAAATCATTGCGCTATTGAAAAGATTATAATTAAAAAGTATGGGGTGGGGGAGTAGGCAACGACATAAATCCCATTTAACTTGAAAAGTATTAATGCAGACGGACGTGTCTGAAGATTACATTTTCTCCCAGCATTATTCAAATTAGGGAAAGCATTTGGGAAAAAAAGCACTAATCTTTCAAATATCATTATGGCCAACGATGGGAAATTCCATCAACAAAAATGCATTTTCCCCCCTGAATGTGTAGTCCCTTCTTTGAGAACCAAATCCCTCTCTTTTATGTTTGTATAATTGTATCACAGGACACCACAGAAATTCAAATATAATTAATGTGTCTAAACCCACAATGACCCATTAGAAATAAAGTAGAGAAGTAAGAACATCACCACCTCTGACCTGCTGCCCTAGGACCTTAGATGGGAACTTCCCAGGATAGACAACCTGGAGTTCTTCCACTTTTGTGGGGGTAGCGCTAGCCACATGTTGATGCTGGACTATTCCCAAACAACCTTAGTAGGAGTAGGAGTGGGAAGAAATATGGACAGAGAGTGGGTGTTGAGTAAGGTGGCCCAGGCAAGTAGCATTCCACCTGGGACTCTAGGTCAAAAGATAGTTCACAGGTATGCCTAGGACCTACTCAGGCGAATGGCAAGACTGCCCCAGATCGTATAAGAAGCGAGGGCAAGTAGGCTTATAATCATATCTTGAACCAGTAGCAGATTTCATAATCAAGCAACACAGCTTTGTCCACAGTTGTTCTGCATACACTTGCCACAATTAGTAGCTTCCGATGTGTTGTGATTGGCATTCTAATGAAGTCATTCCTTAGATGGCATGAGAGAATACAACGTAGACAACGAAATAAAATATTCGCAGGGAATAACATCCCTCCAAAACCCCTATGTCCTCCTTCCGTATCATTGATTGCCATCTTTTTATAGGCGCACAGAATGATTTTTACGTAAACGTGTGAAATACAAAGAAAAGACCTCACAATGACGTTTAAGTAGCCGTAAATGTGCATTTTATGGAAATAGAATGGTGATAATTATATATGTGGGTATTAAGTCACCTTCGGTTGGCAAAGACACAGTTTTACCTCTTTAGAATGTCCCTCTGGTCATTGGAAATGTTGAGAGGTTTGTACTTATAATAAGATAGTCAGCTAAAAGTGTTCTGGCCTTCATATGATACAGAGTCACTTGTTAATATATATATATATATATATATATATATATATATATATACATTGTTTGACTAAGCACCTGCTGATGTCTTTATTGTATGATTCATGTGCCTCTAATGTTAAGAATGTAACATCTATGGCATGAGAAAAAGTGAATAAATCCATGCAAGTATGAGAAATATGTTGTGTTTTCAGGGTCAAGCCGTGGCACAGCTCTGTGCGACCATTCCCAACGTTAGAGTTTTCGGAACAGCTTCAGCCTTTAAACACGAGGCCATTAAGAATTCCCTCAGCCACATTTTTGATAGAAACGCAGATTACGTCCAAGAAGTGAAAAGGTAAAGAAAACCTTGGCTTTGTGTGGGACTCAGGATACTTTCTGCTGACAACCTCCAGAGGGAGATTATTAATAATTTAGCTGTCGTAATCCAAAAGGTATTTCGTTCTGCACATCGAGGACAAAAGAGCAGACATTTACAGACGATGGAGTATAGAACATCACAAAAGTAACGCTAGAAGCAGAGGAACAGACACTGAGAGCAGATAGTGGCCAAAGACTCTAACTAACCTAATTTCATAACCTAATTTTGGTAAAGTACGCAGACCCTCCCCACCGCACCTTTCCCCAATTAAAGATAGGGTTCCCAGTGTTATAACAGTACTGTCAAGTTTTGTCTAGAAAAAATATGGGGTAATGCATGAATTTTTGTCTGTCTACCAACCCAGGATCAGGTCAGTAGGAGGAGTCTTTTTAGGAGACACGTCCAAGAGTCTTTGATACATGTGCATTTAGTTGGCCAACGGGGGGGGGGGCACAATGAAATATTCGTAGAAGCTAATATCTAAAAGAAACCCTTCATATATGTTAGTTTTTCCACTTAATTCCATGTATTTACTTATATTTGTTGGCAGAATCTCCCCAGATGGAGTAGACATCGTCTTGGACTGTTTATGTGGTGAAAACACCGGAAAAGGAATTGGTCTCCTGAAGCCACTGGGAACATACATTTTATACGGTTTGTCCTTTATTATATTAAACAGGAAAACTTATTATAATATTGCCATTGGTGTATCATATTATTATTAACAAATGACCTGATTCGTATTACTCGGTTATGCTGTACTACATATACACTGTAAACGCGAGTAGACGGCACCAAAATAAACATTTTTTGTAATAAAATTCCTGCCAAAAAAAACAAATGGGGGGAAGAAGCTAACTCACTCCTCCGTTCCATGTGTCCAGAACAAGTTACAAACAATTCTTGTTGTAAAGTGAGAAGCCAAGAAGATATTAGGTGTTTAATGGTTGTTTTTCCCGATAAATGTTGTTTTCTTACTTTCAGGTTCATCGAATATGGTTACCGGGGAAACAAAGAGCTTCTTCAGTTTTGCCAAATCTGTAAGCGCATATATATATTTATATTATGGTTCAATAGGTGATGTTAGAACGGGAGGTCATAAACTCAATCTAGATGTTCAAAGGCTTGGAGGGAAGTTGTACTTTAGAGAGGGTGGTAGATAACTGGAAGAGCCTCCCATTAGAGGTTAACACAGTGAGGGAATTTAGACACACACAAATCTAAGATGAGGCCACGGACTTCTAGCATCATGTGGGACAGCACCTTTAATTCTACATAGTTCGCCGAGGTTAAAATAAAGAAACAAAATCTGAAATTTGACACTTTTTTTGTTGACCAATAATATCTTAAATATGTATATTTTCAGTGGTGGCAAGTGGAAAAAGTGAATCCAATTAAGCTGTATGAAGAGAATAAAGTGATGGCTGGATTCTCGCTCTTAAACTTGCTCTTCAAGCAGAACCGTGCCCCGGTCATTAAAGGGGTGATGGATAAGCTCATGGTTTTGTACAATGAGAAGAAGATCAAACCGTTGGTTGATTCCTTATGGGCTTTGGAAGAGGTGGGAAACTTTTGAATCACAATTTGTGTTTAGAATAACTGAAAGTAATGTGATCACAAGTATGTCTCCTGTAATCCCTAATCTTTTTTGAGTGGATTTGATTTAACCGAAGAATTGTGGGCTAAAGGTATGTGAGCAATGTTCTGCATATTCCTAAATATCAATTTAAAATACCTACTTAGTAATCTGTTTCTAGGTCATGAATGTATAGAAAAATAATATTTCCAAATACAAGGTGGAATTATACATAAAGAAAAAAATGGAACACACGTTTTATAAGCGTACCTTTTTATATTGTGGCAATTAAAACATTGTATTAATTTAACAACAAGTCCGATCATAACTAATATTGCAGTATTATTATTATTATTATTCTAATATTGACTTTTAATAATTGATTTTCAGGCTTTGGATGCATCTTAACTTCGATACGCTGTTGAACACTATTCTGATCCACAATTTACCTACTAAAAAATGATGATGCTAAAGTATAGGATGGGAATTTAAGTGTGTGTCCATTATAAATCATTTAATAAAAGATCATTTCCGGGGCAACATTCTAAATGTGCAGCAATCTCTATCTATACAAATGCAATGTTCTTGCTGATTGCTTTCCATTTTGCACTTTAACTCAACATTGCCCTTAACAAATATGGCCAAGTATTCCATATGCAGCACAACCTAGTGATCCTAAGTGCCTTTCAAAGGTTTTAATCCCTTTTTTTGTCTGTGTTACAGGTGAAGGAAGCAATGCAGAGAATCCATGACAGGGGAAACATCGGAAAGCTCATTCTGGACGTGGAAAAGACTCCAACCCCTCTGGTTAGTCAAGAAATGTATTTTATGTAATGGAAACTTGATAGTCTGATGTACAAGGGTGTCATCTTCAAAGTGCTGCTTGAGTGCTTGGAGAATCCACATTTCATCAAATAACCTAGACTTCCCATGGGGTATACTGAGGTTTGAGACAGTGAGCAACTCTGTCAGGTTTCCCATACAAGAAAAGCCAAGGTGGACTTCAGAACTTTACTGAATGTCCAAAGATGTGTCCTAACCTCTCTGGGCTTTTCTCAGTGTCTTAATTAACTAAACCAAATATAGTTCCATCTCCTAGATTCTAGGTTCAACCAAAACTACATGGTGATCATCTAAACAATAGCACAAAATTTATGTTTTGATTATTTTTATATGATTTTTGCTTATTCTTGTTAATAACATCGGTCAGGTTTATAGACCATTGTTAACGATCAACTTGCATCATCTTGTCTATCTGCCATAAGAAGTTGACCAGTGACTCCAGTACAGACATTGGACTGGACTCAATGCCAAAGATGAATCTTTTACATTTAATTCAATAGCAATCCTTCTATCGATTACAATGTAAAGTCAATGGATCAGGGGCAATCTAGTTCAATTTCTCATGTTGTTTTCCATTGTGAGGGTTGCTCTTCAGATATCTCTGGTGTTGAATTCAGTCCATTCATTCTGAATCCACCACAAGGCTAGTTTGTGTGGAAAAATCCTGAATTCTCCAGGTAAACATCCAGTAAGGTGTTTACAGAATATCCTTTTTAAAACAGCTTTGATGATTCAAGTCTTCCATTGTACTCAGTGGCACCATCCTCTCCACAAGACACAAACAGTTGTTTCTCTTTTTTATATTAAATAGTAGAAAAATGAACATTTTGTGTCTATGGGTGTAAACAAAAACATTGGAAAACTACTCTTGGCTGAGTATAATGTTCTCGCAATGCCTTTTCATTTGTAGGCTAACTTCCCTCAAACCACAGTTCCTAGTATTTTATCTTTTTTTAAATTTACTTTTTTGACATAATGTTATTTCTACATGTTAAACGATGAAAAAATATCCCACCTTGATCACCTTCTCTGAAACAGACCTGACTACTTTTTACAATTGAGTTTGTAAAACGTCTTAACCCATCTTGTGCTCAGTATACATTCTGGATGATAGACAGAATCCAAGTCTTAAGGTAACTCTCAAACTCCTTTCTGACCTCACATAGCGTGAATTAGGTCAATGTCATTTTTGGCAGAGACAACAAAATCTCATGAGTTTTTGGCTTAAGTTTTCAAGAATTCTTTAGATGTGACCAGCCTGGTCGTTTGATTAAAGGATCTCTGAGATGCTGGGAGCTTAGCTGCACTATGGATGTGTTACCACCAATGGTCTTACAAACCTCTAAAGCTTCTCTCCCTTTGGGACCCCTCTTGTGGTGTTACACCAAGGTGTGTGTTCATGATGTACCATGCACTCCTTAAAGCAATACTCCTGCCATCAAAGGCACTTTAATTCATACGTTAGCCGAGATGTCCCTTTAAATTGTTGTGCTGTCTTTATTGCAAATACATGGGGGGAATTCTGGAGATTCCTCCCATATGCATTTGCCCCTCTGTCTATTTCCATATAATAATATAATAATATAAAATAAAAACTAAAACATGTGAAGCTCCAGCGCAGGAGTCTATTTAGTAAATGTGTGCTTTCTTGGTGAGAACCGTCTGACCACAGATAGGGGAGAAAGCTGTTGCTTCACATGTTTTAGTTTTTATTTTATATTATTTTATTTATTTATTTTATATACATGTACATACATGTTTTAGTTTTTATTTTATATTTTATTTATTTTATATACATGTACATACATGTTTTAGTTTTTATTTTATATTTTATTTATTTTATATACATGTACATACATGTACATACATGTTTTAGTTTTTATTTTATTTTATATACATGTACATACATGTACATACATGTTTTAGTTTTTATTTTATTTTATATACATGTACATACATGTTTTAGTTTTTATTTTATTTTATATACATGTACATACATGTTTTAGTTTTTATTTTATATTATTATTTTTTTTTATATACATGTGCATACATGTTTTAGTTTTTATTTTATTTTATATACATGTACATACATGTTTTAGTTTTTATTTTATTTTATATACATGTACATACATGTTTTAGTTTTTATTTTATATTATTATTTTTTTTTTATATACATGTGCATACATGTTTTAGTTTTTATTTTATTTTACTTTGAACCATGCGTATGGAAGTACTTTCAAAGTTCTTCCATATGCATTATTTATTTAGGGGCTTCCTGGAACACTCAACTATATGAAACAATATAAAAAGTGTAGGCAGAAGCTTAGAAAAACAGGCTGAAGCTCAAGGGGAGGTTAAAAAAAAACACAAGACATCTGACAACTATGCTTGTCTTACTCTAAAGATGACTACACCGTATTATATATATATATATAATAATTTTCAGATGGCTAATGACAGCACGGAAACCAGTGAAGCAGGAGAAGAAGAGGAGGACCACGAGGGAGACACTGAGAATAAGGAGCGCATGCCTTTCATCCAGTGATGGCATGCGGACAGTTGAGACGAAGGTTTGGAAGACTGGAAACCCAATTCTGTGCATCAGTGAACAAGCTTGCTGTAGTACAGTGTGTGTTGTGTTTGTCTGCAGTCAGCTGAGCTGTTGAACAATGTTGTCGTTTATGACATGGCGGTGAATGGCTGCTTGGCAAAATTTTAGTGAAGTTGGCATTGTGTGGTTCTAGCTTGTGGTAGCTTATCAAGTTTTGATCCCGGTAAATCATTACTTTTTAATGACCCACGGAACGCCAGCCAGAATCGGCTGTGGGGGGGAAAAAATGCACAGTGATTTTAATGAGTATTAATATTATCATTATTATAAAAACGCTAATGGTTTAACTGGAGTATTAAATGTCTCGTATCCAATGCATTACAGCAAAGGGTTAAAAAAAAAATGAATGCCAACTCCATAAGCTAAACGTTGCCAAAAAGCAGGATTGCCGTCATAACTCAAGTGCCAACCCCCCCACCCTTTTTAACAGTATTACTGAGTGGCATTTTGTGAAAACATTTCCCCCTCCTGTGGTGATTAACCCCTCTTGTGCTGGAGATGAAAACTTGTTTAGAAGGGGGTTCATCATATTTAGGAAAGCTTAACAACATTTTGTTTCTGTAATTTGGCATTTCATTTGAAAATGTGCTGTATTGGTTTTTAATCCTAAATTGAGTAGATATGTTGAACAGTCGCTACTTTTTAAAAGAAAAAAAAAAGTGTTATCTGCCATAAAAAATACCTCATTCGATAAAAAAGATTGTTAAGCAGGAAACCCCCACAGCTTAATAGTGCTTAGCCAACATAAAAAGTTCTACATTCTAAAAGAATTTGTATATTCATTGGAATATTTGATTTTATCTGCTTAACGCGGGAAAGGGACACATTTTGTTTTTTGATTGTAAGCCAATAAAGTGTAAAAAATTGCATTTTAACAAGACCGTGTCCATTACCAAAATGGGCAAACATCTGGCTCCAGTTGAACCAGTTTTAAAACTGTGGGTTTTTCGAGGTAATATTGTTTCAATGTAGGGAAATCTTCAGGTCCAAATTTACATTCATGGTGCCCTTAGGCACAAATGCTAAAGGTGTATCATTCTATGGGAAGAATAGCCCACAATAAATGCATACATGCAAGGGGGACGTGGAGAGGACAGGACAACATTTTTAGCCATGCTCTCCTTGGTGGACCATAAACCGCCCGGAGTGTCTTGTGGATATGACATTGAATTTGCGTTTTGCCCCTACAACGTGCTCAGTGTCCTCCAAGCAGATGTATAAAGTATTCACATGCTGTATTACTAAATTATACCAGCATGTTTAACTCATACGTGTCCCGTTTTAAATATGGAATCTACTAAGGGTGCAAACTTAGCATCTATGGCGACCTCCTCTCTGAGTCCCCCTCCTGTGAACGAGTTTTCTAACTTTACAATTTGTGTTACTACTAACATACAGTGTTATAGTACAGGGATCTCTGCCGTTATACCCAAAGAAAAGTGCAGTTTTAAAATAATTGCCCCTCTCCCATGCATTTCATGTTTGCACATTGTGTAGTCTGTCCTCCCCTCGGCTGTTTTCTTGCGCACACGATTCGTTTTCTGATTTATGCCATAGTTAACCAACATATGAAAAAACAAACAAAATCAGATTCATAGGGGCAGCTAACTTGTTTTTTTTCTAGCAGATGTCCTTTTAATTGATTGATATCAAACGTAATGAAAATATGAGTGAAAACAAATGTATCTTAGTTTATGTTTTTCATACCCCAGTCGTTTTTTTCCCGCACAAAATGGCTGCCCCCTGCCATATTATTCTAGTTTGCCGAAGGCTACTTGCTCAGAAAGAATGATGACGAAAGACTAGACAGTTTTTATAAGATACATCGGCACTATTTGGATCACATTAAATAATTTCATTAGAATCACACTGAATGGACTAATTCTATTTGAGAGCTCCAAAAAAAATGGCTAAAATTAGCATTGCCATTAAAAATAAGCATGTAGGATTAGTTTTGAGTAGTCATCATACAACTATCCTGTGATGGCCGACCATTGGTACCCCACCTGCTGTGAACTACAATTCCAACAATGCACAGCTTCCCATAAGGCATCGCGGGGAGCCGTAACTAGAGTGGCCATAGGTTCATCGTATTCGACCTGACGGTATTGTTGCAAATTTGTGTTCTGTTTGTTGTGTTATTTCCTCACTGAATTCCTTTGACACCTAAATTGCTCGGTATGCCTTAACCATATTCTAAGATCTGCAATCGAAGCCTGCGTGAAACGAAGCGAGATGTTGTTTGGTTTGTGTCTGTTGCTATAGAGCTCTTGTTACCTTGTGCCTAAAAACCTGTTTACATGAAAAAGTAACCTATATAAATAAAATAATCAGCATAGAAAGTGCCGTCTTTTTTTTTTGAGTCACTAACATAAGATACAGTGAATTCCATCAAAAAATGATCACCATGATTCACATGATGCGACAGAACTGCAATTGACAGACCAAGGCTAACCGATACTTTAGGTAAAGAGTGCCCAAGATCACAAATGTCCTTCAAACCCTACTTTTATCAACAAGAACAGTTGGAAACAATGTGTCTACGTTGTGGTTTGAATAATTCATGCATTCTCCGTAATCCTCCTTCATTGACAAAGTTTAGCCACGGGTAAAACACATCGGAGACCCCCAGCCAAGTTTATGTCTAAATAGATTATGTCAACCAGTAGCTTCCCAAATCATCAACAAAATCTGACCACGGAGAGCCAGGTGACTTCCACCAAAATGTGTAGACGACGTACAAAAAAATTCCAAAAATCAATATTGCCCCAAAACAACGAGAAATACAATCTCAGCCTACCTGCCATGGATTTCATTTTTAAACACATCTGCTGCTCCTTGCTTGCCATATTCTTCACCAATTAGCCCATGAAAACAACGCGAAGGGATCCGGTACACGTTGGTTTGCTGGTATTATTCTGTAAGCATAAGAGACAGGCAGTATAAGTGCATGCAAATATTGCAAACTGCAAAAAATACGGATCATTTTATTGTAATTTACCAGTGCGCACACACTTTTCACCATTTTTGTATTTGGTCTGACTTCATTAAGCATTCTAAAGCGCGAACAGCATCTCAAAGTCATCTCAATAATTTTAAGGTGCCGTTCCACTTCGACAAAACAGTATTCTCTAATTTGTTGAGCAATTTACTTTTTCTCTAGAGGCTTAATCACACAATCTTTTTTCAGATTCTATGGCTGTAACCACTGACATCATCTGCGTAGGTCAAGGCGGCAGGTCCGGGGGGGAGGCAGCCCCGCTAGAGCATAATAGGAAGGTTCAGGCTCAGTGTAACACCACTCCTCAGTGGGCCAGTTAAACAGCCAGCCCATTAACACTATGGAGAGCTGTACCCAGTCAGCAGAGTCCGCCATAGTTTTCTTCTGCTCCTCTCTTCCTTTAAAAATGGAGAACTGGGATATGATGTCATCTCGTGACGCCTCAAAGTAAGGACAATGATCCGGAGGGTGCACCAGGCAGCTCTGCCCTGGGTTAAGCGCAAAAGGAAAATACTTAACTGGTGGTAGCCTGTAATAGTTCTTGCTATTGTGTGTCCCATTTAGTACTTCTGAGTGAGACAAATTAGACTATTTTTTGGAAGGGTCTTGTCATTGAGCAGTCCCAAGAATGATGCGTCTAATGCTGCATTTAGTTAGGAGTTGAACATTTCCACTCCTCTGCAATGTTTAGTGAATACAATCCTAAAACACTATAATGACTGGCAAAGATACATTACAGGACCGGAATTTGTAGGCAAAAGTAAATCAGATGTGCCAAGTGTGGCCGCTGTAAAAAAAACTGTCATGTGAATTGAAGGCCAGACTACTATTCATAGACTACACTGAGAGCATAGAGAACATACATCACTCCTGGAGGAGGATCTGTGGCAAGAATGCTTGCTTTATTTATGGCATACATTAGGCACACTAAGAATCTTACTGAAAGGCCCTAATTGTACTTCCTTCCTACGGAAAACATCAACAAAAAGTCTTTAGAGCTTTTACTGTGAAGGAAAGGAAAAGTGTTACATTAGAAGGTTTCGAGCGGCAACGCAACATTTTACCAGTTAATGTTCAAGGTAATGCTTTTAATTTGCATTCAGAAATACGTCATATATACATACATATGTGTATGTGCATATATATATATATATATATATACATACATATATATACACATACATAACCTATATATATGCAGACATACATATCTAGATATCAGGGTTGGACTGGCGATGACGAGGTGGTCCAGGTGGCTTCTTGAGGTTAGTGGGGCTGAAGGTTGCATATGCACAGCCACACACCGGAGCAGTCGCTCACGCGAGTTTGAGGTGCTGTCGGACAGCGGCCCAAAGGGCATTTGCATGGTATAACAGATGGCCAGTCTGGGCCTGATTTCTTTTGGAACCTCATTGCATCACACAATAGACCTAACCATTTTTCTTCCGTCTCAAAAGATTTGGTAAACATTAGGTACACTCAAGTCAAACCCAGCCATGAGATATCAGCTTTAAATGAATTTGCCACTGAATTGGTCCCTGGAGCCAACAGGTGAAATCAGGTTCAGCAGATGAGTCGGACCTCATCTTTGTGAATATATAAGACTGACACTCCTGACCTTGTAGCAAAAAATAATAAGTAATGCATATTTGTGACAAATCACTCACAAGATGATGTTCAATGTTGATTTTATTTTTTGTATTTTATACATTTTTACAAAAGCCAACGCTTAAGTTTTCTTTTATCAATATATTTTGCAAAGATTTTGCAATCCGTATTTGGTGAAGATCCTTTAGGTTGGAACAGACAAGTCTATGATAGAAGAATATTTGGGTCAACAATGTATATATTTTTTTTATACATTTTTATCCTGTTAAAAATAAGGAAGCTATAGCTTTATCCAATTTAGTGGAAATGTACAGACTATTTTCTATGAAGGAAATATATTGTATACCAAACATACAGAAAAGTACAAGAAAGTCTTTGATGAGCCCAGGTGTTTTAACCATATCCTCCTGCTAAATCCTCCATTTATACGCGACGTAAACATCTTCCGTAAACTTTCAAGTGTCCATGTTTCCCGCAGTGGAACAGCAAGTGAAAAGATGTATTCATTCATGGAAAAATACTCACAGCATTAAAAAGTAAAAAAAAAAAAAATTGAGTTCAAATATGTGAAGACGGCATGAATTTAAGGAAAAAAAAGGAGCAGAGGGTGATGAACAAGGAGACCTTATGCTTTTGCCAAGTAAAGTATTTTAACACATCGGTTAGCAAAGACCCAAGCCAGCAGTCCAAGGCCACTTCTATAAAGCTGTCCTAAGTCAAATGTAGGAGAGCTGGACTCTGTACCTTCCTTCTTTCAATATTCCAGATCCTAAGATTCTATATTAGAATCTTTTTAAGGGTCTCATCTAAGAACATGGCGCACACTGGATTAGTCATTTTATTCTTCATCGCTCTAATCGTGTTGGACCAAACTAGAGGACAATCACCCAAACCGAAGGTTCGGAAAGACCGCAGAACCAAAGGTGAGGATTTGTGGCTGCTGTGAAATGGGGACGGTCTCCATTTTAAAGACATAGTGACATTAGCTATTTAATGGGCATATAGAATCTAAATATACATTTAAATCAACTGAGTAGATACATTCATACACTTTCCCTGAAAGCTTAAAATGATTATTTATTAAAAGATTTTTATGAACTTATAATAATCAGTAATTACGATTTTTACACTACAGCATTGAAAGTTTACCCAAAAAAGACTAAAACAAACGTTTATTGCTGTAGTTATTTATTTTATGTAGAATAACACACAATATTTTTATGTGATTATTTATTCATCTCTAAACCTTTTTTTTCCCCTTTTTGGAGCATATTTTGTTTGTGATTAACCTTGGGTTGCTAACTAAAGTATACTATTGCCTCCAATGCTCATCAAACATTCCGATTGTAAGCTTTTTATAGCTTAAAGCCCTGCAACTAAAAAAAAAAAATTGGGAAAAAAACTCTCTTAAATGCCAGACTATTCTACATATATGAATTCTCCAATTCTATATAATAATAATAATAAAAAAAAAATAAGCAGATGTAATATACCCATAATGTACTCAATTGGAGACAATGTGATGTTCCTTTGAAAGCAGCAATGGGGAAACATGTAATGTTATTAAATGTACATTTAAATATTGTAAAAATAAATATTTCTTTACGTCTAAATATCATTGTTTTTTTTTTAAAGAGAAGGATGGCGATTTGAAGACACAAATTGACAAGCTATGGCGAGAGATTAATTCCTTGAAGGAGATGCAGGCGTTGCAAACCGGTAAATGCATATGGATGTTACATATATCATAACATTTTGGACTTCCAAGGAGACGCTTATGTTTCGGGGCTTGTGGATTGGTGTGGGGGGTATAACCGGTGGGATGGCATTACTGACAACTTTGTGGAGACATAGTGACAGTAGATATTTATGGGACTGAATGAGAATGAGAAATAATGCATATTAAACACATAATTTTGCTAATTTTATTTCAGTTGAGCAACTGTAAATAATAACAATGTTATTGTTCATTAGGAATGCATTACTTTATTTTTTAGTCTAAATTAGAAATAACTTAAAAGCTCATCAAATTCCAAGCATTTAGAATGAAAGGCATGTTTGGGGAATAAGAAATGATTTTAAATATTGGTAAATCATCTTCTCTGTCATACACAGAAAAGAATGATCATGTTTTGTCAGGCAGCTCACGAAAACAAGTAATTATTTTAGCCTTAATCGCTGAACTACAGCAAATCCTAAATTAATTTTAACATTAATTGTTGAGACCAGGCTGAATCGTTTTTGTTTTCTTTTGACTTTGAAATAGCCACCTAATATAAAAAGTATATCAGGTATTCAATATAAAGGCAATTGGAATTAGGGAGAGAGGAGAGCAAATTTTCCAAGACAAAATGATGCTAGAAATGATGTCATAAAGTGTTTGGTTTTTGCTTTTTGTCATTTGTTTGTTGAGTTTATTGAGTGTGTTACATTAATCTAAGATTCTTCAAAATAAGTTTTCCCTTCACAAGAAAAATAAATATTTTCTATTTACAGTCTGCCTGAGAGGAACCAAAATCTATAAAAAGTGCTACCTAGCATTTGAAGAGACCAAGCATTTCCATGAGGCTAATGAGGACTGTATAGCAAAAGGTGGAACTTTGGCGATTCCCAGAGATTCTGATGAAAACAGCGCTCTCCGTGATTATGCAAAGAAGAGCCTTCCGGGTGCAGGGGACTTTTGGTTAGGCATCAATGACATGGTCAACGAAGGCAAATTTGTAGATGTTAATGGGATCTCAATCACATACTTGAATTGGGATCGACCACCAAACGGTGGCAAGCGTAAAAACTGTGCACTGCTCACTCAGGCTTCTCAAGGGAAATGGGTTGATGAAGTGTGTCGCAGTTTAAAGAAATACGTTTGTGAATTTATTATCCCTTAAGAACGATCAAGGTGGAGAATGCCAAAGATAACCTTTTAGGAACAGAAGCTTTAAACACTTCCGGCCATGTAGAGGAGTTATGTGGATGGGTGGGATTTAGAAGCTTTGACATTTTAATCGTGGGAAATCCATTTTCTTTCAATCCTTGGCTAATGAAGCAAAGGAAACTGAGATGGTTCAGTTTCTATTTTGTTCTTTACCTATAAAATAAATATTAATTTCATTGAAAAAAGTTATATCTTCTTTAATACTATTCTTGGGATGCAATAACATTTTTGGCCAGGTGATAAAGCACGTTGGTAATGTTAAGGGGGTCTATCTGCATGTAAACCTAGATGATGGTGATACAACTGGTCTTCTCATTCCACATTAGAAGAAAAGTGAGATAGGTAGAAGGAGTCAGAATTGTTTTAATTGCTTTTCTAGAGATATGCGTAAGAAAATGTGAGAATTTTTTAAAGAATTCTTTTTTTTAAAAAGTAATTCTAAAGTCATTCATTATAAACCAATCGAAAAGGTTGCAGCATTAACCCTTTGTAATTAGCATAACACTTTGTTTATTATCTCCAAACAAGTATTTCCAAAAAAGTAACGTATTCTTCAGGTTTTTTTTTTATACAGTCATTAGTAAACATAATTTTACCTATCCGAGGATGGATAGATCTGCTTTTTAACACAGAGCTTTTTATTATTAAATTAGAACAAAACGTATCCCTGGAATCAGCAGAAAGCCCTTGCAAAGTGTAAACCTAGCCGAATTATGTAATGTGTAATTAGCTTTTATAAATATGTTACAAAGAACAAACAAGTGCTACAAGCATCCCCTACTGCAGACAAAAAAAACCAATCACATTTAATTCATAAAGATTCTGGTATTTCACTGATTTTACATCAAGTCGGTGCATTCTGGTTACTCTATAATCCCATTGGCGGGATTATACATTATTATAAAGAGTAATCATAAGGGTAAGTTTGAAGGTTTGTTTGCATATTAGCATCACCAGCAAGAATAAAGACTCTACTTAAGCACCATGCCTTGTGATTTACACATTTGCTACCGGATGTTGCCGTTACCCATGTTTTCTTAGTAATCTATAAATGGGAATTTCATCTTGCCTCTGTATACAGACATAAAAATGTGTACATATTCCCCACCTGGTCATACGACAAGGCATTGAAGGACGTCAATGAACACGTCATTGATAAATGCAATACTAACTGAATCAATGGGGACTGACAGTTTTACGGAAGTGGTGTGAAACAGAATTCTAAAACAAGAATAAAATACTGTCATGGCCTAATGGCTTTGGTCATGAATGATTTAAAAAAAGAAATAGTAAACAACAGAGTGCCAGGTGAGCAATGAGGTTCACTATCCGTGTTAGTCCAGAGCTGAAACACAAGTTTAACCCTTTGGGTATTGTATTTCCAACATTCCCATATCAAACACTCCCTTTTTTCCCTCTTCGGCGGTGACTTAATTTCTCAAGTCCCAGATAATCGCTGCTCTGTTTATTATCACACTTTTGTGCTCACCCACAAAATGAACAGGGTTATGGGCACGACCGTTACACGTTCATGGTTGTGTTCATTCGAACACTGAAGATGAAAGTCCATGCAGCTTGAAGTCTTCAACTACTTGTTTGGAATGTTTTATTTTAGCCGATAGAGCGTCAAAGATATCATTCTGGTCTAAAGCAGAGGCTACTTTGTAAATAAATTCTTCTGAAGATTCCAAACCCTGTAGCCCAAGGTTCACTCCACAACCTGCAATATAGCAAAACAAAAACGTGCAAATGAATTTGTCACTGTTCACTGACTGTCCCCCATTTCTACTCACCAAGGTAAGGGTGAAGAATTGAAAGGAGGGCAATTACTTGTGACAGGTAGGACTAGTTCGAGGAAGAAGGCAGATATTTAGCCACAATGCCAAAGGTCTCCCAGGCATCTCTCTTTACAATGCCCCGCTCTACCATCCCAAAAGGTTGGGATGTGAAATGACACAATGGAACCTCAGTCAGTTACACCTATTCAGACTAGAACAGAAAAACAGACAACTGTGCCACCTGGAGCATCAGAACCAGACTGGGGAAGAAAAGCTGCCCTGGCACTACCTTACTGAAGAACCTGATTAGATGCAGAAACACTTGTGGGGATGACATGGCCAAGGACCCACTGGGCATTTGCCTGGCTTGCCAGATAGCTAGTCTGGGCCTGTGGTTCATCCTTTATGTTTCAGTCCTAGATTGAACCACCAAGGCAATATGTACTCTGGATACTGAGGGCTAAAGCATGGCTGGAGGCGCTGTGAGCATGATGAAATGACCATATTGGGTCACCGAGCCCCACGCAAGCAGCTCCTGACATACATGTAAATGGAAATTCATACACAGCAACAGGGTTTTTAAGAATGGAAAGTGCTACTTTCTGCCTATTATCAAACATGGGAGATTTTGTTTGGCTTGTTGAAACAGTAATTACTAAGGAGTGAGGTGTAACCATTAGATTATGGATCAAGTACAGCCAGCTGTAAGGAATTATAGCTATGACAAATCTAATAATACGGCATATACTTAAAATCTATCCCTGCTTTTTTATATCCCATCTGGACTATTGTAACTCCTTTCTAACTGGTCTTCCCCCGCCTTTCACCGCTCTAATCCATCCTTAGCAGTGTAGCTAGATGAATCTTTCTCTGTCACCGTTCTTCATCTGCTGCTCCACTATGCCAATTGCTCCATTGGCTCCTCATACCCTTCAGATTTAAACTCATCACCTACAGAGCCCGTAACAACACTGCACCCCAGTATATCTATACCCTCCAATCCAAATATACCCCTAACCGCTCTCCTCTCATGACTTGTGGCTTTCTTCTACTGTCATTACCTTTTCCCACGCCCGTATTCAGGACTTCACCCATGCTGTACCCCTTCTCCTCCCCATTCCATCAGACTTTCTCCCTTGTACATGACTTTTAAAAGATCTCTGAAAACCTGCCTTTTTCAAGAAGCCTGCAACCTTTCCTCTTATCTCTCTCAGCCATCATCCGAATCAAGTCATCTAAACGATCAACAACCTCAACAGATCATCTGGACCTCATTAACTCATCCAAGAATTCCTCAAATCACCGCTCAGCATGTAAGCTCGCAAGAGCAGGGCCCTCATCTCGTTTTGTTCCAGTTTGTTATTGTGTATGTGACCTATTCCACTGCTAGTAACAGCGCTACATAATCCGCTCGCGCTATGTAAATAAATCTAACGTATTCTAAACATCTCAATGTTACTCATGCTTTCAGCCAGTAGATGGAGCCCTTATGTTTTTCTTAGAATAATGTGATAAACTAACATCAAACTTCATACGATTGCAAGATAAATGCAAACCTGTGTTTGTCATTGGAAGCTTCAATATCATAGTTAATAAATGTTACCTACAGTGACGTGGGTATATTTCTATTAAACTGCCCCCACCCAAAGTATATATCGGTATACCCCTGGCTCTTTAGTCTTTAAAGAGAGAGTAAATAGTTTACTAAGGTGATGTCAAATATGCTTTTTTTTTTTTTTTTTTTTTTACTTTTAGACAAAAACATTTATTTTGTCATAAATCTGCAAACACCTTTGTAGACCAAACATACCATTGGCTTTGTTTGGTATTTTTATAGGAAATATGTCCTTTTATTTGTGGCTTTGGCTTTTTACAGACTTCAGTCCTCCATTCTCCATCAATATTCGGACATAAAACCATATCCAGGCCTTGCATATCCAGACTTTTGGTTCATTTCACACTTGAACCTGGACTAACCTGTATCAAAGTTAAGGACACGGGCAGCTTCACCTTCCAATGTGACCACAACATTGTCCCCTTCAATAAAAGCTGTAGTTATCCTCCTGTGGGACAGCATGATCTCGAAGAGCCTTCGACTGCACTGCAGATGCGGAAGGGTTAAATCGCTCATTCTGGGCTCAATGTCCGTCTTGTAGGCATTAAACGACTGATGAAATATGTTCTTCATAACCTGAAAGCAGGTAATAAATAAACCATATATATTAAGAGGTCAGTCAGAGCCACAATTAAAAGGTTGAGAGGACATATAACAGTATCTCTGTTTTTCATCTTCATAATTTATTCTGGAACACAGCGTACTAACGGTCAACAAATTCTTCATGCGTGCTCTACCAGAAAGGCCATGTTAAGGAAAACGATAAAGAAAAAAAGATTATAATCTAATCTTTATGCACGTTAATAAAATACTGGGCTAGGGGCTCTCATGCCGCTTTTTTATGAAACAATTGTGCAGTAGGGCTACCATAACTAAAACACAGGCTTATAATCTGACATTTGCAAACAATACAGAACAGTATAACACTATATACTCTCTCTGTTTTTTTATTCTCTGAATGTATCAGAGAGCTGCATTTTCACCTGCAAGACTCTTGACAAACTGGTTCTTTTTGGTTAAAACCTTTTAAAGGGTATTATTATTATTATTTTGCGGTGTTTTCCTATGTGCCGTTGAGAAAGTCATGTGTTTTCCATAGCATGCATCAGGCCTGGTGTAAGGAATATCAATGAGTATGCTTTTAATCTAGGCCTACACAAAGCCGAGTCTAAATCAGATTATTACGTTGTCTCAACATCACCTAGTTAACCTGATGTGACCCAGATATGGGCTGGCCTCTGGGGCTGGGTGCCGGTTGCCCTTTTGGCTGGTTCAAGTTGTGGTAAATAGGGCTGGTCTGACTGTGTGAAGTGGGGTCACGTAATACAAAGGCAGGCTCCAGGGGAGGTAATCACGTGTGTTAGTGGATGTGTTAGCGTGAGTGTATAAATGTGTATGTTACTTACAGGGCAGACTTGCCCTTGGTACAGAAGGTGCAAGCCCTCAACTGGTGTGGCGTGTGAACTTTTGTTCCTGGAAAGACATACCTAAAGTTAAGTATAGTGCCTTCGAGATGTATCTTCAGAAAATCCTACATTACAAAGAAGTGACTATGAAGATAATTCTACTGTTTGCCAGTTTCTGGCAAACTAGATAATGGAATCTATAGATTTCCTTAAAGAAAATTCAATACATCCATCATGATTGCATTGTAAACATTTACCGTTCGTGTACGGTGTGGACAAAAGTGAACAACTGAGTTTCATCTGGCAATACAGGGGTTAATTTGAAATTTAAAGTCCCACGGTAGCTTAGTAACCGGCAGGTTAGTTCGGAAACACAGGAGGATTCTGGCAGATGAGTCACCTCCATTTGTAAGTGCAGTAATTGTACTGTGAACAGCCTTGTGATTCTCGTTACAGTAAAAGCCATTGGAAAAAGACATTTAACAAGCCATGCTTTTTTAAAATGAGAAATAAAATGAAAGCATCCTTCCTGTATTCTATACATATCCAAGACAGGCGTGTGTGCTTGGTTATATATAATGAACTTGACAGAGCATAAAGCTTTAACATGTAACAGGTGAGCTTATATGATATTTTTAATGAGAGATTTACATTTTCTCCTCTCCAACGTGGAGAGGAACAGAGTTGGACGGTAGATCAGACCCCAAAAAACTCCAACCTAAATCAGTTCTTGATTCAGGAGCCACATATGTAGCCAATGCATGTTAGTCGCTGTCACTTCTTAATCCTGATTGGCTGGCTTATTTGCCAGAGCGTCATAAGCTTTTTGCAATTGGTGGGAAACCAGAAAGCGAGAAGTGATGCCCGAAATGCCCCCAACATTAAGACTTTTACTTGAGTGAGGGAGATGGGGCGATTCCATCATAAAAGATCTCAAATACTGCCATATGGTGTGTTAACATTGTAACACAACATAGAGGAAGTTGTTGTGTTCTATTGCTTAACGTTGATGTTTACTTTTGGATCACATCTTCTACATAAATGTTGAGTTCTGTTTGGACCCAGCAAGCAGAATAATTTATAAATACAAGCTGAATACAAGTGAATGTTCTGTGTGACAGTTATAAAGACCAGGCTTAACTCTATTTATTTAGACGAATGTAATACTATTTGGAGATTGACAAGAGGCTAAATCCTGTATATCAAAGACAGGCCAAAGATTTAACAAGGTGGGATATCTTACAGCAGGTGGGAATATACAGGCAATACGTTACTGCAAGACTTTTTATGTCATGTATATTTATGTGCTAGTCTGGCTTTAATAAGCCTAGTTTATGTTTAGGCACACACTGATGTCAACATTTAGTTTCGTTGAAAGAACAGAAAATAAAAATACATTTACATGTTATATTATAGATATTTATAAATACTTACAGTTTAGCTTTCTAGAAGTTACTAGCAAACAAAACAGCTCATGCTCTTTCAGAAAATCAGAAGAGAGTATTGAAATCATGGTAAGAAGAAACAAATATGTGCCATGAAATATGTGCTGGAACAATAAAACTATAGAAAATGTATTATATATTATAATATATAAGCACATCTGTCCAACTCTTCATGGGGGAAAAAAAAAAATCTTTGTATTCCACGAATATGCTAACGTTCCTGTGTTCGGTTCGGGTGAATATTCGTGTACTTTCTTCATATTAGTTTTTTTCTTCGTTTTTTCTGTTTTTTGTATAAGGGGTAAATATGGGGGTTAACACGCTACGTACTACGCAGCAGCTTTGGCGCCAGGATTTTAAAGGTCCATACCTATTGGTCGCCGGCAGGGGCCTCCTCTGCCATCAACCAATGAAGTGCAACTGCACTTCATTGGTTCATGGCAAAGGAGCTCCCTGCCAGAGACCAATAAAGTCACAATCATGTGTGTGTTATATTTTACATGTATGTATTCTTATATTTACATAGATATGAGAGCTGTACTTACGGAGGAGTTAGGGGTGTACCGTAGAAACCTAACCACTTTGGCATCAGAAGCGGGACATGCCAGGGCCATATATCGATTCCTAAAAGTGCCATAGATCTTGAGGTGGAACCCTGGCTTTATCCCACATGGGTGATTCACATCTTTTCCAGAAGTTGTGACATCAATGCCATAAGCAGAAAGATCAAAGTACAGATTGTGAGCTCTGATCTCCGGTGTTGGCACCTGTCCAAATATGAGAAAATAACTCATTAATTATGGGGGGGGGTTCACAAAAGAGAGCACATATTCAATGAAAAACATGAGTAAAACTAGTCCTATATATTGAATAAAATAATTATTAAACAGGGATCCAATTAAGAATTCACCTTAAAGTAATACAGGATGAAACCCTCAAAGCTCTTATTATCTTTGGAGAACATTCAAATTGTTATTGTCATACGCTAATGCTTCCCATTATGACTACAGATGTTTAATTTCCTGTGGAAAGCTCCTCCAACTAAATATAGAAGCTAGGTTTATTGCAGTAACTATGCAGAAAATAAGACAAACAGCTCTGCTCTTTGTTTAAATAAACATACAGCATTAAAAGGAGAAAATAAGTTAGCATGGTGTTCCTTTAAACGGAGAACAGAGTTGGTGGTATTTGCATGAAAGAACTTTTCTGTAACTTGTTACAGAACAGTCTTCAGAAACATACAACCTATTCTGCTAGTCCTCTGGCTGGCAAAGTCTGTAGGAAAACAGAGAGTCAAAAATACAAACATAATTTGATGACAGATAAGTTTTTTTGGCCCGTCTAGTCTCCATGTTTTTCGTGCTTTAAAGACTCAAACCTTAATCAGTCGTTGGTCTCGTCTTAGATTCAGGAGCCATAGGCCTATCCCAGGCATGTTTAAATTCCCTCACTTCGTTGACCTCCACTGATGGAAAGCTGTTCGGTTTATCTACCATCCTCTCAGTAAAGTAAATCTTCCTTACATTACATCTAAGCTTTTGATCCTCTAGCTTTAGATTACGACCTCTTGTGCTAACATTCATTAGAACATTCTAACATAATGGCATTTCTAAATTCATACTAGACTACCAGTAAATCAGTCCATGAAAATCAGATATCTTTAGGGTTTAAAAGTTACAGATAAAATTATTGCGGGTACATGCCCCAAACAACTAAACAAAATAATTGTAATGGAAGAATGTGAATATAACAACTATTCCAGCTGAACATAGTTCAAGAATAATTTAAATATTGCAGCTGTCATAATGCCAAGAAGATATCTATCAGGAAACTCCTGATGCATCCATCAGAGATGCTGTTGTTATATATTTGTTCATGTTGCCTACATCTACATACAGAGACTGTCCATCAGGGCCCTAGATAAATGCCACTCGAAACTGACCAGGTTTGTCATTCCATCGTCAATAGTAGACCTAGACACACTGAGGCAACTAGGCCAAGTTCGGGCTCTAATAACCCTGTTTTTACATTATATATATATATATACACGTACTAGAAACCAACTGTAGGTATATAGACTGGGAGCAGCCGTCTCAACGTCCTTAGCATTTGCATAAATATTCCCCCCATTAATTCACAACATAATTTTAGTTACTGCTCTTTTTGGTGGCACCTGATTGGCTGTTGACACCTTTGTAAAGGAGAAGCCAGCAAAAGACAGTGGGGTTCTGGACAGAATGCTAGCCCTTGTACAAGTTTGGCCACATCTCTCTGAATCCAAAAAATTACTATTAAATCAAGTCTTTCCAAAACAAAAACAAGCAAAAAATATAGACTATGGGTAGTTGAAATAATTTGATTTATACTAAAACCCGTGGAAGTTACAGTTCTCCTGTAAACCTCATAGACCATGAATACCCTTCACAAGCAAGCAATTCCTACAATGTGCCTACAATGTCCCCTATATGTCCCCTATAGCCACCAAGACTATATGCTCAGAATTCTGTGTTTCCCATGCATAGTGTCACTAAGTAATCGCCATGTAAGTAAATTATCAACTTTTTTTAAAGAAAAACATAGTTGAATAAATGAAAGAAATGTAATTACATGATCACAGACATGGCATTTACATGGCATTTGTGTGACGTACATCTCATACCGTTCGTTAATCGCCAGAGAGGTGTTTATTTTTATCTTCCTTTGATTTAGATTAGATAGAGCGCTGAAGAATGAAATTCTATTTGAAAGATAAAACCCCAATGACAAAGACAGGATGTCGTTAATAAGATCATTGTTTGCACAGCTCCATGAAGCAACTGGTGCCGTAGTCTACGCAAGAGACATTTCAATCAACCACCATGCAAAGAAAGCAAGAAACGTACATACATATATACAGTACAGCCAACATATGGCTTTTGCTTCAAAATTGCTTTGTGACAATTCAATTATGCAGATGTTTTTCCTTATGGATTTTTTGACTTTCTAAGGCTATGATTTAAAGCATAGATAGTAATACAACAATTATCTATACTGTATGGCATAAATCAAACCCTTCTCATACAGGAAAAAGATTAAAAAGAATGTGACCTAACTAGTAGTTTGTGTTCAGTTCCTCTCCCTCGTTACATTGCAAATGACATCATGCATTGAAAGTGAAATTAAAAAAAGGGTGAGCTCCGTTGACGTGTCAATGGTGGTCATGTCACCACTACATTATGCTTTCGCTTGACTTTCATTTCCGTTTCTATTCTGCACAGATTTTTGGTGTAGGTGCCAACCTTCAGGAGGAAGAACAGGGCCTGCATCATCAGGGTACACCCAGTACTAGTTTACCGGGCCTGGCCAAGCAGTAGCGCCCAGCCTTCCTGCTCCTGAATCCCAGGCCCCTAATTGGCAGAAAATATCATCTCAGGCAGGACGATGGGAGAAGCATGTGCAATAGAAGCATAAGGGGTGCTTACAGGAGGATCATATGATGGGTAGAACACAGATGGAACAATGTGATGGACATTGGGACACCTGAGGAGCATGGTGGCCCAGGCTTTAGGTCTGTACTAAGCGCCAAGATGCAACATAACAGAGCGCCACGAAGAATAAATAACTTTCCTTTGTGAAAACAATAGGTTGATTTGGGGAAATCTGCATTTAGTACGCCCTGATGTTGATACCAGTTACTTCAGGTTTCTCCAAGATCAATGTCCACCATGGCATCGCCAACAAAAATATCTAAATGTCACAGAGATGTTCCTGGTTTGTTTTAGAGAATGTATGATATCTTATACATAGGGTTCGACCATAGATCTTATTAGCTACCATATCAAGTGGTGATTGATCTATGATGATCTATTAATTGGGTAGCAACGATAGTGTTACGCCTACTAAAAAAGTTTCACTACTTAATGGTGCTACGTGTTAGCTTACGAACAGGGCTTTCTATATCTAATGTATTGATTCATCCTAGACTGTTAAATCTAGTTTTATCATAACATTTTTGTACTGTAAGAAGTGCTTCGTACATTGTTGGCACTATATAAAACATACTAATACTACTAATAATAAATTGGATGTTTTGGATACAATTTATAGGGGAGATAGCAGCATAGCACAAAAAAAAGAAAAAAAAAAAAACATAAAACCCTAGATATCACTCTTTGTAACGTATGATACATCACCCAGTCTATTATAGATGAGGAGTTGTCATGCACTGTAAACGCTGTGTAAAGTCATCATGGACCACAAGTCATCCACAGCCAGAGCCACAAAGTGACCTCTTCTGTATAGTATGGCCATGTTAGTCACTAACTTAATAGATTTACATCCATTTCATGGTTTTCCACTAATCGGGGTGCATAATATCTAACAATTGGGGGCTTTTTCTAACAGCAATGTTAGAGTTTAGCTTAACTCACAGTCACAGCAGCAGCTTTGACCTATACAATGTGTGGCATCCTCTTCTATACACTGAGTGAGCTATGATAGCCACTGACATTCACATTCCAGTACTGGATTTACTGGATTTACATTACCTCTAGGACGGGGTAAGAGGTGGTAAATCTGCTTTCATTTTTTATTGTTATGACCATGTACATGGATTATGACTTGTTATAGAAATAATTTCTGATTATTTACTTTCAAATATCAATAAACCTTTGACAAATGGACAAAAAAGGAAGACGCCGCACGCGCTCGGTTCAATCTGAGCTTGAATCTAAGGCTGCTGGTTAATTTCAGAGTATCTGCGATTTACTCTTAAGTGTGTTTACCCTCCATACCCACTCTCTATGTCCTTATCTGTCAAATTTCTATTAAATAAGAACATTTACCTCCCACGTGAATTGAAGAACGTTCCATTAACACTTTTGCCAAAAAGAGAACAAAGCATGATTATATATCCTTATTTAGTATCTGTATTATATATCCAAATAAGACTTTTTATTTTTTTCAGCCTACAAGAGCACTGATTCATTCTTAACATTTTTAAGTTTTTATCTTGTACAAGACTATAAATCACGGCTTATGCTGCTAAAAAACCTAAAACAAACAAACCAACAAGCCAGCTTTATCTGGGAAGAACAATACTCTCAGTATAGGATGCCCACATGGACTGTTTAATTAATAAAGGCTTTTAGGAAGAGTACTTATTATTCTCTTACCATAGTGTGATTAGAAAGGTTGTATGCAAATAAGAGCCGATAGCCTTCATTGGTGAGCCATAAAGAGAGAAATTAACACAATAATAGTTAACAGAATAGGCTCTTTCAATGTTGTACTAGAATATTTGAATACCAAGGTTTTTTTATTTGCATGAAAACATTAGCAAAGTTTTTTTTTGGCCGATGTATCTTACACGTGTGGGTTATGTAGAACATTCATCTTAGTAAAAGAACGGGTGAATTTCCATTATATTATATATTAGGTGTAGGGGATCGACGAAGCTTGGAAAGGTTGTTAAAAGACAATGCTCAATAATTACTTTCTCTGATTAGCTTTAGCTTACTAAAAGTCAACTATATAATATGGGAATTTTAGGGACCGTTCATATAGAAACAACTTATATATAAACTGTATGCATATTTGATCTTGCACTCTTTCCCTTGTGGTGTAAAAAAGGGTTTTGGTAAGATAATGGTCTTCAGACTATAATTGAAGACCTGATGGTCTGTTTATATGATGGCATTTCCTCTGAAAATCAGATTTAGTTCCACATTAACTAAGGGAGGAGACATTTGAGATGCTTATACCACTGCTGCGTATGGATTCTACATCTGGACACGAGTTTCTTCTAAAGATCCAGAACAAAGCAAACATCATATCAGGACAGATACAACTATCTCCAAAGACCAAAGGGATAACTGATATATGCTTGTTTCCCCCCCCCCCATCATTTAATTTTTTTGTACTAAGAACTTCAGTTGACCTCAAAGAGGTATTGCTGATACATGTAAAATTCCAATAGAAGCCTAGACCGGGATCAGAACATTCAACACCAGTCAAAATAAACCAGTAATAGGAAAACATTGATCGTAAGTAACGTACACTATCAAGTTATGTCCAACTACAAATCCACCAAAGCAGAGTACACAATTTTAAAGCTGGTGGTTATTTAGTGTTTGTTACTCAAGACTCTAATTGCAAGGAAAACACACAAAAGTGGGGACAAAAATCTTCAGATCTGTGTTTTCCAGAGGGTTGCATTTCTGTGACACTCCTAAGAAAGGACATCACAGAAGGGTCATAACTTCCATGGGGCAAGAAGGACTTATGCCTTTATCACCACCAGGTCAGCTGAGCTGCTAGATGGCAATGGCCGAGTCCACTTTTTCAGCACATGGTGGGACATCCACCGTGCCCCAGACACCAAGTTATGGCTCTGCATCAAAGTGACGAGAAACATTAATGAAAAAACATGGAATAATAATAGTGTTACTGAGAATAAACCAGGTCAGATTTAGCACTACTAGTACCAATTTATCCTATAAAAAAGGAACAAAAAAGGGTACGCATGAAACAAGCATCCGGCAGAGGCGTTCAAAATGAATTGTTAAGCAATTTAAGAACGGTCGCTGTTCTGAGCAAGAAATATAAATTGGAAAATAAGCTTTGTGCTTTTCTAGATATTAAAATCGGGAGAAGGGCCAATAGGTTCTCATCTGCCATCAAAAAGGTTTCTATGACAACTAATTGCCAGATACAGTTTTATCATAATGTTGCTGTTAAAGCTATTGATTATTTCTAACAACTGAATTGCTTTAGAATTCCTTTCTCACAGTATACAAAGCGGGCATTCTTTAAAAAAAAAAAAAAACAATAAAAAAAATCAAATTTATTGATAAAAAGGCATTGCATAAACAAATCATACACATTTTATCTCATATATCTTTGTAGATCCATTATTCATTACCCTATGTCTTTTGTGTGCATTGACCATTTGGCCCCATGACTAACATGGAATGCTTTGCGTGGACTCTTGGAACTGAAAATCCTCATATAAGATATTCTATAACGGAGAACTCACGCACACAAAACATCTACTTATACAGAAAAAGGAAAATTACCCGGAGACCCAAGGAAGCAGCGCTTCACCAGGAGACTCTGGGTCAAACTCATGCAGTTCCTAGGTATAATAGTACTAGAAAAAAACCTATTATATAATAATAAACAAACTTTTAATTATGAGTGCATTACCTGCCTTTGGTCTTGTCTTTCCAATACTGCGTTTGCTCCATAGGCGTTGCACGATTCAACAACGTACTCTGAGCTAACACCCAAGAGAGAGCTTGATTCTCCACAAGATCCGTCCGCCACCACAATTATCTTGGGCCATTCCCCTGTCGGTATCTTCCCGATATATTCTTCTGTAAACTAAATAAACAATGTTGTTGTTGTTACAGCATTTTCAAAGATAAAAGAAACATTGTGACAGTAACCTGAGTTTTTTTTTTTTTATTATTGGAAATGAAAAATAAAAAACAAACAAGAATGACTAAGCCGAGAATAGACAGTGCAAAAATAGCTTGCTCTACGATTAGTGTGAGCTGGAGATAGTCATAGAGTCTTGCTTACTGTTGCTAGAGGGAAAAACTCTAGCATATCAGACTAGTCCCAACAAGAATGACGTATTTTAGATCAGAAAAAAAGCATTCGTGGGAACCTTCAGGGTTTTTGGCCCAAACTTAGGGTTTCAAGGTTAAGAGGTTTGGGCCCAAATTTAACACGTTTGGTGAGTCGATTCAAAGGTGTGATGGGCCGGGGTCAGCTCACGTAGAACGTTCCCAGGTCTGCAAATGAGAGGTAATAAATAAAGGCTACTTTATGTTAAAAATACTTTAAAAAACTGGATCATTTGATCCAGTTCTGAGCCACAGATATAAGTCCTAGAAGAATGCTGATTACTGCACATTTTGTTACATTACACGCACACCCTTCAAAAACAGACCGTGCTGAAATTAAAATATTTTGGAACATCTTCCCGAATCCAGTTAATCATTCCCAAACACAATCATTTATATTGGCTGCATTCCGTATATTTTATTAACAAAGTCGTTAGCAATAATTGGAAACGCTAACTAGGAAAGCCACTGGCCAATATTTTTGTGTGTTTGTCAATTGTTTAAATATGGAGGCCAAACAGAGCTTTCTATGGCAAGAAACCAAACAAAGAATTTTAGAAACCCCCAGAAGGATACACTGCAGATGATATCTAGGCTTCAAAGCTTAAAATTGGAACCCTAGCTCTGCGTTTCCTGTTCAAGGGACCATTGTTTGCTCTAAAAAGATGGACTTTAATGCGCAAATGAAAAATTCTCACCCCAAGCAAGCTTATCGTAGTTGACAAATGTTTCTAAAGTCATTAATTTGGCTTTTTTTTTGTTGGCACGGTTTAATAAACTCATTGTTTTGTACTAGGAAGACCGGTCTGGCCAGCAGTATTGTTGCATTTGCTATTGCTTAATTGCATGGTACGTTTGAGCCTCGTTGGAACACGGAGTTACTGTTTAAATATTTGTCTGGAATGCCTTTCGTAAAATGCATAAACACAGAGAACATATCCTCAGTGCCGTCTGTCCGCAAGATAAATTCTGGTATCAGATACACAGCGATATGCTTTGGATGACTCACTAGGCAAGAATAAAGCCATCAAAAAATAAAATAAATAAAACTTTCTATAACTGTAAAAATGGCACCTCCACACCCCATTACAAGCCATTTTCAAAAATGGTCTTATTAAAATGTAAAATATGCCACCATGTAACAGATGTGCTTGTTCAAGTGTTTTAAGGGTACTCACTGGTAAAGTCCCATTCTGAAATAGAAAACTGTTTAAAAAAGGACCCCAAAACAAACAAAAAAATAGTTGCCCGCTAAGGAACACTCAGGTGTCTCATTAATGGTGTCCAGAGAGGGCTTAAAATCACAGGAGTGCCTCAGTGGGTTAAATCGCAGTCTCACCGATTCAGCACCTTGGTAAGCAATGTAGGACTCTCCAAAAACTGGGGTACTTTGTAAGCAGTGACGGGTTAAGCAATAAATGGCTGTAGAGTGTGATGGAATCCTCAATATTTACACCTCAGGGGGTATTTAAATAGAATTTGCTGGATATGCGCCGATTCCTTGCATGGTGTCTGCCCAGTAAAGAAGCTAATCAAGAAGTCTTCAGGGACCTTTAATAACATACCCAGGATCTCTTTGGCTCCGGAAGTCCCGCTAACCTCGGCTGGCCACCCAGTGGCCCAGAGGGCATTTGCCTGGTGCGTCACACGGCCCGTTTGACTTTTTTTTGTGTAAGTTCGATTTTCTAGCTTTTGTTTTTCGAGATGTTTTGACAGCATTTTGCTCGGAGTTGGAATATTTTTGCAATAGCCTACAAGCAGAAATATCACAGAAGCAGCCAAGTCTTCTTCTCCAAGCGGCATCTTAACTGCTGCTTCCAATTAGACTTGGTTTCATAACTTCGTTACCCTCTGTCAGTGCCAGGATATAAACCTCATGAGCTGCTTCTTTATTTGGAATTTTACATAGGATTTTTTCCAGGGTTGTTCTTGCACACATTTATAGTAAAACAGGTGTGTTATCCAATTTCTTGAAACAAGATCAACAGTATAATGGAAAAAAACCTGGGTTCCAGGATCAGCCTACAGATGAAATGAATGGTGCTTTTAATTCTAAAATTAAAGGGAGACGCCAGCCATTATAATATAGTCAATGCATGCGGTCTATACACATCTCCTGTTGCCTGTGCCCACGGGTGATATACTCACTGCCAGTCAGATCTAGTGCTGGTTCGGCAAGGATTCTGGTAGGGGTCCAATGATACCCCTGGTGCGTAACCACGGAAAGTGATCCTACCGATTCCAATGGAAACACTTTCTTGCTACCGATGAGCAGCATCACAACATTGGATGATGGTGGAGGATGTGCGCTGCAGCCCTAGAGTTTCAGCTTCTTCTGAAGGCAAGTGATTTTAGATTTTAAGGAAGGCATGAAAAGGGGTCTTACAATCACCTTTTCCACCCTACTAACACAAAACCTAACCCTATTGAAAGACATCTCAAAGAGTTGGCTGGATACATCTCCCATATGGAAAACCGTTGGGGAAGTGGGGAAAAGAGCAAATGCATACGGTGGGCATTCTGCAGGATCTCACCCCATAAATTCTAAAGAAGGAGCCCACAAAAATCTAAACTGTAAAAAATGTAAAACCAAGAACATGTATGAGTTAACAGCCAGTGACACGTGTTTTGGCCTGAAATTCCATAGTCACCACAAACACTGTACTATTGTTCTGCAGATGGTAAGTATAGGATAACCACGGGGTATTAAATTACCTGTCATTCAAAGATTCCAACCCAATGTAAGGCTGGGAAGATGTGATAGAACATATTAATTAGCTCATTAAAGCATCCATCTGTCCTCTGAACGGAACATGAATATGAAGTAATTTAAGCTATTAGTGTTTACAGGGTGTGAACTTGCTTGGGTGAATAGATTTTCAATTAACGCTAATTAACGTTAAACTATATTTGTGTATATGTACACACAAACACAATCACATGAGATTTTGTTCTTTTGGATTGGCTAGTCATTTTGTCCCAACTTTTTACAAGAAGTATCATGTTCTACAACTGCCTCATAATGTAAAAGAGGGCATTTGCAGGGGGGGGGGGTTAAACATTTCAACTCTCGGATATCGCTAAATGCTATTTATTCTAAATTTTAGTAGCCCTGTACAATGCATAGTTCCATCAGTAAAAAAGGTCTTAAGAACTTATGTTTACGCTATAACTCTTCATCTTATGCCGAAAATGTGTGGAACCTGTGCAATTTTTTGGAGAGTTTATGTACCAAGCCTTCACCTAGGAGATAATAACTATGATAAAACATAACGTACACTTGGAGCCTGTAGAAATCAATGGAGAGCTCTTTAACTTGACAGCAACAGCTAGAAGCAGGTTCCCATTCAAGTCACCTTCAGTATAAATGGGTGATCTAGAACTTCGCCCCTCTGGAACACGAGAAAAACTCAAGAAGGCACATCAGAAGCCCTGACTAGAAAGATCTCAAGGGCTAGTGGGTTTCAAAGATTCTATCACAAAATTAAATTATACGTTTAAGAAAGGATCACAATAAGAAGGAGTCAGTACCAGACAGTAGGACCCTGAAAATCTGCCCCTTGACCCTTTGGCTGACAGTCATACCCTGAGAGTTCCCAGCTATTAGCCTCTACCACCTCTGCTGGGAGGTTGCTGCTCCACATATCTACCACCCTCAGTAAAGTCCTTACAGGACATCTAACCCCCAGATACTCTAGTTTTAGATTATGACATTTTCTATTAAAACATCCCTCCTATACTTTGTTAAACCCCTTTACGTATTAAAATATTTATTGCACATCTCCTCTCCCTCCAAGCCGTACATATTGAGATCCCTCAGTCTTCCTTCATATTTTTTTTATCCTGCCAGCCATTCACCATTTTAGTCGCCCTCCTGTGAACTCTCTCTAGAACGTCAACATCCTTCTGGAGATGGGAACCTGTACATAATACTCTACGTGAGATCTGCACTGTGGCAGAACCACCATGGGCAGAATAATGGGCACAAGCTATGATTTTTTCTTCTAATTAATAGAAAAAGATCATGAATGATAAAGTGTACCTGCATACGACAGACATTTTATACCCAAACCTCTCACCTTGGCGCAGACATACTTCTTTAAATACATGCAAACACTTACTTTTGTTCCAAGAAGGAGTCTAATATCCAGTGTTTGTTTTCTTTGTTCCAGGATACTTAGAAGATGCTCCTGAAAAACGCCGATCTTGGTGAAAAAGTGGTCATTATGCCAACATCCTTCTATGTTATCAAAGTCCACTCCAAGAGCCAGAAGAAACTTGACACTACGAGGGTTTAGGGCAATCTGCTGGGGTCTGCAGAGCAAAGCAGCTCTTGTTCTCTCGTCCAAGATGGTCAAATTCAGCACTTTTCCTGAACGGACAGCAACCAGAGCGGCGGTCAACCCAACAGGTCCAGCTCCCACCACAAGAATTGATACTCTAGCCCGCCACTGCCTGATCCCATCAACGCTCACTTTCACCACCACATACACCAGTACAACCACCAGCGTACTCAACGCCGTCTCCAACACTAGACTTTCATATACGTCCTGTCTGTCATCCAGTTGGCTTTCCACTCTCTCCATTTTTCTCCAAGGAGCAAGGGAAAACAGTGTCGGTTCCACTGAGGACTCGTTCCCCACTATTGCACGTTCCTGGATTGAATACGACAAGAGGGAAAAAGAAAATACCATTAGGAGCCAAAGCTGAATGAATCATAATCAAACGTTTCAGCAAGAAAAGCACATCAGCTCAAACCCTACACACCCGAGGCAGCATTGATATCAGATGCCTGCTCTATGGACAAGAGCAAGGAAACAGAGATTACAATCTTGCATCACTATGGTAGCTTAAAACACTTCGGATACCCTCCACCTCTCTTCTACTGATTAACAATTCACTTCCTCCTATTGGCTGTTAGCGCTCATCAGCTCCTGAATACGTTATTACATATTATTTTTTTCTCCTCCTCTGTGCCTGGATCAGGCTACACATAAATCACAGAGATGAGCCTCTTGCCTCTCGAAGCCAATTTTCTCTAGGAGATCTCTAAACAAAAGTCATCTGGTGACCTTAACACTTTGAGTGCTGGCTGGCTCTGCAGCAGAGCGTGCCTGGCTCATGGAAGGATTGTGTGTGTGTGTGTGTGTGTGTGTGTGTGTGTGTGTGTGTGTGCGCGTGTGTGTTTGCGGAGCTTCCCATTCATGTGAGAATATTTACAAGAATTAGCTGCAGGCAGGAAAGAGCGACAATAAGACCGGCGTTCTCGAGTTGTCACAGTAATTTAGCTGATTGCTTATTTTCTGTGTGACTCACGACTAATAAAAACAGTATAATGAAATTAATCCGTTTCATAAAAAGCATCCGTTTTAAACGTGGAAAGATATCATCCCTGGTTACATGTCATTCCTGAAAAGCATTATTAAAGGGGAAAGTGATTCTAACCTTATATATATAGAATTACGAGCTATATTTAAGTATATTTAAGAGGTCCAAGTATATTTTTGCTCTTTCCTTTTTAATTTGAATTGTAATATACACTGCAGTGAAATCGTTTTTAGATCAGTCAGTGGTGTTATTACCGTCGCTGCTTCCCGTCTTGGCACAGAACGGGCCAGTTGGGGTGATCAGTGATCTCCCACTTAACCGGCCCATCGGCATTACCGGCAATCAGGCTCCCTGCTACGAGGCAGAGGGGCTGCCGCCGGGTGTAGGTGTCAGATTTTCAGGATGGGGTTACTCCTGGATATTGTTTTCTTTTTAAATAAATGTGTATGGAGTAGTAGCATAACCTTAACCGCCAGGTACCCTCCTACTTGTAGGTATCCTCTTTCCAATTGCCAAATTTAAATGCCTTGTGTGTATCTGGTAATAGATAATTGTAGAACAATAGTTTACTGAGAGGGTGGTAGATAAATGGAACAGCCTCCCAGTAGAAGTGGCAGAAGCTAATACAGTAAGGGAATTTAAACATGCATGGGTAGTCATATGGCTCCTTAATCTAAGACGAGACCAACGACTGATTAAGGTTCGAGTCTTTACAGCATATCTGTGTTCAAATTCTATGTTTCTCTTCCAAGCAAAGCTTCTAAGCCCCCATTAGGGCAATCCCTGAGGTTCCTTCAATCCTGCCTCCCCTGCATTAGAGGGGCTTAATTTAAACCCCCGGTACTCAGATCACTTTTGCCCTTTTACCTGACGACGTTGGTGTGAACGTTACAGTAACCGAGTTTAACAAGCGATATCGCTATAGAGACACTGTATACAAATCACCCCCTTGGACTCGGGCCACGGAACAATAAGACAGGACAAAGGACACGCATTATATAAACGACGGTATTGGTACATTTATGCAACATTTGCCTATTGTATTTCCAAAACATTTCTATAAAATGTAACACCTAGAATGAGACAACAAACTCATGTCTGATAACAAACAACCTTTCGAATGGAAACACACACATTGCCGGTGAATTATTACAGGCGGCACCCTGCAGAAACCGACGGCAAACTCATTTTTCAGTATGACTAATTTGAATTGAATAATTTCTTTTCATAGTTGATAGAGCCAGGTGCAGCAAAAATAGGAAAATCTGGGAAATATTAGATTATTATATGTCTAAAAACGGATGCCAAGTTTAATATTTGTAAAAAGTTAAATATTTTGAATATGTATATAAAAATAATAATAATAATAATAAATATCCTAGGTTTGGACCTAGTGCATATGTGTAATAATGTATATATGGTTAATAATGCAAGTGTTAACACAAAACAAATATCTTAATGTCTCTGTGACCAAAAAGCAGTATCTTCTTTACCGAGAAGATAGTAGATACGTGAAAGAGCAACCCAGCAGAAGTGGTAGAGGCTAACACAGCGGGGCAATTTAAACATGCATGGGATAGACATACGGCTCCTGGATCTAAGACGAGACCAACGAGTGATTAAAGTCCGACAGATAAACACACAATACCAGAGACAATTTCAAAAGGAATTCATAGGAAGAGATATGCTTATTCTAGCCGGAGATCCCAAATGCACAGATCCTTGATTCCTGTTCTGATTGCCACAAGGGTGGTCTTCCTTTGCACCGTTCATTCCTGGTTAACATAATATTTCCATTAAAAAATCCAAAATGTACTCTAAAAAGTCTAAAATGCTATTAAATGCAGACCGAGAAGGTGCCAGCGTTAAATATTTTTACTAAATGCATACATTGGAATTATTACCCAAAATGGACAACTGGAACAGACTGGTTTACTTTACTAGTCATAACCGGCAATAAAATACATTATAAGGGTAGCGTCTGGCATACGGGGCATTCTTTATGTTTTACTTAATGTATATGGCAGGGATTCACTCCAGATTCGTAGATAGGGATTATTTTAGAGACAATGAAGCCGAAATATTTTTCAGGATAGGGAAATTAATAGTTAAAATCTAAATAAAACACATTTTAATGTTGTACGCACCATATTCAGAGGGGAAAAAAAACATTACATTTTGTTGTTCAACTCTGATATATCTTTTGTTATTTCTACATTTTTTAATGGCTTTATCGCCATGGCAACAACTGCCAATGGTTGTTGGGATGATGATAAAGACATTAGTATAGTGATGAAATCCTTTTTCAAACTTTGCACCAGAGTCAGTTCGTATGCACAACTCCATATTTGATTAACTACTAACAATCCTTTAAAAGAGAAGCATTTTGGGATGCCAGGATGACTTAATTAATAAACGTGGATTCGTAAACTATGTATAGAGAGGGTCAGAAGCATAGATGTAATGTAAGAAGAGAGTGGTAGATAAGTGGAACAGTGTCCCAGCAGAAGTAGTAGATGCTAGAACAGAGGGAATTTAAACATACATGTGGCTCCTGAATCTAAGACGAGACAAGAAATGACAGCAGGGAAAACAGGTACGCTCTTGGCAATGTGTCCCCCTAAAAACCTTTGAGACCACCATAAATATATTTTTAACAGTTTCTGGTCCCAAAATGGCTTGGCCCAAAAATATGTTTTAAATGGATCCCCCTCAGATGCATTTATTAGATTGCCACATACTTGCCACAACAGCATCTATAGATTTATTTTTAATATATATATATTAATGTTGTAAATTGGATGCAAGATCACCCAAATAAATGACATTTGGCATAGGTGCCAACTATCCTTTTACAGTCTGTGCATTCCTGTAAGTAGCAGCGATATCTTGCAGAATGGATGTCTTTTGCATGTCAAGGACAGAGAAACATGTATAGTTTGTGGCAAGCTGGTAAGGGTCTCTAGAACTGTCAGGTTGTTTCTACTAGCAGTGACCCCTAAAACTAATACTTCGATGGGCTAAGAGGAAATCCAGTGAATTATAAAAGATATACATTTTGGTAAAGATTCCTATGATTAAAATTAAAAACCAAAACACATCGCAAACAATAAATCAGTTAAAAAAGTAGTGTTCATTTATAGCATAGATTCAAGAATCAGAGACCAGGTGCATATGCTTGACCACAGGTGAGTTAAACAGCTGAATTATCCTCTAGCTTGTCTGTGACCTGCTTTATATATATATATATATATATATATATATATATACTTAAGTAATAATCTGATATGTTGTTGAGTTTCAGTTTCACCTATAATAAAATAATAAAAGACAATTGCAAGGCAGTGATAAAGGGTTAACGCTGCAGCTAGAAACTGCAGTTTCCAAAATAAATGACAAAATCCTCTAGATTTTTAAGCAGGAATTTGGGGACATCTCGCAGCTTTTCAATATACTTTAATACAAAGAGTGGCACTAATTGGGAAACTTAATAGGAGCACAGCTGAGAACAATCAATAATTTGATATCGTTTAAATTAAAATATTGTTCTAAAAAGTACAGCTGTTGATGTAATAAAAAATTCTGATTGCACATATTCCACGTGTCCCTGTATTTGAGACACAGTCCTTCTCTTTATTGTTTTGGAATTCAAGCAGTGAGTTCATTAGTTATTCGGGAATCTTTTTGTTAATCAAAAGATCAGTCACTTATGGAGTAAAGAAAAATATTATTATTATTGTTATAATAATAATCCGGTCCCCAGGGGTTTTCAATGTGTTTTACCCATGGCTAAATATTTTCAATGAAAGGGGATTAAAGATTTATTAAAACTACGACAGACACATTGTTTCCAACTAAAGGGTATTTTATTTGTAAGCCGGACCCTCTTTACTTTAAGGATTGTTTTATCTTCATCTGTCAGTTCTAGATGCGTCAAACACTTTAAATGTATGAACTGTAAGAAGCTCTGCGTAAACTGTTGGCGCTATATAAAAGATAATAATACTACTAATAATAATAATCATTAAGGATGAATGGAGTGATACGCTCTTAGCTGCCAGTACTGCCACCTGGTGTCAAAACAAGAGCAGAACAATCAGTTTCTCAACCACACTAATAGTTAACACCATTAACAAAGGGTAAAAACAGGACAAGATCCCCATTGCTAAATATGCTGCAAGTTAGTTCAGTTTCCAGTAGTCCGATAGATCAACAATGCGATAGTTAATCAACTACTATTTATAAGTCAGCAAAAATGCCGGATTAACCCCTTCCATGTTATCATGTTTGCAAAAGTCTCAAGACTTCCTCGACCAGAAATATTTTATATGTACCATACCTACCAGAGCTAAAATTAACTCTTTCTTCTCCATAGTATAAGCAACATGAATATTAAATATTATAATAATATTTTTTGTTAAAATTTAAATACACTACAGCTTATGTACCAAAAGAAAGCGCTAACCAGAGGAATGATCCTGCCGGCTTAAGTACCATAAAAAAGATTAAAGGGTTATCATCACTTAACCATGAGTTGATCCCAATATTTTGCGACAGGTTAACCTTAGTTTGTTTCTCCTGAAAAAATGGCCAATTTAAATGTCTACAAGATACAATGCAGTTAGTGAGATGAAAATCTTTCTCTGCAAATCACAATTTAGTGAATACACCCCACACTCACATTAATGTTAGTTTGCCTCTAATTGCTCCTAGTAGCACGTTTCTGCTGTAGTTCTGGACTTCTCGGTGACCCGTAACACGTAGGACCAGTCCAGCTTACTTTGGGATAACTGAGAGTTCTAGAGCTGTTCCCCATAGTAGAATCCATCTGACCTAATCAAAGTCTCTTGACGATCTAACTCCACCCTGATTATCCTGAGATCTGGATATTGCTGTCAAAGCCTTAATTGGACGTCAAAATGCTAAAGTCAAAAGGGCAGATGAATATTTCATCAACTCAAAAGAAACACATTGAGGAGAAACATGTGACTCCTTTTTCTCATATAATAAGAAGCTTTAAGTACATTTTATTTTGTGAGTCTCTTTGTTATTATGTTGCTGGTAAAATACTACATATAATCAGTGCCCCTTCCAAAACAGTTATTTAATAATAAATAAAACAATTTTTCCAGCTGCACGTCTCTATTTTTGTGGTTTCCAGTCTCTGGCCTCTTATTGAGTCATATATATGATCATGTTAATAAAGCGCGTAATAAACATACATGCGTCTATGTTATCCAACCAGGAATTGCATGAATACATATTGAACAAATAAATAAAATATAATTTACATTTTCTGACGGTAAGTACTAAAGTTTAGATTTTCCCTCATCAAGGTGTTCCAGAACGGTGAAATTCTACGGCATCATCACAAGATTCTACATTGTAACCAAATAGTTACCCTCCCTGCGTGGCTACCAATGTACATAATAACATCACTGTTACAAATTGTCAATCTTTTTGCATTTTTGTTACAGATTTGATTGCTGAAATGCTAATTTAGAAGATGGGGAATAAACACCTCAAAACATACCACCTGTTAATAATGGATACCTAGAATCATATCATCTCCTTCATTATAAATACATTTAAGTGCCAATAGACCTGATTTGGTCAGAACAGTTGTGTATGTTGGACCTCTACATACGGTTGTCCTCTAAGTGGACGTTATTGTAGGCCCCACCATTGCACAGTGAGTCTGGGTCTTAGAAGGTCTACATGGATGCACGAGTAGGCAATAGGAAGCCATTTTTACTTCATTTGCTATTATTTATTATTGCATGGGTGTGTGTTGGGGGGGGGGATCCACAGAGTTTTATGTTAGGCCTCTACATTTTTTGTGTATACTGTGTGCTGACGGACATGTGAAAAACACTGAAAGGAAAGAATCGTGTGGAAACCACCATGATTAATTAATTAATTTGGCCAAGGCATGAATATTTTCCTTTACCCATTAATTGCTTTTCCTGGTATTTTAATTATTAATCGATTTATAAAGCCCCATCTTATTGGGTAAACAAGACATAAGTCATATTACATACTAATTTGCACTTACAGAAATAAACGTTTAGGTTGACCCTTATGGTTGGGAGTGTCTTAGCAGGGCGGATATACCGCCATTGTAGCTTCTCATCATATGTAGCTGATATTACATAATGTAATATGTTTTACATGTGCGTAATATGGGTAGAACACAGAAATTACAATGACATAAAGAAGCGGTTATTGACTACGTTATTAGGGCACTGAATCAGAAAATGCATGGTAAGTACACGATTAGCCAGTTCAGGCGTTATTTAATGCTATTTTTGGATACATCTTCTGCAAAAATTTGTACGACCTGCCTTAAATCAAATTATTCAAAAGATTTATACATTCCAATGCTGTAAAGACTCAAACCTTAATCAGTCCTTGGTCTCGTTTTCCGACTACCTCACTACCAGTGAGTCATTTTCTCATCTAGTGCTTAAACAGGCCTCGTTATGCTTTTTGGAACAAAATGGCTTCTTAGTCAAATATGTCTGATTGTTTTGAGGGTGGATTACGAGCAGTGCATTTAATCACAGTAAGTAATTAAGTTAATTTTTAATATGGCAATAAAACATGAATAAATTCATAATCAGAAATGACACTTTTGTCGTTTGTTGATATTTTTTAAATAAAATTAAAAAAGCTGACAAAAATGATTTTATATTTTTATTTAAAATTGCATTTAATATATTACCTACATTTATTTATTTGTTTTATGTATTATAATTAGTTTTTCTAATGCACAGAAAGGATATAAAGAACATGAAAAAAAAAATGTTACATTTCTGTTCTAAATAATATTTGCTGAATATGCTAAAGTAATGATTTAAAAGTTTGCGGTGGCCAGAAATTTTTAAGGGCAACTAGTTTTAAATCAGAAAATGTTCCTGCCCCATGGTACGTGGTGGCATAACATATATACTTATGATATACTTGTTCTATAAATCCATAATGTTTTATATTTGTTATATAAAATTAAAATAGAGACAGATCAAGTGGTGCAATCAAATCCAGGGCAGATATTAATTGATAATCAGTGGTGCTTAAGGCTAATTTTGCATCCCAGGTAGGATAACATTGTAGCTTAATACTTATTAATATTATATATTGCCATGATCTACTGTGAACAAAAAAGAAGAAGGAACTGTGTGAGCTGGGGGTCGGTTTCAGGAGGAAGCATTTAAATGCAACACAGGAAACAAAAGAAACTACACATAAAGCTACAGACAGCGGAGGCAGTGACAGACAGTGCAGTGCAGTGCAATACTCATTTATGACGCGGAATCTTTCATTTCTAATCATTTTTTTCCATTTAAAAGCTGTATTTTCTTATTGTGGAGAAGCTGCTTAACCTAACACAGGTTTAGAGAGGCTCTGCCCCGAAGAGCTGACAATTAGTGGATAAACAGGTTAATACCAGCTCTCCTCAATCTGAGTGTTGAACTACAATCAGCATCAACAAAAAAGGCAAGTGCCTTCACAAAGCTCCTCATACAATAAAAATAAATGAGTTCACTGTTAATAAATACATTTATTTGCATGATATATTTAGGTGCGCAGTAGTTTTTCTGCCATTCTGACAGAATAAGATGCCACGGGCGGGAAATAACCATTTGCTAGGAGTCTATAGCCTTGATGCTAAACGATGCGTCTCGGAAAGCGTGGCCGTATGTGTACTGAATGTGATGAGCGGATCCAAGAAGTGTAAAAAAAAGACAGCTTTGGCATATTTGTGTATTTCACAGTAAAAAAAAAGCCAAGCAAGGGTCATTAAGGAACAAGGAGACGATATTTCGAAGAGATCGTGGAAGTGAGTGTTTTCCCTTGTGAGGAGAGACCCTAATGACACACCCGATCCAAATAGAGCCTGTTTACTTAACGACAATCTATCGCATTTAACTCTGGACCTGTAGCAAATTGTTATTTTCCGCCCTCGAAAATAAAATAAAAAACCCATATGCAGAAATATAAAAAAACCCCCAAAAAACTACCAAGATATTTTAATGTTAAAATAGAGTAACTTAATAATTTACGGCTTCTCGATAGAAAAATTGTTACTCGTGTCTTTAAATAAATATGTATTTTCCTTGAATTTTCTAATTATTTGTAATGAGTGTGGAATTGGGGACAGTTTTCAATTTAGCTGATGACTTGACATGTGGTTTCTTTATGAAATATAACAAGGAAACTGTTTATTTTGGATTTTATTTATGGTACTTATAGAATACAGTAGCCTATGTATTTATTTTAAAATTGAACAGTAGGTAGGAAACCTTTCACCATGGTGATAAGGATGAAGATAGCAGGTTGAGGATAGAAAAGATGAGAGAAGGAAGAAGATGATGTAGAAGTGGTCGACAGAGAAGACAGGGAAACATTTAGAGACTGTGAGAAAGATAAAACGAGAATGTGAGAGTAAATGAATGAATGTGAGTGAATGTAGGCCTACGTATTTCCACACGGAAATTCTGAGCGTTTTGCTTTGGTCCGATTCGTTGGAAGGTCTGGCCTCGTTTTCGTGTCTTCGTATGAATGGACAAATTTACCAAAACTTGATACATTTGCAATTCGTATGAATCCAAATGCACAAGCCTAGTTTATAGTATCTCATTTTCTAATTCTTATTTAAAGAAACATATGGTTTATGTGTAGAAAACAAAGCAACAAGAATATGTATTATTCTCGCTCGCTACCGTTCAAAAAGTAAAGACCTGTACCAGCTAGCTTGAGGACTGATGCCAAAACTCTAAAATAAACTTATTTTTTATTTTCTTGCTTTTAGAACCCCATGTGGCCACAATTGCCAATTTCTTGATAAGAAAACATTGTGAAGTTTTTTCAAGTAGTTTGTTTTGATAGGAAGTTAACCTTCTGTACAGCACTCTTTATTCAGCGTGTGAGAAGCTTGGGAGACATCTAGTGGCAGAATTCATGCGCTCTCCAGGTTACTGAATTAGAACAACTTCCCCTGGCTAATTTACATTACTAATCAATAATCTTATATTTGCATGCGCAGTGCTATGGCAGCCCTGAAGTACGCAGGCCTGGACGACACAGACAGCGAGGATGAGTTGCCACCTGGATGGGAAGAAAGGAGTACAAAGGATGGATGGGTTTACTATGCAAAGTAAGAGTCTACATGGGAAGCAAGAAAGGCCGTGATATATAAAGATTGTCTGAGTTTGTTGATATTGTGGGCTGTAGAATTTCAGACAACGCCTACCGTCTAAAGCTAGAAGTACCAGGTCACCTTATTTTTGACCTTCACTCCAGTTTAGGTTCCACCATATCAGTTTTGATAATGTTCCCCATGCTCATGACGGACTGCCACATTCAGAGGAGTGCATAAAATTAGATTAAATTAGATGGATCATACCATGTCGATTATGTATATTATGGCACACAAGAACTGGATAGACTACTTTGCCCATGTTCTATCTTCTATAAGACCATAGATCTTAACTACTGCAGGAAAGCTGTTCCTATTACTCATCACCCTCCCCATAAAGTGGTAAATGCATTCTCTAATGTCTTGGGCCTTCCAAAGTAACCTTTACTTTTTACTTTAATAGCCACTTAGATGAGAAAACACAATGGGAACATCCGAAAACTGGAAAACGTAAAAGGATTGCTGGAGGTTGGTATTTGTTTATCATAAACCACACTTTTATCGGACTGTAGTTGTCAGTCATATTGTCTTTACTATGAATAACGTTTAGATAGGGAACACCTTCTAGAAAACCATTAATATGAGCATACCATATTAAGAAAAAAAAAACAATCATACTGTGATATGGGGGGATGCACACATGTGATACATTTACATAAACAATGAAGCTTTTCGGGGGAGCTTTAACATCCCAAAATCAGGGGTGTACGTGACGAGAGTTTACCTCCAAATAAGTGAATTTTCTTTTTTTGTCATTTTTTTAATAAGAAGTGCTTGCGAAGAGTGGGGTGGTCAGGTTTTGTGCTGCCCTAAACTTGACTAAATTTATGTGCCCCTAATTTTAATCTACCCCACCTTCCTGTTTATGAGCCACCCCTTCCCCCTGTAAATGTCACCATTTCCCCTTTAAGATCCACCCCTTCCTCTCTGAATAGTCATCCATGTAAACTATACTACAAGGATCAGAGACACTCAAACCGTTAAAACCAGCACGTGGCCAGTCCATGATATGAGCTCTAGCCGCTGTTACTGTACATTCATGACAGTGCCCGTGTACGTATTAACAGATCCAGTCTTTTATAGTAAATGGATGAGCGTAATGGGAACTGTAGTCCACAGTAGCTGGAGCGTCAGTTAGTCATTATTTAAAAAATACTGGCCATAGTCTTGATCAGTCCGCAAGAACGGAGCTAAAAACAAGATGCTCAACATTAAGTTTCCACTCAAGTTTGAGCTGCAGCCTCCTCGTTACAGGTAACAAGCATCAGAAGTTCAAATTTTGTCCGTTATGACAGTTTGTAAATTTACAGAGTTTAAACTCAATCCGGCTTGTGCATAGCACTGTGCATAGGTGGCAGTAACTGCCATGTTTGTGCCCAGACATCTTGTCTCTGCCATGTTTCTACCTATACATACTTATATACAGGTTCAGACTATAAGTTATTCAAACATCTTTACCTCCAAGCTCCATCAACGGGTGCTCAGACCAAACAGGATCAACGCCTCAAATCCCCTTGAGTTAAATGGTATAAGCAAATGAAAGTCGGCAACTCTGGAGAGATGGAAGAGAAAAAAATCCACTGTTGGCAGCGTGGTGTAGTAACATAAATCTTTTATTATAATCCAATATTAAGTAAAAGCAACAATGTACTCGTCACGGAGAAAAGAAAAAAAGCAAAACTAGCAAAGCAAACTCTTGATGCATTCCGCGTGACTGTCCTTATTGAAAACCTTTTTTTAATATAAATATCTATATATATATATATTGAAGTACACACCCATTATAATTAAAAACAATTGAAATACATTGAAACATGCCACAAGACTGATAATTATCTAACAAAATAAACCACCCTTTAAAAAGGTGTGGATAATTAATAAATGTTTGGCATGATGAAATGGCCAGAAACGAACACAAATAATGAATGCCTATAGTTACATAATTTTACGGCAAAATACAGGATATAAATAAATTACAAACCTAATTTAATGGGAAATGTATTACTGTAACTATTGAAAAAAGGAAAGTGGAATTGCTAAATTCGTTATATGCAATAGCTAGACCCAAAAAGTATGTGTGTGTATATACTGTATTTGCCCGAATATAGGCCACACTTCTCCCCCCACTTTAAGTCTTTAAAGTGGGTTTGCAGCCTATAATCAGCGTTTAGCGCAGGGATGCGCAATTCGTATCGCCCAACACCTGGGACATGCAGTTCCGGGCACCAGGCAGGTGGTTTATTCATTTAGAGTGGTATTTCTAGGGGGCATAAAGCATATCTGGGGGAGCAGGGGGCATATCTGGGGCAGATTGGCATTTCTAAAGGGGCAGACTGGCATTTCTAGGGGGCATAAAGCATATCTGGGGAGCAGAGTGGCCACCCTAGGCTTAGGTCAAGACACAGCCCTGCTTGTTAAACAAGGTAAGGTCTACCTGTGGGACACCCAGTTTATCTCTCTATTTCATCTAATAAATCCCTGTATTTATATATTCTTATATATTCATAAAGTATGCATTTTATTTTTTCACAGATCTCCCCTATGGCTGGGAGCAGGAAACTGATGGAAATGGACAGACCTACTTTGTTGAGTAAGTAGCGTGTGCGACTGAAGACATGCTTGTAATGTTCTACAGCAGAGTGAACAACTAGAAGAACAGATTAGAGATTAATAACCAAGGTATGAGTAGAAGTCCTAAGCATCTGATGCAGCTGCCAGCAGGTCAGGAGACAGAAGTCAAGGAGCCAAAAAAAGACCGGATGGAAAATGTACACAGGAGCTACATTGGAGTGAAGAAAGCTGTAGGTCCTTTCAGTTCAAGAAACAAAATAGAAAATAATGCCCCATGTTTATAATGAGAATTATTTTGATTTAATGTGGGTCCCAATTTTATACGCAACTTGTTTGACACTTTTTATCAACAGCCACTTGAATAAGAGAACCACATACCTCGATCCAAGACTTGCATTCACTGTTGATGACCAGCCTTCTAAGATGAATACAAGGCAGAAATATGATGGAAGCTCCACAGCTATGGAGATACTCCAGGGCTGCGATCTCTCTGGGAAGGTGGTGATAGTCACTGGAGCAAACACTGGAATCGGTAGGTTCATCTACATCAAAATTAAGCATTTGGAACTTATTATTGAGTATTATCTGGAGAACCATCTTGATGTTTATTCCTAATGAATTTGTAAGAGTCTGTATCTGAATAATACTGTTCCAGATTCAAAGACTGTGCAGCCACTGACTTTATCTAACCTGTCAGCCGTTTCCATGTTTTTTTTTATATATATATGACATAATATCAATTCAAAGACATGTAGATAGTAGATGTGCAGATGGGCCAAAAACAATTCAGAGACATTTTTCGGATCGTCTTTGGCCCATTCATTTCTGGGCAATGAATTACATTTCCTGCTCAAATTGGAGGGGGGCATTTCTAAATCAAGAATGAAATTTGTTGCCTGGTTTTCACATTCACCCTCACACTCTCTGTCTCACTCTCTCTCTCTCTCTAAAATGTTCCCTACTTTCTCTACCAACCACTTCTGCTTCTGCCGACTGCTTCCACATCTTCTTGTTCTTCATCTTCTCTCTTCTGTCTTTCATCTTCTCTCCTTTATTTTGTATCTTCTATATTTATCCACATCTCCTATTGTGAATTTCAGCCAAAATCTCTGGGCTTTTGCTGATGTCGTTTGCCTCGATCCTCCAATTGGGGGAGAGGGCGTCCCGGGAAGTGCTGCAATTTGGATGGAAGTTCACCTTAGGGCGAACTGGCAGCTCTTCCATTGACATTGTTTGCCCCGATCCGCCACTGGAGGGAGAGGGCGTCAGCCAAAGTGCTGAGATTTGGGTGGAAGTTCATCTTGGGGCAAAAATGTGGCGCTTTTGGTGACATTCTTTCCCTCGATTGGAGGATAAAGGGGAGAGGATGTCACTGGAAGTGCCGCCAGTTTGACGAACGTTAGCAGTAGGTTACGTCCGCGAGGATATGGGAGCGAAGATAAAAGATGAAGGAGAGAAAATGAAAAACAGAAGGTAGAAGAAAGAAGATGAAGAACAAGAAAATGTGGAAGTGGCAGGCGGAGGAGTGCCCACGGATTTCAGATGAAAAGTCAGAGCTTTTTGCTTTGTTTTCATCCTCTCTTCCTGGGGGACTGGCCTCGTTTCCGTGGCTTTGTACGAATCACCGCATTTGACAAATTTGGTAAATTTGCAATACACATGCCTAGTATTTGTAGACCCAATTTGTGCAAATGTTGAGATAAAAGAAAGATTGGCAAGCTTTGAATAAACATACAATACAACTACATACTTATACACTACATATTTTTACAGTTTTGATGCTGACTTTTAATGTTTCTTTATAGATACTATCCTTTTAATATCCTTTAATATTTTGCGTTACAATTGTTAATGGTACCGGAGCAATTCTAGGCCAAAGTATCAAGCTATCAGCGCTCTTTTTATACAGCATTGCCTCAATAAACCTGGCCCTCGGATTCTTCAATACATGCATACATTTGATCTAATCTTCCTATGAATTAAAGTCTAGGATTCAACATCCCACAAGGCATTTATACATCTCACCCCAGGCTATTAGCATTCTTGTAAGGAACACCGACAGCTTGATGGACAGAATTGCCTTTCTTTGCCACTCTTCTAACATGCGCAAGAAGGGAAAAGATCCAGAATAAATACCATTTGATGAGGATTTCTCTCTTAAATAAAGAGCCATCTCTCTTTTTACAGACTCTTCATAACAGGTGGTGGAATTCGACTATACTCAAATATTATACATTATGCCAAGCCACTGGAGTCGCTATTAATCACTGCCAAAGATACACTTAATACTGCTTGTCTTTGCATGCTTTTTCAGAAGTCTGTTGCTTTAAGCTTTCCAAAAGGCTTTTGTTTCTTGGCACAGAGTTGGCGTCATCCTTGCCAAGTTTAAATCCTGGGATAAATTATGTCGGGGGGCACTTTGACTGAGGAAAGTATTTCTGCTGTTCCATTTAACCCTTTAACAAGCCACGTTATGGTAGGATTACGCAGCCTAGCACATAGGGGATGGCTTATTAAAGTGGGGTAAGCATCAAGGCAGCCGTAAAAGCGGACCCGCAAGTTTGCGAGTAGTTTTTACCAATTACTACCGTTCTGCATAAAAATGGTCCTGCTACAAACTTTTTTGATTCTTACTTGGGCAAAAAATACAATGAAGACTCTGAACTAATATATATATATATATATATATCCAAGTTATTCATTAATCAACCACGTGATCTTACTTTTTTTTTTTTTTTAAGTTGCCCATCCTTCTCTATAAAGAGACTGAAAACTAAGCTTAATTACAAAGCAGAATGCAAACTCTGTACTTGATGCTGATGATCCATTCGTAAGTTGTTATGAAAACAACTTCATGTGTTCATGAGTTATACCCTATATGTTTTGTACTATCCTCTTTTTTGAGGAGCACTGACGAAAAGCTGAATAAATGAACGGGGAGGAAACGAAGGGCGTAGGTGAAGTCCCTATGAGCTACAGCCATCCGTAACATGCTATAATTAAATGTAACCACTAGGGGGCACTGTCAGTCCATAACATAATGGGATTATGAGCAAACAAAAGGTAACTTATAACAGTTTTTCAGAGTCAGTAGTAACATTTGCTTCATCTCTAAAAATGACATTATATATATATATATATATATATGTATATATATATATATATATATATATATATATAAATATATTTCACATTTATTCGTAAAAATGTTGTGACCCATAATATTTGACCTTGATTTCGAGTATTACTGTAGCCTTTGATAACAATGTGCCAGGTGAGCACACCTCTCCCTCTGTCTCCCATCAATGCTTTGTTTTGAAAGCCTCATATTGTGCCATTCTGTACAAAACCGTAATGTATACATATCCGGCAGGACACCTATTTCCAAAATCGGTTCTGCATCATGAGCAGAATTCTGACCTAACCAAATGAGTTTGCCTTTTCTTTTTTAGCAGTAAGTTTAAAATAGCAGTATAGCCAGTGATCTGCATAACGGGCCGGATAATTGCATCTCCCCGTTTTTCAGTTGACTAACTATTCACCTGCTCTGGATTTCTGCGATACTAGATGAATCTATGATACAGACCCATTCTAGCTGTTCAGCCACCCTCTTTTATTTTTTTTTTGCAGAGCTTGAAGTATTGTTAAAATTAGGAATTAGCAGAAGGAGTCCCTCTAGGCACCCTGAATTAAAAAAAATATCAACACTGGTTTGCCAAAGATCACACATGTCAAACTTTGTGTAACTGGAAATATTCATTGACTCAGCACCTACTATCGGTCCACAAAAGGTTTCCAGGTTTAGGTTATAGAGAGAAAAAAATCTCAAAAAACTGTAAATCATAAGCCTTTACTCGAGGCCTTTAAATTTGTTTAGCAGACACAGAAATAATTTTAACTTGAGCATTCACATAAAAAGTGTTTTCTTCCTTCCACTTTGTGTGTCTGACCAATTATTAATTTTGTATCGTCGTTCTCTTGGCAAAAATTTAATTTTGAATGACTTGAAAAACTTGGTTTTAATTTCTTATTCTGTCTTACCGCAAGAGGTTCAGAAAATGAAACGCCAAGACATAAAATAAAGTCTTAAGAAAAAAGATTGTTTTGCTCCCCTCATTGTAGGACATTTTGTGAGAAAGCGAATATTTTAATCAACCAATGTAAAACCGTATAAATGAGGTTTTACTGTCATTAATGTTAGCATATGGGGCTTCTCTTGTTGTCTTTTCATATCCTCTTAGATGAATCTATTTATTATTTTAGTAATAAGTGCCACACATGGTTGGTTAGCTAAGTGATTGAACTTGATCAGCCTGGGATAAAATTCACCATCCTTGCCAGTCCTGATGCAACACATTGTGTCTAAAAATCGAGTTAGTTTTTTATTTGAAAATTTAAAAAATTAAACATCTCTATTTGTGTGCTTTAAAAATGATGAACATTAGGTTAATACAACCACAGATGAACAACAAATCATGACATATTACACCGTGTCATGAGTTATTCAACAAAAATAAAGCCAGAATGGAGAAGCCATTGGAGAATCATAAGTACACATTATGATTCTATAGCTTGTAAAACAAACTTTAGGTGCAATAACTTGTCATCGTTTTCTGTATGACTTTATCAGTTGGCCCCCACTTTTCTTTACAACGTTGCTTCAGTTCATTGAGGTTTGAGGGCATATGTTTATGCACAGCTCTTTTAAGGTCCTGCCACACCATTTTAATTTGGTTGAGGTCTGGAGTTTGACTGGGCCATTGCAACACATTGATTCTTTTCTTTTTCAGCCACTCTGAAAACAATATAAGACCAAAAGGGACGTATTGTCCCGTGAAAATTTTTCTTTTGTACCGCATGGTCACTTATAGCAAAGTCATCCATTCTGTTCCTGGCCAAATACCAGCTTGTCAGTGACCAAAATCATCCTATATGGTGTTGTCCCCCAGGTATGAATTTTAGCAGGGTAGTTGTGGCATTTATATTTAATGTCTGGCTATTGAATTTTTCGACCAGAAATAAATATGCTATACTTTAGTGCACTGATCTGGCCTAAGTGCTAGTGGGCCAATATTGAGCCAATATTGGGCCATTGTAAGTGCCTTACCAGCGGAATTACAAGTCCTTAAGGTGACTAATAAGTCACTACTGAGAGTCAAGCGGTTCCGTGCGAGGGGCCGAGTCAAATCATCTCCACTAGCCAATATTTTTCACGAGCTCTTTGGCTTCACAGTTAATTTTTTAGATTCCTCCATTATTAGCGGGAGCAACGGGGATCAGTTTCAGATATTATTTGTAAGCAAATAGAGGACTAAAATATCACTTTAGTGAATTACATGGAGGAGATGAACAAGTTAATTTGCTTTGTGGTGGTGCTGGTCAGGACGAAGGTTCATTTCGTGCTCCAAACTTTTGTTGGCAGTCCTCAATGCTTCTGCCGTGGATCTAAAGCCTGATCAGGTTTCTGTTGATTTGTGGACGTGTGCGCTAAACACTTCTTGGCTCTTGCCGAGGTTTTATCTTCTGCGGATTTTTTTTTTTTTATTATTTGGGCAGCAGGAAAATTAAATAATTTACCGTCTTCTCCCCTGTGTGAGCTGCACATTATAACTTACGTTTCTGCAAACCTAACTGCATTTAAATCACTGGGCAACCCAGCAATCTACAAACTATTTGTAACTATATATATATATATATATATGTTTTTTTTTATTATTATTATGTCTAAGTTAAGCAAATCTGTGATTGCTTTTGTAAGAGCGGCTCCTATATTTTGTCACTGAGATAATAAGCCCAAGAAACCGTACTCCTAGGATAGATTTTATATAATCATCGTCGGCTTTAGTGTAAACCAATTCCTGCACTTAATGGTAGTTTAGCAACATTTTCCAAAATTGTTATAATCAACCTGAGGTTTTATGGATCTCATATTAACAGACATGGGTTATATTTTTTTTTCATTTACGTAAAAAGTGTGCCAAGCGCCTTTTCGCTAATTTAACTCTGCGTGGCCGACTGCTCCTCCAGGCACAAAATAGGCCTCCGATAGGGATGACAAGCCATTAGTGGACAAAATGCTCTCTTTTATGTTTGGTTTCAAAATTCAAATCAAAAGATAAACACATAAAATACCAGAATAGAAAACTAGAACAGTGCACAGGACCAATTTGCCTTTCTCCTGCGCGTCCTAAGCCGCGAGCCGGCCGAACCCAACGTTGAACGATATGGTACTCTACAAACCGGTCCAACTAGAATGACCTGTCCTTTTTGTACACTTCTGGGTGGAGAAAGTTCCTACATAAATAACTACTAGTTATACACACAGAATATCATGAATAATAATTTAAAAAACATTGCGCCAGCCACTTACACGTCTACGAGGTGACATGCTGCAGCCCAGCACGGTACTTATGTATATTTTAACGTAGTTCTCTCCTTGTACTGTTGGAACCCGATTTTACGTTGGCAATTCTGCATGTCGGCGAAGGCAATTTTTAACATGTTCAACATGTTAAAGCCAACAAAGGTAACCGACTCCCAGAGCACATTCTGTGAAATGCCTTTGCGTTATTTGTTTGAGATCTTTGCGTTTTATACAAGATGTATCGACCACTTAGCCCGGGCGGTGGGTTCGCCGCGGCCAGCAGCATGTGAAACTGGTTTTCGCATTAGGTTTGGTTGGACGAGAAACAGAATCTACACATTAGTCATTTTAATTCATTTTGCTTGGCACTCCGGCGGCTTCTCGCGTCCAAGAACAACACATGCCAGTTTAGCACACAAAGGGAGAGGCAGGACGTCGGTTTTAACCTAAACATGATATTATGTTTTAAAACCTGATGCCTGCAGTTACAGATTTATGTTTTACAAGACAACGTTTTCACCAGACACAGACATATCCGTTTTTGTGATTTTTTTTCATTTTTTTTAATATAAAAAATATTTCAAGCATCCCTTACCCATCAGAGATGTTTAATGATTTGACTTTGTGAAGAAGTGATGTTCCGTAACCGGGTGAAATGTATATGACTGTAAAAAGGGAACTTTTTGTGGCTTTGTGCCTTCAGATTCAAGGAGCCCCTAGGCTAGTGTAGGAATTTTTGTTCCTGTTGCATTTATTGTGTTGCCTCTTGTGGGTTATTTAATCTTCTGTTATTTTCTTAAGTATATTTTTATGACAGAGCGATTAAATTCCAGGCAATTAGAGCCTTTAGTTTTGTTTTGGGCATCCATTTCCTCCTGAACAGTAACGCTCTCCTCCATTTTTGCCTTACGGTTTGGTTGGCTGTGATAGCTGGCCCATTGCTACTTTTTTTCAATATCATTGACCACAAAATAGAAAATCTATTCAGGTGTTGTGAAGAATTCTGATGGTGGCTTTTTGACTTAATGATTTCTATTAGAAAATAGCTTCCTGGTTTTTTACCATTTTTAAGATGTAAACAAATTACCAAATAAAACCAGTTGTAGCCATCAGTGGACAACTCACCTCAGCCATGATCATTTTAGATCATTAATGGATCTTATTAAAGATATTACAGGGACATATTGGAGGCTAATGCCAGCTTGGTTTCATCCCAATTATGGAAGGCCTCAGTTCTGATCACATCTGAATTGCTTGACAACTAAGTCCAACAAGCCTTCGACCTTGAAGTTCTGTGGTGTTTTACTTTAGCATCCTATGCATTTAGGCGTGCAGACATGTTCTTAAAACTACGGATCGTGTTCATTTTCCTGATAACGTTCTACCTGGAGAATATGGTGGCTTCGGTAGCTAAGTGTCCTGCATTGTGCCTTTTAGAAGAGGGAAGTCAAACTTATAAAGACGACATTGGCGCTCGAGAAAACAGCACCGCGTTTGGCTACAAATTTCCTACTGCTCTGAATTGTCAACCAGGGGTCAGATTAGAACTCATTGGACTGCAGTTATAGTGCGAAAAGCAGCAGCCTCCGGTCATTCCTTCCTCTTGAGATTTACAGGCCAGCCACTTGAAATTCATTATAGGGTTTTTGCAAAACATTATAGCCTCAAGAGCCTTCTCCAGCGAGAATCTGAAGTTGTTCGGTCTCTCCGGCAGATCATTGCCATCCTCCCATAAAATAACATATTTGAGTTCTTTCATATTCTACCGTTTCATGTTAATGGGCGAGCAATAAACCATCATAATGGCTCCTTATAAAAAGCAACATCTCTTTTTAACATGTTGCTGAGGAAGTACGTTTAAAAGTATAGTTTGCAGTGATTTATCATTTTATCCCAGTCTACCTTCTAATAGTCACTGGCAAATCTTGTATTGTTCTGCTACAATGAAGTACTGATGGAAGTATTTTAAATTGAGTGTTAATATTCCAGAGCAAACATTTGTTCCGCTTGGCTACATTGTATGTGGCAACCAAATAACAGGTAGTATTCTCAGAAAGAGGAATATAGTATGGGTTACATATGGCAGGTAAAGATATTTATAATAAAAAAATGTATTAATACCTTTTATTACCTAATTATTTTTTCTTTAAAAAACATGTAATTGTTCTTACCCTCTAACAACTTTTAAAAAGTCTTTGTAATGTGTTTTATAAACAGGAAAGGCAGATCAGAAGAAGGTATGGTAGAAAGCAGGTACAGAAGAAAATAAAACAGTAAAAATAATCAATGCTGATTAGACCAAGAGAGAGGTTACTGGCCTAGGCCTAGGGGTGCGGCAAAACCGTCACATAACCATTTGGGTGATCAGGTCCCCCGCTGTACCGCTTCTCACGGGGAGGTTACAGGGGAGAATAGGTATAATGGGGAAAAATGCGAGTATGTAGGTTAATTGTACCATGTACTAATCGTTCTTTACCATTAATTGGTTAAACTCCTACTATTCTTAGTTATGGGTCAGGGGAGTCTTTGTAAAGATAGAATAGAAAGAATAGGACAGAGAATTGATTATAAATGCTAATTGTGCATGCAGTCAATATAGGGACACAAAACAAGGCGTTCTGTATACCTGCTAATTTTTTGATGTGCATTGGAAACCCACCAAGGCATCCAGCTTCCTGGGGTTACATCATAATGTCATACCCTCTAAATGCATACGCAATACACGTTTCACCTCGGCACTGCCATACTGCTCCTACATGACCACAAGGACAGGGCAGGAATCCCATCAAATAGGGGCAGTTGGCACATATGATGCCATTTGTCCACAGTACCTCCTGTATATTTCCACCACACGATAATGCTTACTATACACATTTCTACCTGCTTGATGCACGCTGCCTGCACAAAAATGTCCCTACCGCAGAAGTATAACTAATTGAATCCTGCATTACATTATAGTTTAATGTTCAAAACGATATTGTATTATACTTGGCAGCTCTTTTGCTAATTAGGGAAAAATAAAACTGAAATGTTCTTCAGCAGACTAAAAATGAAACTGTTAAAATTAATACTTGCCTTGTTCGACACATTTTGTGCTCACATGAATAGTGCGTTCATTACCCTGTTTTAGTCAAACATCTGTACTCCGCATAAGCCGGCGCTGATTACTGTGCTATTCAGTGGTAAAGAAAAAAAACTATCTGTTAATCTTTTTTATAAAAAAACGCTGCAGCATATTTGCTGTAAAAATGCTTTTTTTTAATGTTTATATATTTTTTTTTTCTGACTCGGCTTTAAAGATTTCCGTACAGACATGCAACACATAACACTTTTACACTTGAACAACCTCCTTGAAAATAAAAGAAAGACCAAAATCATCTAAATGGTTTAACCAGAAATCGACGGAAATAGCAAATAATTTGTAGCACGGAAAGCAAACTCTCGTTTGGAGGGTGTCTCTGTTATGGTGTGATCATTTCTGGACGCTGCTATTCGGGAGGTAGACTTCTTGAGACCAGGATTATTTATTATAATTTATGTTGCGAAAGATCATTTCATCTCATTGACTTCGCATCATCAGAGGCCAGCTCTGTTGAGTCCTTCCCGGAGGATGGGCCGAGACAGTCCCTGCCTAATGTGTCATGGAATTAAAACATGTAACATGTAATGTGTCAGGCCATCAAAAACCAAGGGAAGGTCTTTGCTTTTCACAAAAAATACATTATGAAGAGCCATTGTTTCACCTCGATTCACCTACAAATCATAGACTAAAAAACACACTCGCCCACAAATTGTTACTGTTCTGACAAAGACCCGTTGTAATTGAAATTATTAGTTTCGTGTTACATTTGATGGCTGTGATGTCATGTTTTTGTCTATCTTCATGCATACTCCTAGTTTTGACCGTAAGGGCAAAAAGTAGGACTGTGGGGATTGTCTTGGTAAAATGAGAACTGTCGCCATGGTGTCGATGAGCTGAAAAACCAACTTATTTTAAAAACAAAGAGAAAGCAAGATTATTTTTAATATAAATGTTTCCAGTTAGAATATCAGACAACCACTAGGATACTCCTGCAAGAAGGGCTGAGTTTGCCCAGTTATTATGAATACATTCATCGATTTAAACCATTCATGGCTTTTCAGATGGCTGAAAACATATGGTAAACCAGCATATCATCCAGCAGAACAGAAGAGGCCAGGTAGCCACTCAAAACAGAATAGAATGACAACCACAAAAAAACTGTGGAATGTAGTGTCCCTTTCACCAACCGGGAGAATCCTGGATAAAAGTTTGAAAAGTTGAGGAGTCTTTTGAATGATCTGAAACTTAAACAGTTCACATAATTATTTTCCTGCCTTTTTAGCAACTAAATTACACAGGTTAAGGTCAAATCTTTGACATCCTCTGTCTCTATTCCAAAGCAGAATGTAGTTGTCGTTAGAGGAAATATATCCCTGCCGATATCCTAATTTGAACCCAGCCCTTACTGCGCCAGGGGCCATGCAACGTTTTAATTAAGCTGAATTCATTGTCAGTTTTTTTGCGAGAATGTCAGGGATTTTTGTTTTCTTCTCCTTTCAATCCATAAACTGTTTGACTAAGCAATTACGTTTTTTTCTGCATTGAAATATTATGAGCTTTAAACTTGCAGATTCCTGCACAATTCTGAAAATCTAACATTTTGCTGAATTTATTCTTTGTTTTTTTAATGATTATTTACATTTATTTATTTTGAACTGGTACTTTGGTATCTTAATGTCACTTTTCTTGCCTTGTCACATCCGTAAAACAAATCCTCTGTGGCCAGCAATCTGCATTATATCATTTCACGAGAGTCATAATTCCAAATCGCTCTTACGGATTTCCATCGACTAATTCCAAATATTTGCTAAGTACATTAAACTGTGTAATTATACATTCCAGTTTTTCCCCAGTTTAATAGGGAACATATGGTTTCTTCATCAATCTTGCAAACCGCACTTAATTTCCGGATGCTTTTGTTTGAAGAAGTGTATGGTACACAACAATGAACGAATCCCTAGAGCTTGCGCGAGAAACAGCTCGGGTTTTTCGTGGCGAATTTAGAACAATCGCGTTAACCCGGCCAATCCGACAATAAATTATCAATGTGTCTATTTAATAGAGATACAAGGGTCTTTTATACACCTGTCTCGGCATTGATAGCTTCATTCATGCAAAGGACACCTCCGTATTCCAGATGACGAATCTTCCTTTCTCTCTACGAGGGCTACATTAACATTCAAGGTGCCACAAGCTATGCAATCCAATAACAACTTAACAGGCTCTTTAGGCAGAAAATGGACAGGTAGAGAGGGAAAAAAAATATAGAGTGGATGGAACTTGGCATAAGCAGGCAGGGGTGAGAGCACCATAAAACTCTCAACCTTTTGTGCCTCTGAAGACACCTCGTAGCTTTACAAATTTGACTAGATGGCTCAGTATAACTTGCACCATTCAGAAAACGTCCACCATTTCTGGACAAAATGGTTTCATAAATGTAATTATGATATCTACCGTTTCTTCTCTCCTTTCAGGATTTGAAACGGCTCGATCGTTGGCCCTGCATGGCGCGCTAGTTATCATGGCGTGCCGGAACATGCAAAAAGCAAACGAAGCCAGGCGCCGTATTCTAGATGAATGGGTAAGTCAGGTTCCTGTAAACCTATTTTACTTATTCGCTTATTTTTATTTGTGGTGTATCCCCTGTCCATTGCTAGGCCTAGCTGGATGGTGAAACCAAGCTAAAGCTGTGAAGAGTGGCTAATATTAAACTATTTGATATATTCATTGTGATCCTCAAACTCGCCTTTCTTTTCAAGCAGAGCTCAAGCTTCTCTCTGCCCCTGTAATTTGTGGCGTACCCCCCTGCGTTCTTGATCATTGTAATATGTTAAAAGGTATGACTCCTGTTGGAGATGTCCTTTATTCCTGACGGCAGCAGATGGCTCTTGTAACACAAGCACGTGCGTTCTTCTAAGAAGCGGTAGCAAATTTTTTTGCTACAAGTATTTTCAACCGCTTCTTAACTTCACCGTTTACCATTTCTAAGGGTTCTCCAGAAAACAATTCCGTGCGTTTATTGTCTAAATGAAAAGAAAAGCCATCAACGTGTCTTTGTAATGGCTCTGTTGTTGTTTATTGAGAGGGGCTAATTAACTTTATTGTGCTAATATTATGGCACTTGTGACAGCACGTCAGATTTATGAGTCTGAGGAAATAAACAAATGGAATGCAGGTGCTGGAGCAGAAAGAATAAGTTATTAGTGAACTTTGATTACTTGTTCTATACAGCCAGGAGAGAATTAGTTGATTAATTACAGGATCCTTGAAATGTACATTACATTTTATTGAACAAAAAGAAATTCCCGATTCCCTTTCTCTGCGCATCTGTGTAAGTTGGTCTGGGATGTTAATATCTTTGGTTCTATGTCATGTAAAGATGTCTACTGTACTGTAGCTTACAGATTTAATTGGCTGTCCATGATCCGTCCATTTCTGTAAGTAGACCTATTTTCCGTATTTTATTTGGATCGGTTCCTGGTCGTATACCTCCTACAATGCGTTTTATTGAATATTTTACAGCATGTGACACCAGAAGTTTTGCAAACTGCCAAATATTGGAAAAGGACTTTAAATCAGCGTCGGCCACCATTTTTCCATCTGTTATCCAACTAGAACTTCCATAAAACTCTGCCAACGAAAAGCCTTTACGGAAGCTGACGGAGGTTTATGAAAATGCAGTTCTAGTTCAGTAATAGCCGTGGGTCTACATTTGACTGCCTCTGTACAATGTTATGGTAGATGCAATTTCCAAACACATGGATACATGATATAAACACACAATTATGACCACGGTGGCACCTGAATAACACCAAAGGCATTACTCCGCAAGTACGTCACGCAAGCCATAGTACAAAAGGCAGTAGCTGTAAGATAATCGCAGAAATAAACCACAATGAACCCTGAGCTTCTCAAAATAATTAGTATTCAACTGGAAGATGAAAAAAGCATAGCTTAGGTGTAGGGCTGCAACTAACGATTATTTTAATAATCGATTAATCGGCCGATTATTTTTTCGATTAAAACAATATTTAATAAAATGCCCTGCACCCACCCACACTCTGCCCCATCAGTTTCCCACCCGGCAATCATATTTTTTTTTTTTTTCTCTCTCTCTCTCTCTCTCTCTCTCTCTCTCTCTCTCTCTCTCTCTCTCTCTCTCTCTCTCTCTCTCTCTCTCTCTCCATACGTACCTCCGCTACCGAATCCTTCCACTTACAACGTGCAACCGCAAAACTTTATTCAAATCTTCATCGTACACGCGCGTCACATCCGTCATTACGTAACTTCAAGCAGACGGACACTACAGAGCTCTGCAGCAGAAACGGGGGAATTCCCGTTATCGATTATTATCGATTTTATCGATTCGTTGTTTCAGGTCTACTTAGGTGTAGTCATCATATGAAAATAAAGCTACCTTCCCTATCTCTTGGGCCTAGAACCCAGATGTCTTCTCATGATCAATTATGCCCAATATTTGGTGAGATTGTGCATGTATTTCATTAAAAAGTCCTGTGAAAAACTCAAATCATAGGCCTGGCGCGACTGCCAAGTATTTGCTTACCCCACAGAATCTTTAGATTTTTTTTTCTTTTCCGAAATGTAATTTGACCAAAGTAGTCACCTTTCTGTTGATTTTCTGCGATTTAAAATAAAACACAGTAATATGAAATTACTGGTAAGCGCTCTGAATACAATTGTAATGAACTGTATACACGAAACAGCAGATGCAAACATCTCAATTGCTGCTAATACGTGGGTATTTCGAGACAATGGTCTAATCCTATTGATCCTAAAGAGGTTATGCACCTGCGTCTCGTTGTATAGATTTCATTAATGCCAGAGGAAATTCTCGTTTTCCGCCGTACAAATGGGAAAGCGAAATCTCTGATTGCCACGTTTTATTTTTTGTGAAAGCTGTCGCTTTGCGTTCAGCTTTGGAAGAACAATCCTTCATCGGAGATATCGAAGCAGAAGCTGTTTATAATCATAAATGTTGCCGTATAGAAAGATTTACTGCATAAAGCCAGGGTTTAAAATGCTCAAGTCATTCAGGCGGTTTTTGTTCCGGAGAACATTTAATTGCGGGATTTGTTACCGGTGATATCCCGTTCTCCACCCTCGCCGTATTGAGGAAAAATAATGTTACAAGAGCATGTCAGGGTTTAAAGCAATCGAGGTGTTGCTGTCGAAGTGATTAGGAGAATGAAGAAGCCGTGTCAGGCTTGTAAGGTGGTATATCTTTTTTTAAAATAAATTGTTCATGCATGACCAATCTTAATATCAGTTTTCGGCTTTTATGTCCCGAAAAAGAGGAAATTAGAACCGTAAAGCCGTGATTTGTTTTAATCAAAATTATATTGTCTAAAATAAATCTCATCTTGAGTAGTGGAAAAGCCCTGAAGCAGCCAAGAAAAAACATCAATATTTTTGCAAAGTATGAATGATCCTTCCAATACACAGCTTAATGTACTTTACAACTTAATGAAAAATAGGGTGCAGGTATTTGTACACATGGTTCTTTCTATATAAAATGTGAAATCTTGCTCCAATGAAATATGTTTAATCTTTTTAAAGTTGCTTTTAAAGGGAAATATGCCTTAGTGGCTTCCAACAGTGAAACTGATACAACTCAAATCCTACAACAGTACAAACAGCCAAAGGGATAGTTTTAGGGGGTACGGTTGATAGCTGTTGAACCGATGAAGTGAGTTAGAATAATAATGTATTAGGGGTCCACTCACATTCTAAGTTTCTAGAAACGAGTGCGATCAGAGTATGAAAAAGAAAGAGAGGGATTTTGGTCTCAATTTGTATGGAAGCATGGAAAATCAGGCCACAGGGAGCCTTGTACCAGTAATAAGTCAAGAAACGTATCAATGCGGAAATGATGGTGGAACATTTGGTTATGGAATTGCAGGTCTTTCTGCAATGGAATGAGCCAACCACAGTGGCATAACTAAAGGGGTCAGAACTGCGAGGGGTCCTGTCTCTCTAGGGGGCCCCTGTGGCCATTTGTTCCGATCTCCTCATGCCAGTTCATAGTTCTTCATAAAGAACCGTAATTCTGAACCATTTTGAACTGGCATGGGGAGACAGGAATGTATATTTGTATTATATGTATATGAGCATAAATGTCTATGCATACTTGTATGTGAGCTTGAATGTCTATGCATAGGTGTATGCGTACTTGAATGTCTATGCAAAAGTGTATGTGAGCATGTTTGTGATAGCATGGGTGTGTATGTGTTGTATTTTTGTGTGAACATAAATGTGTATGTACAAGTGGTGTAAGGCAGAATGTGTTTGTTAGAATGAGTCTGTACGCGTGTGTTAGCAAGTATGAATAAGCATGTATCGTAAAGTGTGTTTGCATATGTGTGCCAGAATGTTGCAAGGGGCAAAGAAGACACGGACAAGCTGTTTGGGACAGTGATGGCGCATGCAGAGTGTTTTTAGAGGTTAAGATAGGTTATGATGGCACTGATAAACTGTTTGAGACCAAAGATGCCACTCACAAGCTGTTTGGGGCAAAGGTGGAACTGTGGGACATGTTGCTTGATAAAGTTGGGGGCCCTGAAGCAATTTTCACACCGGGGCCCTGCGATTCCTAGTTATGCCCCTAGCCAACCACGTAGTGAGTACTCCCTTTTCATCTTGGAGTTCATCTTGCAGCTTGCTTGTATTCTTGTTGCAAACAAGAACATAGAACCCCTGGACATGGCCTTCTGTAAATAATGTTTAGAATATTACTCTGGGCAGTTAATCAGTATATAAACAGCAACAAATAAACAGTAAGTCACAAGGCCAAACAATTCTACAAATACACTTTATATTATTATTATTAGAGAAGACTATCTAAAGAAACAAATCTGACAGATTGCCAAGGGCTTCTTGGCCTGCTACCCGGTATCTACTGTGAAATACCAACTTATTACTAATCTGGTATGCATTGAAAGGCCAGACATTACCTTGTATTTAATTTCATTGTCCTTTTCCCAAATCTCGGTTTTCTTTGGCCCTATTTTCATAGATAGGCACGTCCCTGGTTAAACTGCCCAGAGCCCTCAAGTGGGTGAATCTAGTCCCAGATAGCCTTAAACTAGCTGGGAGTAGGGGGGGAATCGGGGGGAAAGCTGGGAAAGTGACCCCAGCATGCAATGCTTCAGCCAGAGACTTTGGGTTAAACCCAGAGCGTTCCCGGGTATACCCGTTATACTTTTTAACATGGCTGACGTGTCCAACTCCTCATCAGCCAGAAACAGACTTGCATGAATTGTTTTGTGACCAAAATATAATTAAATATCGGACATGCATTACTTTAAAGCCAAGCTAAAAGGCACCCTCAAAAGTAGCTAGTCCATTTTATGAATACATCTGCATCTACGTCTGCTAACGCAAGGAAGCTTCTGGAACCTGTCAAAACTCTTTTTCTTAGCTGTGGTATTTCAAAGACTACAAAAAAAATATACATTCCATATTGAAAAGTAAGACATTGTTTACTTAACTTTTCACACGGAAGCAAATATTTTCATCTATGATTAAAGGTAGAACTTGGTAGCATTTCTACTTAAAGAACAGGTGCCAGCTTCAGTCTGATGAGAATGGGTTAATCAGCACAGCGAGAGATCAGACCCAGATCCCACGCCAGCTCCAGAGTAACGTCAACACGCTGGAATTGTCAAAATCTTCTTCTTTCCCATATATACATATGGCATGAATTTTCTGCCTTCGTTCTCAGTGCCGAGAGCAAGCAAAGACAAATATTTATACTACATTCATGTTTTTACAGTAAAAACACTGTTCGGCTTGTTTATACAGTTTCAATGTTATAATTTTTATGGTCTGTTTGGAAACCACTGTAAACGTGGATCTAAATCATAAAAGCAGATTTGTAACATTCTTTATATATATATATATATATATATATATATATATATATATATATATATAGAATAGATATAGTATTGGATGAAACGTACCCAGCATCAGTCCACAGTCAAGCCAGATTCCCGAAACATACCCCAGAGCAATTCATTTAGATTTATTTTGATTATACAAATGAACTTGGCTTTTTAAATTAATTAAAGTTATTTTATTAAGCTGATTGTCATACAATCAGAGTCTGTTGAGATTGGCAGGGTAGAACCGTTTATTCTTTTTGACAACTGTGCAGTTCTAGAATGTGTTTCGTATATAATTATTTCCTTAATAGTTTCTATCTGTTATGCCTCTTATGCACATTTGCTTTTTCTTCATTTTAGACCATCATGTCTAATTTTTCATTGCATAAAATAAAAAACAATAAATACAAATATATATATATATCTCCATGGGAAAAAAATTATTTGTAAATTGTAATCATTTCTGCTTTTCTGGCAGTTGAGGTGAAGTGCTTCTACATGGCTGACATCTTGCTCTTTAGGGATGGTAAAGGGGGCACTGTTAATGGTGAATATAATTACTCCTCTAAAGGTGGCAGCTTCTTTGCCATCTTCACTTGATATGAATATGAACCTGTTTTTGTAAAAAATGGTACAAAGTGAAAAAAAGGATGCAGTCACCATAGTAACCAGTGGAACACACGAATAGGCCATTTCACATCTACCACGTTGCACTAGAAAGGTCAGTTGAAGAGGTGCATAGATTAGAGCGAGGGCTATTAATTCCCACTGGGCAAAGGGTAGCTGGCACTTTCGGCATGGGATAATTCGGGGGGACGTTGCCCACTGCCTGCCCCTGCCATTGGGGATAAAATAATAGTTGTTATAAGTCAACCCATGTCAATGGTAATTTTAGCGGTTTATCAGTCGGTTTAGAGTTAAAATTCACAACCAATGCCTTTAAACGCCACAAAACTCGGAATACTTTGCATGGTTAGGACGAGGGCGATTGATGACATGTAGCGTGCATGCTGGCAGACTGTTCACTGCCACCCGTACCTGACACCAAAACATACGCGCAGAACAGCTCTACGCGGCAATGCTCAGAGATGTCAGCTATACCCCACACACGCCTTACTGTCTGCACACCTAAAAATACGAGAACTTTCCCTCTAAATGGATTTACGCAACGGGAACAGATTGAGCCGTGTTCTTCATTTCTTTAATAAGAAGAGAGAAGTAAAATTAGATAGTTATAAATGTTCCAGCTCCCCACAATTATCTTGTGTGCAAAGCGCGCATATAATAAATTCTATTAATGAAGAAGGTGAGCTGAGCTTTATGGTAAATACTCTGCTAAATGTTTACTGTATATTTAATATTTTACATGACTCCCTTTTTATAATTCTGCTTATCTGTTCTTTCTAATTCCCTAATGGCAAAATAAAATAACCCCCTAAAGAGAATAATTACTGTTTTGCTTCTTAACCGAAGCTTCTATTCTTTGCAAAGCGAAAACAACTCTGTGAGAAGGCTTTTTTTTTTTGTAAAAAAAAAAAATGCAAATAAGCTTCATTGTAACTACATTAATTACCCACCTAGCCCCCTATTACCATGTTTGTATTGTTTGCAGAGTCTATTTACAGTTGTGTAAAAATTAGCATTACCCGTCCTAAGGAAAAGCCGTAGATTGTAGTTTCTGCTTGGGAACCAATTATAGTGAACCTTGTGTCTACCGAGACTCCAGGGGGAACGCGCTGCCGTTGCGATGTCAAATAATATTAACTCGGGGTGTATGTAAACTCTTTTGTAATTATGCTGTTGGCCCTTATTTTGCTACTGAACGGACTCATTGTTTTCCATTACAAAATCAGTAGGCACAAAAGAGCCAGCTAATGATTTAATATGCGCTGGTCTAGATTGCGTTCGTAGCAAAAAAAAAACAAGTCATGTAGCCGTGCTAATAGGGGATGTTTGACAAATATTACTCATTACAATTCTCTTGGATGCCTTACGTGTTTTGATTTTCTTGTTTTTCTTATTTTATACATGACAATGAATCCCATCAAATGGATCAAGATGTTGGATGCCCTGATTAAATTATAGGAAGACTGAGTGGGGACTTTTCTTATTCTTATTATTATCTTTTATATAACGCCAACAATTTACGCAGTGCTTCACATGATACGCGCATTTAAAGGGTATGACAAAACTAGAACAAAATGGGACATTAGGTAAAGAGGCCTGACTTTCAGATGCTACTTTCAGATGCTACTTTGTTTTAGATGCTACTTTGAAATGTTTACTTTAAGGACAGGAAATCTGTCATAGCGACTTGTTACGTTGGCCATTGTGGCGAGATCTTAAAGACATCTGTCTTTAGAAGTAGCTTCATTTTTCACATGGAGGATTGCAGTAGGTAATTCTTTTCCATCCCTTGCCTGCGTATTTTACATAAGATGGGAGTAAGGGAGTTCTTCAGGAGTTGCGTTAAGCGTTAATGGGGTTCCCGCGTTCCTTACAGCTGTGGACTACTCCATAGCGTCCAGGCACTTTGTCCCCTCGCCAACACGCTGTCCTCCTTCACTCCCCTGCTCACGGAGGTGAGTAGCTTTCAGACCTTCTGATCATTCAATAGCTCAGCCACCAGTCGCGTTCCTCCAGCTTTCCCCTCCATCTTTTGCTCGCCTCCCGCGATCACGGCAGGCAGTCCGGCAGCATTTTCGGCGGGACATTAATAGCCCCTCCCTTCATCTGCAGAATTCATCCGCCATCGACACTGCCGTGGCCAGCCCTCAGAAGAATGTGAATTTGCTGGCAGAAAAAAAAACATTCAGCCCATCTAGTCTGCCCATTTTTCCTGATGGAAAGATTCAGACCTCAACCACTACTTGGTCCTGTCTCTATCCCATGCATGTTTAAATTGCCTCATTGTATTACCCTCTACCACTCCTGATCGGAAGCTGTTCATTTGCTTACCACCCTCTCTGTAAAATAAAACTTCCTTACATTACATGGAAAACTCTGACCTCCAAAATGTTTTCATTTGAGAATTACGGAACACTCTCATGTCGGTCAAATATTTTTTTCTACTACCGAAAATAATCATAGCATTCCACTTTATGAAACCGAACCGTAACTAATGATATTCAGTTTTTTTTTTTTTTTTTTTACATGAACAATGAAAATTTTAATCTGAAAGAAAACATTCAGTGTAGCTACTGTCTGTCCCAATATTCAGCAAATTATTTATTTATGTGTGCTGTTTAATACATAATATCCACATCCTCTTCATTATTTGTCTCAATATTGCTGCTGCCAGATTTCATTTAAGATGCTCTCCTGCCTTGGAACTTCTACGTTCACTGGGAAAATATTTCAGAAAGCTGTATTGTAATTGGGCTTTATTAGATGTCCCTTTTATCACTCTTCCGAGACATGACTTACACGTCATTGAAATGGACGCTGAAACCGAGCACCTGTTTTGGCTATGCCTATTATTTGTCTGAATTTTAACCTTTTACATGTAGGGGCAGTGCAGTAATACATGTACAAATTAATATTCCCGAGAACGTTTGTGAGACACAATAAATATTCATGTTATGAATCTAATATAACATAATAGATAATGGAAGGACAACACGCAACATATTACAGTCACATGAAGAGATCAGGGTAATAGTTGCTGATGATTTAGGGTGAAAAAGAACAGGTCAAAAAAAATGTTGTATGTGACTTTTTTTTATCTGTATCAAAGATATATAATTATTTCACTCCTACTTGGAAACCATATGTTTTATATATACTATATGACCAAAAGTTTGTGGACACCGCTCCTAATTATTAAGTTTAGGTGTTTTAACCACATCCATTGCTTACAGGCATATAAAACCCAGGACATAGGCAGCCATCTCCAAAGACAAATAAAAGGGGTAGAATGGATCATACTGAAGAGCTTAGTTATTTGAAACGCGGCAATACCACCTTTCCACAGTTCAAGAAGTTTCTGCCCTGCTAGAACTGTAACAGTCCACTGTAAGTGCTACTGTTGTGAAGCAGAAACATTTAGGTATAACAACAGCTCAGCCATGAAGAGGTGGACCACACACACTCGCAGAGTGGGGCTGCCAAGTGCTGGAGCGCGCAGTTGGAAAAGAAAAAATTGCCTGTCCCCTTCAGCATTACTCACTACAGAGATCCAGCTTCTCTTGGAAGCAACATCAGTCATCACAAGCACTGTGCATCGGTAGCTTCATGAATTGGGTTTCCATGGTCAGGAAGATGCGCACAGGCCAAGCACTGGCTAGAGTGGTGTAAAGCACACCGCCACCGGACCCTGGAGCGGTGGAAACATGTTCTCTGGAGTGATGAATCACCGGAGTGGCCTTTACAGAGCCACGGGATGAACTGTCCGATTGTCCTTCTCATTCAACGTCAGTGCATGACCTCCATTATCTCCTTTTGGCATAAATTTGCACAGACACTCTCTAAAATGTTGTGGAAAGCCCAACACTATGTTCTAATGGTTTTGGAATCGGATGTCCAACAAGCTCATCCTGGTGTGGTGATCAGATGTCCACATACTTTCTGTCATCTAGTTTATATAAGGAGAACATTCAGATATATTGTGCACCTTTTTATGTTTGAGAAGAGACTTGGCTTCTCCGTATAGTGTGCTTTTTGCTAAATAAATGATCCATCGTTGTAATAAAAATGCATAGCTGAGTGCATCTAGCAAACAAGGAAAGTTGCCCACTTCATAGAGCAATGCGGACTTTCCTTAATTTTTTAAAAGGCATTCAAATGCAATGCAATGGTGATGGCATAGCTTGCCCTGGCTTTTAGTCTTTTTGCTATATTGATTTACGGGCACATTCTAGGTGTAATTTTTCTATTGGTCGGTCATATTGTAGCAATGAATTGAAAGCATTGTCTTAGATTTTGAAGGTTTGATCGTAAAAACTGCTGGGAAAATACAATAATTCAGCACTTTTTTACGGCTTAGTATTTTTATTGTTGATCACTTTTTAAATTTCTCTCACCTTTATAAATGCTCCGTTTTATTTTTATATGTTTATATATATATATATATATATATATATATATATATAAAGGTTTTAAGATATAAGTCACATAAGTATGGGCTAAACAGGTGATAATGGCAACAAAAGGAAAGTCTTTTGGCCATACCAAGTAGAGGACTGCATTGGGAGGCGGGACCCGCCAAAAAACTTGCGGGCGTGGGCGGTCTTGCTGGGGCTGCGGGCGGTCTTGCTGCAGGCGGGAGCGGGCGGTCAGGCACTGTACCTGCGGGTCCTGGTAATCCCGCACAGTCCTGCAAGGCTGCCTTCTCGCTGCTCCATTACAGTGTCTCCTATCTTGCTCCGCCAGGAACAAGGCGGAGTCACCTGATGTGACGTCACTTCCTCTGACTTCGCCTTTTTTCCTGGGCGGAGTAAGAGAAGAGACTCTGTGAGGGAACAACTCGAGGGCAGCCTTGCGGGACTGCGCGGGAAATCAGGTAAGGATCTGGGCGGAATTGGCCACAAATGTGGCGGGAGCGGGCGGGAGCGGAACGCCCACATTGCGGGAGCGGGATTAAAAACATCGGGAGCAGGCGGGAGCGGGATTAAAAAAGCAGTCCCGTGCAGGGCTCTAATACCAAGGAATTTACCAAACCAGGGTAGACGTAAACCCTGTACGGGGTGGTGCTAGACTCAGACACTGTTCTTGAAAAAGGGGAAACTGACCAGGAGCCCCAAGAAAGCAGTACTTTACCTGGAGACTCCAGGTGAAATTCAAATATTGATCAATGTGGATCTATAGAACAGTAATGGAATTTTCCCTCTGCAATTTATAACTAAATCTAAGGTGGATTTGCAGAATTGCAGCCCAATATCCATTCTTTTTCTACATGAACCCACTTGGGTCTTCCTGTATTTTGAGAACCATTGAGTTTTTTCACTGAAACTCCATTGTGAATGGAAAATCATGGCGGGCCAACACTTGGTGAATCAAACTTTTAGGGAATTTTTCCATATTGCTTCACTTTAAGGGTCAATTTTCTTGGTATTATTTTGGTTGGGTAGCGCAAGTCAATTATACTTTATTATTCAACTATCAATGCTAGATATTGTCAATATAGATTTGAAAAAAGAATAAAAGTACAGTATATCAATTGTCTATATACGGTATAACTAGTGGTGATTTACTGCCGTGCGACTTCTAGAGCACAGTTATAAAAATGAATACATTAGTAAAACAGTTCTGTAAATAAAGTGGGGTTTTTTAATCTTTTTTTCGGAATTGGGTGCGTTTTTATGAAAATAATTAAATACAGCTCTGTATGAATATGTAAACTGATCATTATTCATAATGGGCTTGTCAATGTTAGTATTAGTTCTCGGTACATAAAAAGGCACAAATGCATTCATTATAAACTAATTTAAGTCATTATCATTTCTAAACTGAGCTTATTTGAAGCACTGTGTGGCATACTCCATTTGCTGTGTGCTGTAGCCAATAAAAGTAAATTGAAATAACCATAGATTATGAACGTGTAAATTATATTTTTGTATGACTTATTTTTAATCTTGTGGTAGAGTAAGCCAATTAATGTAGTTAAGTGAAGGAATGAGTGGTTAATTTAATGGAACGCATTATACATTATTGGAGGCATTATTAATAAGTCCACAGTCATCAATTTTTAATAATAACAATAAAAATAATATTTTTTGTATTCTTATCATTCATTTTTGCAATGCTTGTAATATTTGATATAAGTATAGATTTAGCATTTGTAATTTTACATTTTTCATTAGCTCTTTTGAGGAACTAAGTAGCTATCCTATTAGTATGATTCGTCCTGTTAAAGATTTAAAATAAAACAATTATAAAATAATTTTGTAACTACCGTATTGGCTCGGATATAGGCCGCCCCCGTATATAGGCCGCACCCTAAAAGTTTGGTGCTTTTTTAAAGAAAAAGTTTTTTTCTTTAAAAAAGCACCAAAAAAACATGCTGCCACTCTGCCCCCCCGAGATATGCTACCACTGTCCTCCCTCCCCGAGAAATGCTACCACTGTCCTCCTCTGCCCCCCCCCCCGGACTTACCAGAGCAGACTCCCGGGTGTCTTGCGGGACATCTACGCAATTCAACTTCCGGTGCCGGCCCTGGATGTGCCAGCACCGGAAGTTGTATACGCGTATTGCGCAGATGTTCCCCGCCGGCCCAGCGAGACACCCGGGAGTCTGCTCCGGTAAGTCCGGGGGGGGGGGCGGGGGCAGAGGTAAAACGCATCGTGCGGAGGTTCGCACAATGCGCTTAGACAACCTAACCCCGCTGCCTGCCCGGCGCCCTGGACTGCATGTCCCGGGCGTCGGGCGCTAGACCCCGAATATAGGCCGCACCCCCACTTTAAAGACTTAAAGTGGGGGAAAAAAGTGCGGCCTATATTCGAGCCAATACGGTATATTTGGATTTCAAATATAAAAAAAAAGTCTAATCATACAGCACAATACTTTTAGGGGTTAATAATTCACTATGTATGCTTTAGTTTGTAATAGATTTTTTTTTTTTATTTTTTTTATTTTTGGACTATTTTTGATTTTGTTTTTTAATTTAATGATAAAGGTATGCATCTCCTTGTCATTTCCTAAAGCAATTATGTTTTGAGCTTACCAGACAATCAGATGGAAGAAGTTTGGAGAACATTACACCTTTTACTCCGCACAAACTTCGAGCATTTTGTCACATTATGGCAGAAATCATTACCAGTCTGATAGGTTTCTTTATGAGTACTTCCTACGGCATTCAAAGTACATCTATCCCAGAATCGCTCATTTCAGGCTGGGCTCGGGATCAAGATGAAAGAAAAATTAATTTATAAATTGAAGATATGTTAATTGAACCACACTGCATTTAACAAGGGAGCTTCAGACATTCGATATTACGGGGAATTTTTAATGTACTCTGTCACGCGATTGTCGATGTGTATTGGTAATTGTCCAGCGACGCCATGTGTAACAGAGGCCTAAAATCATGTTTCTACCATCTTTTGCAATTGACACATACGTGTTTTGTGTATTCCCCCCCCCCATTCATCCCCATTTTTGTATCCCCAAATGTACATAATTGAAATGTTTAAATGAAATCTCTAAAAGTTTTGTAGGAAAACACAGAGTTCTTACACAGTCAAATTAACCCCTTAAAGACAATGGGCGGTCCCTAAACCCATTGAAAACAATGCATTTTGAGCCCGTACATGTACGGGCTTTGTCACAAAGGGGTTAAGTTTGAAAGCGGAACAGAATATAGACCCATGATGAATCATCTCAGTTGCTGTTAAAGACTCATTTAAAAATGTTGGTTCTTTCTAGATAAAACGCAGAAAAAAATAGCCCATCAAAATGTTTTCAATATAAATTTTATCTCCATTTCCTAAGGCAGTGTTAATTTCGTTTTGCCGTTAATCTATTGAACTGGTAAAATTTTATACATTTACCACTAAGCGCTCTTTAACAGCGAAATTATTTAAAGACATCTGAGGTAGAGGGGTTTAGACGATGTTCATTATTAAACCACTTTTTAAATAATATCTACAATTCATTTTCTTTTAACGATAAGGATAAAATAACTAGAGGCATTCCTAGCATTTAAACAGATTTGAAGCTTTGAGATTTTAGATACAGCTCTGAAAGGCTTTGCTGACTATTAGGACGATAGCTTAAGAAGAAAAAGGAGCTTACTTTAGGAAGAAACTGACACTTTTGAAGAAAGTGAAGTAGAAAAATTAAACTTTTGCTTGCACACAGTGGCTCCTTGTTTCCAGGTCATATGAAAAATATATAATTTGAAATCTCAGAACTTCCTGAATTGAAATATTTGTATCCCCCCTCTCCACGGAAGCAGACCAATTATAATTATTTGCTTTCATATCACAAAAACTTCTCTTGAAGAGCTAGTCGAAGCTTCTTAAACCATTAACACTCCAAGAAAGAGGGGTGATCATGACCTTGTCTTTAATAAGAAAACTCGTACATTTGTATATGACCTCATAAAATACAACCCCTTGCGAGCGGGGCCATCTTTACCTAATGTATCGATTTGTCTTAGTCTGCCGGTTCTTGTTTTGTCAGACGGCTCTGAATGCACGCTCTGTAATTGTTGGCGCTAAATAAATAAAAGGTAGTATTAATAAAAGCTTATGGATACTTTGTATTTAGAAGGAAGATGTATATATATTCACCGATATAGTGTGTATATTTCACCGAAATAGTGTGTATATTGGCAAAGGTTTATTACCTGAATATATTCATTCTTTCACATCTGTCTATTAACCTGTAGAGTCTCTGTTTGTTTCTATGTGTCCAAACCATGACAATATTTGTTTTTATTTTAATCTGCCTTCTATAGTCTCTTCATTCATTCCATCTTAAATGAATAGTAAATCTTCAGGATAGATTTTGTCTACCTTACAGAAAAAGTTGTACTAGGAAAAAAAAACTGAAGTATGATAAATTGATAAACTTTCGAGAGTATCTAGGTGTTGGAATAGAAAACGTAGAGACCTGTCTCTGTGCTTTCTATTCCGAGACCTAGCTTGTAATCTATTATACTTCAGTATAATATAGGTATAATCTTTACTACATTTTCTAATTTTCTTGGCTGTACAACTCACATTCTTATGGGAGTATCCATGGCTGGTTTTAACATTGTTGTTTTGTACACATCCAAGAATAAACCTCACACATAGCAACCTCTCCATGCCGGCCCGCTGGAGCTCCCCCTGGAATGGACCAGCCCCAAATGGACTGAAAGATATGGGGACTGAGCAAGGGCAAATACCTTTCCCCTGCCTTGAGGTTAAACGCATTGCCCCACAGGCTTGGTAATCAAAGCCCAGCGTCAGAAATGGAGAACCCCTAGGCGGTAGTCCCCAAGTACAAAACTTTTATGGGCAACAGTATAACAACACTGACAATGGCGTGTTGCTCTAAGGAAGGATAGAGTCTTCAGCTGACGTGAATACATTTTATTTGGTCAACATAGATCTGCAAAGTTATATCAGATCAGAAGTCTCCTCTTCAGGTGGGCACTAGGAGAAATCCTGGTTTGTAAAACTTCACAATATCCCCCATATACGCAGAGTAACCATTAGTATCTCTCCACGACCGTTAAAGCTTACATTCCCCATCCGCTTCCAGGAGAGAAATCAAGTTAAAAAGCATACTGCAGTTCAATTAAAATGAAATGAAAGAAGCCCTTTATAATAGTATTGTTAGCATAATTAAAATTCAGATTATCTTCCTTCAAAAGTTTAATATTTTTTCAATTGAAATGATTAAAACTAAAATGATACATTAGTCACGCACTCAAAATATAATTGAACTAATTAATCTGAATAAGACATAGAGAAAATGTAGCTCTGGCAATTTCAAAATATATCACGTTTTTTGTCTCTCTATCTCTCTCTTTTAAGAAGATTTAATTCATTTACCTATTTTTGACATAATTTAAGCCACATTTTTCTCTATAATATGCAAAAACAAATATTTTCTTTATGTTTGGACCAGATTATTGTATTGGCAGGTCTTTGGAGATCTTCATTGTTTATAGGGACAGCATCGCCAAAGTTTGACTCTTTTAGGGCTCTAGAACCAAGCGTTACAGGAGATACTTAGAATTTGATGACAGATAAGACTCATTTGGCCCAGTCAGTCTGCGTGATTTCCCTGTTGTAAAGACTCAGACCTTAATAAATCATTGGTCTTAGATTCAGGAGCTTTATGCTTATCCCATCCCCTCACTGTGCTGATCCCAACCTCCTCTCCTGAATAGCTGCTTACTAAAAGGTAGGTTTGCATACCTAGGACAGTATAGGGAAATACTTGGGTAGAATGGGTCAAAAGGATACTCTTTTGGTTTGGTTTACCCAGCAATGGTACTTAGACTAAGATGTGTGTCCTGTTTATATTGGGCTACTTGGGCTATCGGTGAGATTGCAGATAATTTATATTACAATTTACAGGATCAAGTGCAGATAGCAAGCTTGTTTCAGAGGCAGTGGGGTCTTAGAAACATAGAAGTTGACGGCATACAAGTCCTGTTCGGCCCATCTGGTTTACCCCATGTTCCGTGAAGTAAAGCTTCCGTCCTTGGCCTATGTATCCCATGCATATTTAAATTCCCTCACTCTGTTAGCCTCTACCGCTTCTGTTTGGGGGCTGTTCTACTTATCTACCACCCTCTGAGCAAAATAAAACATCATTACATCTAAGCCTCTGACCTCTAGTTCTAGATTATGATCTCTTGTTGTAATATTTCTCCTTGGTAACAACCGACATCCAATCTTATAGTAAGAGGTTCGACCCTAGTCTAGACAAATGGTATAAGAGGTGCCCGCTGGCTTCTAGTGCAGCTGGTTGGATGATAACAAAGGACAGCATTCTTTCATACTCATGAACCAAAGCTGTTTTGTGGTGAAAATTACTCTTCCTTCACTATAAAGCGGTTTAAGTGGAAACCTAACTATAAATCCATCCCCTTTGTTTGATTGATAATGTCACAAGACTGATGAACTCCGCCATGTTTTTTTGTATATATATGCCATAAAGTATTCAAACGGCATCCAGAAGAACGGGCACAAGCTTTAATTATCCTTGCCGGGTGCGCGTGACGCTCTTTGCATTCAGTGGTAAAAGTAAAATGCTTCTTGCTTGTATAAATAAATTGTATAAATTATTTTGGGCACGCTTCATTGACTTTGGATTGAACACAAACGGGGATGTGTAACAATCTTAACCGAGCTTAGAATGCAATAGAATGAATAATAAAAAAAAAATGGAGTCACTGTTTATGAAACACATCCCGAGGTTTTAGTTAATGTTTGTATGTTAATGGGTTTCTCAATCCGATGAGTTTCGCGCTGTTCAGGTAATGTGTTTAGCTGCGTACCTCGTGCAATCAGATAAAGAGAGGACGCATCTCCCTGCCTCCGTGCTCCGTGTAGCTGCATTAAGCAATATATTTTTTTAAATGTTCGGAGACCTACAAAATACACACCCTGATAACGGCAACAAATCTAATCTAAAGTGACAACTCAGAGACTGTCCCAGACATTTTTCTCTTTAATGTAACATGACTTTAAATTGATGGAGCCCCACGGTGATTGAAAAAAATCTCACAGCCTGTCTCCCGTGATTAGATTTCTGATCTGTACAACTTAATATTTTAACTCGGCGGGCCTTGGTTCTACAAACGATTAGGCTTTTTTTTCCTGTTTGGTTGGTTGGGTGGATTTATCTCTTCCTTAATTAACACAACTGTTTGTGAACATCTTTGATAATAGCGCGGTCACGTTTTGTTAGATTGCGTTTGCCTTTCTGAAGTGGGGGGGTTAATGGAATTATGCACAGAAAACAAGCGGGACATAATTATTCTTTTTAAGAAACATTTCCCCATATGTTTTTCCATGCGTACTGGCTGTATTTACATAAAGGTTATCCCCCCCTTGAAGGATCAGGCTTCCTGTAGCTCCACCGGTCAATGGGTCAGTTAAAATAGAGATCACCAACCTACCCACTGACGCTATGGAGGACTGTCGTGCCAGCACAGCATCCATAGTTCACATCTGCACAGCTTCTGATAAAAGGTGGAGGGGGAGACTGGTGGGGTACAGGAACGGCCACCAGCTTTAATTATCCTTGCCGGTTGCGCGTGACGCTTATAAACTAGGGTAGGCCTAGGACAATGCCGAAGGTAAGTATGGGACTGAGTGGGCACGTGATATTCATCTAGAAGTCAAGTGTTGTAATTTTATTTGTAGAGTAACATAGATACCATAGATTAATGTTCACACCAGCTGCTTCCCTCCCAAGTATGCATTTAAAAAAAAACAAAAAAACAATTTCATCTACAATACAAGGATCTTAGAATTTATAAACAGGTATCAAGGTCACGAAGTTTTGACGTGTCTTCTTCATGCATACCATACGCTGCGCAGTGCTGGTCCTAACACATAGGCAAAGGAAGTTGCTGCCAGGAGTACAGCAGGGAGTGCTGGAAACATAGTTTGCCCAGTGTGCTTCCAAAGGTTATAACTCCTGCTGCTAGCCATAATGCTTACAAGTCCTGTTACATTGTTTTTTATTTGAAACCCTTTATGGTTCCAAAAGGATACAGACTGAGATTAGGGAGCTGCCTCTGTCTTAGCCCTTAGTGAAGATTGTGAAGATGTAAGGATTTGCCAAATGTGTAATGCAAATGGCTCTCTTACTGGTCCTCGGGAAGTTTTGACGTGGCATCGTTCAAAGATGCACTTATTGCAGGATGCAAATTGCATAAAGACAAACATTGGGAGTGCATAAGAAGTAGAAGTACTTGGTCTCCCTCATCAGGTATGTATTCTTACAAAAGACTTCAAATGTAAAAATTTATTTTCAAATATCTCTTACTTCATGCAACAAAGTAGCCCATTTAATTACCAACACAAATAATAAAATATATATATATATTATTCATAACTTCAGGGGCTTTAATGCACCCACCATAATACACTTTACATATGTGTCCATGGTTAAAGGAGGAGTAACCATACTCTAAACAACATACTTCAAAGTCAACGTGTATAATCCTTGAATTTCTATATCATTCATTGTAAAAAGGCTTAACTTCCTTGTTTTGCAATCTCCAGCAGCTCCACATTACCAGGATCATTAGCTTCCTAACCATTTGATCACTTGACGCCCCATCAGTTTCTCAATGTGGCAAACAAAAGGAATTTTGATTTCCTTTCCAGTACGATATTCCCAGGTATATCAATACTATGAACATGAAATAAAATAATAATTTTGGGGCTGTGCTTCCTGAGGCAGAATGTAAGAGGTAAATTGTCTGGAGAACGACAAAGTGTAGCTGGGGCAGGTTAAAGGGTAAGGTTTCCGCTGAGGTTTTATACCGTGATAGTGGATGTGGCCCAATTATAAGGGAGATCTCTGATATCCCAACTGTTCCCAATGAGCAATGGTCCACCGGGATGCCTTATGGCACTCGAAAACGCCATTTTAAAGTCACTTAAATAAGTGCAAAACTGCAAGCTTCACGTCAAACCTTGAGTGATCTTGCTCAGATAAATCACACCAAATAGAAAAAAGGGGAACGCGGAGTGAACTTGCAACTATAAGTATAAGATAATTCTTTTATTTCTAAAAATATTATGCAGACATGTACCAAAGTAGACATCGAACACGTTTTGTGCTTTACAACACTTAATCGTAGGCATAAAGGATGCCTTGTAGGCCAATCTGCCCCTGGTTATACAGTAGACAGCCTGCCACCCCACACCGGACCTGCTGTCCTAGACCAACTAGGATATACATCTACGGTCGTATCCTTCCTGCTCAAGCATTAACATTTTCTGTAATGGAATTCATAAAATATGGCAAGTTTATGACGGTGGGTGCAGGAAATAAAACAAGTTATCCATAGAGATAGAACATGGGAAGTAAACTGCTGATGATACATCTTGTTCTCTGTATTGAATCATTTGGCGTAAACGTATCCAGGTAAAAATGTCCTTTTTTAACGTTACTTTCTGAAATTATGAATACTACTGTTCATTCCTGGCAATGGTGTTTTTGTTATTCACTAAAGACCATATTGCCAGAAAAAGAGTAGGAGAGTAAGCTTGAAATTACATTGCTTTCCCCACAAGGAGGGGCTCTAGAATTTAGAGATCTGTGCCTTCCGTCTTAATAACTCTGCTTCACCAAAGAAATATTGAGCTATTTCATAAATCTTCACTAGATCAAACAAACTCACTGCGCAGATTGATTTCTATTAGCAAAATATCCAATTCTTAGTGGATTCTTAGAGACATTTAAAGCTTTTTATTCTAGTGCATTTTGTTGTTTACCTCATTCAGTAAGTGCTTAAGTAATACCCGATCTAATCTTAACCTTAAAAAATATTTGTAAGAAGATTGAACGTGGGAGATATAACAATGAAGGGTTCCAGCCTTCCATCTTTAGGGTTGTATTTTTGCCTCTTTAGTTCTCTGTGGGGTACTATTCTTGCTTCCATCTTTTGCTTAGGGTCTTCCTCTTAACCCTCTTTTAGTAGTTTGAGATGTTCACCCTGTCCTCCTGTCCAGACTGTATAGTAAATGGCCTGTTGACTCCTAACTATGAATTGTGCGATGCAGGTTGGATAGTGGTACTTCTGTTAGAAATACTGTTTAGCTTTAGTTTTACTAAGAGTTTTGTGGTAAGTTAAGGATTGAAGCTCTGCTGAGCTTCAAGTTTCTCTTCCATGGTACTTTAGCAGATAATTCCTTTAGAAGGCTATCGTGGTCATAATGGATTTATGCAGGGTGATATGACATGCGACTGGGGATATCCATCCTGTGCATTAACGGTTTACATATTAGCACAGATTCTACGCAGCGGCAGCAGCGGGGAGAGATTAAGGGAGGGAGGATTCTTACAGAACCAAAATTACTTTCCGTGAGATTTTTCAGAACTTCATATAACATCCTTCCAGATGATTAAGCAACTGGAAATATCACAGGCCGTACCGCTAATAACAGCAGTAAGATTAAGCTAGCTTGAGATTGAACAAGAATTGAGTGTAATTCAATCTGGTGGTGATATCAATAATTGCCTTTCCTTAATACTTTACTGCTACTCGCTGCTTCCAGAAGTCATGTTGTTCTAACTACCCTTCTAGGTTAATACAGCTTATACATATATTGAGGTGAAGCAAGCACACTTATGGCTTGGTTCTGCAATATTGAATCAAAGTTATTACTTCACTCCATGTTTCTAAGGAAATGTTGTCTGATCACCTGCAGGTCCTCCATGCTATTAGACTTCTACCCTCTCTCAACAACCTAGCTACCCCAACCCTTGTGTAAGGTGCCATGATACAGGGGTGGCAGCTAAGACATGTGGACACTGCGTTAACCATTGTAAAGAAGCTATAATGGAAAAGGGCTGTGATTGTGGGCTTCACCAACGTTTATTAAATTAAGGTGGATTGCAGAGTCCCTAAATATCTGCTGGGGCATAGTGGGGAGCACTATTAATCAGGATAGGTGGTGGCTGGGTGGATGTGGATTGTTTGGGGAATCATTTGGGCCGCCCCCGGTCACAACTCGGTTACAAAACATTTTGTAAATTAGGTAGCCCTATTCATCTCTAATCTGTCCAAATACTGCTTGATCTCTGTTCTTCTTCCCACCAATTTATAGGGTGAGCTCTGTCGACCACCTGCTAAAGACTGTTTCACACCTATTCTATATTTTTGTTTCATAGTAAAACCATTTAATTCTGTCCCTGCTCAGTGGTGCAGCAGATGATTCAAAGTTGTGCATTAAAACCAGAAGAGAACATTTAGATTTATGACTTTTGCATTGGAAAAAGTAGCTGCTAAAGCAGATTATTGCCACAATAGCCAATGATGCTATTGACCCGTTATAGTAATTTCCTGTAAATGATCCCTCTTGGGTGTTTAATCGCCATAATTGTGTGTTGTGTTGTACAAGTGTTACATAGGAATCCTTGCCCTTCTGTCACAGTCATATATCGTATCTGTTTATTAGCTTTATATATCTTCTGTAATATTTTTAATTTCTCTTTATATGATTAATACATCAATCAAACAATATATCCCCACTAACATCCAGTGCTATGTATTGACAATGGAATAATATAATTCTCTTCACTTTCTTCACTAGCAAATGCTACATTAAAAAATTTATAAAAAACAGATTTGCTTGGGTCCAGAAGTAAGTAAAATATTTAGGTTTTGACAAAAACTAATATACTACAGTAACGTGCATACAACATTCTACACTCATGCACACATGCTAACACCATACACACACTAACACTATAATACAATATACGTGTACAAGTAAGCACCTCTATTTTATATAGCGCACACACATACTGGCTAACACTATACATATTTAAAACACACTATAGACATACACACTGACTCTGGCACCACACTTCTGACTCTAGTACTATATATATATATATATATATATATATATATATATATATATATATATATATATATATATATATAACAGTTTGAGACTGCATTTCTGTGAATGGTCAGGATTAGTGGTCTCCTCAATGCTGAGAAGTACAGGCAGATACTAAACCATCATGCAATACTATCAGGGAGGCATCTGTATTGGCCCCACATTTGTTCTGTAGCATTATGAAGGCGCCAAAGGTGAACTATCTTCAGCATAAAGAAGAACAAGGAGTCTTGGAAGTGATGGTATGGTCCAAACAGGGCCCTCCTCTAAACATTGTAGAGTCTGTCTGGGATTACATTAAGGGAGAGAAGCCACTTAAACTACCTTAATCCACATAACAGTGCATAGTGCAAGTGTACCTAGAAGAACTGATGCTGGCAAAAGGTGATCACACCAAATCTTGATTTGATTTTACATTTTCTTATGTTAACTACATTTTTATAATTTAACAAAATGCAATCTATTAACATGTCTATTTTTAAAAGCATTCTTAGTTTACCCCATTTTTTACACCTCCCTAAATCTTTTGTCTTTGTAATAGTAGTAGGGATCATTGCTGCATTCGTCCCACTGTTACCTCTTAATACTGCAGGCTATTACAAGGAATACTGATATACAGCGAACATTTAGATATTCAAAGCCAACTAATATCTGACATAATATTTATAGAAACCGTTCTGTTTACATGTTTGTTTTTGTCATTCTCTTCCAAAGTTATTTTAATGGATTCCACTCAATCATCACGTAAACGGACTGTTTCTTTATAAAACTCATTAGCAGTCTATGGATAAACCAAGTTCAAGTACTGTCTTCTATCAAAGAGGCCAACATGTAATTAAAACATAGCAACAGCATTCTTCAGCCTGTTGGGTTTCTGCTTTAATTTCCCGGTCAAATGATCCTTTTATTTTTTTTAATGTTAATTTCATTGGAAAACCATTTGCTAACCCGAGGCATAAAATATAGCTATTTTCTAGAATTCCTTAGGTGTATATACAGCTAGCCTTGTTGTCTGCAATTAACCAGGAATAAAACAGCCAACCGTTTTATATCTTTCTCAGCTGAAACAGAATTTAATTGGTCTGTCGGAGTCGTACAATTACACAATTCTTTTGCATTTGTTTAGTTTGCTGCAAAATATTTGGGACGTGTCAGTGTTTATGGCCACCAAGTTTGTTTAACCGTCCTTTTGGACCTTTGTGCCAAATTAGATATGCATTCCGTGTATTTACGTTTGAGAGCTTCCTTTTTCAGCTAATTAAAAATTTCTGGTGCCAATTAAATGATCATTTTTTTTTTTTTACCTCCCATCAGTAGTCTTCTCTGGTTTTTAATTCTCAAAAGTCTGAATCAAATTAAGGAAAATGTCAGGCATGCCGTGGTTAATATGAATACTGAATAGAATCATAGCAGTCACTCATAAGCGCCTGTGTGTTAATGACAAAGAATTTCTAAACATTGTACTTTAGAGGAAAGATGTGGTTTTGTATAAATTTTCATCAGTTTAGTGTCGAGCTCTCAACCTTACTGTTGGGATTCAGCTGTTGTGCACCTACCAGGTCTCTTCCACTATCTGCATGCCCCTTGTCTTTCCGACGAGTAAATTATGGGGGGATACACACCACGTCGAAACAACTGTGCGTCTGTTGTATTATAATTTATACTTGTAGATGATGTAATAGTTGTGAGAGCAATTCACTAGGTCCTCCTCAAAGCAAAGGGACAAATGAATCTGACGTCATATTTTTTACCCCAGTAACTATTACATCATCTACAAGTATAAATTATAATACAACAGACGCACAGTGACCATGAGCCCAGCTAGTCAACAATTTTTACGTTAGTGTATTTCATCAACTTATGTGTATTTAAGGAGATTATCGATTGAAGGTTCTAAATATTTCACATAAGTAATTGACATCCCGGGAGCTCTCCCTATTCTGAGACAGTGGCTTCACAAGGGGGTGAAGACTGCCTTTTGGGAGGAAATCTGAGCCAGGACAGAAGAAAGTTGGGTTGCAATAGGCAGAACACGGCGTGGAGTGGTCGTGTCCACATATCGCTCCTATGCATAGAGAAAAGAGAAACTCACCCAGAGACCTGTGAGAGCAGGACAGCACTTGGAGTCTCCAGGTCAAACCCAAGAGCGTTTCCAGCTATGGTAATAACTGAACTATGTTGTCAGGAATTCTTGCCAAAAGTTGTTACATCCTTTCGTGACATCAAACCTTATCCCTACAGCCAAATAACACATAGATGTACATCTGTTGGAATTTATCACCGCTCGCTCCATACATACATTCATTGTAGTGCACGGTTGTGTGTATTCAGTAGTCCTTAAATGTAATGACGGTTGGGGCAAGGGGTTTTTAGACATTTGCCCTGGAGGCCAATCCAAACCTGTGCCAAGTACTTGACTCCATATGAAGCCACTGTGAATCCGAAGGGTTTTTTAATTGAAATGACCATCCCTTGAAATGCACAGGACTAATACGTTGCTTAATACTTTAATTTCATGCACTTTAATCATGTAAAATCTAGGTTAGCTGATAACCCCCCCACACTTTTAAATCCATTTATAAAGAAAAAAGAAATGTAACACCTAAAAAAATTTCCCCCCTATCTTTCAATTCACTTGGACTTTTTTCAATGTCTCTGGATCCTCATTAATTTTTTACACCTCTGTGATGGATAGCCTTTATTTATACACATTGGAGGTTGTGTCGTGTGAAAAAGGACTCATTTCATAACATTACATATTCATGGCCAGGGATAAACTGGATAAGGAACTTATTACTAACGTGCCACAGTGGGAAACTTACTCTACCTTCATTTGCTGTCCTTGTTAAAAGTGATGCGGTCAGCAAACAGTAGTTTTTGATGCATGTTTTTCTTGGAGTCCATGATTCCAATCATCTGTACCACGGACAACATTTGTTATTGTGGATAAATTATGTTTTTCCCCCTATTACCCTCCTATTTCTTTTTACATGCCCTCTATTTATAGTTATGTGTTCTGAAATCAGAGCCGCCTGCCAAAGAACTCTTCATAGCACATCTTCTAGTATTTCAGAGGGACCCTTAAGGGGCTGTGGTTAGAGAGGCATCTGGGGGTGCAGGCCTTTAACAAGACTTTTTATATGCGAATTATGAACATTTAGAAGCAAAATAATGTGTTCTTATTATACAATTTTATTTATAAAGCCATTTCCTGCTGTTTTTATACACATTGTGACTTTTGGGGAAATAGAAGCATGTGATACAGTCATACCCATTAAACATTCTGGGCATCTAGAAAAGGGACATCAGGGGAGCAAAGAGGGATTTAAGTAGTTTAGATTACTGTCTGTGTCAGCTGCTGTGTTTCCATTGCATTTTCGCATAATGTGCGTTTGTGTGGCGGCATATTGCCTTCTAATGCCGCATAAGGAACCTCCATAGTGCAGATGGGTTGGTTGGGGAGTTCAGATATCTCCCTTGTAACTGGCCTTTTGAGCAATGGCATGGTAGAAGGGCGAGTCCCCCAAGAGGTTGAACTTTCACCAAGTTTGGCAGCAGGGGGCTGCCGCACCGTGGACTTGCTCTCCCAGGCCTGGTCAGCCTAGCTCTGAATACGTTACCTGACCTCACTGCGCACCTTGGTCACCGGGGTGTCTGGGAGAGCAGGGCCTGGGACGACCACTCCATTTTACCCAATGCAATTGACGACCCTGACTATATAAACATACCTTGGTACTCCTGAGTTCTGCCTTTCCTGGGGGTGTGGCTGTAATAAAGGGGTGGGGCTAGCCCTAGTTTGACTTGAGGTGAGGAGAAGACAGGGAAGGGGCAAAGAGTAGGGGGAATTGGGCGGAACTTGGGTGGGGAGTGGGCGTGACCAAAACACAACTCCTCTGCCTGGAATGTAAACACATCCAAAAAGCAGATTTTCACCCAGAGACTCCAGTTAACACCCAGGTAGGCCTGAAAACCATACAGAGAAAGCATAAGCTGAGGCGAATAATATGGCCCGCCATATTCCTTCATCTTTATGTACTAGCAGATTAAATGAAAGAGGCATTACGGGGAGATCATTTCATATTCTGTATCCGTGTACCAATGTTCACTCTACCTTAGCTGTGGAAATGGATCCGAGGCGCGAGTTAGACCTCGGTAATGGAATCAAATTTGTTGGTTTTAATGTACCATTATATGAACTTTTTCCGTAAAAGTTAAAGCAAGGAGAGAGCGACATTGGGAACTCATAAAATGCCTTCATAAGATTATAATTTAATTATCCCTGTGCTAAAATTGTGATATAACTCGTACACCTAGTATCTAATTCTGTATGCATATATACAGACAGACCCTTTCTTGTAAGGGATTTTATTATTATATTTTTTTATTTATATAGAGACATCACATTGCACAGCGCTGTACAATGGGATTTTCTATATTTTTTATGTCGATAACATACTGTAGGAATGTCATGTTTCAGGTAGATATATAGAAGTTTATTCCATGTTCTACATATTATAGTAAGCCCTGAAAAATAACCTTCTAACGCTACCTTTGAGAAACATCGCATTTTTATGGCTTCCATCCCATCGGGAAACCGGACACTGTGTTTAAGGGAGCTGAGCACTGCCAAGATCATAGTGCTGTTACGACTGCGTGATTTTATTTTTATTATTATTTTTTTTATTTTGTATACAGTGAAATGATATCCACTGTAATGTGAACTGACAGTCAAAATTACAGACGTTTTTTTTTCCTCCTGCTGCCGCAAGGGTGCCTCTGTGCCAAGCCCCGTAATATTGTTGTAGCGATGTTTGAGGCTGTCAGCAGTTTTGGGTTTCTCTATCGAGAGCTATAACGGAGTGTGGAAGCATGGAGCTTCCCGTCAGGGGAAATACAATCATTTTGATGTATATTTGTTAGTGCCAAACTGCAATTAAATAGATGTTGGGGGTGGGGTGGAAGGATTTATTTGATCTCGCTTAAATTTTGTGAATTGGTTTGAAATGATTGGTTAAATTGCATAATTGTAACGAAGTGTGTCTTTGTGTGTGCGTATATCACACAGTCTGGAGCGGACTCCTTCCTATCCCACACTGCTGTGATCGTACCTAAGACTCCCAATAGGTGTTTTTGCTAACAGTATGTTATGGTGGATATCCCTGCTTGAATGCAGGTGACTCAGTTAAGTGGATCTTCAAAGAACGACAAGTCGAGTTTTCTGCGAGGCCCGGAATTACAACCGTCTGGTTAACATGTTTGGCAAGGGGCTACATAGCACGATGGGTTATTATTAAAGGGTTAATAATGCATGAGTCTCAGGGTCAAATATTATTATTATTCTTTTATCCCAGGCAAGTTGTAGTTTTAGGTCTCTACTAACTCAGGTACATAAGTCCTGTAATGAGCATGCGCGGCTCGAACGTTATATTGATAGTCTCACTCAGGAACGACCGGGAACCAAAAAATTGCCCGGTGCTTTGAGGACCAGGCGTTATATACAGTGTCTGATTTTCAAGCTATTTTCAGTGATTGCACACGATGCCGGATACCACGCTTTCCCTGTAACGTATAAAATGTGGCAGCGCTTGAGAGTGGTGGGCTGATCCGGATTCCTCCACGTCAAGCAGGAGCAATAAAAGCAGACAGATTACCCTCTAAGCTTCACTTTATTGGATATTGTAATTGACATATAGTTGTCATTTATAATCATCTGTCCGTTGCGGTGAGTAGGGAGCAGTAAAGTTAATTGTGGCTGCTCATTTGCATTACTCTCACCTCTGAAGGATACTGTAACCCATTAATATCATGTCATGATGAATTATCATAAATAACATTGAGCATATTGATTAATGATCTTCAAGATTTGTATCTCGTTAAAACATTGTGTTCGCTCCTTTAAACTTTTAAAAAGTGTGGAGACCTTATGCAGCTATAGGACAACATGGACAATGGAGAGGCCTATGGGGCACGTTTTGGGTCAACAAGTATAACGTCCTGTTCGTTTTTGCGAAAAGAGATATGGTTTTAGGTATAGTTCCGAATACCAGAAACAAATCTTAAATTTGGTACATTTGATGAATGTTTTTTTTTATTTCATTCCCTAGAAGGTATACTTCTGCTTTCTTATTATGTTGCGGGAAGAATCTTGTTCCTGCATCTTGGCGTATATGTCCCGTGACTGCGTATAATGTCACTCCGTACGCAATGTTACTGGAGGTAACGCTGGTTTCTTCGTACTCTGGCACCCGTCCTCTCTTTAGCGGGACTTATACCGTTGAAGGAGGCAAGATGCTAGGTTTTCGCTTCCTGCGGATGTGATTTTCAGCATTTATCCCAGTTCTAAACCATACCTAGCCAAAAACATAATTTTAAAAAAGAGTAGGAGGCTTGAAGACTTCACTTAACCGCCCAACTTTATGCCATCTTCTTAAAAAGCGTACATTGTGCCGTTGTCTTACTAACTTAACAATTCTACCGCAGGGCTTTCCAAAAAAATAAAAACAAACATTTTAGAAACTATGTTAAAAGAACCATAATCATTATTATTATTTATTATTTTATATTCTGCAGCGCTGTACAATGGGCAAGAAACAAGAGGTACGGAGGTCCCTGCTCAAACTTACAATCTAGCACAATGGCAAGATCTACTCTGCTCATACCTAAGAACTCTCCTGGTTTGACTCGGAGTCTCTGGGTGTAGCTTTGGTTCCCCGGGTCAAGGCCAGTTTCTTCTTTCTCCAGGCAAAGTTGTGGTGGCTGGCACCCACATTCCACCCACTACCTGCTCACTTCCCCCTGTTCCTTTCCCAGTTCCCTCCCAATAAAAGGGGTTAGCCCTGCACCTACGAAAACCTGCTGGCCCAAACCGCGAGAGCTCTGGGTAAGCCTACCAGGTACTCCTTTGCACCAGCATTAATATAATTTTCCACGGTCAGGTTGTATTTTTAATGTAACTTAATTATGTTCATTTTACTTTGTTAAACTGCATTTCGATCATTATCACCCCCGTTTGTTACATGATCTATCAAAGGCACAGCCCAGTGGTGTCTACATTATTATTATTTTTCTTTGATTTATTTATTTTAAAGATCGGTCTAGCCGTAACAGCATTTTTTTTGTAATAATTAATAATGGCACGTTATTGTGAATACATTTAGACATATCATTTTACAGAGCTCAGAGTCTGTCTATGCCTCTCTGTTGTATCTAAAAATAGGACTTGGATCTTAAGGCTCCATCCCTTTTCAATCAAAATGACAGATGTTCTTGTGAAGGAGATCAAGAATGATTAGAATACACTATGTACTTTTTTCAAGTGTCGGTTTTCGTTCACTAGAAGATTAACTCCTTCAACTACTCTCCGGAACCCCCGAAAGATTGACTTCGATCTGACGCTGATAGAGAGAATTAGTGCTGAGATTTTGAGAAGCGCAATTTTCTAAAACTAAAATCAATTGATATTTACTTACATCATAATTGGTATTCCTTTAATGGAATATTAATCATTTTATTTCGGTATTTAATTTTAAGGTATCCAAAATATTCATAAAGCACCTTTTTCGCCTCCAAAATACATTTTTAAATCTTCTAATGGAAATACAGTGCTTCCATTTGGGCCATTAATCAGTTTTAAGTTTTTGTTCCATTGTTTTGTACAATAGCTGGTGCAATAAATAGTTTTTATTTTTATTTATTTATTTTTTTCACAAGGCAAAAATCCAAGAGACGGATGCAGCAAGCGTAATTAATTGTACCTAGTTACAGAAGATCAGCAAGTTTTTAGGATTCACATGCTGCTTTACCATATGGTTGCCCAGTAGGCGAAAAATTTGATTAATGTTTTGAAGAGACCTTTTTTTTTTCTAAAGCAATATTTAGTCCAGATGCAGAATTTTCCTTTGTGATAATCTTAACAGATCATACAGACATGTCTGAATGGATGGGTAGATTCCCGATCTATAGATAGATAGCTATGCATGTAATTTAAATTTAAAATATTTCGAACAAAAAAAATCTTTAATAGTTGAGCTACTAAATCGGATTGTTATTAAGTATGGAGCTTCATATTTGACTTTTATTTAATGTTAATTGATGTATTTTTATGATTGTAAATATATACAAATATATCTATCTCTCTCTCTCTCTCTCTCTCTCTCTCTCTCTCTCTCTCTCTCTCTCTCTCTCTCTCTCTCTCTCTATATATATATATATATATATATATATATATATATATATAAATATCAAAGCAGCAATTGTAAAACAGCCGTATATGTTTTAGGGGGCTTTATAATGAGGCCACAATAGCCAATAACCTGGACATGGTGGAATAATTTGGTGGATGGTTGATTTTTTAGATAACTGTGGATACAGATAGGAATTGCTCTAAAATATTGTAACTAGTAAGCTATATATATATATAAAGTATATAAAAGGAGTTCACATTTAAGTTAGGCCCCTGGGGGTACCCTACATCTTGTTTCCTAATCCAGGCAGTTGCAGGGTAGGCCACATACCTGGCCTCGCATAAATGCCTCACCGCAACCGGCGGTACGGTCGGGAAGCAGGTCCCATCCCTGCCCCCAAGTAGATGGTGTACCGTGTCCAGTGATATGAAGACGGCGTTGGTCGCATCCTCGCCCTAGAGTAGATTAAACTCCATGTGGAGTGAATGGGCTGCAGAGGGATATGTCCAATCTGCCCAAGGAACACTCTCATTGGTGGATAGTTCAGATGGCCAGGCCTGTAGCAGTCAATCAGCTGTAATGACTGTAAGGATCCGGTTATCTGCATCCTTATTTAAACCCTACTAACCCTCATTACTTTGCTTTGGGGTTGCCAAGCTGTGGGACCTGTCCACGTGCAGTTACCAATGCCTTGTTTCTGCTACAGCTCCTTGCCTTACTTGAACCTGCTTGACCTCCTGGCTTATTGACCTTTGGCTCGTAACAGGAATATCCTAATATCCTGATTATTTCCTGCTCCACGACCTTGGCTTGTTTACCCTTTGTGATCCTGTGGTCCCTGCCTTTGACCTTATGGACTGATTGTTGACTTTTATTTTTGGACTGTCTGCTTCTGAGTATCTACATCTTCCTGAAAGCTCTCAACCAAGTCCTGACACTAACTGAGCATTAATGGGAGCCAACTCAGTGACCTTCTCTTGCACAAAAGTCCAAGATTGGGGGCAATATTATGAACGTCATCTCACAGATTTAAATATACTCTACTACTACTCATAGAAGCATCAAATCTAGTGCTGCTGAATGCCCAAACCCTTCCCAAAATAATTAAAGTAACATTATTGCAGGGAACACTTAAAGCAAAAAGCAAGACACAAAAGCAAGCGCTAACTGTAATAGAGCCTTAAACTATGCATTACACAGGGTAACTTGAGATCATTAATACTAATAAGCGTTCCTTGAGTATCTCACTATGATTTACAAATATTGAATGACTTCTGTATGACTTTTTAGATAAACCTAAAAAGGATTTCAGGAATTCTTATATTTTTATGAAAAGAACCAACACCTTTTCTCCTTTGTGATTTATTGCTGGCTCGCCTGTTTTGCCATTCTGTGATAATTAATCATCTCCAAAGAGATCAGTATTTTTTCTTTTATTGTAAATTAACAGTGGAGCAACTAAATTTAGGAAAAAGGAGGCATGCGGTCCCTGGTATTATTAACCTAAGTGTGATGCTACTTCACACTTGGAAATAAAGAGGTTAAAGGTAGGCTAGTGGACAATTTACAAGTGCGGTCAATCGAATCACAAAATATCATATTAATACTTAAAAATAGTCGTCGCATAAAAAATTGTCTTAAGAAAGAGCGCCCGGTTGGCATCTCCTTTTGTTTATCTGCTTCGGCACTGTACCATGCAGTAGGAATGGCGCACACGGCAGGAGACGTAGCTTTCCATTCTGTATCACGGTCAATGCTCCGAGTACGAGCAGCTGCATCGAGGGTGCTGTGCCTGTTGCAAGCAGGAGAGCAGATTAAAATGGAAGCCATGCTGGGATTCTGGAGCATTGGAAGGTGAGGAATTACACTGTAACCACCTGGGCAGCAGAACATTGCCATTTTGTGCCTCACATAGCCCCGGGGCCATGCTGAGGTTACAATGGACTTGTTGGGATGCCAAAGACATTCAAGTTGGTGTTTCTACGAAGCGAAGACGCAGGAGCCTCCTGCGGAGCTGCTTTATTGCTCTTCAGACTTGATAAATTTAGGCTTTGCCAGAACAGTTCTGTTGGCTTTTCCAGCAGAATAATTATTTTGTTAGTGGTAGTTCTCACAGTAACTACTTTATTTTCACATAAAAAGAAATAGAAAATAGGTTACGATAACAAAAAATATAAACTGGTATTAGTGTAATATATGTTAGTGTGTATATGTATGTATACACTAGGGTAAGTTAAACCAACATTATGGCTCTGTTTCAGTGCCTCTTCAATAATAATAATTTTCACAATAAATGCAGGCATGACGTTTAAGGCATAATAGTTTCCCTACGCTTATTAATGATACATTTGATTTCCCAGTAGAGTGGCATACTTTGCCATTCTAATTTTTTTTTAGAACACATATTCGGAATGTTATGCACACAAACTTATTTTTAGATGCAGGCAAACAGGTAAAGAAACAAGTACATTGAAGCAGATTAAACAGGGTCAGCCATTAATCACATCACACACAATGGCAGCCTGTGCAGGAAGGACACAAAAGCCACATGCAAAAGATACAAGGAAAGTTTTGGAATTTTTTTCCTACGGGGAAATAAAACTAGGGACCTTGTACCGTTCTAAAGTCATTCAGACAGTCCTGCGTCTTATAGTATTCCCATACCTTGGTATATATATATTTTTAAAATTGCAATTGAATATACATGATGAAGTTCACCTAAATGTGTTTGTTCTCTGCTCACAGGCAGTGGTAGTAGAAAGTTTAAAAAGTCCAAATCGGCAACGTAATATTATTTATTTTCTGGTAAAATCCATTCAATGGATTCAAATTCAGTTTGGGGGACATCAGCAGGGTTTAAGGATTGCCTAAAATCATCAGCCATAAGATGCTTGATTTTTTGGGGGGAATGGGTTGCACTGAGAATAGCCCCAAAACAAAAAAACTTAATTTCCTCCAATAATTAATGATTAGATCTAAAGTAAATCAGAGCGCAGTAAAAACTCAGCCGCTCTCAGGAGATGCCAACGGGGCACTCTTTCTTGCAGACATATTTTATGCAACGACTATAAGTATTAATATATTTTGTGACTCAATGGAACATTCCCTTAAAAATGCCCACCAGCCTACCTTTGACCTCTTTAATTCCAAGTATGAATAGATTAATAATACTTAATGCCTTCTTTTTCCTTTCTTAAGGAGGAGCTTCAGCCTCCTCATATGATCAGAGCCTGGAAAGGCTTATGATATCTTAAATTGTTGTCCAACTCCAGGGAAACCCAACACATATCAGGCCCCCTGAGTTAAGCTATTGAGCTATGTTCTCATTGAAATGAACTCACGGAATCTCTTCCATACTTCAACTAAAGGCTGAAAAGATCCTTGCTAAATCACCGAGCGTTAGATGATGTTCTTCTTAATTGTCCTCCAAGTACATTTACCAAAATCAACAGGTAATTTCTACAGGAGAGTTTCAAGATGTGTTTTAAATGTTCTAGTTCCTTAGTCTGGTCTAGACTATGTTAAGGAGCTAGAAATTCGAAAACACATGTCGACGCTCTCCTTCAAGAAGGTGCTGTTGATTTTGGCAGTAATGCTTTTAAGATACGTTTCTCTGCGGGAACCTTTTTTTTCCCTTTCTGTTTATGCAGCTGAAGGGCAAACTCAAAGGCCATCAATTATAACCCTGTAGTTTTTCTCTTTTGCCCTAGCTGGATTATTTATTCAGCGCTGTTTAGGTTTCCTAACATTGGGGTGGTAAGCATACGAGAGATCTGAGATGAAAAGAAACAGGTTAAGTCTACTTTTCCAAATGTGTTTATTTTATTTGCTTGAAAGGTGGTGTTCTATTGTAAATGAACGGTATTAAAACAGTATTATCAAATAAATGTGCCGCGGAATGATGTACTAGCCGTTAATCTTTCTCCTAATATCTTACAAAAATTTTAAAATATAGCTATATTTTCTACGCATTTGTTTCGGGATCTGACCTAAATAGAGTTTAACTAAGTACCTCCGTTGCAAGACCGCATTGTTTCAGGCTTGCTACATTGCCTGGTTTTGGCAATGTTTCAGATAAACAGCATACTTATACTTAATTGCTCAAATATTTTCTACAATTATAATTATATCAACGCTTTTAATGTGCCAGAACACTGGCTGACTGTAGTCTGTTTAGTATGTGCTTTGTTATATCCCCGTGACTTTTAAAGCCTCCAATTTGTAACGTAGACATTAGCCATGCTGAAATATTCTCAATGATTCGTTCGTAATGCGGATTTTATTTACTGGGGATACAGTTTTTTTTTTTAATTTCCTAATATCACTTCTTTTTTTTTTAAGATATCAACACTTAATACACAGATACACAGTATGAACATTAGGACCCACAATATATACAGCCATAGGCAAAGTGTAAAAATCAGTCATTGTATAGGGTGCTAGGGTTTTTGAGAGGTTTTATAGACAAACTATAGAAGATGGAATATGATACCATCCCTAAATATGCTTATATTTTCCTATTATTAAATGTGACCACCCAAAAAGTATTTCAAGGCTGTTTGTAGTAAACCACATTTACAGTTTCTTTATTTCTCTCTTCCTTACAGTTTCTTTATTTTTCTCTTTCTTTCTCTTTATCCTTCTCTCGTTTTTTTTTCTTATTGCTGTGTCACAATAAATCCTTCTTTGCCTAGTTTTGCCAGTTCCCTTCACTACTTAAGTTTATTTCGTTTTTGACACATTTATACCTGATATATTTTTTATGTTTTTGAAATGGACTGTTTGATTTACATTTTGAGCAGTTTATTTCTTTTATGTGTAGGATTGGCAGCATTTTGCATCACTCCTGTCGTAATTCAGGTGGGCCTGTTATTCGGAGATGATGCCGTTCCATTGGGTTAAGTGAAATCTAGCAGTGTAGTAGCTTGCCTTACATTTAAGACATTTTCTTACATTTTCAAAGACAATCGTTTATAAATACTTTATATAAATATCGCAAGATCCATAATACAACAAACTCATGCCCTGAACTGTCATTGAACAACAACTCCCATACGTCGCAGCAGACTGTTAGCAATGTTTAAATGTTACAGATTATGAAAGACAAAATAAATGGACATTCCTTTAGTCCCTGTGATCTGAATCTATCAAATGTTCACAGCCGGTATTCTGAAACCAAGCAGTCAGTACATAAATATACACCCATCAATCCCCCCTCCGCGAGGGTGTACACCCTGAAATCGAGAATTAAAATAAACTCCCATCATGCCCGTCCTGTATTTGTTTAGCCATGGGTTTCTGATGCGTTTTAGGTATTTAAGTAGGGTTGCATCTTTTCAATACATACATCATGGAGGAAAGAAGAGAGAGGGGCGATGTGATAGAAACATTTAAATACTTAAAGGGATTTAACAAAGTGCTGGAGGGAAGGTTATATAAAAAGAGAAGAAATGTTAGAACAAGAGGCCAAAATCTAAAACTCGTGGGTCAGAGGCTTGGGTGTAATGTAAGGAAATGTACTTGGTAGAGTGGTAGAGGCAAATACAGCAAAGGACTTTAAACATGCATGGGATCTAAGACTGAATATAAGGTGAGAAGAAGGACTTGTTAATGTTTACACCGCAAAAAACAGGCTAACTAGGTGGGCCAAACTGCTCTCTTTTTTTGTTTGTAAGAGATGGAGATAGCTGCCTGCTATTAAATTCCAAATTGAACTAGACTCCTTCTGTATTGGTTCTCCGATAAGATTCTTAAATTTGAGCAGAGTGTGGCCTCATGCTTCCCGACCTCCTGTCAGTCCCATTCACGTTGGGCTAGCGTCGTACCCTTCCGGCATCAATCAGGTTACCTACGTACAAGTGTACAATACATTATTTATTAAATAGATGCACGTACCAGAGAGAGCAGTCGACGAGGAGCTGTTATGGAAGCTCATAAAGAATTGAGTGTTTGTGATTTAATGGATACACTCCTTCATCATCAGCATTGCTTTCTGATCCAGTAATTTGTAGATGTTCCTCACTTTTCCTCTTCCGTGTGACAAAGGGAGGGAAGCAGTATAATGGTTTATGCATTAATGTTAAAAAGAGATGCTTTAAGGGATGCTATAGACTTGCTTTTGACTTTGAGTATGTCACCTTGAGCAGGATCTATCAAAATGACACAATTTAGTCCAGTACAAAGACACAATAATGACATCTGCCTGACATGTTGATGCTGCCGGTCTTTTGGGAATAGAGATTTAAGCCACCTAATTTTGTCAGTAAGTGATATAAAAAGGAAGGACATATCCTCCGATGCATATGTTATTCTGATGTTGCATTCTGTTCTCCTTTTAAGATAGAAATCACAAAGCTATATGTGATGGTGAGAATCCTAGTTATTAAACAGTTCTGCGCTGATTATGGTCCCACCTATATTTCCAGTGCCTCCAATTTCTAATTGGATCTTTTTTTTTTCTATATTTTACCCACCTGAATAAATTAGTTAAGAAGCATTTGAGAGCACAAAAGTAGCAATAACCAAAAGATATAAATCAATTACAGTCTAATTAATGGGGTATAAAAATGATAAATGAAAAAAAACATTTCATGATGCATTTTAATCTACCTACTAAATGAAATTATATTAGCAAATGGGAAGCGATAGGTTGTTCTGATTGATGCTCACTGTAATCAGCAGCATTCCTGACCCTTCAAAATGCATAGTTTTGCCAGGAACCTGACGATATTCCAGCAAACACTCATGTGAATAAGAGCTGAAAATCATGCATGTGCTGATTAAAGCTGTTTCACTAAAAGTGATTCTGATTTCAATTTAACGGACATCTAGTTTGTGGAATAAAGGATTATTATAATGTATGTGTATTAAAGTGGGTAGAGACAGTGAACTAAGTAAGAAGGTGATAGTGTGTGTAAATGTACACAACTACTATAAAATGTAAATTGTAGTACAGCATTTTACAGCATTGCCTAACAATTCAGAGCAAATTCTTCTGAATTTGAAACGGTTATATTTTTTCACAAGGAATGACTCTACTAAACACATTAAAAGTCAAAAATAAAATTAATCATTCAGCATGCTCATTTTATTCTAAACAACACAATGTTAATGGCTTGCTCAGAAAGGTGGTTGATATTTATTTTAAAGGCGCTCTTCCACATAGATGTTTTTCATATTCCTAGGAGCCCCTAGGACATCATCTATACGTTTTCCTCAGACACCTTTAGTTTTTTGTCGTGGACTTTCTTCAGGATGATGGCGAGTATCTTCAACAAAGTGCTGCCAACAGTACCAATAATCACAATAATGAATATAACCTTCTTATCCATATGAACAGTAACGGGCTGGTTGGCAGTTGGCTTCTGCTGACTTGGAAGAACTGTAACGTTGTAAGTGAAGAGGCTCACAGGAACTTTGCTCTTCAGTTCTGCGGTGCAGGAATATTCGCCCCCATCGCCGGAGCCAATTGTTCCCCTCAGGACAGGGTTCTCTGTGATCTTCAGGATTCTAATTTTGTTGTCTTCGATCTTTTTGAAAACGTATTGAACGGGTTCTTCCATTGAGTCATGCCAGTCTAAGCCACAATCAAACATTAGCTCACCGCCTTCCTCGACTTCTGTAAAGCGCTCGCTGCATTTTAATGCCTTGGTCATGCAGGACTGATTCTCTTCCGAGGGTCTGCAGTCCTTCCCGGTCAGCAAATCATAACAGCGATTAGCGTTGTCTTCACAGAAGCATAGTGGGCATTGAATATCCTTCTTCTCCTCCTCCTTATGTTGGATATAACTTTTTGAGCATGGTATCTTTACCTCTTTACAGCTTTGGCAGTCTATGAGGTTTTGAATTATTAGCCCACATTTGTTAGGGCCTTTCATATTAGGACAGAACCTTTTAGAGCCATACTGCGTTAAAACGTCACTAAATGTGGCTCTTAGGTTCTCAAGGTATTCCTTTATCGCGCTAAAGAGCTGCTGTCCTTTAACATGAGAGGTCTCAATCCATTTGATGCTTTTTTTAAATCCTTCAGCCATTTGCGTAAAAGTAGATTTATCCAGCTGAAGATGCGAAAAGCCGTCGAGTATGTTTTCCAAGGTGTCATTAACATACTGGCTGACTGCTAAATATTCATCAGCGTTCACAAACTGCTGGGACAGAAAGTATGTGAGGTCTTCCAGTCGTTTCACGGAATCATGGTCACACTTTAAACAGCACAAGACTTGAGAGCCAGACATCAGCATCAGCAAAAGTAAAATCCGAAAAGCCATCCTGTCAGGAGTACACTTTCCAAACACTCTCTCAGACATCAAATATCTGAATGTGGTGTGGATCTGAGTTGCAAGAGCATTTGTGTAGCTTGTGACATCACAGCCACTGTGACATCACAATCCACTTGTTTATCAGTTTGGTGCTACAGAATTTTTAAGCTGCTAGCAAAGCTAACATGTAGATAATGCAATAATAGAAAAATGGTACGTTACAATGTAACTTTTATTAGTAATGAGAGAAAAAAGTGTGTTTAAACCTGCACAACCTCTATAAAACAATGTGGGAAAAATACACTCTTTTGTAAAATGCAGAATGTCATTTTGACAGCATTGCCTAACAATTCAGAGCAAATTCTTCTGAATTTAAAAAGGTTACATTTCTTACAAAGCAATGACTACTAAACATATTAAAAGTCAAACATAAAATTAATCATTCAGCATGCTCATTTTATTCTAAACAACACAATGTTAATGGTATACTCAAAGGTGGTTGATACTTAATTTAAAGGCGCTCTTCCACATAGATGTTTTTCATATTCCTAGGAGCCCCTAGGACATCATCTATACGTTTTCCTCAGACACCTTTAGTTTTTTGTCGAGGACTTTCTTCAGGATGATGGCGAGTATCTTCAACAAAGTGCTGCCAACAGTACCAATAATCACAATAATGAATACAACCTTCTTATCCAGATGAACAGTAACGGGCTGGTTGGCAGTTGGCTTCTGCTGACTTGGAAGAACTGTAACGTTGTAAGTGAAGAGGCTCACAGGAACTTTGCTCTTCAGTTCTGCGGTGCAGGAATATTCGCCCCCATCGCCGGAGCCAATTGTTTCCCTCAGGACAGGGTTCTCTGTGATCTTCAGGATTTTAGTTTTGTTGTCTTCGATCTTCTTGAAAACGTATTGAACGGGTTCTTCCATTGAGTCATGCCAGTCTAAGCCACAATCAAACATTAGCTCACCGCCTTCCTCGACTTCTGTAAAGCGCTCGCTGCATTTTAATGCTTTGGTCATGCAGGATTGGTTCTCTTCCGAGGGTCTGCAGTCCTCACCGGTCAGCAAATCATAACAGCGATTAGCGTTGTCTTCACAGAAGCATAGTGGGCATTGGATATCCTTCTTCTCCTCCTCCTCCTTACGTTGGATATAACTTTTTGAGCATGGTATATTCACCTCTTTACAGCTTTGGCAGTCTATGAGGTTTTGAATTATTAGCCCACATTTGTCAGGTCCCTTCATATTAGGACAGAACCTTTTTGAGCCATACTGCTTTAAAACGTCACTAAATGTGGCTCTTAGGTCCTCAAGGTATTCCTTTATCGCGCTAAAGAGCTGCGGTCCTTTAACATGAGAGGTCTCAATCCATTTGATGCTTTTTTTAAATCCTTCAGCCATTTGCGTAAAAGTAGATTTATCCAGCTGAAGATGCGAAAAGCCGTCGAGTATGTTTTTCAAGGTATTATTCACATACAGGCTGACTTCTAAATATTCATCAGCGTTCACAAACTGCTGGGACAGAAAGTATGTGAGGTCTTGCAGTCGTTCCACGGAATCATGGTCACACTTTAAACAGCACAAGACTTGAGAGCCAGACGTCAGCATCAGCAAAAGTAAAATCCGAAAAGCCATCCTGTCAGGAGTATACTTTCCAAACACTCTCTCAGACATCAAATATCTGTATGTGAGTTATTTTGAGTATTCAAAATAATTCTTTTCTTTGCCCAATTCTCATGCCATAAACAAATAGCCACCACTACCGGGAATAATTCTAGCAACACTTAATTTTTGGTCCAACCTGCAGAAAACCAAGATAATGGCCACTTCTCAGCGGCCCATTTTCCTTGCCAATATATATATACCGAAGCCTACAGAACCGGCAGCGTCGGTATAGAACTCCAATTCGTTAGCATTTACAAATTCACTCTGCCAAACTGTAGCACCATTAATGTTTTGAAGGAAGTTTTGAAGGATCTTCCATACTTTCAAATCCTCCTTGATTTGTTTGTTTACCCTATGATAACTTATCTTTTTACCACCTATACTTCTCGCCTTATGCCAAGAAAAAATTCTGCCCATTGGCATTACTCTAGCGGCAAAGTTAAGCTGACCTAATAACGACTGAAACTTTTTAACTGTCACTTTTTTAGCAACTAAAACCTCGTTAATGATAACTCTTAATTTATAAACCTTATCTAATGGCAACCGAAATCCCATATTCACTGTATCAATGACAATACCTGAAAACTGAAGAGATGTGGTGGGCAAAACAGTCTTATCACCGGCGTCACCGCTTTTTTCAATTGCCTCCTTCCCGCTTTGATTCCCACCATTCCTACGAAAACATCTAGAACCAGGGTAATTACCTTCACAAAAAGTACATTCGTGTTTAAACTTACATGCATTAAGAAATTTACACTGTGCTTCATTAAAAGCCCAACACACTCCTTTTTGAGGCACGTGATTAACATTAGCTGACTGAAATCTGTATAATTATATCTAGTTGCGGTAACATTATGCTAACCCACGTTCCCACGTCCTTCATTCCAAATTTTAAATTCTTGTGTACCGCTAGCTTTTGACGAAATATCTTGTCATAGTTAAACCATGAGATGCCCCCGAAATTTTTATAAACCTCAAGAACAGATTCTAAATGTTGAAACCACATCTCTTCAGTCTTAATGTTTCTCGCAGTAAACACTAGAATAGATACAAACGGCCTGTAGCCAGTTGTTGAAAGACCTCGGGACAGGTCTTCTCCTGTCCTCCTCTTTCTCCTGCTTAACCAAAAACTCTTTGGATGCTGGAAGCAGTGACAGTATACCAATATATTCATTATTCAATTTTTTTTTCTTTTAACACTTTTGACAACAGAAAACCCAAAGGGGACATCTCACAGGACAAAGCTTCTTTCATGTTAATTTCGTTAACAAAATTCCTCAGACTGACTACATTAGACCCCCCCCAAAACCTTCCATTCTTTAAGCAAATTAAATAACGAACCTACTACAGCACTTAATTTCTCCATATGCCCTTTTGGGCACTCACCCACAGCTGTCCCCACATTGCTATGTCCTGCGGAATCTCCAGGCTGGTCCAAATCCTCCTGTAAAACGCGAACAGAGGCAGCCAGTATCTGACGCCTGCATCCGGAGTCTTCCTGACTCTGACAACCCTCTTCCTCCTCCCTCTGCTGATGCTTTCTCTTCAGCCCTGGAAGCTTGAGTACGCTGGAATGCTGAACCTCTGCTTGACCTTCTTCCACGTTCCGCGCATTGCAATGACGTAGCCGTGACCACCTCTTGATCCCGCGATGACTGTCTTCGATCTCGCGAGATTGGGAACACATTGGAAGTAGAAGCGCCATCTTCCCCTGCCGTCGACTCCTCCTCCGCAACGTCTCCAGCTTCAACCGGCTCGAGGACTGCATCCATTTCATCAGCAACAGGAGCGGACGACAGACAAGTCTTCAACCACTCTTCAAAGCCTCTTCTCCCGGCTCGTTCCCGAAGACAATTCAGCAGCTCTTCCATGCTGCTCCCCGTGGCACTGCTGAAAACGGCTGCTCACCAGACTCAAAGGTCAGTGCAGTCAGTTAGCGCTAGCCTAGGGTAGTGAACGAACGCCTCAGGGACACCTTCTTTTATACCTAAAATTCCCGCCCAAACCCGAGCTGTCCGCGAGTGCAACTAGATGCAAAAGCACGGGCAAACTAATCGGCACGAGCTGCTCACGAGCGCATTTACCACAAAAAAGGCGGGCAAAACTAAGCAGCGTGAGCGCATTCCAGGACATTCCTAAGTGTCCTTTGCTTGACCCCTGGAGCATAACCCTTTCAACCTAACTATACTCCCCAACAACCGCATGTAACCCTGTGCTATTCTCACAGGGTTTTTTTCTCAAAAGTAAAATCCGAAAAGCCATCCTATCAGGAGTATACTATCCAAACAATCTCTCAGATATCACATTGTGAATTTGAAATGATTATATTTTTTCACAAAGGAATGGCTCTACTAAACACATTAAAAGTCAAACATAAAATTAATCATTTTGCATGCTCATTTTATTCTAAACAACACAATGTTAATGGCTTGCTCAGAAAGGTGGTTGATACTTATTTTAACCCCTTCCGTACCGGGACGTACCTGGTACTTCCTGGTTAACAGTCACCGGTAGACCGGGACGTACCAGGTACGTCTCCTCCAAAAAACGCCCCCACATCACCACAATCGCGGTGATCGCGGGGGCGCTGCTGCTGCCGTCTGCCCAGGAGTCCTGGGCAGACAGCACAGCCTGTCTAAGCCCTCCCCCAAGCCTACGATCACTCCCACGGAGTGATTCTCTAGGCAGAAACAGCGATTGCAGAAAAATCTGCAATCGCTGTTTCAGCTGCCACAGGCAGCTTCAGGGAAGGGGTGGGGGTGTTGAATGGGTCCCCACACAAGTGTGGGGGCCTGATCCAACACCCCCCTGCTGCCTGATCGCTCCATGAGAGCATCAGTGCAGCGTTAACCCCTTCAATGCCGCGATCGCTGCATTCAATGCCGCGATCGCGGCATTGAAGGGGTTAATTCCCGTTTTTTTGGGGGTTCTGCTACTGGTGGTCTGCCTGGAAGCCCAGGCAGACCTCCAGCAGCAAAAACGAACCCCCAGAAGTCCTCTGATCAGCCCTGTAGGGCTGATCAGAGAGACTCCTCTCCCACAATCTCCAGTCCACTGGAGATTGTGTCCCAGCTGCCAGAGGCAGCTTCAGGGACAGGGAGACAGGGCTCTTTGGTCTCCACATTAGTGTGGAGACCAGCCCCCCCACCCCCACCCCCCATAGTTAACCCCTACCCCCCCTCTTCCTCAATTAACCCCTTCAATGCTGCGATTGTTTATGACCCCCATCGCAGCATTGCAGGGGTTAATATTAGTCCCCACAAGCTTGTGGGGACTAAATATCAATCAATGCTGTGCTTCAATGGAGCATCAGCATTGAAAGAGTTAAAAAAAAAAAAAAAAATAATAATAATTTTTTTTAAAAAAATACTAATAAAATAATAAATAAAAAAAATAATAAAAAAATAATAAAAATAATAATAAAAAAAATACCAGCACTGACCTGAAAGTCCAGGGTGCTTCCAGGTCAAATGCTGGGCTGATCAGATCGCTCCTGGCCAATAGGAGTGATCGGATCATTATGGCAGCCCACGGATGACCCTGCTCTACAAAGAGAGAGGGGTCATCTAGGGTAATTATGAAAAAACACAAATTATTAATAAATGAAATAATCATAATTATTACCTGATCACTTGTCGGTGACATTTTAAGTCGCTGATTATTGATCGGTCTCCCTGATTGATGTCAGCGGCCTAAACCTGTCACTTACAAGCAATCTGATAAAAAAAATATTTAAAAAAATGTAGATGCACATGTTCCAGTTTTGCCCTCATAGCTTCCTCAAAAAATGCATGAACCATGCATGTGAGGTCTTGTTGGAATCAGGGGATCTTGGTGAACAAAATGTGGTGTTTTCTTCCACTGTTGCACTTATGGTGTGCAAGAAATTCAGTGCAACATTGAAATGTATGCGTTAAAAACGCAATAAAATAATTTCCCTGTGAAGTTTGGCAGAAACGAGTGAAGAAATGGCTAGCTGAAAACTGTCAAAACTACCCTAGTTGAACACCTTGACTTGTCTACTGTTCATAAATATATACTTTTATGGGGTAATTTACAGCGGGGGGCTTCCAAAATGTCCCAAATGGGATATGGGCTCAGCAAACCAATTTCTGAAAATTCCAAATGTGAAAACGAAAACGCGCATGTTCCAGTTTTGCCCTCATAGCTTCCTCAAAAAATGCATGAACCATGCATGTGAGGCCTTGTTGGAACCGGGGGATGTTGGTGAACACAATTTGGTGTTTTTTTCTGCAGTTGCACAAATTCTATACAAAATATAATATAAAATCTAAAGCAACATTGCAACATATGCAAAAAAACCCAAAAAAATATAAAAATACCTCAAAATTTGGCAGCAACTGGCGATAAAATCCCTGTTTGAAAAGTGTCAAAATGACCCTAGTTGTACACCTTGACTTATCTACTTTTCATAAACATATAATTTTGGGGGGATAATCAGTATCTGTGACAACTATTGCAGTTATTAGACTACCATGCCAAATTTGCAAAAAATTACATTTCAAAAACACGATGCATGCCTAGCAATATTTGCCCTATACTGGTCAAAATAGATGAAAATCCTGGCCATGTTGGGTGGTTTCCAAATCAGGACAACTCAATGAATATATTTGGGATAATTTTTTCCCATTGGTTCAATGTGTGTACAATTTGTATGTATACAAAACTGTAAAAAAATGCGTTTTTTTCATTTTTTCACCACTTTTTCCAGTTTATTTCAAACAAAACAATGTACTACCCAGCTTAATATGGTTTCAAATGAAAGCCCTACTTGTCCTAAAAAAAACAATATATGATTTGTGTGGGTGCACCAATTAATAAGAGAGAAATTACAGTTGAAGAAAGACATGGCAAAAACACAAAAACGGCTCCGGTCCTTTAGCGACACGTTAGTATCAAAATCCCGGTCCTGAAGGGGTTAAAGGCGCTCTTCCACATAGATGTTTTTCATATTCCTAGGAGCCCCTAGGACATCATCTATACGTTTTCCTCAGACGCTTTTAGTTTTTTGTCGTGGACTTTCTTCAGGATGATGGCGAGTATCTTCAACAAAGTGCTGCCAACAGTACCAATAATCACAATAATGAATATAACCTTCTTATCCAGATGAACAGTAACGGGCTGGTTGGCAGTTGGCTTCTGCTGACTTGGAAGAACTGTAACGTTGTAAGTGAAGAGGCTCACAGGAACTTTGCTCTTCAGTTCTGCGGTGCAGGAATATTCGCCCCCATCGCCGGAGCCAATTGTTCCCCTCAGGACAGGGTTCTCTGTGATCTTCAGGATTCTAATTTTGTTGTCTTCGATCTTTTTGAAAACGTATTGAACGGGTTCTTCCATTGAGTCATGCCAGTCTAAGCCACAATCAAACATTAGCTCACCGCCTTCCTCGACTTCTGTAAAGCGCTCGCTGCATTTTAATGCCTTGGTCATGCAGGACTGGTTCTCTTCCGAGGGTCTGCAGTCCTTCCCGGTCAGCAAATCATAACAGCGATTAGCGTTGTCTTCACAGAAGCATAGTGGGCATTGAATATCCTTCTTCTCCTCCTCCTTATGTTGGATATAACTTTTTGAGCATGGTATCTTTACCTCTTTACAGCTTTGGCAGTCTATGAGGTTTTGAATTATTAGCCCACATTTGTTAGGTCCTTCCATATTAGGACAGAACCTTTTAGAGCCGTACTGCTTAAAAAAGTCACTAAATGTGGCTCTTAGGTTCTCAAGGTATTCCTTTATCGCGCTAAAGAGCTGCTGTCCTTTAACATGAGAGGTCTCAATCCATTTGATGCTTTTTTTAAATCCTTCAGCCATTTGCGTAAAAGTAGATTTATCCAGCTGAAGATGCGAAAAGCCGTCGAGTATGTTTTCCAAGGTGTCATTAACATACTGGCTGACTGCTAAATATTCATCAGCGTTCACAAACTGCTGGGACAGAAAGTATGTGAGGTCTTGCAGTCGTTCCACGGAATCATGGTCACACTTTAAACAGCACAAGACTTGAGAGCCAGACATCAGCATCAGCAAAAGTAAAATCCGAAAAGCCATCCTGTCAGGAGTACACTTTCCAAACACTCTCTCAGACATCAAATATCTGAATGTGGTGTGGATCTGAGTTGCAAGAGCATTTGTGTAGCTTGTGACATCACAGCCACTGTGACATCACAATCCACTTGTTTATCAGTTTGGTGCTACAGAATTTTTAAGCTGCTAGCAAAACCAACCTATAGACAATGAAATAAAAAGTGTGTTTAAACCTACACAACCTCGATAAAACAATGTGGAAAAACACAACATTTGTGTAAAAATGATGGAAAACCTCCATACCCACAGCAAACAGCACCATTTATGGTAAATAAAAAAAAATGAAAAGGGTGATGAATAACCTAAATGGAAAGTTAATATATTAATATTCTTCGCATAAAGAATATAATATTCATTAAACTATGCGATGTATTTCATGTTCTTATCATCCTCCAAACAGAGTAAAGATTAATGAATGGACTGTTCTTTTTCCCAAGAAGGTTTAGAAGGGGTACCTTCATTTAGCAGCAAACTGACCAGGAAATGTTACTTTGAACGTAACCGCCTAAACATTAATACTTTGTTTCTTTTAACTGTCACTTTTCTCACATACCAAAAACTGGAATTGAATAGAGGCAGGCATTGAATAAGCAGTATTTGGCTAAATGCATATTCTTCAACAGTGACCACCAACGGTTCTAAACCCTCACACTCTGTAGAAACGCGCTTTGGGCTGAGTATTTATCTCAACAAACACACCGTGCGTCACTAAGACTCACAGTTAGATGAAATATTTACCAGGTGGGGCAGAATTGGCTGGAGAAAGTAGCCCATGTGAAGACAAATAATGTTCACCAGTTTGTGTTTTTATGCTACTGTATTTTCCTACCTGAAAAGTCCACCTTGACCTCGATGGAATATGGAAAAACAGGATACTAAAACGTAGCTTGCATTAGGAAGCAATACAATGAATTAGACAATTATTGTTCCAATCAGTATCTTCCGAAAAAGGCATATGGCTACTCCTATAGATCAGTCGGCATATCAGCGGCGCAGTGTAAAGAAGGCTTTTTGGTTTGTTCGATATCAAAGACACTTCCGAGTTTGTGAAATAATGAATCAGTGTTTGTCTATTAAAGCAGCTAGAGACTCTGAACCCAGTAAACACAGAAGATGATAAAGTGTGTTTAAATGTACACAACCTATAAAACAATCTATGAATTTGAAATGGTTATATTTCTCACAAAACTCGACTAAACATGTTAAAGGTCATAAATCAAATTAATTTTTATTCTAACCAACACAATGTTAGTGGGTTACTCAGAAAGGTGGCTGATACTTGTTTTAAAGGCGCTCTTCCACATAGATGTTTTTCATATTCCTAGGAGCCCCTAGGACATCATCTATACGTTTTCCTCAGACGCCTTTAGTTTTTTGTCGTGGACTTTCTTCAGGATGATGGCGAGTATCTTCAACAAAGTGCTGCCAACAGTACCAATAATCACAATAATGAATATAACCTTCTTATCCAGATGAACAGTAACGGGCTGGTTGGCAGTTGGCTTCTGCTGACTTGGAAGAACTGTAACGTTGTAAGTGAAGAGGCTCACAGGAACTTTGCTCTTCAGTTCTGCGGTGCAGGAATATTCGCCCCCATCGCCGGAGCCAATTGTTCCCCTCAGGACAGGGTTCTCTGTGATCTTCAGGATTCTAATTTTGTTGTCTTCGATCTTTTTGAAAACGTATTGAACGGGTTCTTCCATTGAGTCATGCCAGTCTAAGCCACAATCCAACATTAGCTCACCACCTTCCTCGACTTCTGTAAAGCGCTCGCTGCATTTTAATGCTTTGGTCATGCAGGATTGGTTCTCTTCCGAGGGTCTGCAGTCCTTCCCGGTCAGCAAATCATAACAGCGATTAGCGTTGTCTTCACAGAAGCATAGCGGGCATTGGATATCCTTCTTCTTCTCCTCCTTACGTTGGATATAACTTTTTGAGCATGGTATCTTTACCTCTTTACAGCTTTGGCAGTCTATGAGGTTTTGAATTATTAGCCCACATTTGTCAGGTCCTTTCATATTAGGACAGAACCTTTTAGAGCCATACTGCGTTAAAACGTCACTAAATGTGGCTCTTAGGTTCTCAAGGTATTCCTTTATCGCGCTAAAGAGCTGCGGTCCTTTAACATGAGAGGTCTCAATCCATTTGATGCTTTTTCTAAATCCTTCAGCCATTTGCGTAAAGGCAGATTGATCCAGCTGAAGATGCGAAAAGCCGTCGAGTATGTTTTTCAAGGTATTATTCACATACAGGCTGACTTCTAAATATTCATCAGCGTTCACAAACTGCTGGGACAGAAAGTATGTGAGGTCTTCCAGTCGTTCCACGGAATCATGGTCACACTTTAAACAGCACAAGACTTGAGAGCCAGACATCAGCATCAGCAAAAGTAACATCCGAAAAGCCATCCTGTCAGGAGTACACTTTCCAAACACTCTCTCAGACATCAAATATCTGAATGTAGTGTGGATCTGAGTTGCAAGAGCATTTGTGTAGCTTGTGACATCACAGCCACTGTGACATCACAATCCACTTATTGTTTATCAGTTTGGTGCAATGGAATGTTTAAACTGCTAGCAAAGCTAACATATAGGTAATGAAATAATAGAAAAATGGTACGTTACATTGTAACTTTTATTAGTAATGAGAAAAAAAGTGTGTTTAAACCTGCACAACCTCTATAAAACAACGTGGAAAAACACACTCTTGTGTAAAATGCAGAATGTCATTTTTACAGCATTGCCTAACAATTCAAAGCAAATTCTTCTGAATTTGAAACGGTTATATTTTTTTTTTTTTTACAAAGGAATGACTCTACTAAACACATTAAAAGTCAAACATAAAATTAATCATTCAGCATGTTCATTTTATTCTAAACAACACAATGTTAATGGCTTGCTCAGAAAGGTGGTTGATATTTATTTTAAAGGCGCTCTTCCACATAGATGTTTTTCATATTCTTAGGAGCCCCTAGGACATCATCTATACGTTTTCCTCAGACACCTTTAGTTTTTTGTCGAGGACTTTCTTCAGGATGATGGCGAGTATCTTCAACAAAGTGCTGCCAACAGTACCAATAATCACAATAATGAATATAACCTTCTTATCCAGATGAACAGTAACGGGCTGGTTGGCAGTTGGCTTCTGCTGACTTGGAAGAACTGTAACGTTGTAAGTGAAGAGGCTCACAGGAACTTTGCTCTTCAGTTCTGCCGTGCAGGAATATTCGCCCCCATCGCCGGAGCCAATTGTTCCCCTCAGGACAGGGTTCTCTGTGATCTTCAGGATTCTAATTTTGTCATCTTCGATCTTCTTGAAAACGTATTGAACGGGTTCTTCCATTGAGTTATGCCAGTCTAAGCCACAATCCAACATTAGCTCACCGCCTTCCTCGACTTCTGTAACGCGCTCGCTGCATTTTAATGCTTTGGTCATGCAGGACTGATTCTCTTCCGAGGGTCTGCAGTCCTCACCGGTCAGCAAATCATAACAGCGATTAGCGTTGTCTTCACAGAAGCATAGTGGGCATTGAATATCCTCCTCCTCCTCCTTACGTTGGATATAACTTTTTGAGCATGGTATATTCACCTCTTTACAGCTTTGGCAGTCTATGAGGTTTTGAATTATTAGCCCACATTTGTCAGGTCCCTTCACATTAGGACAGAACCTTTTAGAGCCATACTGCGTTAAAACGTCACTAAATGTGGCTCTTAGGTCCTCAAGGTATTCCTTTATCACGCTAAAGAGCGGCGGTCCTTTAACATGAGAGGTCTCAATCCATTTGATGCTTTTTCTAAATCCTTCAGCCATTTGTGTAAAAGTAGATTGATCCAGCTGAAGATGCGAAAAGCCATCCAGTAACTTTTTCATGGTGTTATTCACATACAGGCTGACTTTTAAATATTCATCAGCGTTCACAAACTGCTGGGACAGAAAGTATGTGAGGTCTTGCAGTCGTTCCACGGAATCATGGTCACACTTTAAACAGCACAAGACTTGAGAGCCAGACGTCAGCATCAGCAAAAGTAACATCGGAAAAGCCATCCTGTCAGGAGTACACTTTCCAAACACTCTCTCAGACATCAAATATCTGAATGTGGTGTGGATCTGAGTTCCAAGAGCATTTGTGTAGCTTGTGACATCACAGCCACTGTGACATCACAATCCACTTTTTTATCAGTTTGGTGCTACAGAATTTTTAAGCTGCTAGCAAAGCTAACTTATAGGTAATGAAACAGAAAAATGGTACGTTACAATGTAACTTTTATTAGTAATGAGAGAAAAAAAGTGTGTTTAAACCTGCACAACCTCTATAAAACAACGTGGGAAAAACACACTTGTGTAAAATGCAGAATGTCATGAATGTCATGAATTTGTGAATTTGATTCTGAAATGGTTATATTTTTTTCACAAAGGAATGACTCTACTAAACACATTAAAAGTCAAACATAAAATTAATCATTTTGCATGATCATTTTATTCTAAACAACACAATGTTAATGGCTTGCTCAGAAAAGTGGTTAATACTTATTTTAAAGCCGCTCTTCCCCAAAGATCTTTCTTATATTCCTAGAAACCCCTAGGATATTATGTATGTGGTCACCACATGTAGGCTTTGGTCATGCATTTGCAGAACCACACTAATATTTAAATGGACCATGCAGCTATTATATGCATTAAAGTCCATACGATGGCTAGAGTGTCCCTTTAATGGAGATGACTTGCCATGCAAATCCCACGAAACATGTTGCTGCTAAGGTTAAAGGGACAAGACAGGGTTTATACTGCAATTATAGAATGCAAAAATCAATGTGTTGGTGTAATAGAAATGCTGAAACAACTGGAGGGTCAGAGGTTTAGGTGTAAGGACGTTTTCGTTTCAACGATAGGGTAGTAAATACATAGAACAGCCTCCCTCGCAGAAGAAGCAGTAGAGCCTAATAGAGTAAGAGAATGTAAGCATACATAAGATAGGCATATGGCTCCTGAATCAAAGACAAGTCCAACGACTGATTAAGGTCTGAGTCTGTACGCTAGGAATAACGAGAAGACTAGACGGACGGAATGAGTCTGATCTGTCATCTTCTGTGTTTCTATGTTTAACCGTGTAGCACTGCAAAAATTTAGTAAAAAAATAGGAATAGATGTGCCCCACATGTTACATCCTCCGTGGCATCATATGCAGAATAACCAGCCATTGCTGTAGTTTATTTGCATATGGTACCAGATGGTGATGTCATAGAAAAGGGACAGTGCCAACAAATTTCTTCTTGATCTGTACACTCACGTGCACACTCTTGGCTTAAAGATTACTAAAAATGGCTTTGCTACCACTTTAAAATCCCACACCTATTAACGCATTTGATGAATCGCAAGGCTGTCGTTAAATGAAGTAGTCATTGTGTTTGCTTGTGTTGTGTAACAGTTATTTGATTATACGAGGCAGTGCCAGCCAGGTTTATATTGAGAGCCGGCTTCATTGTAACCATTGTATGATTAAATATTGAGAGTATTGCTTTTCCAATTGTTCTATTGCAGGATTTAATGAGTGCAATTAAATGGAAAAATTGCCTTTTTAACTGATGATAGTCCATTAGTGTCTCTGTCTGCTCTGGAAAGAAAAAGAAGCAAATTATGGGAATGATGAATGAGTCAAAGTTACCGCAGTGATGGAGAGGTGCGATTTTCCTTCACATAATCTTCAATTAGTGATCTTTCTAAGAGGATGTTTTTTAAAAGGGTAATAGAGAGGTAATGAGATCACAAGGAGGTCAAACCTGGCCTCCTTCGTGTGGCAGCTTGATTAATATATTTCTGCATAGTACTTATTACTCTGGGGGCTTTTCTAACCCAAGGGTTTGATTCCCCCGGAAATGTACTTGGAGTGACTGCTTTCGTCAGCCGTTTGGGCGCGTAGCAGGTTCACTAACTTTCCTGTTAGCTATTATTCCTCTTAAAGCTTTTGTTGCTGGTGTCATTTAATAGAAAAAAGGAACACCTTTGCAGAAAAAAATATTATTATTATTATTATTGTAATAATTTCACCATTATAGTGGTAAAAGCAAAATATATTTTTGTTCTTGATTTCTTTTTATACCCCAGAAAGGTCATGCAGTTAACATATTATTTATTGATTTATAAAGCTCCATCATATTCTGCACAACTGTACAACATAAACAAGGCTCGGTTCTAGGACCCCTCCTGTATTGACTTTATACTAACCCCCTTGACGAGCTAACTTCAGCCTTTGGCTTTTAGTACCAACTGCATGCCTAGGAAAATCATATTTACCTATCTTCCCTCCCTCCAATCCTAATTTCTTCAACAGTTTCTCTCTGCAGTAATCAACCCGTCCCCACACGCTTAATGCCTCGGTGTCACCCTTCAATCTGATCCATACATCCATCCTGTCATACTGCCATCATCATTTCCCATCTTGCCTGCTGTAACTTAAGTGTTCTCTTACTATTCTCTTTCACACCCGTTTTGCCCCCTTGCAGTGCCTCCAGCCTTATCTTCCTTGCCCATCGCTCTACTAACACCTTTTCACTGGTTACCCATACAATTCAGGATTCATTTAAAAAATCCAGACTTTTACTTTCAAAGCTCTTCGTAGCGGTTCACCTGCTTAAATCTCCTCACCGATCTCTCGGTCTCTCCACTCTTTGTATTTTCTCTGCTCTTATTTACGCTTCTCATGCATACCTGCAGCCTGTCAGGCTAGCCCTAGACTGTCCAAGACCGTATGTTTGTCCAGCAATATTATGTATTCATCTACTGCTTACAGTGGTTATAGTCACGTTGTGGGTCTATCACAATGAATGGCTTTTACCTTATATGTAAAATTCCCCAATTCCTTCTCGATTGTAAACTTTACAATCTTTACCTTTTGTTTGTGAAGGTGAAAATTGTTACTATTTGTGATACACATGATACTCATCTGAGCGTGTCCAGGATGTTGAGGGATTTTGGTACAGCTCAAAGTAACTTGGAACAGAGATCTACAGCTTTGGTGAGTTCACGTTGACTTCAGTAGGGACCCCAGGAGAATTTGCATCAATTGGGTTGATGGAAGGTTGCTCAACTTGTATATCTGATTTTAACTTTCTTTATAGTACACATTGACCTTAACACAGTCCTGAGGTTCCAAATGTCTTTGTTCCACTCAATATACCCCAAAAAATCCTCTTTAACAATATACGTTGTTATTATCTGTCTCTAATTACCCACCATAATGAAGGCTTTCAAGGTTAAGTTCATAAGATTTAAAAACCTTTATTATTGGTGTTATGCGAGTGCTGCATACGTCTGATTCCACTGTCAAATACATCAATTCATTCTACTAAGCAGCGGTGGTCATTGAGATTACACTACAAGGACTTTATTCAAACCAGAAATTATTCGGAACTCTGTCCCTAAAATAACGCCAGCAATGGAGGTATTCTATATCTAAGAGGGATCCTGAAAGTTAACCATACTCTTTCCACTGTTACGGATGCCTTTCACATTGTCTAAACGAAGGAACATCACCGGTACAACACTTTACGATCAGAGAGGCTAATAGGGGGCCAATTTTAATTAAACTGAATATCGCAATTCCGGGACCATTTAAGACTGTAATCAGTGAAACGTGTCCTTATGTGTCCCTAGAGGGAAGGCTCTGATAGCTGATAGATATTTGCCAATTAATGTAGTATTCTGACATTTAGCCAAACCTGTCAATAATTTACAAGCTCGGATTATGCGTTTCCAGTCATGACACGATGTACAATTTAATAATGGGCATAAGGTCAACAAGAGCAATCACACCAATATCTTGGATCATATTTGTTAAGTACTTGTACTTTTAAAGACACAAGCTGCGTAATGCAACTTCTGTAATCCCTAATCGATCCAGGGGGTCTTTATAGATAAAGTGGGACCATTACGTTAATAGAGCAGACACATATTTAGATGTTGCTACATTTTTTTGTGGAGATTTAGGACTATCCTAGATATTTTTTCTTGAAATACAACAGTTTTTAAAACCCGCTCTAATCTTTTAAAGCCACTTGGGGCTCACAAAAACATGTAATAAAATTACTTTATCACAAGAACTGGATTCCTCATAATGTGTCTGGATCGCCACTTTCTTGAAATAGTAGGGATCTAATGACCTCTCGCTCTTACATATGCTGTTCATTTTTGTCTGTGCCTGGGCACGGGCAGTCTTGCTGGTGTTGCGGGCATCAGACACTATACCTGCGGGTCCCGGTAATCCCGCGCAGTCCTGCAAGGCTGACTTTGCGCTGCTCCCTCACAGTATATCTTCTCTTCCTCCGCCCAGGAACACTGTGGAGTCACGTGATGTGACGTGACTTCCCGTGACTCTGCTGTGTTCCTGGGTGGAACAAGAGAAGAGACTTTGTGAGGGAGCAACAAGAAGGCATCCTTATGGGACTTTCTGCTCTTTTAGAGGTGTTTTCCTGAAACTACGGCATTTCTTAAGGGGGTGAGGCTTCCTATGTAATGGTCTTCATATTTTGAATGAGCAGTATTAGGCACATTGGGTTCTCTGAATAAGAAGCTTGGGTCATTCCTTGTTCTTGCTATATCTTGAACAAACTTGCTGAACAAGGAGAAAGGCGGAAATGACACCTTATTTTCATGTTTGTATCTTGAACCCTGAATTGACCACTTCTCTTGAAGAGGGTAGTGTAACTTTACCACAATTGGGTTTACACCATGTGCAATATCAAAGTAGCTTAAGCCTGGTAGAGATGGATCTGCCTTAGCTACTTCCAATTCCAACAGAAGATCACTTAACTCCTGTAGTTTTCGGTTATCTTTGCTTGCGACTTTAGGGAAGTTCTGTACTTTTTTCAGGAGACCATTTTCAATAGCTTGATAGGTCTGATCCAGACGATCCCATACCCTAACAAGACCTGCAGTTGGGTTGTCTACGTGAACTGCTCTTAGTCTCTTAACACGTTCTGAAGATTCAGCACCTAACCACTTCACCAGCAGATTTAGTTCTTCTCTGGCAGATAGGTGTAAATCTTCTAAGGCAGTCTTGAAGGTGGATTTCCAAGCTTTATAGTTCTCTGGAAGATCATCACATTTTGTGAGACTTGTGTTGGTAAGCTCACGGCGTATCATATACCTTGCAAAGTCAGACATCGCTGACCTTTCAGCCTTGACTCCTTGATATGTCTGTTGATCATTTGGCATGAAGGTGTTAACAGGGTGATAGGGATTGAGGTCTGCAGGAATGTATTGATTTGCCAATGCATTTAATCCAGGCAAAGCATGTGATTTTACTGGTTTTGCCGGAAGTAACTGTGGAACCCTGTCTTTAGAAATTGCTTGCTCATTCTCAGAAAGTCGTGTATTTTGTGCATCTCTACCTGTGCTGCTGGCCTTTGATGGTATTTCCACTCTCGCTGTAGCGACCGGAATACTGCCAAGACGTTTTGCAATTGTGATAGGATGTACGTCGTTACGACTGTTTTCCTGCAGAGTATTGCTTTAATTATAACTTCTAGCAGGTTAGCAATCCTATGTTCAGCTTTTGCTAGCTTGTCCTGCACCAATTTCTTTCTCTTCATGGTAGTCTCATTAAACTGGGTTTGAATTAACACAGTTTCCAAAAATATTTATTAGACACCCTTTCATATTTCCCATAACTTGCATTAAGTTTTTTAATGTCTTTTTGAATCTGTTCTACATTGTTAGGAGCTTCATTCCAAAAACATAATACTTTCTTTAACTTTATCCCACAGTTCAGTTAATGCTTCTAATAATTTATCTTTCTCACTTTCATGACTTTGTTGCCTGTGGGTTTCATTGTGCATTTAGGCCTGGTACATTGTGCTGCCCCCAGAGTTTCTTTTAATGAAATCCCCCTGATCAGCCATTGTGTGATATGATTGCTGTGCCTTTAACTCTTCACAGAATGTTGTGTGATGAGCCAGAATACTGAACTGCCTGGACAGCAAGCAGTAGAATGATCTCTAGACAGAGAGTAGTGTTTGAGACACAGTTGAACTGAACTGGATAAGATGAAGTCTGAGCACATGTGAACAGGATTGGGAGGGGCCATGAATCAACATTCAAAGTAAATAGTTTTATGTATAAACACTAGAAATAGTGCACATTACTTAAGTAAGAATGGCAAAAAATTACAGAGTCACGTGACACTCCCTTCTCTTTCCTTAGGAACCTAAATCTACCCCCTCTCAAAATATTTATCTTTTAAGCATTATTACTACAAACAAAAATACAAAGTACTCTTAATACTTTGCACCAGCAGACTCTAATCAGTCTTACATTCCCTGCCTATGGCATAATTTGCCTTAAAAACAAACAAAAAACAAACAAACAAAAGCCCATACAAGCAATTCCGACGCTTGGAACATATTACAGAAAATGGAAGAGAACCGTCTTGTTCCTCCGATAAAATTATTTGTACAATTATCGGCGTGGGTGAGGAGTTCTCTGGCAGATGTTTATGGTCATTGTTTTGCATTCACAGCCATGCGTGCCCAGAGAGTTTTTAATTCTACAATTACCTTTGCTGGGAATCTCCGCACCCTCTCGCGTTCGCAGCTTGCATCTGTCTGATGCTCGGGAATCTGCCCGTACAAGCTGTTGATTTTCAGAGTAATTTGCGCTGAACGATTACTATCTACAGTGCAAAGCCATTCAAACAGAAATCATTTTTTTTTGTTATGTTGGCATGAAAATGCAAAACGGCTTCCAATCTTTAAATCATTTAGTTGATACATTTGATGCAAAGTCTGTAACCAAGGACGAACGTATAAATAATGTGTGCCCTAAAAAGCCTTATTTTACTTGTCCATTATGCATTATTAACCTACTAATCTTTTTCAAACAAGCACAACACCCCTTTCCTAAAATCAGTCAATCACTGGCACGAAAGTGTTCCCTTTGAAACCAATAGGAGCACCAAATGTGCATATCCACGGGTGGACTCATTAGTCATTCTGGAAATATTATGCCAGCTGGTGTGCCTGCGCAATGCACACTGATGCACAGTAGATGCATCCCCTGCAAGGCAAATAGCCGGGTGTCCGGGGAAAGAAGGTAACACTCAGCCATCACATGCATTTAAATGTGTTTGATAGCTGGATGGTGCCTTTAAAGGAAAATTAGGTTAGGAATTTGGAGCTTAGTCAGCACTAAAATTGGGGAGGAATAACGTGTAGCTATACCCCTCTCTTACCGTAGCATACATCTAAACCGGGATTTGCACTTCGGACGCTGGTGCTTGTGGTTTTATAATCTGTACTTATTTGTGAAGTTTCACAATACTCGTAGTCCTTATGTGCCCAATATTTACATTGTTTAAATCACTCCCAGACAGTAAATAATGTTTTATACCAATACAAGACATTTGTTTATCCTAAAATATGTCGTTCTGGTCTTTATACAAATAATAAAGGCTGTGAAGAAACAAATGCATTGATTTCTTGTAATCTGTGTGCTATAGGGAAAAAAAATAATAATAATAATCATGCGTCTGCTTCATTATGTCTGTGTTGATCATAGATGATGAGATTAATCCAGCAGTTGAACTGAAGAACAGAAATAACACCTGCACATATTTGGGTTTCACTTTAGTTTAAATAAACATCAGGAAAAGCAGTGGCTGTTATCAGCCCATCAATAACCGCAAAAAAATAAAAACTCCAGCTTCCAGGTAAAGAGACACTTCCCTGGATCTCTGGGTCACTCTCCTTTTTCTTTTGGCAGATATGTTGCATTTGGCCATGCTTACTTCTACTGCCAACTTGCTTAACGGACACGCCATCAATCATCTACACGCTAATGCATATGGTTGCTGAGAGGTCCCTTTAAAATTCCATTGTGTCCCTTTTGCATAGAGAGATTCTGCAAGCGGAAACTGTCCCTTTAAGAGAGTTTGAGGCTAACCACACACACACACACGCACACACTCAGACACAGTAACACACTCACTCACTAACACACATCCAGTATCTTTCTATTTTAAACAGGCAGCTCAATAAAACAATAGCTACATGCTTTCTAGCTGTTGCTTAGGCAAGAACGAGGCACATCATTGACAGATTTGTTGCTTTTATTAACCAATTCCAGGTCACTCATACTATGATACTGGTTTGTATGAGCTTTTCCCAGTTCACCACAGCAATAAAATAAACAACAATTGTTCATTTGCATCACAAAAAAATAGGTATAATTTTGTTAAGTATTTCGATCGGCTTGTAAATTGCTTGTAAAATGCCGCCATCTTTAATTTTATCGTAATCCAGTAATTTCCAATGATATGTAGGTTTTGCTTGCCTAACACCGAAACGTTGAGTAAAAAAAACTGTAAAATGTAAATAAGCATAGCTTTTGTTTAGGTGCGACACACAAATCCCTCCCTGTATTTTTATAAATATTGTTATGTATAAAATATTGTATTGTGTGAAATGGCTTTTTTTGGCATGGAGGGGGGGGGGGCAATACAATTTTGTATGTTTATTTGTTTTTTCTACCTTATGCTAAATAAGGTAGCTGCTTCTTGGTTTCCTTGTTAAAATGAGACAGCCTGCAGTCCCTTTTCAAAGATTGGCGTTAAATTGAGGAAACCACTCAAGTAGTAAATAAGATAATTTGTTTCTACCCAAAAAGATTAAAATATAGATTTTGTTTTCTTGGCGTCCGATGAATTGAACAGGAATTTTCTTGTATTTAATCCAAGGCTCTATACAGAGAATTTTTAACCAATTATGCCGGTTCTGCCTTTTCTCTAATATTTCATGTTGTGGTTTGCACCATTTTCATTCTCTCAGTCAGATATTAAAAAGGAACTCCCACCGTTATTTTATTACTAGTATCAGAGTAAAAATATGTTAGCTAAAGTATTGTGCTGTTTTTTTTGTTTTTTAAAGCAGTTTTATTTTTTGCATAATATAATATTTTCAGACAGCTGGATATTAGTTACTTGTATGTGTAAGCTTATTTGGTAAATAATAGAATGACTCTGTCTTAATCACCCAGCCAGACTCTCCGTCTAATGAAAGTCTATGGGGAAACTGACTTAACTTATTGCCATAAAGAATCAGCTCATTGTGGTATTTGAGCAGGGAAAGTCACCCAAAAATCACAACTAAAATCAATGGCCACCTCCAGGTCTGCAGATAAAGGAAGTTAATTTGAGCAAAAATAAAAACAAATACATGTTTTTGTAAATGCTGTCCTATATTATTGTATACAGCACTACATTTTATGCTTGAGGAAAAACAATTTCCATTGAACGTCTCCTTTACTACCAGGCTTTGCATAATTAACCATTAGCGATGTTTTACTTACTTTTGATACAACAAAAATATATATATTTTATTTGCATGTTGGACAAAGTGGGTATGCCATGCCACAAATATGAATGCTCCTATAAGAAAAAATCACGTCTAAATATATATATTTTAAAGAACAAAGTGTTCCCCCCCCCCAAGATAATTTCTAGCATTGTTTGTGGTCTCGTGTGCCATCAAGCAACATACGGGCTACACTATTAAATAGCCATTAACAATCTTACTAAAGCCTTGCCTTGGATTACCTCTTTAAAAAGACTTCCAGGTTTTTTTATTTGCGACGCGCTGAGAGATTAAAAAATAAATAAATAAAAGTTTCCTGCTGTACAGATTACTGGATTCCGTCTCAAAGTAAAATGAAGCAGAGCCATATTCTAAGTGCATGTTCTTCCGTGTTAAATATTTCATGCGTTTTGCATAATGGGCTTCCTTGTTTCTGCGCAGCTAGGTAAATGGAAAGTAAATCCATGTGTATTTTAAACAATAAAAAGAAAGCATCGCTCGATGCTGCATGATATAAAGATGCAGATTTGATTCCCACTCTCCTCGCGCTGTAAAGAGAAACTTTTTAAAGTGGTTAGGACTACCTAGAAATGTAAATGCTCTCTCCTAATGTAATGCCGGAGAAAAATTAAGACAAATGATACTGCATTGCTGCCACAAACTGCGGCTAGCACAAAATTCAGTTTAGTTATTATACCAGGAAAGCCAGTGCTAAGTCTCCTCTGTGTATGCGCAATTTATGTTGAATACAACATATATCATTTTAATAGACCTAAGACCTAGCGAAAAAAAAATGAATAAAAAATAATAAAGAAAATGTCTCCAAAGTCAATTTTCAAATTATAAACTTTGGATTACAAAAAAAAGTATGAATATACCTTGATATGGTTTTGTGCTAAATAAACTTTTACATCTAATATTACATTTGTTGCCAGAAAACGCATAAACTGGTCTGGTCTATGGATAGCCGTTCCAAAGAAAGCTTACTGAGGATTTCCAGCGCACAGTAAGATTCCATGAAAATCACTTTCGGATGGAACAATGTTTTTATAACATATTTATGGTCAGTTGTATTCCTTTTGTAGACAGAAAGCTGGCCAACAGTCGGCCTTGCGTAGCCTTGCAAGAAACATGTTCATACCTGGAAACTCTTAAAGCTGGACCCGGAGTCTCCTGGTGAAGCCCTGCTTCTCCTGGTCTCTGGGTCAGCCTCTTCTTTCTCCAGATAGGGGAGCTGCATTTGGCCTCCTACTCCCCACACACTTCCCTTCCTGCTAAAGGTTAGCTGTTAGTGCCACCCTTTTATGGTTAACCACACCCCTTTATGTAGTTAACCCCACCCTTTGTGATTAGCCCCACCCCTTTATATGGTTTGCTCCACCTCATGCATGGCTGGCCCTGCCCCTTCATGATGTCACTTTTCCAGGAGATAGAGTGCTGTAAGTTTCCAGGTAGGAAGATAAAACACTAATGCGTTTTTTTTTTTTGCTTCCCGTTTCTAAAATTCCCATTATTTCCTCTTAAGTCCCAGGTAGGGAATGGAGTCACTTTTTCTATACCATTTATTGTTTCAATCATTTTTATTAGTTATTTTGTATTTGAAGGTAAGCTTTATTGAATCTTAAACAAATATACACTTGGCGTAGTCTTCCCGTGTCTATAGGTTTGTTTGAGGTGCTTATAAAAAATTTAAAGCCAGGAAATGTTTCCCAGTAGCCCAATATATTTCACAAACTTTTCAGATTGGTAAGAATTAATTTTTGTATTTTTTTTTCTTTTATTATAGTGTTTTATTATCTCTTTCGGAGATGTAGAATCTGGCACATAGCACAATTCTAGGAATAATGGGCCACACAATCCCAAATATTTTGTAGTTAACAGCAGACATGTCTCTAGTGTGTTCATTTTAATCTCTTGTTGGGCAATTTATCTCGAGACTGGATCTGCACAACATCCAAGGTGCTCTCATTAGTCTTCCCCAGCCCGCTCAGGTATATCGTACAAAGGGCAATAGGAGTAGGTGCGCAATTAGAAGGTTCCACCATCCTGAGCAGAGTACTCAGCCAGGTGTAGAAGAAAATGCATGGTATTTATGAATGAATGTCATTACTTTGACAGGATGACAAATTAGCCTGCCTGGATTTGGTAGCTAACTTTGTCGAGCAAGACCCCATGGTCTGGTCAATACGGAAACTTGTAATTTGCAAGGAAAAAAAGAAGAGAATAATAAAGAATAAAAACGTATTAGAACTTTGGTGAAGAATGTTTTATATACTTAAGGTATAAAAAATACTCCAAAATGAAAAATAATTCAAGGATGACATTTTCTCCTTGCTCAAGAGCAGATTAAGGAGCTTTTTGGGACCTAGAACAACTAGGGCAACTAGAACAAAAAGAGCCCCAACTATTTTTCCATATTGACATGAATACAACAAAAAGCATTATTTATTGTAGATTTCTCTACATTCCGTCATGATGTCACACCCTGCTCATATTATGTCCCATCTACTTTACGATTTAACCACGGAATGTGTGCAAACCAATGGAGAGCCACATAATTCAAGCCTGTCCCATGCATATCAGTATCGATGCGTAACAACATATTACATGCAACACAGACTACTACCAATCAAGTAAGTCTATTATACAATGGAGGCATAGGGCCCCCTACAACTCCAGGGCCCAGGAGCAGTTGCTGCATGTGCTCTTTGTTTCATCTGGCCTTGTCCTTGCTGGTCTAAAGAATTCTTACATGATCATATCCAACCATAAATATACACATATATATATTATATAAAATGCATGGCTTTCGACCTCCTTTTATTATATTGTATCCCCCTTTATATCCCCTCAATTTATCCATTTGGGATTTCAGGAATATGGTTGCCATTTTCTTTAATAAGAAGTAATGGTTTTGCTGTATTATTGATTGAGAAGATATTGTATGATTTCTGGGGTAATAAAGAGGATAGTGCTGAATATTTGTGATTTCCCGGAGAAAGGGGACAGAGCCGTTATAGGGCCATGTATCAAACCTTTGAAGTGTTCATCGGGACCCCGGGATGGAGATGCCATTGCGATGGCTCTTGGCGTGCATTCATTTCTAGGAATCTTATTAACCTGTTTGTTCCCCATGTGCCTCATTCAATCAGGTAGTTCCACCTATCTGCCAAGCGTGTTTAAACATTGATGTTTAGAGACTCATTATCAAAGTGAGACATTAAAGGCCGGACAGCGTGTATTATTTATTTGAGAATAAAGGTACGTCTGGACTTTTTTGTTTTCTCTAAGACCCCTCCTGTCATCATTTATTTTAATGCAGTGTAATATTGCGTGGATTCCAGGAAAGCTTCATGTTGTGACGTCTGTTTTTGAGTTTTGGTACTTGAAGTTTTCTAGTTCCAAGTAGAAAGTAACAGTTTAAACCATTTTTTTCCTGTGAATTTATTTGATTCTGGGTTTTTGAAAATCGATGGATTTCATTAGGTGAATTTACCGGTGAATGTAGCAGATTTAAGGAGTTTTAAGTGGCTGTCAAAGTCACTGGCGCCGTCCAGAGGTTCTACCTATTTTTTTTACTGTGTTGCAGAGAAAGGAACAATTAAATTTTTAAAGGTATAATTAACCTATTCCTATAAAATATTAATTTACATTTTTTTAATAAGAATTGCACAACACACTTTAACTGGGGCACAGGAGGTATTCTTTACATTTGTATCATAGTCACAAGTGACCAGACTGGATCTAACCCAAAAATCTGGCCTGGGTCCGGCCCTTGAGGCCAGAAGTTCGACATTCATGACCTAGACAGCAATGCCAGACACTATTACAATAGATTATCTAATAGAATGCTCTAATAGAGTGCTCTAGCTACCCCATGGACCTCCGGTTGACCAACATTGATTTAGGTACCTTCCTTGTTATTCTACCAACATGACCTCAGCAACTTGAAGTTGGACACTTCCTTGACCCTAACTGCAATCATTAACTAATATGATGGATCCTATTGTATATACAGATGTTTATTTTCGCTTAATAGTGCTAACAGTAGTCATAGAGACATGATTGGATTATGCATACATTAGGAAAGGTGGTCCCTGCCCCATAGAGCATATTTCTTAAAACATCCCTTAAAACTCTTTTAGAAGAAAGATATTTTTACTGTAGACACATTTCTCCGCGCGTTCGTTAGGAGCCAAGCTCGCTAACGCAGTTGCAATTCCTTGAGGAAAAGTTGCCGCGTGTTGTAAGATATATGGGCAGTCATGAAGAAGTATTAAAAACATTAAAAATAAGCTCGGTGCTACTTTGTTGCAAGCCGCATTACCTGAATAGATGGTTTTCGCAAGATCAGCAATTACGAGGAAGTTAAACCGAAGCAGCTTCAGTGGGTTTAACTTTTCCCGTGCCCTTGACGTGGTGCGGAATTGTCGGAATTCTCGTAAAATTCTTCAGCGTTGGCTTCTTCTGTTCTCTTTATTTCCTTAAGTGAACATCTGTCTAATTGTTCACCTCCATTGCTTTAGTGCTTCTCCCAAGCTTTCTTTGTTTCCAGACAATAAACTTTATTTTCTTCATAAGAATTCAATCTACGCAAGGGTATTAGGCAGCTTGCATGCACCTTTTCAGCTTCTGGATAGCGTCCAGCAGATCTCTTCTCTCAGTTCCGTTGGTGGTTCTCGTAACTTAACACAACGTGACTGTTTGGGTTTCCTTGTACCAGTGCCTTCCGTGTCTGTACATCTGTTTTATCATATTGTCAGACCCACTTTTTCTTACTTCTTGGCAAGTACATAGAAGGAACGGGTGTCCTTATTTTGCATTTCCAGAACTGACGTAGCGGTTTGCGGCCTTCGCAATTGGCCTCGGTGGCATCATTTTTCTTGCAACAGTGGAGAAGGCCAGCTTGGTTTGGTTGCACAGAGAAACGCATTTGAAAATACTTGCTGGGAGAATATTTTTCCTTTATTCCCAGCGGTTTTATTCACAGTTGCAGAACATAGCTATTTAACCTTGCAAGAAAAAAAAAAGAACATCTTAATTATCCTTTCACCCTTTCAGCGCCAGAAGAGCTCCGTACCCTCAGGCAGCAAAGGATCTCAGATCATTAACTGTTATGGATTTAGAATTTCATTAAGATGTGAACGTCTTCCATAAAATTTACAACTCCGCTAGGAATTTGGAGACTATAATATAATTTAAAATCTTTATATATGTGTAATGTGTTAGGTGTATGTTTGGAATGAAGCAGGAATGATTTATCTGAAATTATACATACCGTATGTGTGCGTGTATATATAAGTATGTGTATAACATGTCATTCATGTATGTATGTATGTTTTATACGTCTTCACTGACCATTGTTTTTGAATATTATAGAACAAAGGATGGGAAGTCAGTGTTTAACACACAAAATTAAACCGCAAGAGTGTAAATTAGCTGGAAATTCTAGCTTTTTCAGCCCGGTCTTCCAAGTCCGTTGGCAGCTTGTATCCGTAGTAGTGGTTAAAGGCACAGATAAAAGTTATCAAACAAACGTGTCATACTATATCTGAAAAGATGTCAGTCCTTAAATAAGCCTAGAATCATAGCTAGGAACTGCCAAACGAAGGTTACCTGGAAAACTTTTTTTCTTCTGGGAGGGAGTAACTTTGAAAGGGATGAAGCTATCCGTGCATCGAAGGACAAAGTGACCCAGAGACCTGGGGAAGCAGCGTTTCACCCAGAGACTCCAGGTCAAACCCAGAGACGCAATCTAACATACCTGCTCCTTAATATGTTTATTGTAGAGAAGTGTAATACTTGAGATAATAGTGAGAACATATATATGTTTGTGTGTGTGTATATGTAGAAATATATATATATATATATATATATATATAAATATATATATATATATATATATATATATATATATACACACACACACTTAGCCCCAGTTTATATATTTTTACTTGTATAATTGAAAGATAGCGTTTTAACGTTTCATATAATTTGAGTTTCAAAAAGGTCAGGCTGCCCAGAACATTTTACCGTTAGTGCTTTATCATATCTAATTATTATGGTTACATTGCAACAAGTATACACAGCATTTTGCCGTCCAAGAAAAAAAGAAAGAATGAACAAACAAAAGAGAAAAAAACAAACAAAAAACGTCTTACTTTTTTTGGGAGTGCGAGACGTTTATCATCTTATTTGCGTTTTATTGTTTTCCTCATCTCTGTTTGATACAAAACATAATTTGTCACTTTGTAAATACTTTCCATGCTAAATCCCTGCCAGCATCTGTTCATGTTTGAAGGTTTAATTCATGATACGGTAACGGCTGCCACGCCAATTATGTCCATGGATCTTTGGCAGTTGGGTGTCCATTGTGCAGGAGCTAAATATTTAGAGGAGCCCAGTCATTTGAGTTTATTGGTCATTACTGGTTAGAGAAACAGATGTGGTTTCCATACACTTAGCCTAATGTAATCCAGATCATTTGTATCTCTAAACCTGTTGAAAGCCATATTTTGTGTGTTGGGATAAAAAAACAATGCTGGAACCACAGAAAACTTGACTGAGCCCGAGTGATCGAGTCAGCGGATGCTGCTTTCCAAGATATGGGGCTGTGGATGGTGCAAGTTGTCAAGATTCGTGTCCTAAATTGAGACAGACCCACAAAAGTCTGAATTTTATGGGAGTTATCTGCAAGGGGCCTATTAACTTGGTAGGTTTAAACAAGCCTAAACTTGGTGGTTATAGTAAGGACATTGACCAAGTGGGAATGTTTTCACTTTTTTTACTGAGTATTTTTCTGTTCCATGAGCTATTCCGAGATGTTAAAACCTCAATTGATTTATTGAGACCATGAAAAGGACATTTTACATACATTACATGGTGGTCGGTAAATGGAACAGCCTCCCATCAGAAGTGGTAGAGACTAATAGAGTAAGGAAATTTTAACATGCTTGGGATAGACAAATGGGTATCCTGAATCTTCAAATATACCAAGGAGTGATTAAGGTCTTCACATCAAGAAAAATGGGCAGACGGCACGGGGCGAAAAGCTCTTATCTGCTGTCTAGTGACCTCAAACTTTCTTGTTTCTTTGTTTTTGTTGTTTTTCTTGAAACTATCCACGTCTTGTGTTGCTTGGCACACGTGTATAAAATGCACACGCTTGTCAAGTACCCTAAAACAGTGAAAAATTGAGATGATCCTACAAGGTTTTTTATACAGTAGTCATTGTAATAAACGCTATTGCAGCCAGCCTTCTAAGTGCTGCTTTCCATCCACCATCAGTACTTTCCATCGATAATTCAAAATGCTTGCCAGACTATTAAAAGTATAAATCCCAGGCATCTGTTTTGACTAAATTACCTTCTTATGCTACATTTAAACCCATTTTCCCCAAACTTTGCAGTTAGACGGTTTATTGGTTAAGTGCCATTATAAATAATTTTGCTCAAGTAGCCAGCTACTTAAATGCGCATTCGCTCCGGAGAAACCCTGGATTATTGATTGTGTCACTCTGCGTCCGCCATATTGTTGTTTTTCTTCAAAGCATGTTTTAAAGGTGTACATTACTTAGGTACGGTATAGAAGATTGTATTAAGAGTCATCATCTGTGTATAAAACAAGTGTTGTGAAACATAATGGCGTGTGCTCTTTGTCGTATAAATGTACCTGTCGTAATGTATTATTTATTCTCTCTAGTTTATATGCCATTATAATAAGCATTATGCTTTTATGCTTTAGCTCATTGTAGCCTGAGCTTGCTTGTTGCAATCCTTCAAGCAAATGTATCAATGGTTTTACATATATGGAACGTAAATCACTTCTTACATTAGAAAGAAGAATTTGATGCAAGGGCTGGTTTATCTCCAGTGTTCCAGCATAAAGGCGCACAATCCATACTGATGTTCTGCTTCAGCCATTGGACTCGCACTTTAACTGCTGTTTAAATGCATTGTTATTAATAAATTCTCTGTTCGTCTGAGCTTCACTTATCTAATGTGAGTTAATCTCGTCAATGAGAAACTTCAAAGAACTTGGCTTGTAGTCATACCGATGATGAATTAGAAGTTTATTTTCCTATTCGCCGTGTTCCTCAGAAGGTAGATTGTTTCCAGACCCCATTCTAGACGTTTTACTCGTTTGATTTTACGGAGCTGGAAGTGCCTTGTGGATACTTCTTACTCACAAAACCCAGTTGGAGGCAGGCTGGAAAAGTAAAAATTAATGATATCTGAAAACTGTCCCTAGCCGTGGGAACCACTGATCTGTGTTTATATGAATATGTACAACATAGGGATTTATTCACTAAACCATGGGTTTGAGGCCAGCTGCGATGAGATGAAACATTTCACCTTACTGGCTTAACAATACATAATGACACATACTTATATTGGCCAGATACTTCTCTTTGGGCCATCAAGGGACTAGTTGATCCTGTATAACACATAGTTAGAAGATCCTGCTGGACCATGTTTTCAGGGGAGGCTTAATGGGAGTTGGCCCAGTGTCATATTTTATTGTCTTTTATATAGTTTATATAGTTAACTTTATTCGTGGAAAGATGTTCAGAAATCATAGCCTTTTCGCATCTCAGGGGATGCAATTTGACACAATAAATCAACAGTATACATGAAATAAATATACTTTTTTGTAGGACAGTACATGAATCGGTACCATTTTTTGGTGGGCATCATATCTTTTCGAACAAGAATGGGTTAATTCAAAGTTTATGCCTTATGATGGATTGCTGAACTTGACGTGGTGAAATATCCTTGGAGCTGTCTGTTTTTAATTCATAGTCTTTAATAAAGTTATCCACCTATGCACCATACTCTGCTTCTCCGCAGTGTCACAATGCTACCTTTTGGCAGTGATTGCCTTTCTCTCATTCATTCTAATGATTTACGTGCACTGTGGGCATTTCATATTAAGAAAGCGGCCTCAGATATCTTCCACAGAACATTAAGTGTAATGTGATACTCTGATCCAAGTTTGCAGCTATTTATCATTTCTCTTTTGGTATTTTTCTCGTTGCAGCACAAAGCTAAGGTAGAAGTAATGATCTTGGACTTGGCCTCCTTCTCCAGTGTGGAAAAGTTTGCTGAAGCCTTCAAGAGTAGAAATCTGTAAGTGTGTGTGAGCTTGCTTATTGTATGTGCTTATTGTATGTTTTACTTACTAAATTTAATAATTCTAAATACCATGACCATATTGCGTTGCAGAGCTTTTGATGCAAAGATACTAGGCCTTAAGTGGAGCTTCTATACAATTCAAAATGGCTGCCTCCATTGTGTCAGAATGTTTACCAATAACTGGAATTCTAAAATGAGTCTCTCTTTATAGTATTGTTTTGTTTTTTACTTCTACCCATCAAACGGTTAACATTTTGCACTGGTGTTTTGTATTCTTTTTAACAAACATTCTGTAAATCGAATTGTTATGTTATATACTACTTGTTATGTCCTGTCTACCCATTGCACACGCTATGGAATATGATGGCACTATATAAAGCAATAAATAACAATATTATTAAAAATGATAGCTCAATCCTTGAATAGAATGTAAAAAAGTAAATGTGCTTTATACGGTTCAAGTAAAGGATTTTGCGGCTCAAACGTCAGCTATTTTCACTGAAGATATGTGGAAAACATAGTAATAAGTGCAAGAGCTTCAATATTTAGTATTAAGTACTTTTTTACTACATAGCCTTATGAATAAATTCATATACATTCAATAATAAACACACACTAACCACACCCCTCCCCCGAAGTATTTTAATCCCGTCCATGACATGAGATTAGGTTGCAAGGATTCTGCACAGACACATGCTCGTCTTCTCAAAGGGAATTCATTGACTAATGATGCAGTGATCTCTTAAATTAGTCACATAGTGAAATGAATGACCCTGGGGATTTCGTTCAGTGAGATAATGCCTTGCAGACCGTTAGTTCTAAAGGGATTATTTTCTTTATCATCTTACTTTACCAAGAACACTGACCTCAGAAATCTAAAACCTGAACATAGATTACTATCCTCCAACCAAGCCAAGCTTTGCCTCTTCATATTTAACCTTTTGCCTTTTTTCTCCTTTTTTTTTTTTTTTATTTGTCTTACTACAAGACCAGCGTATGTGAGGTCCAATATTTAGGTGTATTAATATCCCCATTATATCTAGCTAATGTCCAGCAAGGTATATACCCTATGTAACTTACATTCACAGAGTAGGTGAAACTCATTATAGAACACAAAAGAAATCCATAGATTTAGAAGATAATGTCTGTAATGGAAATAATATGAATTGTATTTTTGTAATCGCGCCAGAGTTTATTCTCGAAGAATATGCAGATGACATTTCTACGCGTTTCAGAAAATTAAAGAACTCGGAAAGCAGGCTCTTTGCTGCCAACGAAACTCTATTGTAACACCCTTAATATTAGCCGATAAATCTTATCGTGTCGAGGCCAAATATTGTGCAAGATATTATTATTTCACCACATTCACAGTGATTATGGTTGCGATGCCATTTCTGAGCGGCTGCCAAATTGCATTATTTTTAAAATATCAATTAATAGAACTATTTCGTTTAGCGGTGACAATTACAACTAGGAAGTCTCCTCTGCCAGCTAATTGTCTGCTTAGCTGTCATTTCTGCAATCATTATGTGCTCACTGCTTACCAAAGAGAGAAAAGCTTTCCAACGTCAGCAGCATCTGGGTTTAAGGAACATATCAATAGCTGTGTAGTTTATAAGGTTGAAAAAAAAGACAAAACCCTATGAAGTTCCATCTATCTAAGATATACTTAATGGCATCGATTCAAAAAAATAAATATAAGAAAATGCAAACTTTCCTAGAAGTGGCAACAAATATTTAATGACTCCATAAGCAGTCGCAATAATCTCTAAAACCACAACTTTTAAATAACATCCTAGCCCTGAGCCTCCCTTCTTGGCAAGAAGCAAACCAGTTAATTCTGTGAGGAGTGCATTCAAGAGCTTTACAGCCCTTACTGTAAATAATGTACTTCTCTGTTTAGCCCTGTGATAGACAGTGGCGCCTCTACTCATTAGGGGCCTCTTGGTATCTGCTATGAGTGATGGCTTCCCTTGTAAAGGGACATATTTGTGCATTGTGATGAGGTCTTATCTTAGATGCCTTTTAATAGAGAAAGTGAACTTGTAATTTCTTTGTTTCTCTAACAAACTAATAAGAGGAAACATAATGGCCAGTTAAGCTTGGCGCCGTGTGTCTGGAAGTGTGATATCGAATCTAGGGATTCCATTGGCATGAGAAGCATACTGTTTGTCTTGAAGAACCAATTCTGGTTCTAGGCTTTGGCGTCTCCAAATTCCACGGGTACACATAACATCTGAGACCTTATAAATTGCAGGTTCCAAGTGAAATGTGCTCCTAGGTGACAGAAGTTAGACTTTTTGTCTCACTTTTGTCTGTTGAGATTGAATGTATATTCAGTCGAACTGAAAGGATTTTGTCCAAGCCCTTTTCCGCACTGGAGCGATCTGTTTTCTTGGCAGTCTACTCATGGAACTCCCAAGTTTCTTTTTGGTGCTTTTACCTGACAGTGCCTCTGTACGTAAACACTAAACTGTCTCTCTTTGTGTCGTGTATAAATTATTTTTTTCCCCTATTTTATTATATTTTGGAGAAAAGCCAGACCACACACATACACACAACCTAGAGCCCTGCAATCCGTTTAGAAAGAGAACGAAAGAATTCCACTCTGTACAAATACAGGTCTCTGTCGAAAAAATAAGATTGTTTTTTGACACCAGTCTGGGAAATTTCATTTGGAATTAGGTAGTAGCATTCTAATTCCAGAACTTGGCATATATGCAGAATACGTATTTTACATATTTTGTTCAATCTTTCTCATTTCCGACAACATTTTTAAAAAGAGAATAATTTGGATGGAAGTTTAATTTGTATGCCACTATCATTTTTTGTTTGGTGACCTATCTCAACAGCATAGCATCTAAATGTTTTACATTTGTTTTTTGAAAATGAAATGTATTAAAGTTTAAAATTGCAATCATGTTCCCATTATCTCATCATGCTAGGCAGTGAATGCTGGTGGAAACATTTGGGACCTGCTGGTGCCAAATGCCATCTCCTGGACTACTATCCATATTGTAACCCATGCCCAAAATGTTTAAACATACTGTATTTGCTTGATTAAAAGACAACCCTGATTATAAGAATTTTAATATTAATTTAGAAAAAAAAGAAAAAGCCTGAATATAAGACTATAAAAACGTATTATTATTAGTAAATATTAATTCACATGTAAACTATTTTTTTATATTTAAGAAAAACTATGATTGAGAAAAATGCATTATTGTTTTTATTTATTTTAATTTGCCAACCTGCCCCCCAGTTATGCACATCTGCCCCACATCTTACTACTCTTCCCCCCATATTTGCCTTATACCCCCTATATGCCACTCTGCCTCCCTGATATGCCTTATTCCCCCTATATGCCACTCTGCCCCCCTTTATGACTTATACCCCCTATTTACTACTCTGCCCCCCAGATATGCCCTATACCCCCCATATGCCCCCCCCCCCGGCTTATCGCTGCCTTCGTAGACTTGTCTCCCGTGCTCCAGACTCTTTTGGGTCAAGTGGCGGCAGCCGGTGGACATCTGCCCAATACGCGCAAACAACCTCCGTTTCCACCCAGGACTTACACTGGGGCTTCTATGACTGAGCACCGGAAGGTCACGTCACGCCAGTGCTCCTTCATAGAAGCCCCGGGGGAAGTGTTAGACCCATTTGGCCCATCTAGTCTGCCCATTTGTTCTGCTGTAAAAACTCCAACTTTAATCAGTCGTTGGTCTCGTCTTAGAATCAGAAGCCATATGCCTATCCCATGCATGTCTAAAAATTCCCTTACTCTATTAACCACTACCACTTTGGATGGGAGGCTATTCCGTTTATCTACCACCCTCTTGGTTAAGTAAAATTTGACCCTTTAGTGTTAGATTATGCCGTCTTGTTCTAACATTTCTGTTTCTTTAAAATAAACCTCTCTTGTGTACGTTTTATCGCTTTATTTCTTCTTTCAAACTGTACATATTGAGATTTATTTATTGTATACAAAAAATCCCATCTCTGTAAGGGTATATCAGAAGAACCTTGCGCTATCTTTCTGAATGACACAGAATTCTTTTTGTTCAAGTAGAATCATGCAGCTGATGGGGCTTCCTGAACTGCATTACATTTCTCTATTCCTTTGGGCAATCAGAAGAACGTATTGTCGTAGGAAAACACATCCAGATACAAATAACCCCTTTGTCAGGAGGGTCTGTAAAGGAGCTCATCTGTGACCCTTGGGCAATATCATAGTTTTTTTCCGAATAATTTTACCAAGGGTTTATAAGACATTGTAACCACCAGAGAAAATTATACAACTATAAATCATAAGGCTCCACGACAGTAATTAACTGGTAATTTTGGTGCAATTATACTCCGCTCTATACAGTTTTATTTGTGTATACAGTATATGTTTGGATATTAAACAACAGGAGGTCCAAGTCATAATTGGCCAAGGAAATTACATTATCTGCTTGTAGAGGCTCTAATTTCTTACTCTCAATAATTGAAAATGGAATTTGTATGGGAAACACATGACAAGAGAGGTTATTTAATATATGTATGAAATGTATATGCAATTCCTACTCGGGTAAATGGAGATTTTACCCAAGACAGGAAAAACCTGAGGCTTGGGGAGGGAGTGCCTTTGTGCCCCCCCAGAGGTGACCCGTGTGTACAGATTGCATTTTCACTTAATCTTGCAGTCTGCATACAAAAATACCCAAAAGCTGTATTAAAATGTGTATGCCATAAAACCTATAGTTCTATACAAGCTGATCGTCTTGGCCATTTCAACATACACTGACGTTCTTATGTTCTTCTGATCCTCGTGAATTATTTTACACTTGCAAGATGCCAGATGCAACCTCGACGGAAAACCATAAATTCTTATTACGACGAAATAATGTTTTATTTAACTCCCACCGACACTGAACCAGCAGTTGCCTCCATAAAGCTTTGGCACAATTGTGATGTAGACAAAACTGTCAATGCAGACAGCATGGGGATCTGTATAAAACATATTTGCCCTTCCTTCATTTCCCTCTGTGAAGATTATGTTCTGGATTATGGTTACATTGAAGCATTGCTTTCATAATTTCTCAGATCGAAACTTAGAAACAAGACATTGACCTCCGTGGGCCACTTCATAGTATCCTTCTTTAATTGCAAAGAGACCCTAACGTACCATAGCTATAGGGCAAATTATTAGTGTATCCGACACAGCCCTGTCTAGCTTGGTCCAGTGGTGGTGTTTTATGGAGCTAGTTAACCACATAATTCAGTAGCAAAGAACATTATAGAGAAATGATTGTGTGTATGAAGGTGAAGAACCCCTCCTATGTCCAGGGGGACTTCCAAGGTCCCTTGACTAATAAAACAAAAGAGCGGTCACCTTGGCAATCATTAAATCACTCAAGGCTTGAATGGTTGATGGAGACCACTGTATCCACTTATCTACAGCAGCCTGGTACCTATTTTATTGTGTACAACAACAAAAAAGGATATTATAAATAGTAATATTATTGATATTTTGCATTTGTTTAGCTTGTTCATTGAAGAGGTGAGTTAAAGGCGTTAAAACATGATTTAAAGGGAAAAAAATGAAAATTTAGCATTTTCTACACGGTTCTTTGCCAAAGACGCAGCTCGGCTGTCAACCAGAAAATGTAAAATGAGTTTTTATCCCCCGTGCATTGCGGGGTCAGGTTGGAGGTCCAACTCTTGAAATAATTCAGGTGTGATTCTTTTGATAGGGCTATTGAAAGGGTCGCTTTAGGATAACACGAACAGATAGTGCTTGAAGCGCCGTGCCCTGAACTTGTTTGCTGTAGCAGGGGGACCTGCCTTGTGTATGCTAGTGGTGAACCTTTCAGTTTGCATGCGCGTGTTTGTGCGAGATAAGACCCGCAGAATAAAGTGAGGGCAGAGGAGGGGAGTGACACGGAGAGAGCAGCTGCTTCAGGGACCCGGGGACTTACATTTCAGGTTCTCCCCATTTAATTTCTGTAGACTATTGTAGGAGACTCTTGGGTCACTTGACAAGAAACCAAGAGCAGATCACATCTCTCCGGTCTGCTTGTCATGCCAATCAGGTTAGATAAGTGAAAGCTTCCGTGTTCATGTGGATCATTGTATTTAATTATATATACAACACTACAAAGCTCTCATACAGACATCAAATATGTGTTTAATATCACTCTGAATGTATATTATATTTGTCATTCAATCTACAAAGTACCCCAAGAATTTTCTTTTGTCTACGATCATATGACTTGGTTCAGATATCTGGAATATTTAGATTGTATTGTTATAAAACCACCCGGTTTCTTGTCTAGGGTAAGTCAGATGCTTATATAATATTATCATTCTTGCTCTTGCAGACCCCTTCATGTCCTAATCTGCAACGCTGCTTGGATGGGGGGTCCTTGGCAGCTGACTGAAGACGGGTTAGAATTAACCTTCCAGGCGAATCACCTCGGCCACTTTTACCTTGTGTCCCTCCTGCAAGAAACCTTACGTCACTCCATCCCATCCAGAGTCGTCGTGGTGTCATCAGAGTCACACAGGTTGGTGAAAGAAGTCCTAATATTTTTTTTTACTGACACGGAAGCAGACCGGGCTGGGGATGACTAATCGGCCCTGGGACATTAAGGCCAGCGACCGCCAAATAACGTAAGTGCGGCTGCTCGGTATTTTCATGCTCTTTAAGCCTGCAGCCAAAGAGCGCTGGGCTCGATCTGATACCGGAGCGACAGGGCCACATGCTTATCTATAATAGCCACTGTCCCATTGGGTATTTGCCTGATGAGCCCGGAAACGTGTATTATATAAGCAATTATTGCCCATATTTGAGCAGAGACTCAAGATAAAAATAATTCCCATCAAATTTGTGATTATTTTTTTTATTGCTTCATAAATGACTTGTATTCAGCCTAATTTAGTTTGAAAAAATGCAGCTACCTAATTTGTGTGGACTTCCCAAATGATCGCTATTTTGCAATGTAAAATGTAAGAGTAAACTGGGGAAAACAGAGCTCTCTCCAGGGATTTACATGTGTGTTACGTGTGTAATTTTCCCTTGTGTAAATATTCCTTTAACGTAAATGAGATTATTTCAAAAAGGAGAATTAATCAAGATTGTTTTTCCTTTAAGACAGAGCAGACCTTTCATTTGAATTGGCTTTATGAAACTTGGCATGGCTACCATAATTAAATTTATTCCTCAGTCTTGCATACTACGCTACAATGATTTTTAACACAGACACACACGTTCTCTCTAGATGACATCTAATGTAGAATGCAAGCAACAAAATGTCATGGCTTGTGACGTCTGTATTATATATATATATATATATATAAATATATATATATATATATATATATATATATTTAAATATATATATCTCAATAACCTACTCTACAACAACAGTATGTCTGAGCCAACCCAGTGATGTCCAACACAATAATGTTATAAATCGGGTAAATTGCAGTCACCTAGATATCCAATATCCATTACTATATACAGGCTCAGAAGAACCTGTAGTCATCTTTGGCAGATAATACTCTTTGTCGTTGGCCACATGCAAACTACCCATTGGAATTCCGGTGCCCACAGCTGTGTAAACGCAAAACATTCTCTGTAGACGCAGCGTCTCATTGAAAGAGTAATGCACAATAAGCAAATGTGTAGGCATAAACATGTAGCGCGTATAATATGGTGGAAGTGCTCAGTGTACGCTTCCGTTCATGGCTTACGAGGCAGGCTAATAGTCAAAAGACCACATTTCCCAAAAGTCCAAATTTATGGGCACTTTTAGTGAGAGTTTCATAGAAATTCGGGCTTGCGTTGCACACTACTCTGGGCCGCTCATTGATCTGTTTCAGAGATGGAATAATAGACTATATCTGAATGACACGGCCGTTATTGATTTGTCATTCAACAACTTCAGCATCTAACCAAGAAGAATGTGGAGATTCTCTCAAATGTAAGCGCTGTACTTAAACACCACGAGCTGGAATCATCTTGTTTAATAATGCAGAACGCAACAGTCGTTAGGAAGTTAGACACAAAAAATGAGACATTTTAATGAAGACTTCACAATGTATAAGACTGTAATGTGACAATAACATATTATTGAAGCCAGCCATTTTCTAACTGCCTTCAATACCATCACAATCTGTAATCATTTAAAGGAAGTGATTCTGTGAATAGATTACTAGTGGTATTTATTTAAAAAGACAATCTATATTAATAAACATGCTTATGAACTGTTGTACAGGAGGTGCCGATACAAATGTAATTGCTCTGTTCTCGCAGAACTCTGGATTAATACAGATGTCCCGCACAAAGACACAAGCGATAAAAGTATAAAGTACAGATATCATTCCCCATACTCTCATAACTGTGTCTCTGTGTTATATACACACATATACAACAATTACATGAAAATACGGTTCCATAGAAGGGCTTAAATGTTCTCAAATGTTTATAAACTGGTGATGCTGAAAAACATGTTCTAAATTACCTGATGTTTTACCGTAGATTAGTTTAATTGTCTTAATCTCCTTGTAAAAATAAAAAACTTCAAATGAGTAAAAGGCAAGATCTAGCTGGGTCCCAAGGAGCGTCATGGATGTCCTTTGGCTTTCCCTTAAAAGGAGCCACTTTTGTAAACCTGACACAATGAAGAAAGGAAGGGAAGATAGAGCCCACCATAAGCCACACTCAAGAGGATATCAATCATGAAGAGGTTAACAAAATAGTAAAGTATAAATGTTTATTTAGCAATCCATATCACTGGATTTCTCATACTACTCCATAACCTCTCTTCAATGCGTCAGCTTAGTGGGGGATACAAGGCTGTCCCTGCGCATGCACAAGATTCATGATTGCATCGGTTCTATAAGTAGCATAACTAAATGTTATTTTGGAAAAAAACGGAGCTATATAACATTTCGGAGTTGTATTAGACGTGAGCGAGATCTCCATTCTCCAAGCACACAGAAAGGAGATCTTGGCTGGGAGTAAGCACTAACTATGCTAACTTTGAGTGAAAAGTAAACTGAATTGTTCTCCACTGTGACCTTTAACAGTGCTAAAAAACGTGAGAACAGAGCTATATACAGCAACTAGCACACCATTAATCGCCTTCCACTGAGAAAATGTCAGCAGAGAACCCACTCTTGTAAAGGTTCCGGCTGGTGTTGATGTAGAACATGTGGGAAATTATGTAATACAGCAAATTATCTCATATATTTCATGATGGGACTTAATATTTTTGTCCATTGATCTTCTAGAAGATTGTCCTCTTGTACCTGCACTGAGGCTGAGTTAAGTTTCTATAATTTCTCCTCTCTAACTTCTAATGGTGGCTCCATATATTAACGAATTAGATTTAAAAAAAAATCATTTTAGGACCTTTATATAACTATTCTACAATGCAAGTCGCAATATAAATACGTGATATTGTGGTGTACACTTTAAGAGTTGTAAATTGCCAGCCGGCAAGTACCAGCCATTGTCACCTATAATTCATTCTTTAAAAATCTCCTATATATTGCGCATGAATGGGCTCAAAAAAAGTGCCCCTCAGTGTTTTGGGCTTTGGGTGTGGACAGACTATGTCAGAGTTAAATAGTTGGAAAGTTGCATCTGAAAACAATGGGTTAACAGCCAGTATTTCAAAAATGAGTGCAGTTTGTAACATTTCTCAAATATAAGGTCATTCTCCAAGCTATGGAAAAGAAAATCTAATACTTATCCCTAAAATTTTAAGTGACCCAGAACAGAGCTTATTTTTTAATCATGCTTTCATATATGTAACTCTGGGGACTCAGCACAGAGACCAGCCAAGGGTCAGCGTGAACCCTTTATCACTTCCACACACAGCAGCTTACCGTACGAATGACACATTTCAGATTGATTTACATATACATTTAATATTTATAGTATCTGGAAGCGAAGGAAGCAACAGAGAACGCCAGCGCTAATCCCACCCCGCACTAAAAAACACAGCCCATCCCTTAATTAGGTGATAACAAAAATCTGTATATCCCTTATCTTTGTAAATCACATCAGGGTTTTTGCAACCGATGAATTAATTGGAATTATCGAGCAAACGGGGCTACTGTGGATCATCTTGCGCTAGCACCGACAAATAAATCTGCCAACTCCCATCACTTTCCAGATGTGGAGGGGCACGGGGGAAAAGTTTAAATGAGCCGCGGAGATTTCACTGAATTGTCAGCCGCTTGTCTTTCTTCCTAACCTCCTGTCTCGAATACATTTTCAGATCGTTTCTCTTGGTTGTGTATGTCAGGCTTGGCTCTCTGGATTTGGAACTTGGCTTTGGAGAACAGTACATTTTTAAAAACCTTTTCCTGCAGAGTAAGATCAGCCAAAGTTTATGGCAAAACAATTCTCCCAAATAGTTATATCTCCGCTCTTCTTCTATCCGGGGTGGGACTAATGCAAAAAAACTGCAAGCCGCTGTTCTTAATGTTCACTGTGTTTGTTTAAAAGATAAGGTATCTAATGGCGAATGAGGCCAAGTGGCCATTGCAATTAAGAGAAGCCACAGTTAGTGGGACTATTGCACCAGAAACAATTCTTTGGTAAAGAGATGCGTCTTTCTAAAAGCGTAGAATGGGACAACACATATAACCCATCTATTCTGTATATTTTAACTGATGTAAACACTCAAACCTTGATTAGTCCTTGGTTCGATTCCTTTACTGTATTAGTCTCTTCCACTTCTGCTGAGGGGGCTCTTTCACTTTTGTACCACCCTCTGGGTAAAGTAAAACTTTCTTGAATTATGTCTAAGCCTCTGATCTTCCAGTATTAGATGATGGCCTCTTGTTCTAACCATTCTCCTCTTTGAAGTAAACTTCCCTACCTGTACTTTGTCTAATCCCCTTCAAGATTTACAGAGACGATATCAGACCATCTGGAAAATTTGATGAAATAAAGATTCCAAACTAGTGGATAGCTGTAGAGGACTGGCCTATATGTGGTAGCGATCTGAAGAATGGACTCTTATCATTCTACGTGTAATCGTAGCCATGATAACTCTCTGGCTACGTAACGTGTTTTTTTTCTCCATGCCAGCGTAAGTTATAAATTAAGGTTTTCCATGGCATCGTGAGAATGTAAATGTATGAAATCTGAAAGATGTGTAATTAATGAAAAAGACCATTCCTGGTGGAATTAGCAGGTACCAGGTTCTTTTCTTACAGGATGCAAAGGTTTAGATTAACAAATGAACAGACCAACCACCTATTTGCAGGTTCGTTTAATTGCTTCCCTGGCTAATGTGTCAGGGCATTCCAAAGTCTTCCGGGTAATGATATAATAACAGTCTTTTATACTACTAGACACAAGATAATAAACAACGGGAGAATTCGTTGGTATATGGAGCAAAAAAGACTCAGTCCCACACGTTCTACAGCTATCGTGCCGTTCACCCGATTTCAGACAATTCTACATTACTTAGCCATCAGACGTGTTGAATGCGTGTCTGTGACACATTACTTCCAGTGATATCTAAACATCTGTATTGACAGATTTTTTAAATAAGCTTAATGTTCTTCAATGGCTTGCTGTGGTTGGAGCTGTATTTACATACCAAGCCCTGAAAGGGCCATTATACTAATTCAGGGCCAATAGAAAAATGCACTATGCGGTGTAGACCCTCCCAGAGGGAATAATTACTCAAATCTGGTATCCAGCGGAGGGGCTGGCACCATTTAGCCCAAGGGGCAAGTCCACAAGCTGGCCAAGTAATATAATGTTCAAAACGTATTGCAAACAAGAGTAATCAGGTATGCCCTGCACAATGAAAATACATACAAGTTGCACAGAAAGAATCCAGCTAGGAGTAAATGCTGCCTTTAGTCCTTCTTGCTGGTCGCCGTGCATAGAATTGTAATTAACCCAAGAAAAGGTTTCAGGAAGTGGCCCAAAGCCTTTTCCTCCTAGTATCTTTGAATATTTGCAATTTTATCGCAATGGGAATTTATACAAATGAGGCCAAGAAAACACTCATAGGCTTTCTCAAATTGGGACTCCTTTGGGCAGGATAGACATATGACCAGAATCAAGCCTGGGGCAGACCACCTACCTCCCTTATCCAGCCACCTTGCAGCACTCAGCTTCAATATACACTACATGGACAAAAGTATTGTGACACACCTCTTAATTATTGAATTCAGGTATGTCAATCAGACCCATTGCCACAGGTGAATAAAGTCATGCTCTAGCCATACAATCTGAATTTACAATACATATGTATTTACAATACAATGTCATAAAAGTCCCTGTTGGTCTAATGGTCATGTGTCCCAATACTTTTGTCCCTATAGTGTGTCATGAGGTGTCCATATGGGAGATATGAGAGAGGTCTGTGCTATAACAATATATAGCTCTATCAATTTCACTGCATGGTGGGACAGTCATGGGAGACTTGAGGATCTCCCCAGCTGGCCTACAATCCCCAATGCTCACAAAAGCAGGGTAGTGAGTAAGCTCTGCAGGACACGGGTACAATGCCTGAAGATCAGGACACTTGAGAGGTACAGAGGTATATTGTAGCCACAACGGTTGCCCACGTTCTTTCGAACACAATGTATGAATGATGGATGTTAAGCAGAGAAGACATTCCTTCTCTCTCTCCGCCTGCACATAACTGGTGGCCTGAAACGTTTGATTTCTACCAGGTCTAGACGTTTTACAGTCCGCACGTTGTGACTATATGAATCAGCTTGTGATACAATAACCTTTGAATGGCATGATTATTCATCTTCATGAAGTAGTGGGGAGCAGGAGAAATCATATCTCTGTTGGCAGGTGAACATATCTCACTCTTCCAACCCAAGAACACCAAAAAACAGGAGAGGTAGCTTAAGCCTTGTTGGGTGTTGAAAAATATATAGATCAGGCATACATTTTGCTAATGTAGTGCAATGTTATTTCATTTTTATATTATTGCACATATTGGTTGTTTCTTGCGGATTAACACCAAAAATAAAGTATTACAAATGCCAGGAAAATTTGACCAGGAAAATGTCTTATTTTTACCATAGCAAAGGGCAAAAGAGAAACAAAGATATAAACAGCTGGTGTTTTAATGATTCTGACAGACTCAATAAAAAAACATCAACTAGTTATTTTGATTTGTGTTTAAGGAATGCCATGGGCGTACTTAAAAACATAATAGACTGCCAAAAGTCATTTAGGCTGTGCTTACATTTATCTTTTAGATGTATTAGAATTCAGGTGGCAAGATACCAAGGTTATAGTCCCGGCATAATTACCAGTTTGTAGCCTGCAAATAGTTAGATATTGTACTCAATATGGTTTAATAAAATCAGATTTCAGATGTTTTTTTTCTCTGACATGTTTTGATAAATTACGATTTTTGATTAGATTAAGAGATCTTTATATTGGAAGAAACACAGAGCTATACTATACTTTATTAAGGAATCCAATACAAGAAATGAGCAAGAATCATTGTTTACGGGTGAATGGTTCCCCATGTGCCATCAGATAAATATATGGCCCCTTTTTCTATGGCAGCTGCAAACCTATGCCATCTAGGAATTGTACCCCAATGTGCACAAAATGCGTGTAGAATGTTTCAAATAAGCAGAATGTAGTGGGAAATGGTCGGGTCATTGGTAGAAAAGGTGCTATTAAGATGCTTCTATTTAATCTACGTGGCTCAACTACATTGCCCTGAACCCAACACTGGTTGAGCTACAGAGCCACCTAATAACTACCCAGGCATTAATACATAGAAACATAGGTTTAGTCTCCGATAATGCTTTTAGTAAATGTTACACTGCTGATTAGGCAGGAACTGCTAGGTTGGTTCCTGTGCGTGAAAAATAAGGATTTTTTTCCTTAACCCAGTAAAGTTCTATCCATCCCATCGGCCAGTGAATTGGAAAGCCTTAAGCTTTGATATAGGCACGATGACTATTTAAAGCAAACTTGATATATTATTATAATTACAATAATATATAATTTATATATTATTTATATATTACATTATACATTTTTATATATTATTATTTACATAAAATGCCAATACTAGTTCCTAGTATTACTTATACCAGTTACTTATATTACTGATTAGTAAGATACGAATACTAGTATATAGGCATTCAGGTGCCTTTCTTGTTTCACAAAATACCTAACTCATGACATCATAAAGCGAAAACAAGAAAAGAAAAAGCAAAACATCTTTGTTTTATGATTTTTACTCCTATATCCCACAGATCAAATTACATAAATAATCCCGAACTCTGTATTTCTTTTCGTAACAGTCCTCGCAACGGAGAAACCTATTACAGCAGGCGCTAGAGAGATTCTTATTTCTGGACCACTGTAAAGTTTTATTGGCAGGATGTCTGAAGCGTATTTCATTTTTATTTTATTTTTTATCTTTAGGTTTACTGAAATTAAAGATTCTTCGGGGAAACTTGACCTCAGCCTGCTTTCCCCATCTAAGAAAGACTATTGGGCCATGTTAGCGTACAACCGTTCCAAGCTGTGCAACGTTCTGTTCTCCCAGGAGTTGAACCGTCGCCTCTCTCCCCATGGGGTGACGTCTAATGCTGTCCATCCAGGAAATATGATGTATTCTTCCATTCATCGGAACTGGTGGGGGTACAGGTTGCTGTTTACTTTGGTCCGGCCCTTTACCAAGTCCATGGTGAGTGAAGTTTCAGCTTATCTTTTTTTTTTTGTTCCCCCAGTTTTGTTTTTATAGAGCGGGATAAAAGTGTATGGAAAATCCAGATGTCTGTATTTGCATTGACAGTGTGTCATCGATATCTGTGAGCAGTTTATACGGGGTCAAAGCACTGCTTATTATCCCACAAGGATAGCTTGGCACCCCGTACCATCGCACTACTGAACTTACTCGTGATAATTACTTGATGATACACAATACATTTGTCTGCAGGATGGAGACAAATGAAACGTGATACATTAAAGTCCTGGGAACTTTTTATTATTATTGTTTCTTCCAGAAACAAGGGGGAAAAAAATAACTAAAGTGAAAAAGCATTGCAGAATTCTGGCTGCAATTCATTGAAACGACTATTTGCCCAAGAAACATTTGTACAGGAGTGTGAAAAAGAACACGGGGACCTCTTGGAATGCATTTGGTTGGTCCAGAATGGGCGGCTACATACGAGGAACGTTCAAAAAGTTTCCGCGCTTTTATATTTTCATGTGACTAGCTCTGTCTGGCAAGCCGGCGGTCCTTGCAGTTTAGTATAAGAGTTTTCACCCTGGGGTGAAAATAGCTGTGAAACTTATAAATTGCACCAAAGAGGGACAGCGATCTGTCTTACGCATTTTGTGGGCAGAAGGTGCGCGCCGGGAGCACAAATTCATCTTTGGCATGTGTGTTTGGTTGAAGAGGTTGCAGGAAATCTGAGTGTGAGTGTTGGTTCTGTCTATGCCTTAAGTTCAGTAAAGTGTGTGCCAGGTGGGTGCCTAAGTGGCTGACAGAGGAGCATAAGCGCAAGCGCTTAGACGTTTGTTCCCGACACATGGCCCGTTATCGTGAAGAACGTGATGATTTTCTGCAGATGATAGTCACTGGGGATGAAAGGTGGGTTCACCATTACAAGCATTAAAGCAAGTGGCAGAGTATGCAGTGGAAGCATCCATCATAATGATGATGATGTGAAAAAAGAGGTGCATCAGTGGTTACGCATTCAACCAAAAATATGTTTTGCTGATGGCATTAAAAAGTTGGTTCGATGTTGGGACAATTGCATCGCAAAGGAAGGTGACTATGTAGAAAAGTGATGTCATTTGTTTTTATGTAATTTGTTTTTGAAATAGAGTTAAAAAAAGTGTGGAAACTTTTTTAACGTCCCTCATATATATATATACACTGCTCAAAATAATAAAGGGAACACTTAAACAACACAATGTAACTCAAAGTCAATCACACTTCTGTGAAATCACACTGTCCACTCAGGAAGCAACACTGATGGACAATCAATTTCACATGCTGGTGTGCAAATGGAACAGACGACAGGTGGAAATTATAGGCAATTAGCAAGACACCCCCAATAAAGGAGTGGTTCTGCAGGTGGTACCACAGACCATTTCTCAGTTCCTATGCTTCCTGGCTGATGTTTTGGTCAATTTTGAATGCTGGCGGTGCTTTCACTCTAGTGGTAGCATGAGACGGAGTCTACAACCAACACAAGTGGCTCAGGTAGTGCAGCTCATCCAGGATGGGACATCAATGCGAGCTGTGGCAAGAAGGTTTGCTGTGTCTGTCAGCGTAGTGTCCAGAGCATGGAGGTGCTACCAGGAGACAGGCCAGTACATCAGGAGACGTGGAGGAGGCCGTAGGAGGGCAACAACCCAGCAGCAGGACCGCTACCTCCGCCTTTGTGCAAGGAGGAGCAGGAGGAGCACTGCCAGAGCCCTGCAAAATGACCTCCAGCAGGCCACAAATGTGCATGTGTCCACTCAAACGGTCAGAAACAGACTCCATGAGGGTGGTATGAGGGCCCAACGTCCACAGGTGGGGGTTGTGCTTACAGCCCAACACCGTGCAGGACGTTTGGCATTTGCCAGAGAATACCAGGATTGGCATATTGGCCACTGGCGCCCTGTGCTCTTCACAGATGAAAGCAGGTTCACACTGAGCACAGGCTGCCAGAGGTAGCCTGACTGCCATTAGGTACCGAGATGAGATCCTCAGACCCCTTGTGAGACCATATGCTGGTGCGGTTGGCCCTGGGTTCCTCCTAATGCAAGACAATGCTAGACCTCATGTGGCTGGAGTGTGTCAGCAGTTCCTGCCAGAGGAAGGCATTGATGCTATGGACTGGCCTGCCCGTTCCCCAGACCTGAATCCGATTGAGCACATCTGGGACATCATGTTTCGCTCCATCCACCAACGCCACGTTGCACCACAGACTGTCCAGGAGGTGGCGGATGCTTTAGTCCAGGTCTGGGAGGACATCCCTCAGGAGACCATCCGCAACCTCATCAGGAGCATGCCCAGGCGTTGTAGGGAGGTCATACGGGCGCATGGAGGCCACACACACTACTGAGCCTCATTGTGACTTGTTTTAAGGACATTACATCAAAGTTGGATCAGCCTGTAGTGTGGTTTTCCATTTTGATTATGAGTGTGACTCCATATCCAGACCTCCATAGGTTGATAAATTTGATTTCCATTGAGAATTTTTGTGTGATTTTGTTGTCAGCACATTCAACTATGTAAAGACGCAAGTATGTCATACGATTAGTTCATTCATTCAGATCTAGGATGTGTAATCTTAGTGTTCCCTTTATTATTTTGAGCAGTGTATATCAAATCACAAAATAAAAAAACATTTTTCCACTCCACTGCTAGAATGAATGAATGTCCATATGCCTGGTTAAATGAGGTATCATTGACAAAAATGTTGTATAGAAATGTTCTATGGGTGTGTGTAAAATAGATGTTTGGAAGCTGCTACCAACCCAAGTCTTTGGATATCATAATCAGCTGGCGTTAAAGTCTCTTTGAAGTCCTCTGAAGCTTTGGTCTTAAGAATCAGCATATCTGGATCCCATGTCCCATTATCAAGCACTTAGAGCGGTGCATTTAATAAAACCAAATATTTTTTTTGGCAGGTACCTGGGTAGAAAGAGTATCATGTGTTGAGCTGCAGGGGAAGGAGGTGGGATGGACAGCAAAGCTCTTAGCAGATGTTACAAGAACTAGCAGTTCGAAATCCCATTTATTATTTTACATTTTTTTCTTTTACGTGTAAAAGTGGGTCAGGTTTGTTGAAGTTCTGAGACCTATTGGGTTTCGCTTCCTGTTTCGGTGCAAAGCCAGCCATTGTACTAGACCTGTAACAGATGTGCTGTTCCCTGTTTTAATAGATGGGAATAAAACTGAAGGTTCTGTTGTGGAGTTATAAATTAGAGCAAGAAAGCACAAGCTGTCACCGAGTTAACCTTAACTAGCCAAAGCAGCATGATTCTGCCCTGGAATAACCTGGTGGAGAAAGATTTATAACTCCTAAATAGAAAATGACTCCAGCAAGGATTGAATTGTGTTGGATCACCTATCAGACAAAGACATTCCCTTTTTTTTAAGGATCCTCTACAAATAAGATTTGAAGAGGAATTCCAGTTATTTTGGTTTATCTGATCCCGTATCACTGGAACACATGGTATCAGTCTGTATAATATGAATCCCTTCACACATAATGAGACCCTGTAAGAAGACCCAGACACAGGACAATGGGGACAATGAGAGTAGACTGGAGTTTTATGAAATATATTACTAGAACTGCAAAATCATTTATTAAATAGATTTTTTTTTTTTTTTCATGAACCCAAACCAGTTTTAAAAAAATATTTAGAATTGAGTTATTCTGTTAAATGGCATTGGGCAATTCAAATAAAATGACTAAACATTTGTGCCAGAATGTTAAAAAAATATTATGCTGGGTATTGTTACCTTTGACTGGAAGATGTTACCTGCTGAAGGGTGAAGGGCCAGACATCCTGGCTACAACTCTCTGGGGGTAGAGACAGAGTATCAATGCCTAAAATTATTGAAGGCATAATGTCCAAAATATGACGACTGCATAACTCTTGGGCCCCATCATACATTACATCACTATGCCTGGGATGTGCTGGTTTCATAGTGTCATAATTAAGCCAAGCTTGGCTGGCATCATATTGAGTATTTTGTGATCCTGGGCAAAAGTTGAGCAGAGGTGACCCCACCTTCAGGATGTCATAATCCGCTAAACGCCCTACTCTCATGCACTTGCTCCGGTGACAGGAAAAGTCCGGTCTTGGAGGGAGGATAAAAAGGTAGGTCATTGGTAATTAGAGTTTTACCATCAGAAAGACAACATCAAGGAATTACGGTATGATACTTTGTTTTATCCTTTTTATTTTGAAACTCTTCATGTACTTGTTCCTTCTATGTCTCTTTTATATGCAACTTTGTGTAACAGCACTGTGACATATGTGGTATGTGATACTCAGATTAAATATTTTTCATCAGTTCTCTTTTATTCTGTAATCGGATTCAGCCTAGATATAGCGTTTTTTATATATCACATTACTAAGGGATTAACTATATAGATATCTTAGTTGGCAAGGAGGATTTTGTCTATTTTGCAGTCCTGCAGTTTTTGGGTAATCTAAGATGCTCTCTTTAAAGTTCTTGGTGGTGGCAGTTTGTTTTATGCTGGGTATTTTGGGGGTGGTTGTTTGGGATTCAAGGTGGTTGCTTTGTGCCCTGTGATGCGTAAGTCTGGTTTCACACACATACTCCCACATCTCGGCTTGGCGGATAGCCCTGTCCATGACATCATCCTCTACCCCAACCCTCTCATTGGGGAAGAAGATATCACCGGAAAATAGAGGTAGTTTGCGGGACGGTATGTCTGCAAAGATGCGGACCAAGAAAGAAGATGAAGAACAAGAAGATGCGAGACACGGAAGTGCAAGTGGTTCGCAGAGAAGGTAGGGAGGCGTTCAGAGAGTGCGAGTTTGGACACACTTTGGACTAAAATCGTATCTGGCCTTTTTTTTAGGGGATTCGTACAAATAGACGAAATTGCAGCATTTCGTTAAATTTGAAATTCGTACCAATCCGAATATACAAGTCTATTGCTAACCATTGGCAAAATCTGTTTACCCTTAGTAAATATTGTGTTGATTTGCTTTAGATGAGTCCATGTTTAGGGATCAGTCATTATTTCTAAATAGGAGATTTTGCTGTCCTTGTCTACATAATTATATATTTCCCATTCTATCTATGGTATCTCTCTACATGTGGCTTGGGAGTTACAGCTATATTTATCATGTATATATTAAGTATATTTCATTGTGTAAGATTTTCTTTTGAAAACCATGGATCTGTATGTAAACAGCACATATTGAGCGCCATGCGGAGTATCTCCATTGAAAGCTTCCTTCTATGGCTTCTCTTAAGTGTCCAAATAAAGTGGCTGCTACAAACTTGGATTTCCCACAGAATTTCATGTACCATACAAATGGGATGTTTGCTTCCAAGAACCTTTTGGCAGTAGAAGGTAATTATGGAACCGCTTTCCATGTAGCATGATGGTTAAGCATCAAAATAATTTGCCGTGTATTCCCATCCAAGCACCTAATTTAACAACTGATGGTGTGTATCGAAAATGTTGACAGGAGCTGGTCACGCCTTAATGCATATTGGATCAGTAGAAATGAATTAAGGGTCTTGGAAGAATGTTCTGCTTTATGATATGACGAGTAGTTTTGGCACTTTTATGGGTCTGTGTCTTCTCCTAACATTGTCAGTCTTGCATTGAAGTATCACATAATTAAACATCAGAGCCGCATAGAAGGTTTAACAGTTTAGTCATTAAGCTAATATGAATTAGTCTTTTTTTTTTTTATATGAGTAGCATCTTCTTGTTTGGTTTTTGATATTTTTTATTATGTAGTGCCAGATGTCACACTATAGATAACTATGATGCACGTTCCCATCAATGTCCGACCTTAAGGTGTTAACATTTCAAAGTCAAGAATCAACATGAGAATAAGTATCACCCATCTAGTGTGCCCATGATCAATGATGCTACGATATGTGTACTGATCAAAGATATGTAGACGAATATCTGATGGGGATATGCTAGAGTAGTGTTCTTATGATACAGAAAAATCTAGGGTGCCCGCAAATTGTTTTACTGTGTATCTTTTCCAAAAGCATCGTCCACAGGGTTAGTAGTTGTAAGAACACAAAATAATGGTGTTCTGCTTAAGGCCCCTAGTTAGGTGAGCGCGTTGAGGTTGGACTGTTGCATATACCACCCCATCTAGAATCCTTTCTACCAATCCTTTTCCCTCTACTCATTCCCCTTTAATCATTTACATTTTGAAAGAAGTCAGAAAGAAGCCAAAGTAATCTAGCAGAATAAATCATGTTTGTTCAGCTGGATATCTTATTTATTTGAAATACTGGAAGAAATCTCTTCTGACTTTAAAAAAAAAATAGAAGAAGAGTAAACAGAAAGATTGTCCAAGAAACCCGAGCGGAGAAGAGTTGTGTCTTTCAGAGAACCATTATAAAGGCCTACTTGCTGGATCCAAAGAAAATATTGTATATCAAATGTTGAAGCCTGCATAGTCTTAGAATTCTGACTTTTTATTTAATACATTTATTTTTCTTATTTTAAATATGGCCCCTTCTGCATACAAACCATAGTTGGATCAATTTTTGAGTGGATTAATAGAACTCTGTGCTTTTTTTATTTTTATTTTTTTTCAATATTTTTTTGTCCCGGGTGTGAGCCAATAAAATAAGTTTTGAAGGAAAAGGATAACTTGGAAAAAAAAATCTAGTGCAAAGATATCCAAAAGTAATCAATGATCCGCAAAACATTTATTCATTTGGAAATCCAAGGAAAACTACCCCATGTAACAAGATACTGTTGATGGGTCTGAAATATTGGTTACTTTCCTCTTGAGAGTCTTGATGTTTTTGTCTTTGGAACATTGTGTGTTCTAAAGACTCTTTATTTAGTATTCTGGAGACAAATTGAGAATTTTGTCCTCTTATCCATATCCAGTCCAAAAATAAGAACCGTATGTCACGCTGTTTAGTGCCGCTAGACGTTGCTGGACTGCCTAGCGCTGGATGGAAGTCACCAAATTCTTTCCAGCATGATGCTGGTTCTGGATTATCCTCCAAAGGAACATACTTAATTTGTTGGGTAGTCATTTTGGAACGGTAGTTCCTGATACCTGATTTATCTGCATGAATGATAGGGACCCTCACATTGTGATGGGCTATAGAAATAAGAATAAATGAGGCTTGGGGACCAGCTTGTACACCATTTAAACTTTATGTGAATCCAAATGATGGCATCTTGTGTTGGATTTTTAAACTTAAAAAAAAAACTGCTTTCTCTTTTTTAAAAAAAATAAACTTATTTGGGAGTATTCATAAAATAAGATTTTAACGATTTAGAATGCAGTTGTGTTTCACCAACATGGATAAAACGCTGTTCTTCTAGCAGCCTAAGGATGTAGATGAGCCCTGACAACTACAAAAAAAAAAAGATTTCAATTTGATTAATTACGAAATGCAATATGCGTAAAAAATGGGCCTGGTTTGTCCCTTTAACTGTTTTTGACAAAATGCCTGTTTTATTACCGCAGAAGCATCTTCCACGAGTGATACACGATTCAATCTGCACGCAACACGCAGCGACGTGTTTCTTAAAGCAAAGATGTATTTATAGCCTCGGTATTTCTCTCCCCCTATTTCTTCCACTATCCTGTAAATTTATGTCCTGTGCCAACCGCGTCATGTGGTTTTATTGACGAGGGACTGCTCTGCCGAAGATTTCCTATTTCCATTCACATACATGTGGCATCTGACAGCTGGGTAATGGCAACGCCTGCCAGTTTTAGATGCTTTTAAGGAAATACTGTTGTGAGATTTTTATGTTCCTAACTTCAATCAGCCGGTGTCTGCTCTACGCCTGCCCAAGGACCCTCAACAGACCATTTTCAGCATTTTGCTGCAATTAAACTCCTCTGGTTTTAGCCCACAGGCAATTTAGTACCTTTTTATGTATGCATATTATGAACTTTTGACCAGGAACTGCTAGTCGTATATTAGAGAGTAGCTTCTGAAAACCGACTTAACAAGTTCCTCAGAGTATTCACTGGAGTCAGTTGTGGAAAAGGGTAATTTAAACAACTTGCAGAGAGGCCATTCAGAATCTTACTGATGATCCTAAATATGTATTTTTTTTCTCTCTCTCTCCTACTGGAAGCAGGTTGCGGGAGCTCTCGGAGACGTGATTGATCTTTTATACAGCAGCTAACAAGGGCTGTGATTCTATTAGCTCGCTACAAGGCAAGGGAGTAGTGATTTAATGAAGTGTCTAGCGAGCTCGCCGTAGATCTCTCCCGTTGTGTCTAATTTGCAGTGCCCGTCGTGAGCGTAACAAAGACTGTCCTCGCCTTGCCATTAGCCAGGTATTTCCTTAGCAAATTGTTGTAAGGTCAGGTGTAGTTATCTGAGAGAAGGGCTTCGCCTTCCCTCCTTGGTGTCTCCGGATGACAGACGCTGCGCTGTGCGTTCATCGAAGCGGAAAGCGAAAGAGCAGAGGTCCCTCTCGGAATTTCCCCTCGGCTGATACAGTAGCAGATGAACTGCCAGGCAGGACTAATGGAGTCATAATTGGCGATTAGAACCGGAACAGCACAATAAGATCTTAATACAAACTGGCGTATATTATACTTACTGTCAGTCGGGGTAAGGTTCCACGGAAGACTTTACTACCCTCAACCCTCCTTATTAATTCACAGTTATGAGGCAATCAGTTTTAATAGGATCTCCGCAAACAAACAGCGACACGTCAAAGGAGTTTTACTATACACTGACACAGCTTAGGCCCTTGGTGTTTTGCTTTGGCGGTGAAACACGACAGATGTTTTTAACGCGAAAGCATTAAAATACGTCCTGCTTTGCCTGTAGGAGTGTTAATTCTTTTGACGACAAAGTGGGCCGCGATGGAAGACACGGCGCCAGGGTTTTAATTTACTTATCATCTCAAAAGAAGGATCAACCACAGAAAAATGAAGTGGAATGACGTGTCTTTTTGATATAAAGTGACACACAAAAGGTGAATCTAAGAACGCTGCATTTATTTTCACTTAAAGGTGCTGTTCCACTTAGTCGCACATTAATTTCTCTATCTTGTAGGCTAAGCAAATAAACCTTTGCAGAGCTGTTATTTTATTATTCCACCTGAAGGACTAATAATTCAAATCACAAACTTTTAAGAAGCTTTTTTAGGGTTTCTACTCAAAAACCCATCAGTACCTATGCTTGCGTCAGGGTATAAAACTGTAACGTGCCGACACGTGTATCCAAACTGCGGTACGCTTGCATCCTGTGGCCAAACGCTTCCCAGAAATCGTTCTTTAATCAGGTATAATACAGCCTCATGTGTTATTTCTGCTGCGAGAACCTAATTGTCACGCGATGCAAAAGCAGGCACTGTTACGTCGTAAGCATGGAAACTGGAAAAGCTTCTTAAATTTTTGGTGTTTAAATTCGAATAAGCCTAAATATGAATGAGCCAAAATTCTACATGATGAAAAAAATATTTCTAGGAAGAGTTTAGGCATTCAGCAACGCACATAACGATTAGAAAAGTATAAAGATACAGAGATGTAGAGACATAAAGAGACAGATCCATAGACACACAGATATAGTAAGGCACACAGGCACAGAGAAAGATCCACAGCCATAAAATAATCACTACTGGTTTTCATAAACATGCGCTGCGGGTCTGTAGAGGGAGCTGTCCAGTGCTGTATTACGCAGGGGAAATGGTCAGGAAGAAGAAGTAGAGGCATAGGGTAAAGGGCAGTACCTGGGGTCTCTCTCCAGGTTTAACCCAGAGCCTCAAGGTGAAGCCCTGCTTTTTTGAGGTTTTGGGTCAGTTTCCTCTTTCACCGGTCAGAAGCTCTCCGATTGGACAACCAACCGGCAGGCTACTTGCTGGTCAACCATGACTGAGACTATTGATGATAAATGAGTGTCTCTGCCTGTTAATTCCAAGTAGTGTATTTAGGGAAGAGGTTTCTTACAAAGAGCAGCGCTTTCATTTGGATCTACCACTTAATATGTGAATCAGCATAGCAGGTTTCCCACCCCATGCACCCAACATCCCTCCATTTTCTTTTACCATCCTAGGTGGATCTTAAAGGTGTAAGGGGATCACAGTTGAGGAGTATGCGGGGGGGGCTTCAAACAGAGGCTTACTCGATGAGTTTATCAAGAAAGACAACCTGGGTATACCCACTAGCCATATGTTAGCCCCAGTTTGAGTATTGCAAGCCATCAAGGTGTTAAAGTATCAACACAAGAAATGTTATTGTTGTACAGTGACTAAACCCTGCTTTGGGCAACGGTATCTTGTAACTTTAACTTGTAAATTTAACTTATGATTCTCTCCCACTTTGATAAAAAAAAACGGACAGAAGGTATAATTTTACCGACTAAGTGAATGTGAAGCCTATATAATTTTCTGGCGTTGACACTTGTGTCCTAGCAGCATGCTATTATTGTATTATTGTCTACTGATCTTCCATTTCATTACAACGTCTACATTGGGACTGAAATCTAAGCCTTTTTGCCCATAGTTCATTTCACAGTGAAACGCTGTAAATGGCTTATTGTATATTAGATGATGTGGACCAGAGCACATCTAAATCAATAAGCAGCTAGTCGAATCCTGGCATGGTATTATTCTTGGTCGGATTCCTTTAAGTAAGTAAGAATTCCATAACACAATGTCAAACACACAATCAAATAAGAACAAGTTGCAATAAAATATCATCTTGACACTTTTGTGGTAACGTATTCCTGCTTTAAACCTATTGACCTTTTTCAATGGCTTTATGAAACGAAAAGGTGACAAAATAGCTTCTTCTTTAAGTTCATACATGGTAATGCGCTAAGGGTGAGCGAGGTGGGAAACTGCGTACAACTGATAGGATACAGAGGGCGTAAATAAGTGTGCTCCAGGGATTCTGTTTGATGAAGGACCCTGAGTTCAAAGATTGAAGTTTAGAGACCATGTAATTGCCTTTCCCTTGGGCTACATTAGCTGGGTATTAAGTGGACGGAATGTGAAGATGAATGCGTATTTAGATGATTGGAATCAAAGAATGTGATTGGTTAACATTCCATACTCCTGTTTTTTTTCCGTCTTTTTATATGGAGAACGTATATGTTCTCTTTCAACCTCTCCTCTCGTGTTAATGTCCTTCTGCATCACTCACATCCACTGGTAACAATTTAGATCTGTTGATGTAACATAACTTACTCTGTACTAAATGCATGAATTTAAGTTAATTGAACATGTTTCCCCTCTTCCTGGGTAAAGGTTCTGGTGGGTGCTAGCTTCTCCTTGAATTCAGTTAGGATACGCAGTTTAAAATACATTATGCACAATTTCTTGCAGTTAGAATAAGCATTTTATTTATTGTGGTAACTATGCATTATACAGTATATACTTGAATGTTGAACAAATCCACTGAAGTTGGCCTTTCACTTTAGGCTTTGGTCAAAATATGCTGCTAAAGCCCCCATGGTAATTAAATGTATCTTTAAGCTTGGCTTTAGAATCTGATTTCTTCTTTAGGAAGCTATGTGGCCTACTTAATTTTAAAGTGCGGCATAAACGTATTCCACATCTGGTTTATCAATCATCAGCACATGTCCTTTATGCTGCCTTGTGCTAGAATAATGAAAATAGCGTGTAAGTAACCTTTACCGTTTTCTCCGTGTTCTATCAGTGTTTGTACTATAAACGTGAAGCCAATTTTGCTCCGTGTGAGGACACTTTGCGTTTCTAGCAAACTCAACGGAGTTAACAAAAAAGCATTCAGTCTCTATTTTCTGGTTTCTGATGCCGTCCTTGTGTGTATTGAGCTGTGCTGTAAATAAGAAATCCAGCAAAGAAGAGAAGCAAGTTTTGTTTCCCTTGGCAAAGGCACTTGCAGAAGTAATTGGAATACAATTCTCCTCTGCAGCTCGGTGCCAAATAAGCTAATTGTTCACACACGCAAGTATATTTCAGCAGCCCTGATAGTAAGAGGTTGAGTTTTCAGATGGGTTGAAACAGTGACAAGTGTTGGGCAAAAACAGTAAAAGTTCCATTTGCGGGAGAAAAGTTATTTTCTTTCCACACGCTGAAGTCGCATGCATTCTTAAAACACTGCATTTGTTGTGATGTCATAAGTTGTCCCATGACATATACACCATGTCCTTGACGTATCTCCCTCCAAGAGAATCCCCAAGTGCTTTTGTCCTAATTTGGGAAACAGGTATTCTTTTCTTCTTCCAGGTCAAATTACGACATCCCATGGGAGTCTTTCTTGTTAGAAGGTCTGAGCTGGCGAGATGATGATCAAGATATCTCACCTCGTAATGTCATGTTTTATAGAACACTGTAGGGTCTGCCATAATATTGTGCCTTTGCTTGTGTGTGCATTGTGTATTGCTTGCCTGAGCTTAGGAAAAACAAAACAGGAACGCAAACAAGAAACATTTATAACGGGAACTTTGTTCATGAAATAGACAAGAATCAGTGAACAGTTTGCTTTGGTGAGCTACAAAAGTGTAGTCATTACTACCATTTTATCTTGGTAACATAGTTACATAAAACATGTTTGAACTTGCCTACAAAACTTGCTTGTTTAGTGGAGAAACCCCTGCAGGTTTTCATAAGGAAGTCTTTAACACATTGTAGAGGCTGTTGGACAACCTCATCAAATCATCTACACTAACATGAAAATATCAAAAATGTGCAGGTGCTGTACTTTGCACCGTGCCGGAAGTTGTCCTACTTTGGCTAACTGTTTGGACCATTATCACGGCTGGTATGTCCGTTTCTTGTCTGGCGCTGTAACATTTAGTAACATTTGGAAGGATACTTGATACATGTATTTTTAAAACACACACACACTCATTTGTCCTCAGGGCTGCCCAAGGCCTATGTCAACGCAGCACCCTCAACACCACAATCCTTAACGCTGGGTGCCGGGATATGACATAACGATAGATATGCGCCTCTGGCCATACATAGGCTATGGAGGCCATGCCAAGTCACCTTCATAATGTTAATGGTTGGGGAGATTAGTGATTTCCCTTTTAACCAGCCCTATAAACAACGCCGGTACAGGGAGTCTGATCACCCGAAGGGCTGATGGCTTCCTATCATGCCTGGACCTGCCACCTTAGGCCTTTGCCAGCATTCGCCACTGTCCACAGAAATACAAATAACTGACAATTACTTCACTAAAGAAAAATCAATAAAATACAAATTAAATCTACATAGCTTGTCTTTGCTTCAGCACATTATTAGCTAGTGAAACGCATAACTGTGAAAGTATTCTTGCGCATGCCTTTACTAATGCGTGCATTGCAAATCTGTATACATTCCACACTTTGATCTTGACACAAATCCCTTTTTTTTACGCTAAATTCGGATCACTGTTGCACAGAAATTGGTTGAGGACTCTGGCGTGAGATGTATAAGATGCCACCCATCGCGGTTAATGAAATCTGTATTTTAATACATTATAGAATCAAGACAAGCCTACCGTAGTTTGCAGGTTATTTAATGTATTGAGTAGATTGAAACAAACCTTAGAACGAGAAGATCAAAGGCATTAATTTCATTGTTCTATTTTACTGTTTTGAGACTTCAAAAAGACTTTAAGGCTCAGACCGCATTTAATGTCATCTGTAGATTTGCTTTGAAAACTGAGGATAACGTCTTCATTAACCAAAAATACCTTCCCGGAGTTCCTGTCTTTCTGCTTTCTTTTGAAAGAAAATGATAGGAAAAAAAAATTCTCTCATCATTTTGTTAGGATTTTTTTTTTTAGATCCCGTGAGTAACACAGAAAATGAATAGTGAAATTTCAGTGCTTTTTCTCCAGATCCTTAAAAATAATGAAGGGGCCTGTTTTAATTACAAAGAAGTTACTGAATGTTCATCTGTGTGACGCATGTAATTAAATGAGGAAAATTGTACATTTCCAATTAGAACAAGTCCTCTTTAAAGTAAACTTTAAAGAATTTACAATAAAAAGCCTTAATCGATGTTTGGGAAAAAAACAAAACGGTAAGCAATTAGAAATATATATACCATATTTTCCACCCCCTCCAATTAAATAATAATAGAGAGAAGGGGGGTATAGCTCCAAAACCTATCCATGTGGCTTGTACATGCTGAATTGCCATACAGTATGTAACCCACGGGGAGCATAGATGGGCCTTTCTGAAGAGCTTAGTGAATTCAAGCGTGGTATTGTGATAGGATGCCACCTTTGCAATAAGTCAGGTCGTGAAATTTCATCCCTGCTAGATATTCCGCGGTCAGCTGTAAATGGTATTACTGGAAAGTGGAACAGGACCAGCAGCAACTCAGCGACAAAGTGGGAGACCACGTAAAGTCACATGGTGCGTAAACTTCACCAACGCTCTGCTGATTCCTTAGCTGAAGAGTCCCAAACTTCCACTGGCAATAATATCAGCACAAAAACTGTGCGGAAAGAGCTTCGCGGAATGGGTTTCCATGGCCGAGCCTCACATCTTGCCAAGAATTGGATCAAGTGGTGTAAAACACGCCGCCACTGGACAGTGGAAACGTGTTCTCTCTTGATGGGCAAGTCTGATGGGCGAGTGTGGGTTTGGCAGAATGTTACCTATCTGCATTGGGAATATAATACTTCCCATTTGTTTGAATATTCTGCGGGTTACTATTAACACTGCTAGGGCACTGTGATGAGCTCTGATCAGACAGTTACAGAACCAGACAGACATGCTACCCTGCCGTTAAGTAAATAATTAAAGCTACTTGCGTCCATGTAAAGTGACACGTTGCTTAACAAGCCCACTTAGATCTACACAGTTTGTCAAAGTATTATCTATCACAATGAATGATGGGTGGCTCTGCCTTATAGTCTTCATTGTAGAAGGAAACCCAGCACAAATGCTATTTTATAATACTGCTATATCTGCATAACAAAGCTGGTGAAGCTGGTGGCCAATATGACTAATATAATATGAGACTTGCAAAACTTTTTCTTTTCCTAATGGACAAATAATTTTGTTCATTACTGTGAAAAGTGTCATGTGTGTACTGCATACACATAGAAGCAGTAAACGGTTGGAGTTTCCACTGCTTTACCTTGATATGTTGAGCCTAGTAATCTAACCCATGCCTCTTACTTAAATTACATGTACTAATTGCATTCTAGCCAGCTGGTGATTAAGCGTGAATCAGCTTCACTATGAATACATCATTATACATTTTTCATCTGGATCTTAACGTAATACTTAACACATCTCTCCATAGGTTTTTTTCATAGACCTCAAATATAGCTATTACTTAGGGTGACCAATCGTCCACATTTTAAAGGGACACTACCCTGAAGGGGGTCATCTCTCTCCTGAAACCGCCTTTCAAAGACATTCGTGTTATTTAAACCCTTAGAAGAACATTTCAGTAATATTGATGAAGGGAATATTATTTTTGCGTTAGTCTTCACAATTGATTTTTTTTTCTCAAATATCTTCTTAAAGTGTGTTTTGAGTGGCCGTTCCTGTTAAAACCCAAATTAAACAAATATACCAAGCGTTTGTGCTTCAGACCTTCAGCTCTGGAATGAATTCACAGTTCTACTCTGATTATTTCTGTAGCTCATTCCCTTAAAACACTGGCTTAAATGATGAATAGGACAGCCTTTCCCTTCCTTGTGATTGTGCATATTGAATATATACCTTATTATTTGAGTGAGATTATAGGCAGAAGGCTCCAATAACACTACTTAACCATGAATACATTATATCCAGCAGAAACACCATGCTTTATGGCTTAGCCCCGTCATTGCAATTTGGGAACTACAGTATTCTCCTACAGCTGTTGCTTTGAAATGCCACCCACTTTGTGCTGCTACGCAGGAGAACACATTTGTAACACAGAAAGTTCATATTGCATCTATCAAATTAACGTATTCCTAGATGTATAGCAAAATGTGCTTATACAAACATCTGGCTGGAGATTGGCCTCGTGCTACGGAGCACATTGTGGGTGGCTCAGAGCCTCATGGATCTACAAATGCAAGGGTGAATTAATATTCTCTCTGACCGATGCAGACCACGGGCCAGACACCTCAACCGCTTCTTGTGTTACCTCTCTTTTTAAACCACAGTCTTAAGGTTCCTCTTTCTTTTTTCATAGGTAGTTGAGGAAACGTTAAATTTTAAGACGTCAGTTGTGATATCACAGGATGTGCTTAGGCCCTTGTGTTTTGAAACTAATAACTTAAGGACGTTTTGCCAATTCCCTATCTGTCGAGCATTTTCTTTGAGCATGAGGAACAACGGGACATTTGATAGCTCATAATATAGACACAATATTGTCTGCAAAGTTCTTTATCCACAGCATGGGGACCAGTTAATATAAGAGCTAGCGTGCTATTAGTTCAAAGTTCACAGAAAGTCCTCAGCTGAATTGCATTCTAATAACAGAGATCTTTTCCTTTGGAAAACTTTTCCTTGGACTGCGTGTAGCAAACCCTTTCCAGGACTGATAAAGGCGAAATATCTGGAGTGCTTATTTTTATTGGGGTTTGTTTTTTCCTTCCGTATAATATTTCAATAGAATCATGTTGCTGTTAGTTATGGATTGGTTTGGAGGACATTTGGTTGACTTGCCCTTCAGTTCATTGTTTTGTAATTTTTACTTACTACTGTGAGCCATGATGTGCTCACAAATAGTTTTAAGTATCTGTACTGGAGTCATATGTAGTTTCAAGGTGTTGATGATTTACAAAAGTATGGGAGTCTTTGCTTCTGTTTAACACTTAACAGATCAATAACATCATTTGAGAAGGCAATACGTCAACAAATCATCAAAGCAACCAAATAAAATGGAGAAAAGAATTTAAGATATGATTATTGGAATTTTGATGTTTCCCAATCCTTGAGTTAAGAGCCGGCACACCCTATTATTAACAAAAGAAATTCTGGTTGGCCTTGACCAGCAACACACATTATCACATTACCAATATCACACATCCTTAAGGTAATATGGTGGTTGTGGTGCATGTGTGCCGTAATAGCAGGGTGCTAGTGGAAAAGGGCCAAATATCAATTGGAATGTACATTTTCATTGTATCAGACAGTAGTATTCATACCTGGGCAATATGAGGACCTCTATAAAGTTGGCCAGACCAGGACAATCCCTGCCATTCTCTGGCATTATGCAGATGGAACGTGCTGAAAGAATTGAGCTTTCCACACTCTCTTGCTATTTGACATTTCAAATACCTGCCATCTAGTATACAACCTGTAACCTTCAACGAGAAAAGGTAACTTGTCGTTTAGGGGTCAGTAATGCCTAATGAGATATCGGTACTGTGTGTGACGAAAACCATGAATGCACTTACAGGTGATAAACCCGGACAATAGATGGAATGAGTTGTTAGACTGAAGAGTTTGGACTAGTCACATTATGCAATAGGAAGAGATGTACATTTGATGACCCTGTATGAATGTTTATCATTTACTTATGCCAGTTTACAAACCTTCTTCTTTAAAAGACACAACACACCGCCTCTTGCCGTTAAAATCACTAAGTGCAGTCATCCCGGCAGCCCACTGGAATTATAATTAATGACTACAAAGCATCTATTATTGTGTACTTTCTGGGCCTCAAATGAGAAAGCCGTTGGAGTTCTCTGAATAATGAAAAAGTTTCAGTTCTTGATAAATCTCACAGCAGGGCACTGTATAGAAAGTTCAGGGCCCGTACATCTATCATTAAACGCAAAGATCTCTAAACGTTATTTTTTTTCCCTAAGCCTTGTGATTTATAACCCACTCCCTGAAAACATTGAGTGTTACTTTACGTAGAGCCATTGAGATGCAGATCAATTATTTGAATGACAGATTAACTACTTTTACAGTAATAAATGTTGAATATAACTGTAACATATGCATTGCAGCACATGCAGGAGACAGCTCAGCTTTTTAGGAGCCTGGATGAGATATATACGTATTACAAAATCTTAGAGACCAGCTGGATAGTCTTGGGAGGAATGGCCAACATTTTGTAAGGTCTTGTAGCATCAGGACAATTTTTAAAGAGACACTCCAGCTGACAGCTGAGAATCCCTTCAAATGTAATGGTGTCCCCTTTGCTTCTGCAGAATCCCCCATTTGCATTTGCCCCTTTCCTCATCCCTAGCTTTATTTTTGGCCAAACACATCTCCTGACACGTGAAATACATACCTCGAGTCAACTCCAGCACTGGCTTGAATGGACGCTCAGTGCGGAGAAACATCAGACCGCATCGGGAAATTTCCGCTGCAGCTCTCATTCCCTAAGGTAAGTATTATTGTTTTTCATTGGCACAAAACATCAGATCACAGAGGAATGTGTTATGTTGCAACTCTGGAGCTGCAGCTTCTCCCTGATGTAAGTATTATGTTTTCGTAGGATCAATCTATATGATGGTAATTATGAAAGCTCTTTCATATACATTCATTGGTAAGGGGGCTCCCTGGCACACTGGACTGACCCTTTTGAAGTTATTAGAACCTTGGACAATGCCCTGCTTGTAGGCTTATCTGTAAGTTCCTTATGCCCACCATATGACTTCATTCCTTCACTCCTCTAATTATGCATCTATCTGAACACGGATGTGTATTCCGTCCTTCCGTATCAAGATCATTGCCTTTACTTCTTTTCACCTAAATGAGACAGGAGCAACAGTTGTTGTGGTTCCTTGGTGTAGAGGCCTAGACCCTAGATATCTGCCTCTTTCTACATTCCTAAAACGCATGAAATTTCAACTTGATGGCAGACGATAACCCACCTAGACCGTGTATTTTGTTCGCTGTAGTGCCATTTGACAACCCTGATAAGCAGTTTATACAGGATTATTGGGATCTTAAAATGCCCGTTGATTAATAGCTGAAGAAGAACTCTCTTGACTTGAGATGGCGGCCACTTTTACATACGCTGCTCTGTATGTTCTCTTGACTTAGCGTATGTACAAACCAGTGCTCCGCACATTCAAGTGGATTAACGTTCTCCCCTTTCAAGATGTCAAAGCGTAAAACCTTCGTGCGCTAGGGGAACGGCAAGATAATTCTAGTTTCTCTATTTCTCTTGGCCGCTCAATTAATTATTTATCAATTGTACACACTCTTGAATCAGTGTGATTATCCAGGGCGCACAGCGTATAAGCCACTTGAAAAGTAAATCCAGACATATATATTCCGTGGCACGTCCTACAATCTAAATATTGCTCTTGGAATAATCGAAGCAGCAGGAGTCGTCACTGCAGTTGATGGACTATTTTTTAAATTGATTTCAAAAAATGTATTTAAGGGGATGATCTTCCACTGTAGATTACCTATTGATTTTTAATATGAAAAGCTCATTATATAAGCAGTAACTGCATATAAAACCTAGCAAACCTCTACACAAATCCTTTAATTGAATTTCTAGAACCGTTTTTTTTTTTTTTCTTTTACCCATAATTAAATCTGTTTTTAAGTGTTGCCGCATAATTTGCATGCTGTAAAGTGGTGTTACGGGTAGTAACACCTCACCTCTGGGGTGGTTTGTCACTAACTAGGGGATGAAAGTATATTTAACTTGTTTGTATATGTATATTTATGTAGGTCTGTATATAGTGCAGTTAACATGTGGTGTATTAGAGGTGCTGTTCCACCTAATCTGCTGAATTTAGTACCTTTGTATACACTGCAAAAACATAAGAGCCTAGCATGGTGGATCCAGAGGACAGACGCTCGTATGCCATTTATTAGCCGCTGGCCTTAAAGTGCCAGGGCAAGTTTTAATCCCCAGCCTGTTCATGGGAGAGGTGCGAGTGGTATATGTGGGGCACTTGAAGACGTTTATAAGTCTGTGAACGCAGCTGCAAAGTGTCATCCTTTTTCCCAGGTTATCTGCTAGAAAGGCTATATAGAGTGTCAATGAGAGAGGGAAGGCTGGGCACTTCCAATAGAAAAACTGGGTACATGGAGGCTTGAGGGAAAATATATATTTTTTTATTAATTTATCATTTTTATTATTTTGACTGGTTATACCTGTTGAACTGATTTCCTATAAATACCTTCCAATAAAAGCAGTCCAGAGTATGAAAGATCCATCTAAGCTTCAGGTATGCAGGCGAGCATTTAGTGCCACAATGGAAAATTATGCATTCCTACCTACTAAAAAATTAAATGAATATTTTCATATTTTTCATATGGCTGCTCGTTTTTTTTTGCTGTTTTTCCTTTTTTTTTAATCAGCGTGGACAAATATAAATGCCAATTTTGATTTCCCCTTCTCTAATATTTAACATTTGTTATTTAAAAGCAATGACATACCCCAGAGATATAAAGCTAATCAATAATAACTCAAATCAGGTCTATAGTAGCTGAGTTATGAAATTGTTAGTAGAGGCAATAAATTGAAAAGCAAAGCAAATTAGATGTGGTTTAAAGTGTAATCAATTTCCAGGTTGTGTACAAGTACATAGATGAAAAACACAAGTTGTTCCATTTTTAGGAAAGGCCATTACAAAAAAAAAAAATTGTATTTATTGCCTGCACCATTCTCGGTTTTATTGCTCATTAATGTAGAAAATAAAACACAGTGTATTCATCTTCTCGGGCATTTTTAAATCCCCTTAAATGACAATTTTAAATTGAACTACTTATCTCGTTTTATATGCTTCTTACTGCAAATATGCGTTGTATTGAATGGTAATATAAAGTAGATTCCCACTGGGACTTAATATCGCAGGAGTTATGCCACACGCCGTCGGTGGGGGTGGGGGGTCTGCAACACACACAAAGAGGTATGCGAATGGTGTTTGTCTAATGAGAGAACACTAGTTTTGTGTTTCTTTCTGCAAGAACCCTGCAAATGTAATTGATTGTCATTCTTTTGTGGAACTTGGGTTCTGTGCAAGAAAAGGGAAAGTTTGTAAACAGGAGCTGCACAGAAGACAGAAATTGAGAACTTACAGCAGAAACAATCGGCCCGTCTAGTACGCCCGTTTCTCCTGCTTTAAAGACTCAAACCTTAATCAGTCGTTGGTCTTGTCTTGAGCCATATGACTACCCATGCATGTTTCAATTCTCTCACTGTATTAATTAAAGAGAGATTACATTTTATTTATGCAGTACACCCTCTTTGAATTCTGTGGCTTTACATATCAGGACATAACAATCATCTGTTCCTTAGCAAGTATACAAATTAGGTAAATTCAACCTCAGATGAACAACACATGACATATTACACCGTGGTATGATTTATTCAACAAAATGAAGAAGCCATGTGTGAAAACCTTAGAACACCCTTACAGGTGCTGCTAATCAAATGCCCTGGATTAATTGATCATCAACAATTGTGACCACCTCTATAAAAACCAAAGTTTTAGCAGTTTGCTGATCTGGAGCATTCAGGCATGGAGGAAAGACATCAGCAATGATCTTAGAGAAGCAATTGTTGCTGCCTATTAATCTGGGAAAGGTTATAAGGCCATTTCCAAAAAACTTAAAGTCCATCATTCTACAGTGAGAAAGATTACTCAACAGTGAGAAACATTCAAGACAGTTGCCAATCTTCCCAGGAGCGGGCGTCCCAGCAAATTCACCACAAGGTCAGACTGTGCAATTTAGGGAAATTGCAAAAACACCCAAATGTTTCATCTCAGGCTCTACAGGCCTCAGTAAGCCTGACCAAGTATGGTTTGTTTGGGTTGCCAGGAGAAAGCATCTGAACAAACCATAAGACGTCTGGAACAATGTCCTTTGGACAGACAAGTGGAGATGTTTGCCCATAATGCACAACGCCACAAATGGCAAAAACTAAACACAATATATCAGCAAAAACACCTCATACTAACTGTCAAGCACGGTGGTGGAGGGATGATGATTTGGGCTTAATTTGGAGCAACAGGACCTGGGGGAACCTTGCAGTCAATGAGTCGACCATGACGGCGGGACCTTAAGAGAGCTGTGCATAGACAAATGCCCGCAAACCTCAATGAACTGAAGCAACGTTGTAAAGAAGAGAAGGCCAAAATTCCTCCACAATGATGTGAGAGACTGATAAAGTCATATAGAAAAACAATAACTTCAAGTTAAAGGTGGTTCTACAAGCTATTGAATTATAAAGTGTACTTAGTTTTTCACACAGGGCTTCTCCATTGTGACTCTATTTTTGTTGAATAAATCATGACACAGTGTAAGATGTCATGTGGCGGTGGTCATCTGAGGTTGTATTTGCCTAATTTTAGACCTGCTAAAGAACAGATGATTGTTATTATGTCCTGATATGTAAAAACCATAGAATTCAAAGAAGGTGTACTTCTTTTTTCACACGACTGTATATAGCCAAGTTTCCATAGCGCTATTATAATGGGGGAATGTGAACATTCACCATAACTTTGAAATTGACAAAATACAAGATTTTCGTATATTAATACTGGTACTGAAGGAGAAGAGAGTTCTAATCTTGTGATCTTACAATTTTCCATTATCTTACAAATTTCATTTATACTTAAATGTTGGGAAACTCTGCCCAAGCTTCCCCCTGCAGTCATCCTCCTTTCTTTTTTCACCTCTTCTATCCGTCCTCAACACTGCAGCTAGATTCATCTTTCTCTGTCACCGTTTCTTACCCGCTGCTCCACTGTGCCAATTGCTCCATTGGCTTCCTATACTCTCCAAAATCAAATTCAAACTTCTGACCCCCCAACCCACAGAACTGCCTTCATGCCCCGACCCGTCAGACTGTCTCTCTCGTCATTTCAAAAGCTCTCTGAAAACCCATTTTTTCGAGAAGCCTACAACCTTTCTCCCTAACAACAACAACCTCTACAGCTCATCCTGACTCGATCAACCCATCCCCATCCAAGCCGTCCTCTCGTACTGTCTCACTTCTCCCTAAACCAACTAGATTGTAAGTTCACAAGAGCAGGGCCCTCTTCTCTTTTTGTACTGGTTTGTTATTGTGTGTGATTTAAAATATTTTACTGACTATTTAGCTCGGAGCCTGGAGCAGTATATGATAAGTAGTAATAATGATTGTAAGCCTGCGATCCAGGCCTTCTTTACCTAATGTACCAGTTCATCTTAGTCTGTCAGTTCTAGTTCTCTGATACCTTTTGTATGTATTGTATGAAGCACTGCGTACATTGTTGGTGCTATATAAAATATAATTATTTTAGATTTTCAAAGTAATTTATAGTTTTCACTGGCTTTGTGCTTTCGTGGCTGGGTTCTTTGAACAAATGCCCAAAAGGCCAGGGTATTGCCTGATGTACAATGGCATTGACAAACGCACAGTGCACATCACAATGTACTGATTAGAATATAGCTATAGCCCTTATTCTCCCGTTTTGTGTTCCCTGGATAACTTTAACTTTATTATCTCAATCCTGAGCTGGTAATCTTCCTAACACTAGTTACCTGTAGACTACAGGTTGTTAATAAATACTGATTCCGGCGTATGCATTTCCTCTCTGTGTTCTTGGCTCGCTTATAGTTTGCAGACGGTCAGTAGCTCAGAAGGTAAGTGTCTGTGATCAGCGAGAGCGGACAGTAAGATTTATAATGTATTTGCTCAAGCTGATTGCCAACAGAACTGGCCTCTCCCAGTGGTGCTGTACAGCATACTTGGAAAATCAATAGGGATTAACCTCTGACCCCCCATCACATACTTATACTGTGGTCTGCATCGCTTACCGATATTTCATCTGTTTCTCTTAAACGCTCATACTCAATAACGTGCAGCTGTCCTTGCATGGGACTAATTAATTACAAAAAATCCTGCCTTGCTGAAGAAGTGATTAAATATCACATAAACTATCTCAGAATAAAGAGATTTTTAATTGGTATCGTTTAAAAATGTGGAATTAATTGTGTGTTGGTCGTTGTCCTGTCTGAAACGTGCCTGAGGGTGATTTTATCGGTGAAGGAAAAAGGGCTTTGGTTCATGCAGTGCTGCTGATCTGGAAAACGCCATGGTGGCAAACCAGTTCTTTTATCCGTGTCCTTCAGTGCAACCCGCCTAGAGACTCATGTATGATGATCTGCATGCATGGGAGTTTACGACTTGAGACACCTGCGAGCAAGTGGGGGCATAAGCCAGTCCAGTACTGAGTGATGGGCCAAGTTTGGGTGACCTGGTTCAGTTTCTTGTAGAAACCCAACTACGCTCTTGCCTTTCATAGCGGGCTCAAGTTGGACTGGTCTGGGGGGGCAAATGCCACCTGTACCCAGGGCCAGTCTGCCCCTGGCATAAAGGGCTCTATGTTGAGTTTAAAGGGACAGTTAAAAAAAAGCAATGCAGCTGACTGGAGGTAAGTATAACATTTTCAGGAAGATATGTGCGGCCAAACACATGTTGTGCACTCAAAACAGTATGGAGCAGGGGAAGGGGCAAATGCATACGGACATTTCTGCAGAATCCCCCCGTATAGTGGGACCATGGATCAAAACACCAATTTATCACACGCAATAGGTGCACCATCCAAACACCATCTTTTAACCAAAAATTACAAAAAAGAAACAAAACACACACACACACCTCAAATTCTGAGTTAATGCGTCTCTCAAAAGAGTGAAACTGCTGATGTGAAATATAAATACAATAGTGTATAAAAAAAAACTAATAGTTATATAGAACATGATTTTCACTTTTATGACATTTCTAAATAACTATTAGTTTTTTTTATACACTATTTTGTTTCACATCAGCAGTTAGACACTCTTGAGAGACACACTAACTCAGAATGTCGAGGTGCGTTTTCTCTCTTCTTTGTAATTTAAGGTATATATGTTATCACGGGAATGTCCCTTTAAATCTAGTCCACAATAGCCAACCTGAATAAAAATATGCGTCTGTGAAATTGGGTGAAGCCATTGGTAAGTTACAATATATCAAACTTTCTTCGCTGGCAAAGATGAATCTGTCCCAAACCAGCCTGTTTTCATAACCGGAATGTTTAAGCAACAGTGTGTGACTGCCACACAATTAAGCCTTATTTTTCTACCTCTCCCGGCAGCTGCCGTCTCTTATTCACGGCTTATTTTGTATGGATACCTATCCCCAGGGGGGTCCTTTCATTTCAAGAGTAGGTACTCAATGTGGTCGATGTGTTCTGTAACAAGTTTAGGATAGCAGATACTCCCCACCTGATCTATTACCCTCAATGATGTATTTGCAAATTGATTAATCCTTACTGTTAGACTTATTAGCTGCCTACAATCAGCCCACTCGTCCCTAACGGACTTGGTAAAAAGGTTACGCATGACCAAACGGAATTAAGGCTAATGTATATGCATTGTAAGGGAATTAGTAAAAAAGGTACATTTTGTAAAAATAAACATGGATTACTTATTTTTTCATTAATAGAACTTAATAGAACATAGACATAATGCACATTTTAAATATTATTTTCACACTTCATGCAACTTTTGTGTATTTTTGGGTAGTCTACTTTCTTATAGCAAACACATCGACATCATTAAGTACCTTTCCTTCCCTATATAATATTTTTAGAGACTATTTCTAGATAAACCTAGATAGGGTAGATAAATCTTTCACCAGGTCTCACACATCTCCAGAACCACCTGTTCTCTCTCTCTCCTTGGGTTTTAAACAAATGAGAGTGATAGATATTGAAACCCTGGAAAACTATTGATCACCGATCAGGCTAGGAAATAAACAGTCGTTTGTTGATTGCAGTTTGTGGATGCTGCCAAAACCACGGGGAAATGAAATTATGGCTTTCAAGCAATATTACTGCTCATTTTTTTGCATGTATTTAAGCCATGATTCCCGTTTGCTTTTAACAACCACACAATATCCCTTGTCATTGTTATGAATTTATTAGGCATGCCAAGTTAATTCAGGGCTGTGTTCGAACTTTGTGTCCTAAACACAGGGGGGGGGGTGTAATAAAGACTTTCCTGGGCTACATTAACCTGCTGATGGTGACACATTGATCATCCTTTGTCCATGTTAGAAAGAATCCTGAGTAGAGTTCTCTTTTGCTGTAACCATGTTCCATACAAGCCTTGGAATCCAGAACCTTTAATTCCAAAGCGTACATTATTAAAGGGACCTCTCATGGGTGGCGTTGTGCTTGTACAACATGCCAGTCTTTACATGTGCAAAGATCACCTTCTTTTGACATCTGCTCAACTCCAAAGTAGGGTTAGATAATGTATTTACATTTTCCTCTTAAAATCTACTTAAGAATAACTAGAAATGATCTACACAGGCCTGCAATTTCAATGGGGCAAAAGGGGCAGCTGCCACAAGTGCTGCGAGATGAAGGACTTGCTTAAGCCTCCAGGCGGCAATGCCTCTGGCATCCTTCTACTCCCAGAAGCGGATATGATGTGAGCATGGGACCTCCAAACGTGCCCCAGGTGCTCTAAAAGCCCCAGTTGTTTGTACATCAAACACACCTTCCCTTCAGCTTCACAGCACCAGGGCCAAGCAACCTGAAGTTTGACCTGGGTGGCTTCAGAGTACAACAGACCATAGGTCATCTAATGACATGCCCCGGGCCACCAGGCATAAAATAGTCCCTGTGAATGATCACAACGCGTCCTACCTCATAGGTGTAGACTCTGCAGTTTTGTTTAAATGTATTTTACTTGTAAATCGTTAAGATTCAAAGTTTTTTTTTCTTCTGTTATCCTTTTAATTTTGTGAGCTCTGCAAAATGTAGCAAAAAAGAAAAGAAATTATACATTATTCTCAAGTATAAACCTGGTTGATGTCTTATAATTGCCTCAGCTTTGGAGCTCATCCTCTTTAATAAAATTTTATTGAGCAGTAATGATATGTTACGTATGTCAAAAGGAAAGCTACGTGCTGCCGAGCGATTTCACAGTAACTTCATCTTAGCAGGCTGTGGCCGTCGCTGGGTACATAGGTCCTGTGTGTAAGCAGCAAGATACCCACTGATGCGTTTGTAACCGTATTGTTATAAGATCAGTCTGTGTGTCCGGGGGGGGCGTACGTACACTAATGTTTTATACCGCACTGCAGACGGCTACCCTCCCTGCCGTACCATCTATGTGCATGCGATATTTTGCTCAGGGTTACGACACAGCAAAGACTTGGCTGCACGTGGCCACAAGTGCCTGGGAAATACAACTTTCCTTATTTATTCGTTCGACGGACATCCCAAGCCGGTATTGTTGTTCTAGGCCCCACAAGTGATTGTACATGCGCCGCGTGAATATGCGCTGAGAGATCAGGCTTTGAATTAGAATGAACTTGACGTCTCCCGCAGGTAGTTTCAGAGTCGTGTACAAGTTCACTTCGGAGTCACGGTTAAACCCGGCCAGCATACAGCACTGCTTTCTATCTGTCAACGATAAGACACTAAAGGGACAGGAGCAGCTTGATTGATCTCACCATGCCTCTCGCACAACACATTGCGCTTTACACGCCTGCTTCTACAAACATAAAGAAAATGATATTTCCATTCCAAATTAAATCATTTAAACAAAGCACAACAGGAAGGGTTCATTGATATTATTTTTGGAACGGGGCGTTGGAAGGATGCATTGGATTTAGTTTGTTTCAGAAGGAACAGAGGCGTAATTGCCAGTAACTTCTTCTCTATAGATGGCCGGCTTTGTTCCGTACATTGTACTGCGTACAGCGTCGATGGGGACTTCTTCGGGTAAATTTACAGAAGAGGACAACAAAGTGACCATTTCAGTTGCTTTATGGATCCTTTTTATCAGTTAAACCCAATGACTTTCTATACAGTAGTTAAACTGAAGTACTTAATACTTCTGTAGGCGTCCAGAAACTCAATTCTCCACTGCATTGGTAGATGGAGCAGGGGATGATTAGATCTGTTTCTATGGTGACAAGAGCACTTCCAATTTTGGGCTAGAATTACTTTCTATACAGAACCCCGTGAGGACCAAATTACCATACCAGGAGTTTCTATAAGGTTCTTCAACCCATTCATTACTTTATACTAGTTAAACTTCATATTTCTGGAGGCATTCTCCTCTTAGGTGTGTTTGAGGATGGAATGGGGGACCTTTCTATCTGTTGCTATGATGAAAAGACCTATTTTCCAACTTTGGGCTTAAATCACTTTCTAATTACCATACTATGGGTCTATTAGTTTTCCAAAATAAGTAAAAAATAATAATAAATAAAAAGTTAAAAACACCAAACACATATCTAGGTATATTTCTCTGATATGACTTTTTCCCCCATTTTTGTATTCAGAAGATTCTAGAACACAAGCCTGCACTGGTTTTGTCTTTTATAATAAATTATAGCCGATCCTAACTATTGTTTTATCTGCTGGATGTTCCTTCAATGTACTGAAAGAAATGGAGCAGTTTATTTTTATTATAATATCCTGAGTTTTTTGTTACATTCTTTTTTTTTTTGTCTTGAGTGAAATTCCACCAAAACAGCCGTGCACCTGAAACCCACTAATTGCTTCAACGCGCTCGAGATATATTGCTTGAAAACAGTTTTATTTCTCCTCGTCATTTTTCAACATCATCGTTTGTGCCTTGAAACATTACTCAACAACCTACTAAATTAATATATACCGTGTTCTTCATTTAATGGCTAGGGGAGCACGGATCTCGGTTTTTGGTTGCGTTTTGGGAGTGGAGGGTGGGGAGGAGCGCTGCCTGCCGCGTGAGGGACATCTGTTCTCAAATGAGCAATGGTGCTTTTGAGTTTAAAGCTTCGACGTCCCTCTAAATCCTGGCCGCAGATGAAAGGAGCAAATTGTTGTGATACGGCTTTTGTTAGGGTTTTCGCTACCCAGTGTGTGTCTTCATGCATTATTGAGAGCGAATGCACTTCCTCGCAGTCACCCCTCGCTGCATCCACTACAGCAAACGCTATCCCTATTGTCAGCACGGCGAGCTCGGCTCCGCAGCCGTGAAAAGGTTGGTCAGGGAGATTAAGCCGATAAATTATTTACACTGTTTAATTATGGTTTTACAAGTTTATTAAAGTTCACAATTTCCTAGCAGCCCAGCAGCTACTGACGGAAAAAGTTCATTAGGTCCGGATTTGAAAGAACGGGAAGAAAAGGAGAAAAGCAAATATTTGTCTTTATTGTAATATAGAAGCGTATGTTTAAGCAGCTTACGAAATTGAATTTCTAGGAACAGTTTGTTTTCCCCTGAACTTTTTTTTTTACGGATTCATAATACATGCCTAGCTCAAGGCTTCTCCGCTTTGACAGACAAATAAACTTCGCTCATATACATAAGCACAGTGTCTGGAAAAAAGATAAAGCACGTGCGAGGGGTTTTGTGCCTTAAAGGCACACGCTTGGGTCTATTCACTAAATGGACAGTTGACAGAAGAGTTTGACTTTATTATACATCATGAAGGTCCAACCCCAGTGGGCTTCTGCTGCAGCAAGTGATTGGCTGGCCCTGAATAATGTATAGTTAAATCAGGGAAATTTCTCCAAAGTCTCCATACCCACTGAGTTATACATTAAACAGGGCTGGCTCAGTCCTTCTTGCTGATGAAACTTGGCCATTCATATTAAATAGTGAAGTGAGAGCGTTAAAACCGCAACTCTTCTGCAAATACTCCCTTTAGTGAATAAACCCCATTGTTAACTTGCAACTGACCTTTTTTTGTAAGTCAAGTTCAATTTTGCCTGGTATCGCTCTAAAAGGATGTGTTGGCATCAGAGAACCTAGGGAATTCATGGTGTCCTTAACATCTATGTCTGGAATTACTCTGCTTGGGGTGTGCACAAAAAAAAAAGAAATGTGGGAGCAGCGTATAAACAGGGATTTTGGTGCAGAGTTAAAAAAAGGGAATGTGGGGTGGCCAGCATTGTAGCATTAGGAGCATTCTACTTTAGGGGCACTGGTGTGTGGCCACATACTGAAGGTAGGTAGGAGACACTGCTTGACACCAGCCCAGTGGGCAGCCATCTGGTGTGTATGATAACTGGTCCAGCTCAGGTGACCACAGCGGACACTTACAATTCTAGATCCATTACATCATCATCTCACACAAGTCAGATAGATTACACCTACCCTTCCTCTTCTGTAACACATTTAAAATCTTTTTTGTTTTGAGAAACAGAGGACTCTGTCCCGATGACAGCTAAGAACAGAACTTATCTGTGAAACCTTGCCATCTGTAAAGTTCTGTAGTGTCCTTAAAACCTCCTTCAACTCTGGATTAAGTTTCTTACAATACCACAGTAGACCTATATTAATATAATTTATAGTTTAAAAAGGTGTAAAGGAAAATATCCAGTGAGTGGAAGTAAGATGCCATGGAACCGCAGTAAAATTATCCTTTTAAGTTGTATATGACACATTCAGCAAGTACGGCTGGTTAAAAATATATTGTTTCACAGTGGAAACAAAATCTATCCAAATGGAGAGGAACATTATCCTGCTCCATTGAACATGCTGAACAGCAGCAGTGTAATAGATCAGATGACCACATGGGGGCATTGCAGGTTGACTGATAAGCGAAAGAATTGCCTATTTTTCAGAAACATCCATACCTGGCAAAGCGGACTTAATTTTTTACTTTTAAACATTTAAAAACAATACGACTGAGGGCATTTACAATTTCTTTCTTTTTTATCATTCTTCTTTCACGCCTTACTTTTCTTTTTTCCCTCTGGTTAATTTCATTATTTCCTTCCCTCCATTCCAAAAACGTATCAAGGTGTGTAGGCTTTAACAGTCATACCTGTTCTATTTCCCGTCCTGATACCATGACATTTAGTGGCACAATGTCCCCCCTCTAAACTGTTGCTAAAGTTTCAGCCCTTTTCACGCTGATCCACACTCAGCAATCAGAGTTATGCAGTATAGATGTCATTATCAGTAATAAAGGGTTAACAAAAAAATGTATTCTGATATAAGCTAACAGTCACATCCCCCTTTCTTACAGCACCAGGTGAGATGTTATCTGAACCTCAAAGGATTATCCGTTAAAAGCAGTTTAAAATGTTAGTTCTTTTACGGATGATCCTAAATACTTGATTCATTACTTCTGATAGATACATATCTAATTAAAGATCAGACTTTAAGAACAATGTAACTGTTCTCCAATTGTTGCCCTTTCTCATCTTAACTGGCATCCTTTTGGTGTGCCCCCCCAGCATATTCAGAGAAAGTGTTAAGTGGGAGGCATCTAAGCCTTTGGCCAGTTCTTTTTTCACTTGCAAACCCTGAATGCTAATTACTCTGGTGTGATAATGTTCTAGGGTTAGAGGCAATGTCACTGTTTCTGCACAAAGACAAAGAGCTAAACGTCTTTTGATATATTTTTCCTTGAGCAAAAATACCAGGCGCTTGTCTTTTCTTGCCGGAGATTTATTTAACCATTTCAACATCCGATATCCTTTTGGCACCCAAAATAGTTAAACTAGTAATTGGTCTAAAGCTTGAATGATACATGTACACCAAGAGACAACAGATGTAGTATCTGGATTTAGGGTCAGCCTCAACAAACCGAATAAAAAAAATAGTTTTTGTTTTTGTCCTGTGTCCTGGAAGAATTTACCGCTTTTTAAACCTGGAATTAGTCTCACTGTCCTTAACAGCCTGCTTGGGCATTTTTACTTTTCTTTTTTTTTTATTCAAATGACGGCTTGAGGCACCATACCCAGAAGGCAACAACTATTTCAGTGGAGTTGCTACACTCCATGATATCTATCTACTGAGTAAATGATAATTTTAACACATAGAAACCTAGCATTTGCCAGCAGATAAGCCCTATGCGGTCCATCTATTCTGTTTATTTTTCCTGCTGTAAAGACTCAGACCTTAATCAGTCGTTGGTCTCGTCTTTGATTCAGGAGCCATATGCCTGTCCCATGCATGTTTCTTTATTCCTTCACTGTATTAGCCTCTACCACGTGTGATGGAAGGCTGGTTCATTAATGTGCCGCCATCTCACATCAAACTGCCATTATTTGATGGCAGATTAATAAAGATTATTAAGTCAATTTTATTTGTACTCTACACATTGGCTTACAATACAAACAGTCACACAATGTCTTGCATCTCATCCCTACTTACTCAGTAGGATTTAACACAACGACTGTACTTTGCCAAGTCAACATTTGCAAATACTGTGCCCTTTCTCAGTATCTGCCGGTGTCAGCTTGAGTTGGTGGCACTGCTGTCTTAATGGCCTCTGGCACAAGGCATCTGAAGATACTTCTAAATCCCTCTGCCATTTTATTGGTTCTCTGAAAAGACTTTGGCACAATAACTTTTGCAGATGCAGAAATATGCCAGGCCAACAATATACTAAGTGCTTTGCTGCAAAATCTTTTCCACTGGCATCTCCAGGAAGCCACCGATACATGATGTTGCAGCAGCGAAATCCGCCACAGACATGCTTTGTGCTTCCTTTTAAAGTTTTTTTTCTATTAACATTGCTTCTGTGTTAAGACAAATGCAGAGAGTTCAAATTGCAGCAACACATTAATCTCACGCTACCTAGGACTACCAAGACGAGACCAAGGACTGATTAAAGCTTGAGTCTTTATGTCAGGAAAAAAAGGCAGACTAGATGGGCGAATGGTCCTTATCTGCTGGCAAATTCTCTGGTAGCTGTAAAAACCTTTTCAAGACTGGAGAATGTGACATTAGTTTTAGGCCATCGCACACCATGGGCTCAGTCTGATAGGTAGCACATAAAAAAGTATGAACCTATGGTAAACCTTCTGGTTGAGTTTGAGATGTATATGTGAAAAAAGAATTGAAAAAAAAAAGATGTAGGAAGAGGTAGTCCTGCTTTTGCCGTCACTGGGGATCATGGGCCAGTTGTGGAGATCCTGTGATCTCCCCTGACCGACCAATGAGCAGTAAAATCAATGGAGATCTATGCAGCTCTACAGGTAAGGTGGGTGGGTGGGCGGCCAAGCATTCTCATGGCACCAATACCAATTCTTGTCACACACCCTAACACAGGTGTCCCGATTTGAAACCCTGAAATGTTGGGGGGTATGGAAAGGGGAACAAAGGTTTTATCAAGAAGCATGTAAGAAAGCTTGGTTAGAGAGCTACAAAACTGTTAGAACAGCTATCTTCCTATTGCCGACTATCTTGGTCAGATCAGATGCTTGTGAGTTCACTTTAGTAGCTGTAATATAATCCGTTTTGGATTAAGTCTACAGGTGACATGAGTGTTTATCGTATAATTCCTGTGTAAAATAACATGCATTTTGAAAAAAACGCTTACCATCCTTTCTGTACTTTAGTACATCTGCCTAATGAGTCTGCCATTACGGAGATAACTGTCTCCTCACCACCCTCTTTTGCATGAAACAGTTCTGCAAGGTCTTTTCTACTCCATCAAAGTCAGAGGGAAAATATAACAAGATTTCCCCATGTTTTAAATGCAAATGAGCCAAACAGGGAGAAAAAAAATTGCTTTGCCTTTGGAAGAAAACCACAGTCTTGATATATCAGCCCCGAGATCTATAGGACTTCCATTGACCCATTGACATTCATTAACAAAAGGCAATATGCATTATTAATTTGCTTTGAGGGATATTTTAATTCAGAATGTTTTCCTGAAGGTTATGTTTCTGAAGTTTTCTTCGAGTCCTAAAAATAAATCTAATTAGACCTTACAAAACCCATGCAAATCAGCCACATTAGAAAGTGGCCAGTAAACCAGGTGTGATAAGCAGTGACACCCAGGGCAAGCGTGACTCTCCTGTGTCCCATGTAGCATGACCAAGGAAGAAAGACCCTCGGAACCCTCTGGAACAGCACCGGAGCTGACCAACGATAAGTATAACACGTGGACACAAGTTCCTGGAGATTTAGTTAAGGCAGGGAACTTGCAAATACATTCTCCAGAATCCCCCCCCCCCAATGTTTTGGACAGGAGACCCCATAACACTTAAAGGCACCACTCTTTAGCTACTTTAGGCTACTTTATATACGATAAAGAGGGTTAAGAACCTGCACTCAAAAATAAATTTAGATTTATATTTTTCATAATTTGTGATTTTATTTAATTTGCCACTGGAAAAAGGTGGAAATTTGCTGAGACTTGCACTGGCTTTCTACCCAATTGTAAAATGCAGTTCGACTCACCCCGCGCCCAATCGTTAGCGTTATCGTAAAATATAAAATGGGGTCAACGATGACGGTAGCGTTCTCCAGACATACTTTTTGCATATTTCTTGTTATTCAGCCGGAGTACTGCATTCAGACAGAGGTTGCCAATAAAGTTTATTGTAGAAGCTCGGTGTCAATATCTGAGGCACCCCCCGCCTGCAGAGCTTGTAATTAAAATGCCACAGATAGTCTTGGAGAGGCATGAAAATTTGATGGCAAATTGATTTCAGGTTCATCTTGAAATTTGTCCTCGGCTGGACTCGATACTCTTGGCAGGCATTGGATGGCTTTTGTCAAAGGGGTTTGCTGGGGATTGGACACAGACGCGGTGATCTGAATTTTAAATACAAGACTGCATTTATGACAAAATACCTTTTTTTTAGGTCGGATATATGTTTATGCGTAAGCATGTATGTACGCATGTCCTGCACAGCAACAACGTTCATTAGGACCACGCCGTAAGCAGCATTTAATGGCTGTGCTTTTTGTATCATGCATGCATGCCTGTCCATAGAAGCTTGCAATCTATCTGCCGTATAGGCTGTGTCTTTTACTTGCAAGATCTAGATGGCTTCACCCTATCCAAAAGAGTTCTTCGCCTCCCGGATTTCTTTCTAGTCTGGAGAGCGGACTTCAGCTAAACTTGCATTTTGGCTACAGTTTATTCAGAGTCATCATACACAAGTCACGTGGCGCACGGTTATCGGCTCTTGCACCTGCTTCTGGGAATTTTCGGTGAATTCATTCCTTCCAAATAAAAGGTGCTTTAGACATGTGGAACACTTCATCTTCTGCAAACAAAACGCTGAACTGAATGCATATAAATATCGGAGTGGCCAGTAATTTAAGAAGGTCTTGTTTGACTTCCTGGGTAGATTTGGTGAAAGCTTTAAATGGCAATCAGCCTTCAAAATAAGGACATGCATTGAAAAGTGTTCTCTTTTATGAGAAGAAAAAAAGAATACAATACAAAGTTTGGGTAATAACTTTGTCCTCAAGTATAGTCAAATTTGTTTTTGAGGTTTAATTTCCCCGTCAATTCACGGATTTGGATCACAAAACAAGAATTGACAAGATCGAAGGTGCTGTTCCACCTTGAAAAAACATAAATTCAACCCTCTAGTTAAGCAAATAAACCTTAGCAGGGCTGTCATATAATAACTTTATGTGACAACAACCTGCCTGCTTTTGTGTCACATGACAGAGTGTTCCAATCAAAAGTAAAACATATTTTACTTTATTAATTACCTATTATTTGTACAACACATGGGAAATCAATATAGAATGGATTCTTTCATCAAAAAACCCCAAAACATTATAACCTTTTTATAACATGAGTACACTTAGCGAAGATACAAATCCTTATTTTCCTGTGTCTTTTTGTTAATTTAATGGGCAAATATCAATATTCTTACACATTTATACAATGTTTACTGCTAGATATTCAACTGTATGCCCCCCTTTATATGCAGCTTTTATAGGTAGGGCCCCAGTTGTGTCCCTCTCTAAATAGAGATCCCATCAGTTTTCCTGCTATAGGAATCTAGAACCCATTAGTCCACACGGTGAATACACACACTTAAAAAACAATCATGTCAACCTTCTCTGGGGTATGGTTTCTTAAAAGGAAGTGGATCTAATTGAGGATGTCTTTAATGAGCATGATGGAGCTTTTACACTCAACGTTTGTAACCAATACATCAAGATGGATGTTATTTTAAAACACATTCTGGGGCACCCTATTTGTTGAAACTTGTAGAACTGCATAAATAAATCCAAGTTGAGAGATACGATGTAAGTACGAGTTGTATGTCCTGTGAAGTGAAATATATATCCCTATATTTTCCATATAATGTGAAGAAAGAACCATCAGTGTTGACATTCCTTGGGGAGCTCTCTCTGTCATCGGAAACCATTTATATATGTCTTAAAGTGGCACAGTATTTAGTAAAACCTAAACTTGATATAAGAGCACTTACAATGATGACTGCACTTGTATACCTCATTTTTATCTGAAGGTACACTGATCATTAAAATGTACACTTTCATTATAGTCTAATACCACATTATGTAACTAAGACTACTAAGGTCGGAGTGTGCTCAACACGACACAAGGCTCAATAGTAAGATAGCCTAAACTGGACCCTACTTTGGTGCTTCTGACTCCTCGGCCACTGGTTTCTGGACAACCAGGAGCTCCTATATCTTCTAAAATTACAATCTTGGCTCATATTGGATGACTCTACATAAAGAGAGTATGGAAATGAACACATTGCTTCTAGCCCTAGGCAATATTAAGGGTTATTGTTTCTCACAATAATATTATATAGGAACCTACAAATAACTGATTGTAATGGATTTTTTATTCACTTTTTGCACTGTATGAAGTTTTAGGGATTACTATTAATTTAATTTTGCAAGATTACTGCTATGGAGATATGAAAGAGAAAAACTATGTGTGTAACACACGTTTTTCTTTAATTTCCTTACCCAAAATCTTGAAATATCGGTATGCCAATTAATACTTCCAGGAGATGGGGAGGACAGTTATAATGGATGAGCTTGGTGAGCTGTCTGATTTATGATGAATAGATTCACTGATAAATGAACAGAAGCTGAACGAATCACCATTTTCATGTCATTCTGTTTTTAATATGCTGGTTTAAATGCAGTCAAGAGATGAATACATTGACCGTGTGTTTTGCAGTGGTAAACAGTTGGACATATGAAAAACGATATGCCTGACACGGTTCTACGCATGCACAAAAACAAACAAAAATAATGAGGGTTCCCTTTCTAAGTTTTCTTTTAACTTCAGTAATACATATATATAGTCATTTAAAACAAAACTCATTTTTATCCAGGTTTTATGATATAAAAGTTGTTGGGAACCTGGCCCATAAAAGTGCAACAGATAATATATAGAAAAAAAGAAACTCACTTCCGACAACAATGTATGAGTTATTTATATAAGAAACAATTCATGTAACATAGTGTATAAATATGCACACTCTTAATACGTTCTTAGGGGTGGTAATTAAATGAAACAAACTCCCATCAGAAGCCATAGAGGCTAATAAAGTGAGGGTATTTAAACTTGCACGGGATAGGCATATGGCTCCTCAAGGCAAGAGGAGACCAAGAACTGATAAAGGTCTGAGTCTTTATATCAGGAAAAACGCTAGACTAGCCGAATTACGATTATCTGCCATCAAGTGCTATCTTTTGTATTATATTTAGTTTTGGTCCTATGCCGCCTTTACTTCTAATCTTTGTTCAGTTTTAACCCATACCGATGAGTCTTTGTCTGGGAATTGCCCACAAAATGATGCATGTGTCACTGTAAAATGCAGTATTCAAAGTGACCTACACAAGCCTCAATACCCACTCTATGAAGTTCTTCTCCATACAACTGATCAATAATTCACTCCCTAAAATTCATTTACCTCCAGACTTTAAAAAGGTTCTCCAACTCTGCTCTGTTTGCAAAGTTTGCTAGGAAAACATAAAAAATATTATTGTGGCATTGTCAGCTAGAAAATAATTAAATCTGTTTAATTGATGAGCAGTGAATGTGTGCTCATTAATACTTTAAAGCCTCTTTTCTAAGAGGTATTGGCCTCTGTACTAATCACTAATCCATTGTAATTTAAGTGAGAAGCATGAAATCTCAAGTTCTTTGGGGTTTGTTCACTAAACTCCTGGCTTACCCAATAGATCTTACCAGGAATAGATCTTAATACACTATCAAGTGAGAGTTTTACTGAGTTCAGCTGGCATCTCCAGTCTTTTTCCAGTTGAAGTCAAATTGCCCCAGGTTCTTAGCAACATATACAATTGTGATATCTTTATGACGGTGCCAGGATTCTTCAGTAAATTTTCTACCTGCTGAGTAGCTGAAGAGTTTGACCTTCAAGTAGCTTAGGCACTTTACAGCTCTCCTCTGAACTGAATGTAGGTACACGATGATGTTTAACCAAGGTTCTCATTGTGAAGTAAGCCACAGAAGCACATTGGCTAGGGCCTCGGAACTCTGCAAGGCATGGACCATGGGCCACCACTGGGATACCAGTGGATGTTCCTTAAGGTATTCCTTCTTCAGTGTCTTGGTTGTATTTCTAGTTCAATTTTCCCAGTTGATCACAAGCAGCACTCTGGAGTACTAACAGGCAAAAGACATCTTCTCATATCTAAAGTAATTGAGGATTAAATCAGCATTGATAATGAAATGCAAGACTCGGGGCTATCTACATGCAAAGTGCCTAACCTCTAGTATATAACACAAGTACACTGGGATGTACAGCATCAATCCAATAAAGCAAGGAAGCGATGATGTGAAGCAGTGTGTGCCTGCTGACAAATCAGTGGTGTAAACTGAATTTACTGTAAATTGTGTGGGCCTTGTGGCTTGGGAGGGTGAACCACTCGTGTGATTAAAGAAAAAAATCATAAAGCATTTGGCCGCCGGTTATATGTGCAGTTTAGATACTCCTCGAGGGAATGCAGGGCTGCAAAACCTTGAACAAGACTTCATGAGAGCCCAGCATGCTGTTTAAAGTACGAAAGGAAAAAAGTCATATGCTCTGAAAAAAGCACGAAGCGTAAACGATTTTGGGTATCTGTAGACCACATTGGTGAATGCCATGGGTTCAGTTTAGGGCAAGAGTTAGCAAAAGCTCTAGTCAGACCCTGAAGGTGGACACAACTCTTAGAAAGGATTTAAATGTCCCTGTGGAACATCAGCTTGCTCTGCACTGGGGAAGAGTTATTTTTAGCTGGTTTAATATTAGTATGCTCTTTTTCACTCTTTTCAAGACAAAAACGATAGTCCAGGCAAGTCAAAACGCCGTTGGAACCTTCAATGAATTTTGATTTTGGGGTCTTCCATCCCTAAAATAACTTGAATTTGCCATGGCTTGGCTGGAAAGGTGCCTGTGTAGTTTAGGACCCTATGCAGCTCCCTTGCTCTGGGCCAAACATTGGGTCACATCACCATTATGTCAGCTTAATTAGAATATTATACTATTAATGCAATCGCATCAATGGAAATGCATTGTCCATATTGACCAATGGATACAGATTATATAGAAAGGCTAAGGGATCTCAATATATATTGTTGGAGCAAAGAAGAGAGAAGAACTGATGTGATAGAAACAAAGAAGAGAGAAGAACATGTGATAGGGATTTAACAAAGTGCTGGAGGGAGGTTTATTCCAAAAGATGAGAAATGCTAGAACAAGAGGTCATAACCTAAAACTAGAGGGTCAGAGGCTCAGATGTAACGTGAGGAAGTTCTACTTTACTGAACGGGTGAGAGATGAATGTAGCAGCCTCCCAGCAGAAGTGATAGATGTTAATAAAGTAAAGGAATATAAACATGCTTGGGATAGGCATATGGCTCTGTGGATGCACACGTGAGTTTTTCACCACCAAAATGGCAATATGAACGATTCTATCCTTATTCTGGCATTCTTACTGTACATACAAAAAAGATTGTCTGACCGAATCAGAACCGTTACTATACACTCTGTATAGCTCTGTAGAACACATAAAAACAGAAAAGCATTACACAGACTTGGTCAGCGTGTCGGTTTCCTCTCCTGATTACAGCCATTAGTGTGCAAATGGTAAAATGTGAGTAGTAGGGCAAGTTTGATTAATCGCTGTACCAGCTTGTAAATGCATATCGGGAGATTGAAATCTGTAATGAATGTATTGTGTGTTGCCTCAAAGTGATATTGTGGGAATGACCCAGATAAAATCAGGTGTACAGTGTGTTAATTGAAGCAGGCAGAAGGCGCAAGCAAGATTACTATTTATATTTTTCCATTCTGACATTGGAAGGCAGTTGTTTTTTCTTGCTCGAGAAGGGGAAATTGCACATTATAATATTAATTAGTTGTCTTTTTGCTTGCTTAAATGTCGAACCCTCTGGCGTGTTGTAGGTCTGTTATTGTGTGTATGACGGAAAATTGATTGGCAGGTCATGTTCCCAATAAGCTCTGCCGATGCTGAGTTTTGATCTACAACAAACAACCCTAATTTACTTGTTTTGGGCTTAGAAATTACAGTAAACAGTCAGAGGCATCAACCATTAGTCCAAAGCAGGGCAAAAGCCGTCGCAATATAGAGGAGGTGTCAAGGCTGGACCTGGGATGACTAGGGGTGCCTGACCAGTGGCAGCCAATGACAAAAGCCTGGCCAACCGCTGGATATGAGAGGTTGCATGTTATGGTTTTATACTCATGAAGCACGCAGCCAGACATATCCAGCTGTTGACCGCACACCGTAGCACCCAATCTGCCACTGAAGATGCCAGATGACCAGTCCCGACCTGGGAAGTTAGTAGAACTTGAATACTCAATGATGTCTCATCATTATTATGTGTCCATGGCTGAAATGGAATGAAAAACTTTAGAGTGACAGACTGATTCATACTTAATATACTGGATACACAAAGCCTATTTAAAAATAAATTCCAGATAATGTTCCACCTGATGAAATCTGCCAGAAGTGTTAAATACTTGTTGGAGGCACTGAGATTCTAAAGTTTTCAGCTAAAATATTATTTTTTTTTCATGATAATGTAGTTTCCCCTTTAATCTCATAAGGGTTTCTCATAAAGTCCTGATACACAGTTCAGAGCAATCTGGATCCTTCATTAATCACCGTGTCTTCACTATGGGGTTGTACACTTTTTGTCCATCTGTTAACACAGTTATTTGCTGATGGTCTGTGATTTGGGAGCGTGGCAAGCTTGCCTGATTAAATACAAACACTGAGACCGTCAGTATTCTTAATAATCAAATGTTAAGTCCGGGGAACGGTTTAAAAAGTAGATTATTTAAATCTATATTTATTATTTAAACCTAAAGCAGCCAGGGCAGCATGCTGGTTCGCTTTCACAACAGCAGCATGTGTATTTTGGTTCAAGTTTATTGGCACAGACCTTCGCCCTAAATGAGTTGGGAATCTAAAAGGTATAACTTACCAAAGCATACATTTGTAAATAAAAATAAGAGGGCACACATTTTACGTACAATCCCAACAACATCACAGCCATGGTCCTCTGTTGGAGCATAGTGTCCAGCACGCAACATGAAACTTAAATACACATTTTTAAAAATCACTTTCAGCATTAATTTTAAAATATAGCAACTACCCCCACCCAATACTCCATATAATGCAGTCAAAAAATGTGAATTTTCTTTCTTAAAAGGCAGGTTTTTTGTTTTTTTTTCTTCTGCTCCCTTCTCTCTTTCTCTACACTTGGACAAGTAGGAAGATTCATGGAAACCTCATTCCTCTAGATTCTACTTCTCCACAAATTAGACTAACAACTTCAAACAGTAAAATGTAATTTGATTTGTATCACCCCATCTGCCTCCATAAAGGTTTTTTGGCATCTGTATCTTTCATAACATCTGAATCTTAATGAAAAAAAGCTTTGAGAGTCCTTTAAATCCAATAGCGTGGCTCTTTTTATATTTGTACAGTTTATTATAACATAAATCTGCATTCAGTATTTACTGTTAGTTAGGCAGGGAAATTAGCTCCCCGCACATAAATTTCTGTACAGCAAGAGCTAATAAGAAAAATGACTACACAATTTGGGGATTACCAACTGCATACATGAATCAACAGTGTGCTTTATTGGCGCAGGGCACAATTAAAAGCCACGGATGGAAACAATTACAAAAGCATACCCCCCAATAGTCTCTGTTTTAGAGGGACAGTCCCTCTTTTGAGACCCAATAGTAATAGCTATGAAGTGGCCTTATAAAAAGGCTTTTTGAAGCCCCTTAACAACACCTCCTGAAACAGACATTTTCCTCTTTGGACATTTAAAATATTGAAGGAATGGAATACAGCATTTTTTTTTATTTTTTAAAAACCCTGTAAAGTAAAAAATATTTGAGCGCAGAGGCATTTTTCCAGTTTCTAAATATAAAGCAAGCCCTTAATGTTAAGATACATGATAGTACCTAATAGTAGAAATGGTAAGTGTATACATTTAAAGGTGCGTCGTTTCCAACACTATGCCATTGGTATCAGGGGCATCACACATGCCCTTGCAGCTTCTGTGGGCTTCTCAGCATAAGCAGTAGTGGCCATTTGGTCCTGTAATTTTACACACTCAACAACATGTCCTTAGACATAGACATCTGGATACAAAACAGGGCACATACAATGAACTGAGGCTCCCAGGTGTTTGGGTTGGACCACTGATTGGTTATTGGAATCGACTTAGTGCTTGGATGGGCGTTCATAATGGATTTTAGTTGCGCACATGCAGGACTGTGAGTTTTTAACTCCCTGCACAAATGCAGGATGGAGAATTCCTCAGTACGCCTATCTACCTCGCATACTGGTTTCACTGATACATCAGAATATTAAGACAGTGATGGAAAAAACCAAGAACTGTCACCAGAATGCACAAACAGATGACAAATACCCTGCAGGGTTCTTTGTAATGCCATATGCCACCTTTGTGACCCGGAACAGCGGCATCCCCGGTTATCGAAGGCCTCGGTATAACTTGTCACCCACTGCATTACAGATCAATATACAATAGTACAAGATCTAAGAGAGCCAGGGCCTGATGTGACGTTCTGTCACAAAGAAATGCATACAATGAATATGCGGTTATTGGCTTAGTGAAATATTACAGGCGCGCTATTTTAACCACCAGCCATATTTTATAGAGGTGGGAGCGTAGTGCTCTCCTGTATATGTGGCCTTGGAGGCTGTTTTATGGTGGACAGCCCTGGCAGACTAGATACAATTTAGCAAAGAGGATGCTTCTTCTAGAAATAATAACTTTTGTCACTCTTGACTCCATGAAAGATGGCTAAGTTATCATTTATTAAACCTCACATAATTATTTATTAATATTAATAAGGTGATACATGGGCAGCATAATCTGTGATTCTATACATTTGAGAAGAGCCGGAGTCTTACCCAAAAATGCGTACATTGACTAAATAATAACATAGCGGGCCTTGTTAATGCAAGATTAAAAAAAACGTGAAAACATCACATAATAGCTTAATAATTCTCTGAAAATTCCCTTTACATTATTTGCTATATACCTCTTTATTGATGGTGATTTCTTGGAGGAAACTATTGGAAAAAGCTGTCCTATCACATCCAGGAATTGTTCTCACTGACTTTATTTAGCCATATTGTTTTAATAATTGCAACTGAATGTCTGTGAGGGATAAAAATGGTTGGGAATTGTCCTTATATTTTGCATAGCTCATTAGTTTAGTTCAAACTTTACAAATTTTGAGAAAAAATTGCCTATCTTGATGTAAAGCTCTTCTTATAGTCCACTAAAGACTGTCAGAGCTCTGTGACCCTGGGAGTAGCGTTCCAATATGGGAATCCTCAGCTAACTAGTGATCTGGACAAATCCGGCCATTAATCATCACCCTCTATTATTTACCCAAGATTCATTCATTGTTCTGTAAAGGTACCAAGAGGGTCAATTAGAGACTACAGACAGGATCTTTTTCAAAAGCACAAGAGGGTCAATTAAAGCTCTCGTCGTAATTTTCTGCTTTAACAGCAAATGCCAGCCAATCAGGCAGCAGATGCTGCAGAATTTGGAAATAAACAGGGTGCTCATTTAAAATATATACACGCTGGCTACTTGCTGGTGTCCTCTGTGTAACATATGGTTTAGCGTCACCGCTGGGTTCAGAGGAGAGGGCAAAAGTTTCATCTTAGAGGCAGCAAAGGATCAGAGATACCTCAGGGTCAGGTCAAGCTCAGAGAACTGGGAATTTCTATGATGGAATGGTGTGTTCACACTTTGGCCGTGAATCATTTATCTATTGAAAGGGCCACATCTGCCTTATCCCTGTCACTTTGCAAAACCAGACATTATGGTTTCAGAAGCCACCATGAAATTTCAGCAGATACGCAGCACATACATTTTCTGCTAACCACATGTTTATGGTAAAATTCAGAAAACAAAATGTTTTAACTTATTTTACTCATAAAAGATTGTATTTATATAACATTACATCGTTAAAGGTTTCTTGATAACAATAGTGATTGAGCATTATATAAACTATTAGGTTGCCACCATAACCAAGTTAACACAATAGAGTCTTTACAATTAGAGGGTTCATATATAAAGAGACTTGGGGCCAGCTAGTCAGTTCTCATGTCAAGTAAAGACCCTACAATGAATTTATGCCGGCGATGTAAGGCCGTGCCCGCTTCCAAAAACTCAAGCCGCTTTTAGACAGCAGATAGTAAGTTAACGTGTTTACCCATAGAAAAAACATCAACAACTACCCCATAAAACCAGAATATTCAACCACACACTGTTACATGTTACTGTGTTTTCAGCTTTTATCAGACCCAGTGCTCTGTTAAACAGAAGCCTTTTGATATTGTTGATTATATTCAAGTTCCTACAAGTCCTCCGCTCGAGAGCCAAGGCTTCAGACTGCTGGTTAAGTATCTCCATATTAAACCGAAGATCCCATAAATATGACAAAAGGCTTGTAGACTGATTAGTCGCTTTAAGGCCATCAGTGGACAAACTTAATGACATCAGCCCTGCCATATTTACACTGGAGAACTCGTTATTTTGTCCGGCTGTGTAAACGGATGAACAGTATACATCAGAAGTACCGAGATATTGTCTTGTATAAACACAAGGTACAAGCAGTGTATGTCAAGGTATTAGACTCTTCACATACTGCGCAGATAAAATCACAAATAAAACCGTGGACTAATAAAACCATCAGAGCGAGGAGAAGTTTCACACGAGGTATCCCTTGTGGAGGCAGAATAAGCTCTGTTTTCTTCTGTCCACAATATAAAGTGCAGCACACTGTAGACTGGTAACGTTCTTAAAGAACTCAGCCGTGTAACATCCTGCTTAATGCTTTAACTCATTCATTGAAATGCCATTCACTGAGCGCTCTCTCGGCTCTAGCCCTTATAAATACTGAAAAAATACACTAAATCAGATTTTTGCAGGAAGTGGGGTATTGCTAACTGACGAGCAGCGTTCATTTCTGGTACCCAAAACAATCAAATTGTATGTGAGTGCCTACCACCTAGATTTGAGCTATACATTAATGTTAACAGTTTTTCTTGTGTCCACAGGATTTATTTAGTCTTTAAAACATGAAATTCTATTAGAGCACCAGTATTCACAAATTCCCATAGTTGGGGCTTATTTAACAGTATGAGCTTTTAATAAATGGCCTTTAAATAATTCTGTCTCGGAGAGCTCTTCTGTTGAGTTCTAGGGTAGAACAGCAGCTGGGCATTCTTACCTTTTACCTTAGGGATGTAGCCCGCCAAGGAAAATACCCCTCTGCTTCTAGGTATCTCTGCTGGGATGCTATTCTCTGCCTCCATCATGCTTTCATGATTTCTTAATGTAAATATGTTCCCTTAATTATTTTTATTAAGTTTTTGTCTGTGATTAATGTAGCTGGAAGCTTTCCTTATGTTCGGTCGCCATTATTTAAGTGGAGAGATTGTCTTTAAATATCAACATGCAGTTATACTCATAGTGTCTTAAGACAACATCTTTAAGTAAATATTAATGAAATAAACGCTGCCCATTTATCTATTAAAAAAGGTTTGAGGCACATAATGCTGCATTGATAACTAAAACTGCACTAAATAACATCTCAAAATACCTTTACAGAAGCAAAAATGTATTGTAGAAATGTGACTATTTCCCCCTTAAATGCAGAAAAAAATACAATTTTATTTTACAAGGTTAGACACTCTAACCTCTTTGTATAAATGAATCACTTTATTAAAAGAGAGATTGAATTTAACTCTGTGGAGTGAGGCGCAAACCTAAAATTATTTTTTTCCCCGTTTCCTACTACCTGGATTATCATCTATTTATGAGACTTTTTTTTTTAATCTAAAATATATGGAAATCTTTTTCTTAGAACACAATAGAATATTAAATCTGGAATGCAGTCTGACAGGTTCCTTCCGCGTATGAATTTTATGTCTTCTCCATCTTCAAGAATAAAATTAAACAGTATAATCTCGAACAATCTTAATTCCCACATCTGCCTCGCCACTTCCATTTCTGGAATACATACGATAATCACAAGTGGACCTCGCTTGCCACCTTGAATATGAATGACTATTAGTCGATATCATCCAAGTGAGCATTTACTGGACAAAGTGCCAATGTTGGCCCTATGGGCTCTTGTCAGTAGCCCCCAAGGTTCTGCAGTCACTGTCCTATGGCATGTTTTAGTCATTTTGGTTCCTCGGAGATAGGAAACCTCTTTGTAAAAGGATGCTACATATGTTCATTTGAATTAATTTCTTCAAACGAGATAATTAATTTCTATCAACATGTGGCTCTTAAATCCAAGAGTTCCTTGAGGGATATAAATGAACATTAGAATATTTTTCAGGGGCTTTTGACTCTTTCCGAACAAAAAGATATATGCAGTGACGTATTCTGGCCTAGGCCCACAGATCCAGAGCCTCCAAACTGTGGGGCACATCTCTGTCTCGGGTAATCTGCCTCTTTTTAATGGGATGGTTACAAGGTACATCGCCGTACCTGGGAACTCTCCGGGTCAAGAGCGGAATCCTCCGCCATGCTCCCTGCCCATTTTCCCTTTAAATGGGGGTGTTTCGCGGGAACTCCCACCGACATCAGTGGGAGTTACCCCCTTGCGGGAAGACTACCCCCTTGTGGGAAGGTTACCCCCTTGCGGGAAGGCTACCCCCTTGCGGGAAGGCTACCCAGAGCCTTCCCGCAAGGGAAGGCTCTGGGTAGCCGGTGCTCAGAAGTTCCCAGGTACGTACATATCGCTGATCTCCCCAACCAGCTTATTTACATTATGGAGGTCTCCATACTTTGCTTTGAATGGATCATCACGTGTTTAGGTCACAGAGTGCCTGGTATGATGTTATATCTGGGCACTATACAATGAGGATTGTGCCTGTGTAGGGGGTGGGGGCGCAGCGCTGGGTGAAGCCTAGACCACCACTCAAGGCCAATACATCATTGGCCATACATGGAAAACAATGTATCATAAATGCACACATCGTGCACTGCACCAAAGTAACATCGGTGTAATAGAGGTTTGTTTTTAACCCTAGGGATTCTTCTTTTTTTCTATTTTGTTCTCTCGCTGCATGTAAGAAATTAATAGTATTGATTTTTTAAAAAGATTTACTAGTGGCTGATATAAAAAGTGCCGTGTATGTTTAAATGTGATATGACACGGTATCTGTCCCCCTTTTTGTGTATACCACTACATATTATATGTGTCAGAGCTCCCTGTGAAGAAGAATGCCGTTACATCATTAAATTGTTCGTCGGACTTTTGTTTTTCTTTTTGTCAAGGTTACCTGTCAGCAGAATTATCCTTCGTAACGCGGTCTCTTAACCCGCAGATGACAAGGAATCACATAAAACTGTTGGTGTCTTAAGTTGATTTCTTTGTTCACATAAAGCAAATTTTTGCGTTATCATTGCTCAATTTGAAATTAAAATGCATGTGGTCCTAGAAGTGACCTCCAAGAAAGTGACCCCAAATCTAATCACTCCGGAGCGTAAGAAAATCGACAAAAATGTCAAAGATGACTTTCAGCATCTAAACATTGAAAAAAATATTTATTCATAGGCAAAGCAGGCAATATCAGATGACATTGTTGCTCTGAGAAAATATATATTTTTGGTAGCCTAAAACCTTCATATCTTAAGCATCCTTTCATGAGTGAAATAATCGATTTTAGTTTCGTCTCGTATAACCGTCATAAGTCAATCGATAACCGGTCAAACTGCGTCAGTTACAACTTACGTAAAGTAAGATATATATATGGTTTATTTTCTGTTAAGCCTATCATCTTCAAGATGTCTGTGGCTTTATTTCCAAGGCTGCTCAAAGCCAGTGATGAATATTTAAGGATATTGAGCAAAAATAGAGATCATTACTATACACCACGGAATGTGGAGTTCTACTAGATGGGGGGAAAATACAAATCAATGCAAAACGGATTTTGTGTATAACATTAAAAAAATATTAAATGGCAGGGTGAATATTCCGTTATATTTTAAAAAAAATAACTGTGACATTATGTTTTTCATTAAAAAATCTACATTCTCTCTTTGCCATCTTCGGGGATATATATGGGGAAGAAGACAGAAAAAAAATAGGTAGAGCAGACTATAGCTTCCATAGTGGCCCTATATTTATTTCACATTAATATAAATCATATTTTTTTGACACATTTGATCAAAGGTGTTTAGATTTGTGGCCTGGATCCTAGCCCCTTTTGTAAAGGAGGTTAAACATGTAAGTGTGCACCATAAGCCTGGACCAGATCAGACACAACACATAGTTTAATTTTCTAGTATAGGAACATTGCATGTAACAGCAGATAAGAACCATTCGGCCCGTCTAGTCTGCCCATTTATCCTGATGTGAAGCATCAAATTATAATCAGTCCTTGGTGTCGTCTTAGAATCAGGATAGTCATATGCCTATCCCATGGCTGTTTAAATTACTTCAATGTATTAAACTTTACCGCTTCTGTTCCATTTATCTAACACTCTCTTAGTAAAGTATCTGTTGATTAATATCAAATATGTGGGTTGTTTGGATCTCCACTGATCGTGTAGCCAGAATAACGAAAGACCCTTTACCAGGGTGCAGAATAGGGATTTATTTCAAACATGCTCCAGTGGCACCAGGCAAGGAAGTAAAAACATTCAACAAAGTCAAAAAGTGGAAGGATTCCCGGGCAGCTGGCGATTGGTTGTGTTGATGGTGCGCTGAGGACTATGCTGACACTCTGTGATCTTAATTGTGATTTTATTGACCATCATTTCTGCCTTGTTTATGCTGTCACGGTGACGGATGGCTATCTTTTATACAGCAAGACTTTACGTAACTCTGCCCTCCCTACCCTTTCACTCCACTATAGCCTTTGGCCACAGATTTGTCTATCCAGGTTCCTTCACAACCCAATGTAAATTATAATAGCATGACATTGCCTGGACACCAAAATGATCCATAACCACATTTGTCAGCCGCTTCTAGCTCATTGTAACTATTGTGCCAGCATGTAAGTGATCATACTTTCAGGAGCATAGATCCCAAGTGTCCCAGTTTAGCTTTTGCATGGGCCAGTTTGGGAAATTCTCTGATTTCATCTGACCAGCCAAGTCAAATCAATAGAGGGTGTACTGTTGCGGCACGGTCCTCCATTGCACCTCCCATGTGGCCATATTAAAAAGCAACCCTCATAAAGATCACCATAAACATAAGCTAAAGAAACAGAGATATTAGCCCAAATTTTGTTATAAAAGTTTTCTTTTTTCTTCTTCTTTGCAATCCATTTCAGGATTGCTATTCAGTTACTTGAGACAGATTTATCGTAATTGATCCAGTCTATAGACTCACTATGTTGTTTTGACCACTTTGAGTCTCCCTAATATCCAGTTTCCTCAAGATCCAGATCTAACCTCACTGCTGGGTATAAATGATATACCGTATTTGCTCGATTATAAGACGACCCTGATTATAAGACGACCCCCCAAAATCTGAATATTAACTTAGGAAAAAAAGAAAAAGCCTGAATATAAGACGACCCTAAAGGAAAAAAGTTTTACCAGTAAATGTTAATTCATGTAAACTATTTTTTTTAATAAAAGCTATGATTGAGAAAAATATTTTTTTTTGTTTTTATTTCTTGTATTTTCCAACCTGTCCCCCAGTTACGCACATCTGCCCCCAGGCTTGCCACACCAATATGGCACTGTGGCCCATGATATGCCTTTTAACCCTCTATATGCCACTGTGCCCCATGGTATGCCTTTTGACCCCCTATGTGCCACTCTGCCTCCAGAAATGCCTTATACCCCTATATCCCATTCTGGCATTTAGGGGGTTAAAATGCATATTATGGGGCAGAGTGGCATATAGGGAGGTATAAGGCATTCCAGGAGGCAGAGTGGCATTAAGGGAGTTAAAAGGCTTTATATAGAGCACTCTGCCTCCAGAAATGCCTTATACACCTATATGCCACTCTGGCATTTAGGGGTTAAAAGGCATATTATGGGGCAGAGTGGCATATAGGGAGGTATAAGGCATTTCAGGAGGCAGAGTGCACTATTAAATGCCCCCTTGACGCCACTCTGCCTCCTGAAATGCCTTATACCTCCCTATATGCCACTCTGCCCCATAATATGCCTTTTAACCCCCTAAGTGCCAGAGTGGCATATAGGGGTATAAGGCATTCCAGAAATGCCCTACACACACACACACACACACACACACACACACACACACTTACTTACTTACCGGTGCTTCCAATTTCCTGCTGTATTGCCGGGGCAGCGGGTTGACGTCTCATTTCGCGGCAGCCGGAAGGAGGTGGAGTTGGCAGCGGGGGTTTGTATGCGTCCGTCGCAAATACCTTCCCCGGCTGTCAGAGATCAGAGTTCCCCGCACCGGTGCGGGGAACTCTGATCTCTGACAGTCGGGGAAGGTATTTGCGACGGACGCATACAAACCCCCGCTGCCAACTTCACCTCCGGAAGCACCGGTAAGTGTGTGTGTGTGTGGGGGGGGGGGGCGTTAAATTGGGAGGGGGGGCGACGACAAGAGGATCCAGGTCCCCTGCAGCGGTGCGGGGGATCTGGATCTTAGTCTCCTAATCAGACCTCTATTTGAGGTCTGATTAGAAGACGACCCCGATTATAAGACGAGGGGTATTTTTCAGAGCATTTGCTCTGAAAAAAACCTCGTCTTATAATCGAGCAAATACGGTAATAATGTTGCTATCTCATACATCACAACCCTTATTTCAAGACTTCCCCATACCTCTATCTGATGATTTATGAATCTTCTTCCTTCTGTCCTCTGCTCACCCCATCCTACACAGTGTCTGCGACCCTGCACCCTTTCTTTGGGAATGTCTTCCTTTACATCTTGTCATGTAAAGTGAGAATAATACTTAAAGGGTGGTAGATAAGCCTCCCAACAGAAATAGTAGAAGCTAATATGGTAAGGTAATTTCAACATGCATGAGATATGCATATGGCTCCTCAATCTAAGATGAGGCCAAGAACTAATAATGGTTTGAGTCTCTACAGCAGGGAAAATGTTTGTTTCAACGGCGATTTTTGTTCTTACAGCATCTGTACTGTACTGAAATTACAGTTTTTTTGATAGATATTAAGAGTTAGTTCCATAATGTTGCAATTTAACATGTTATAAATTGTGTGTGTGTCCTTTTGAACAGTCGTCTGCTATTTTTTTTTTTTTTTTTTTACCCTTTTAAATTCGGGGACTTCCAGCTATGTTTATTCCATCGTCAGCATACTTTATCATATCAAAGCCTTTGCAGACAGTGTAGACCTACTGAGTTATGTTTGGGTCATGTTTTGCAGGGCGGCCTTTAATACTGTAGCTTTAGAAAGCAATTTTCAACCCCTCTGCTTATTACAATATGATAAAGTATTCCTGGTCGGTGTCCAGCTTCACTAATCTCCAGACTACACTTCATGAATTAGGCATGAAGATTTTAGTCAATGTGCTTTTCAAAGTGCAATGTTTAGGGAATCATGGATTTTGTACGAGTGGCGGTAGAAATCCATAGTGGGAGGAGCTCATTTTTAACATCCCTGAAAGAAATTACCTTTTCTGGCATACAGAATAGAACAACATCTTTATCATATCTTAGAGTCATTAGCCAAGAGGAGACATTTTTTCCTTTTTATATATATATATATATATATATATATAATTTATTTTTTTGTTGCTTTTTTATTTTATTTTTTTTACTATTTATTTTTTATCATGCTCAGATCAGAAATCTTAAGCGTCCACTAAGATTCATAAAATTGGATAAAAAAACAAATCCAAATTTGTCTACCCTAGTGTTGTTCAGTGGGTTACGCTGAAAAACACAAAAAGAGGCCAAAGGGGAATTTACTAATGTGTGTTCTGTTTTATTGTTCTTATTACAATTCTAATTATTATTAGTAATTAAAAACACTGGCTGTGTTTGCCCATAATTGCCATTTTAATAGTATTTTCATTTTTAAGAAAGCTGATATGTTGCAGTTTCCATAAGGGTGTATATATCATGATGTCCTGATGAAAGTCTGTAATAAACAAGACTGAAGCGTTGACTTAAAAACCGAAGTTGTTTGTGTGGTCATTTGCAAAGTCCCTGGAGTGCCGGTAATTATTTTTGGACTTTATATATATATATATATATATATATATATATACAGCTACTGTAAGCTTTGTTGTGTAAATATGGCCATCTTCACTCCTATCATACTTGACCAGCATGACTAAAAGTCAACAGGACTTATAGGGCAACAGATTGCTACTGACCAGTCGTGTCACACAGTGCTCTTCTTCAGGACCCGGCAGTGAAATCCTCTATCTTAATGATACATTGTGTTCTTGACTTTATTAAATGCGAGGCACAGCATGATTCATGAGAATAATCATGTCGGTAGGTGCTCTGTATGTCTTAAACCAGAGAAAGCAATGAGCAGCGCTCTCGTTGAAAACAAAGCCAACTTGCCACAGTGCATCACATTAATCTTAATTCTTTAACCTGGGTAATTAAGCTACTCCACTCTAGAGACCCGGCTTTGTTTCTAGAATCCAGTTTTAACTTTTCTGTAGTTTAATCACCATACAAAGGCAGACAGTTCCCGGCAATCCTTCCAGCCACGGCTTTTTTTTTTTTTTTTTTCTTCTTCTTCCAGATTCTCCTCCTTATACAGTTGTATCTTTCAAATATTTCTATATTATGGTCATACATTTTTAAAGAGCCAGTTTCAATCCATGTAGCTTTTATTATTGAATACATTTCCTTTGAATAAATGCATTTGAATAAATATTCAGGTAAACGCTGCATGTAAAAAAATGTTTTTATATATATTATTGTTACATTTATTTTTTTTCTGGGGATCATAACTATTACTTTATGCAATTTTCAGGTCTTTTTGACAGTGGAATGAGTACCCCCCCCCCTTCACTGTTCAGGATGAAATAAAAATAATTTGCCATGAATAATAGTAAATCAGTTACACTGGAAACAATAGATATTGTAAATAAAAGTCATATTAAATGGGAGGATCTAGGTAAGCCCCAGCTTTTGGAGAACCACTTTTCCTAAAATATTCCATAAGCCCCTGACTTGGCTTAGCATAATATGTGCTTTGCATTTAGTTAAAGGGTGTAATAAGATTTGATGTTTTTACTATTTTAGTGTCAGAGGGGTAAAAATGCGTTGCACGCCTGTCCTTTGCTCGGTGGTTAACATAGAAACAGAATTTGACATTGGATAAAAACCTTTTGGCCCACCTAGTGCTGCAGGAAAAACCTAAAATCTTGATGGGCCCTTGCTCTTGTGTTAGAGTCTTTTTTGTTAGAACTTCATGCATATCCCATGTTGAAATTCCCTTACTGTATTAACCTCTATCACTTCTGCTGGGAGGTTGTTCCACTTATCTACCATCCTCTCTCAGTAAAGTAAAACTTCCTTACATCTTACATCTAAGCCTGTGACCCTCTAGTTTTAGATTCTGACCTCTCGTTTGGAGTAAACTTCCCTCCTGTACTTTGTTAAATCACAATAAACGGTCACCGGACCTAGTGGCTCTTTACCCAACTGTGAGAAGGCCACAACTTTTCACTCCTACCAATAAACACCAATACCCTTAACCATCTGAGAGCTACAGTAGAATATTCCCCTGGCCAAACTTTCATTGTGCCACGTTCATCACTGCTTCCTTCCAAGAGTAACTTTTTTGACTGGAGCAGGACTGGGGTAGGTCTACATTCTGTTGAACCTATCCAACCTTGGCGCCATCTACTAAATAGTTCCACCTCATGGGCTGGGCCAAAGCAGACCAAACATGCACCTACAACTACAGTTATAATATATATATACATATACATATATATCTATATATATACATACATACATACATATATTTATATCAGTCTTGCCAAATTCTGACCGAGACAGAAAAAAAGTAGAAATGCCTGTTACCATACAATAAACCTTTACAAACTAGTGTACCATTTAAAGCACATAAATAAAAATCGTACCGTGAAAGCGCTACATAAAACACTGTCAACGCAGTGTCACACCAATTTAAGAACAAACAGCTTAAGTAGAAACAGACCATTTATTTTGTCGTGAAATAGAAGGCCGTGTAAACTCTGACAATTTACTGTGTTATTAAAAAGATTTAAAATACTTCTTTGCAAAACATTTGTAACCTGAAACTCATTTGGAAAAAGTATTTTCAGCTCATATCCACATTACGAGGGTGTTCCAAGCTACTGGTCTCTTTTTTATATTCCACGTCTAACGATTTAAACGTCAGAGGCAGCATTCTTGTTTCTGTTCTTATCAGTAGAGGTTCGAAGCTTACAAGTAGGGAGGGCTTTACATGTTGAATGGGTTTTTGCCTATAGATTTGGGTTTGTTGAGCTCCATGGAGAATGGAAGGTATATTGTGTATATGCAGTAAATGAAAATGTAATTAATTATCACTAATGTAATAATAATATTATCAATTATGGCTGGCATTACCACCAAATCTAATGTCTCTTTGGATTCCACCCAGATGCTCATAAAACTAGAGCCAATTACTGGGTGGGTGCATTTTATATCTGGGTAGGGAAATGGTGGTAAGTAAAGCTCACTCTTTTCCAGGTTATGCAAACTCCCCTCTAAAACTATACCAACTCCCTGCCATTGTTGAGGCACAGTTTTTTTATTCTTGCCCCGTGCCTCAACCATACCCCTTTCTGCCTCCTACAAGGAGATGGAGAGCTCATGTGGGGTGCAGCACTGAGAAGTGTATGAAGATCATGTAGGGGACATCGAGGTCTTGTTCAGCGTCCGTATTTGACTACCCTTTACTAGCGCTACTTTAATGAAAAGGATAATGCAGCCATATTTCAGTTAGAGCAACAATAAGTTTTTGGCCAACTCTAATAATAGTTTGATTTTGCTGATATGAGGTATAAACATTTTACAAAAAAAATTAAAGTACCCCTTATTTATTGGGGCAATATAATGCACCTTAAATGCATCATCACTTCCCTTACTGTCTGTAGACTGGCTAGAATACTTTATGACCTTTGTAGACAACTGTGTTAATTTTTGAAGAAAAACAGCTTTGCAATTGAACTGTTGGAACCTACTTGGCCCTGCTCGCCTGTAAGAGAGCTCTTGTTTTTCTAAGGCAGTGGGTGTAGTAAGAATTCCATTAGGGGGTTTGGTTTATATACCTCTCTAATAATATACAGTTCTGAAAGTCCAACTCCCGTGGTTTTAATGGAATCCTCTGCACAAACTTTCATGGTCTTAAGTAAACAACATTCTCAGTTACAGAACTTACAAGACAGACCTTTGAAAAGTATCGCTCCCATCTGGGAGTAGGTTTTCTGTCTTTCTTGGAATAACACTTAGCCCAGTGACATATGGGAGGCGAGCGCTGTATGTTTCCATATAAACTGTTTCATAAACAGGAAGTAATGAATAGCTGTAGACCCAATTAATAACATGGGGTGGTGAGCATTTGTGGCTCATGCAGTTGGTAGCGCCTGTTCTTCTGCTATCCACATATTCAGCCTTGAATAAACTGTCCCTTAATGATAGCAATTTGCACTGACCTGTCCCTCGTCAATGACCCAAGACACATGGAAAGTATGGTTGTAGTAGAGTATAGTTACACTCCTTGTCCACGTTCGATACCCAGCCACTGATGGCCAACACAGTTACTGTATGACACTATGTTACTGCATTTCGATGGGGAATGCTTCTCTGTTTAGTTCCAATTTTGTTACCCAGTATTCCAAGCAATTCTTGTTGACACAAAGATTTTTTTTTACTGGCTCATACTCATTAATCTTACAGTTGTCAGCTTAGTAGGCTGCTACTGGTCAGGTCAGGTCAAATACAATGTGAAACCCTATGGTTCAGTTAACATTACAACTTAAAAGCTGAACTGAAGGGTCAGATTACATTTCTACAAATATTAGACTGGTGGATACTTTATTGGAAAGGGTTTAAGATTTTTATTGTGATGGTTAAAGCTCTGCAGGAACATTTGGCTGGTAGTATTGACCTTCAACATCGACCCAATGTTTGACAAGACAGTCTTCTTCTGCATCGTTTTGGTCTTGAAATAATTATGAGAATTAATTAAAAGTGGTTGAGCATTCATATGAAATGTATCTTTGTGTATTGTTATAGTATTCAAAAGTGTTCCGTATTATAACCAGCATATTTGCTAGATAATTGTGCAGAGCTGTGGAATATGATGGCGCTATATAAATCAGCAAATAATAATAGCAACCACTTCTGTGACCTCTGCTTGTTTTTGCAATATTGTTTTAAACAAAATACTGGCTCTACATTGATATTAATATATTTATGCTCACAACATACCTCCTAGTCATTTCATGTGGACAATCACGTAGAAAATGTAAATATTATGTTAGACAATGTACATTGTACATCTCTGCAGAATATGATGATGATGCAATAAAAATCAATAAATAATTATAATGTGCTAAAACCTCTTGAAAATACAGAGGGTTACAAATTTAACTCTGCCCAGTTGGGTTTTTGTAATAGAACTGTATGTAATATTTTAAACAAACAAAAAAAGCTAATAAAACTCATTTTTGGTTAATCTGGCTCCTTAGACGGCTTTAACTACTGACATTTCCTCCCCAACATTGAGGATATGATCAGGGCAGTTTAAAAAGCCTTGCGGCTGTAAAAAAAATAGACAAAAAAAAAAAAAAATCAATAGTCCACTTGTTGAGGATAAGTGAATTAGTCTTGTGTTGAATGTAACCAAGTACTTGAACAGTTGAGCGAGCAGGCTTTGTGTTCGGAGAATTCCACACATTGTCTTGGAGAAGCTGTAATGATGCAGGCGGTAGATTAACTGTTCCACAGAAGATGGACAGAGTCGTTTATGTTGAATGCTAGTGTGTAATGTCCCTCTGTTATAAGTGACTCTGCTCTTTTTGTCTCTGTGATGAGCGCAGCGTTTCATGGTCCCTATCAGTGCGTAAAACAAATAGAGCTCCAAACACAAAATACCAGCAGATAACAACTGTAGGGGAGACAGAAGAGCTGGCGCCAACTGCAGAGGGAGACTTTGTTCAGTAAAAGTCTCCTATAGTTTTAGGAGGTCATTATCTAAAACTAGAGGGTTAGAGGCTTAGATGTAACGTTACTGAGATGGTGGTAAATAGATGGAACAGTCTTCCAGCAGAAGTAGTAGAGTTTAATACAGTGAGGGTATCTTAACAAGCATGGGATAGACATATGGCCATTCTAAATCTTAGACGAGACCAAGAACTGATTAAAGTTTGAGTCCTTACAGCATAGGAAAATGGGCAGACTAGGCCAAATGGTTCTTAAAAAATTCTGCTTCTGGTCCATTATTTTCTCTGACATGAGAAAATTAAAACTTATCTTTTATTTATAGTATTGTACACCTTCCACCATCTAGCTCCATGGATGGTCAGTGACTGGACATAAGAGTAGTTCTTTAGGTTCGCTTTCTATAACAACTTATTTATCATGATTGAGTATACGTAAATGAGATGTGAACTCTTTGATAAAGAAAAATAGTCCTTATCCCGTCTTTATCCCAAAAGAGTAGAGGAGAGTTTATAATGTGTTGGTCATCCAGCTGCCCTCAACTTAAAGAGACAAATAAAAGAGGCGCATGATTCTGTGTTGTGGAGAGCAGAGCTAACAACCTAATTATAAAATTACTGAAATTGGAGAAAATTGGGAGAAAAGATACAACTCTAATTAGACAACCTTCCACATCAGCATTTTGGCCTGTTTTACATTCAAACTTCTATAGCTGTTCTATTCAATGAAAGAATTAACAAGACAGAAGCATATGGTATCGCGCATCTGCTAAACCTCTAGCAACGCACACCTTGTTCGTAAACATATGCAGGGGATTTAATATCCAGTTGGCCACATCGTACACATGTATGTGCTTTCTTTGAACAGCAGTTTTTGTTCTATAAATCTTTTTTTTGTCCACCCCTTTTAGTCATTTGAAGAATAATTTTTCAAAGATGTCGGGGAAAGGGTGGGGAAGGGGGAGTAGCACACGCATTAAAGGAAGGTAAGTATCACGCGCCTCTTATGTGATAAAACACAAGTTAAAAGAGGTGTTTATTCACTACACAACCTACACTGAACATTTCAAAAAGCCTGAGATTGTTGGTTGGGTTGTTTCATTTATTATTAAAGAAAAACAGTAGCTAACATATGCACGATTAAGAGTATTTGTTAGCACAAAGACAAAGACAAGTCTACATGTACTATTCATCTATTTTTTTTACTGTCCTAAAATACATTTTTCACGGAGTAATAATTCCAGAATTCTAGAGTCCTGAATCAATTCACATCAACAATGAACCAAATTGTGTAGTTAAGTTTGTTCCTAGGCGGTGAGGCCTGCAGCAAAGTGTACCGCAGGTCACTGCACCGGGCGACATTCTATTGCATGAACCCTGGATAAATGAGTCCTTGCCCTAATCTCTCACCCAGCAAAGGTCAAGTATGAGACACGGTATTACTCTATCTTCCTGCCAACTGCTCCTCACCATGAAGTTCAAATAGAACTGTTAAGTATGACACTCTTGGACCTTTACACCTTCCCGCTGGTTCCTTGGAACTCCGTATATTTAAATCTGCTAAAACAAGTTGTTTAAGAAGACTCAGCCTGCAGGGATTAATAGCCACACACTATTTGAGCATTTTCTAAAAGAATTTTCTTTTTCTTTCTAAAGCTGCTTCTTTGAAAAGAGCAAATAAAAAAAGAATCCTAGAACATAAATAGAAGTCTTATACTTTAGTTAGTTATCTAAGGGTGGGTGAGGGGCTGCATTGATATGGGGATGTAAGCAAAAGTATTTCGCACTCAAATTATCATACTTTTGATACATCATCCCACTTTTGCAGTTCCTGTTTGTAATAGGAGATGTGAATGGGCAGGCAAGCATTTTACAGGCTCTGCCGTGTCTGCCATCCTGTTAACTCTGGCAGTGCTTGCTTGGTAAGCAAAGCACTGCAAGTGCTCTGACAGTTAAAATACTGAACTGTAAATATACAAAACCAGGCACTCAGTGAGAGATCAGATCCAGCAAATACTTTTCTGTGAAAAGATGGAAGAAGCCCAAATTTCTAAACATTTTTCCAAATGGTGATAGTAAGCTGATCAGGGCAGGCAATTTCCAGTTTTTATGAATATTGAGTAACTTTTGTTACATTCAAAACAATATATTATACATACATAAAGTAAATAAGACTAATGCTGAAAATCTTCTAAAAACAATATTATATATATATATATAATTTGAATGTTAATAAAGTTGATTTTTGGCATATTTTTTATTTATTATTAGCTTTTATTTATATAGTGCTTCTTACAGTCCATACATTCAAAGGGTCTGACAAAACTAAAACTGACAGACTAAGACAAACCAATACATTATGTAAAGATGGTCCTGCTCACAAGCTTTACATTAGAACTTGATGAACAGTCAAACGAGCTATAATTATTCTAATTAGGAATTTTGCAAGCAACTGAAATGGCAAACACATTATTTAATCATAAATATTCTGTTCTTGTCATATAGTGACCCCAGCTATTAGATCTTCATTACGGTTAATTCTGCCCCCTCGTGACATTGTGAGAGGATAAAGCTGTTCGTTTTCCCCGTACGTAAACAGCATATGTTTTATTTTGGTCCTTCCGTAAGTAAACGTGACGCAAACGATCTTTATTTAGCAAAAGGTAGCTCCTGCTCGCTGGCTGAACGTCCGATTGTGATCTTTTGCAAAGCGCTGCCTCAGCAAGGTTGCTATCCTGGTCTCTGGCAAGGTCCCGCTTCATTTTCAAGGTGTCCTCACTTGGTGCCTTTGAAGGGTTTTTTAATGGATTCGCTTGATATACCTTCCAAATGGAGTACTTTGTGCGTTAATTCAGTTTGTGATAAAGATCCCTTTTACCCTTCTTTTCATAATTCTTTCCAGAGATATGAAGTACACTGGAAGGTTAGATGTGGCATTTAATTTTTCCACAAAACCTAGCCATACAGAGGGGGAAAAAATCCAATTTCATTATTATTCATGTGTAAGAATATTGAAAACGGTATGCTAAAACAGATAACTATTTCCTGTTCCATCACAGGAAGAACACATCTATCTTGGAAAGAGGAACGTGATTCTTACTTAACAGATAAAAGGTCAACTACTAGCCCTATTTTTCTCCAGCTATAATGTTCTTGGAAGGCATGAGATGGAGTACCGTTTAACCTCTCTGCTTCCACAGGGCTCCCTCAGGGCATTTGTATCACATGTAAGAATTGCAGCGTAATATGCGTTAGTCCTTTAATTCCAAATATACGTTCCTTGCAAGACACCCCAGGTTAACCGCTTAAGCTGCAGTAGCCAATCCTACGTTTCAGATCATTGCAAATGCAATCGAGAGCTATGGATGACCTGAGTTTTGGTTTTAACCCCCCATGGATCAATGACATACATCATTTTAAAAATGAGCTGAATCTTTAATAGCCCATTGTGACGATTCTATGTAGTGACTCGCCAATCTAATTCCGGTTCTCATGGAAACCTTGACTTGTCATTATTTAAAGATACCCTTTATACAGTCACCTGCATTTAAGCAGGGATATAAAATACAACATAGTGGTGGCAAATCCATCGTTTGGGATATGATCACAGCAGTCAGTTGCAGATTGTATGACCCTGAGAATCTGCTCCTTTACCGTGAGCTCCTGACATTGGGGGTAAAACCCTGAGAGTTCCCAGGTATGATGACAGACTCTGTAGGCATAACATTCAAACTTTAACCCCTTAAGGACAATAGGGGTTTTTACTCGTAGTATATTGTGGGACAATGGCTATTTTAACATTTTTCGGTGTTGCTGTTTAGCTCTGATTTTCTTCTTTCTCATTTCGTGCTCCCACACATATTATATATTGTTTTTTTCAGGACAAACAGGGCTTTCTTTAGATACCATTAATTTTATCATATCATCTAATTTACTATAAAAAAAAATGATAAAATATGGGGATTTTTTGTTAAAAAATTACTTTTTCTCACTTTTTAAACAAAAAACTTTTACTCATCTGCAAAAACAAATGAAAAAACCTGCTAAATAGATTCTACTATTTGTCCTGAGTTTAGAAATACCCAATGTTTTTATGTTTTTTTGCTTTTTTCTGCACGTTATGGGGCAATAAGTACAGGTAGCGTTTTGCTATTTCAAAACCTTTTTTTCCAAATCTGGTAATTCTTCCCCCCATGTGCCATTTCGGGTATCTTTGAAGCCGGCCAATGCAGTTTACCCCATCAAGTCATATATTTTTAAAAACTAGACACCCCAAGGTATTTCACATGCTGGTAATTTAACCCTTTCCATGCACTAATTTTACCACCAGCCTTTGTGAAACTTTATGGTAGTACATTTTTTTGTATTTTTTTCACACACGTTGTAATTCAGCTATAAATTTATCGCTCCTGGTATATGTCCCTGTCAAACAATACCCCAATATGTGTTCAGTAACATCTACTGAGCGCAGTGATACCCCACATGCATGGGTTTGTTGGGTTATTTGGGAGGTAAAAGGCCGCCTTTGTGAGGTGTGTATTTTTTGGCCATTTAGACATCTGATCCTACTGCCCCCATGTCCCATATTTGGGACACCTTTGAACCCGGCCAATTCAATTTACCCCATCAACTCATGCATTTTTTAATACGAGACACCCTATGGGCATTTGTAATGCCAATATTTTAACTCTTTCAATGCTGGAATTTTTGTAAAGATAAAGAATTTTAGGACTTGCTTATTAATTTTTTTTATTTTTTTTTGGTGACAGTGGGGATTTTTATATGTTACCATATTATTTTTATTTTTTTTAAACATTTTTTTAATTTTTTTTTTAAATTTTTTTTACTAATCACTTATTAGTGAGCTGGGCTCCATTGACCTTGCATGGTTGGATGCAGTACCTGCATTCAACCTGCAGGAGGAGCTCGAGAGTTCACAAGAGGGTCTGGATAGACCCTCTATGAACTCATATTTATTGTTGATGCCATCCTGTGAATGACGGCAACGTCATTTACAGGATGGCACTTGTGGTTGCTCTTCGGAGCAATCACAAGGCGATCGGGGGTCGGGGGGTAGTGTTACTGACATGCCTCGATATCGAGGCATGTCAGTAACACCATTTATGCTTAGGAAGCGATTCAGATCGCTTCCTAAGCTGTTTTAGCCGGGCGCCGCCGCGATCTTTGATGATCGGTGCGGCGGCGGCCATTTTTCTTCCGGGGAGGGCTGCCGAGGGCTGCCCTCCCCGGATCCACGGTCAGCCTCACTTGTGAGGCTTCCGTGGATGCTGCAAAGCCGCCGATCGCGGCGAAAACGCCGCGATCGCGGCGATGCAGCTATTTAACGGCAGCCCGTACATGTACGGGCATTGTCGTTAACCCGTTGCACGGCAACCCCGTACATGTACGGGGATTGTCGTTAAGGGGTTAAAGGAGCTATTCTGAAAGCTTAAACTGTCACTAATCATATTTATTTTCTGTTAATGTGCATTCATCCCTTCAATAGCACTCAGTTTTCATCAACATGTTAGTAGATTTCTTGGAAAGAATGAGAAATCATACAGGTGAACATCACAGGTATCTGAATTATATTTCGGTTTTTGTTAAACCTACAGACTTGTCAAGGCTCTTTCGCTACGAAAGCCTCGGGATCTGAATTAAACCAGGCAGAGGCCACATGCTATGACATTTTAATGAGCACACTCTGATACGAATGCGTAAAAAGTGCATAAAACTTTATGGGATCGTTGATACAGTAAATGCAGGAGTCTGCCTTGCGCGGACGTGACGCCCTCTCCAAATGAACAAGTGATTAAAAGCCACTTTTTGTGGGAAGACGGAACTTAGCCTGAAAACTTTGATTCGGCCCATCTAGTCTGCCTGTTTTCCCAGATGGAGAGACCTTACTCAATCGTTGGTCTCTATCCAGTGCACATTTAAAACCCCTCACTGTGTTAACCTCTACCACTTCTGCTGGGAGACTGTTCCATTTTAAAGTAAAACTTTTTTACTAAGAGACTAATAACTAACACAATTTGAGACTTTTTGATGTCGACTTACTAGGTTGTTATAAAATACACAGTAAAAAGTAACTATAAGATGTGATTTATAGTACCTTTTCTTTTTAAGTAATATACTTTGATCATCAAAATAAAAGAGCCCCACCGTGGATACCTTTTTGTGGTTTGGCATGGTGGGGGTCTCTAAATTACAACATTAAATTGAAAGTGACTTAAGTAAAACAAAGCGGTAACCACAACTGAGTCAGTTAAGGAAGCTTACTCTGCCCCCAACTGTTCTGAGGTTTTCCGTTCTATTTGAAGAATGAAAGATTGTGACTAATCATGTTTAGGAAACGGTAGCTAGAAGGGTGCGTAGGACTGGCCCTATGAGTTCCACCGGATTTGGAATCACTGATTAACCTTTTTGTGATATGGTACTGGAAGGGGTCTATGTCATTTACAAGAAACTAAGAACGTGATGAGAAATCTACAGGTACTGCATGTTTGCCAAGGGAAACAGAGTTTCTCTAAAACATTTCATTTTGTTTATTTTCAATGAACCCAATGCAAAATATTCAGTGATCCATGCTTGAGAAGATGACCTAATGGCTGTTGATGATGATTTCATTATACCAGTGGTTAAATGTAAAAATGATTCAAGTGAAAGATGAAAAGTGGTCTTATCACCATGGCCACCAGTGGAATGTTTCTACTGATTGGACCATCCATGGTGATATGGTGATAACACCACCTTCTGAACTTTGCGTCAGAATCACTTTTGCATACATAACCCCCATTGTGTCCTGGAGTAGATCTTCTTTCCTAGATTGATTGATTCTTGGCACCTACTCTACTTTGATTAACACGACCCCACATATATTACTTGTCTACCTTCTAAAGAGCTTTGTACGTATCAGGTAGGATATGATAAGTACCCTTTACAGTGCATTCAGCAGTGCTGGAGTAATAGTTACTTTCACTGCAGTGAACATTCTGCATGCTTTGTATCTCTGTTTAAAAGAAACACACAACATACAGTATTTCTTTCTACAGAGATGCTGTGCTGCCCATTGTCTGATTACCTCCTTATTAATCCACTAAAATGTATCTCCATCCAGTATCCACTGGCTCATCTCCAGGGCTAATCTTGCTACTAAATTCTTAACTGTTAGGGCACAGACCCAGAATTTCAGACATTCCCATTACTGAGTGAACACATCTTAACTTCTCCTTAACTTTTACCATTAATAATCTGAAGAACTCCAGCCAACATCATAAAAGCTTGACAACACATCATCATTATTCCAAAACCCAAGCCAAATCAATTATTTCCAGGGCGCTGATAACGTCAGAACTTGTTAAAAAAATATATACTTGCAATCTATATTACCTGTCTTGATTGTTGAGGTAAACAAACAGGAAAAGGTAGTTCTAAACTATTTAGAAGACACCAAGGTTTTTTCTTTTAAACACAAATGCTTGCTTTTGTGTGTAAAAGTGTTTCAGGGGTATATTTACTTCATCAGAACCCCAGCCAAAGCCACCACCAATCCCTGAAACAACTCAACCAAAAAATAACTATAAGAGCAGTAAAGAGATACACTATGTTATTTGGAGCATTTTGGGCAGACAAAGTCCACCATCCCTGTCTCATCTTAGAAGGTTCACTGTTCTGCAGGTCTACTATTTAAACACACACACACACACATATATATATATATATATATATATATATATATATATATATATATATATATATGTATCAGGATATTTTTCAAATTGATGGAAAACTTAGCAATTTTATGAATCCAGATTGCACACATTTTGATGAATCCTCACACACGCGTCCCATGTCCATACAGCTGGTCCCTGTGGAATTGGTCATACTGATGGTTTAAATTTAGCAACTCCAACATGTTACCAACTTGCATAACAAAAGCATTCAGACCTTTGCCGCACAGATTCGTATTGTTATTAGTGTCTGTGTGTTTCCTTCTTTTGACTGTGTCTGTATAAACAGACTAATCTAATAGCTTCTTGCTTTGGCAGGGTTTCAGAAAATCACTCATTTCTTATAACTGTATAGCATGCCAAGAAAAAGAAAAAATACAGTTTTTATTACAGAAAAATCTTTCTTAAAGTTGTCTTTCATAAATGTTATACAGCCATCATTTGGAATACTGCTGCAAATCGACAATCATAGAATTTATTACACCCACAGCGTAATATGGCATTGAGCTTCGTTATGCTCTAAGTAATATATTTAGATTTTCTTTTAAATTCTGCACATCAATCATATTAGGCAACATTTCCATGGGGTATAAAAAACAGACTCTGTGTTTGTTGGAAGAGAATCCTATGCACTTATTACATGGCAATACTAATTTGAGAAAACGATAATTATAAATGAAACAAAATAAATAAAAATGTTTAAGATTTTAAATTGTCTGTTATTTATTCCCACAAATGTGTATTTAATTGCATATTATATTTTTTAAAATAAATATTAACAATTTATTAGCTCCTCTTATATATTGGTAGGGGGGTGTCCAAAGAGATCTCCGTTTTCATAATTCATAATCCTGGTGGTAGGCAGATATCATTAAGCTGTTATTCCTTTCAGCTCGTCTCCTGCGCCTAATAGCACCTGACTTTTTCTGAATGCCAATGTTAATTGTTACTGACTATAATAGAATGTGAATACCAGGGATATTTGACACCGATGTAATGGTTCTGACTTTTGTATGTTACAGTAAGTAGGAGGCTTGAAGGGAGAGAGGGTCAAAGGAGAGATGAAAGCTTTTCCGATTCCATTGTAAAACATTAAAGCTCTTTGATTTTAGCAATGCCGCGCGCGAAACATACTACTGACTTATGTATGAACATTAATATACTGTTGAGTGAGTGACATTTTCACTGACTGCCTTCATTTAGGCTAATTGCCAATCACCAAGCACCGTTTTGGGTTACTGAAAGCTCTACCCTTCTGTAAACCTTCTCTTAATATGTCTATTAAATACCTTATACTGAAAATAATGTACATCCCGAGTAATTTGAAGTTGGTAAATGAATTAATTATTGGTTAAAAGGCCAGCTTTTTGATAAGTTACTTATTGTAAGGGTTATCTCCTATGAAATTTAACGGAAATACAATACAAAATATACAATATTTTATGGCGGTACATACACAAATATGTATATAGATTTATGTTAATTTATTTCAATGTAAATATTTGAACGATTTGTTGAACGATGAACTCAGAAATGCCATTTTTTCAATAAATTAATAAATGTTTAAATTAATGAAACGGGTATGAAAATTATATATTCAGACACATTTTGTCAATGTATGAAAAGCAACTATGTTCATTAACTGTTGCATTCCAGTCTGTTTCTATTTTTATCTGTGTTATGTCATAGATAACATGAAAAAAAAATCAGAAGAATAATAATACAGTGAAAGTTTATTTCAATATAAAAGAACTCTTTTTTTTTTTTTTTAATTAGAAGCTTGGAAGGATATACCCATTAATTGGTATCGTTGTAATTTGTAGGTCATCAATATCTTTGCTTCTTTCATTAACCCCTTAATGACAAAGCCCGTACATGTACGGGCTCAAAATGCATTGTTTTCAATGGGTTTTGGGGCCGCCCATTGTCCTTAAGGGGTTAATAAACTGGCAAGTCAAGTAGGAAAGCTGCAGAAGTATAATTTTTTCCCCTAAGCTCTACTTAATCAACAGTAGACTTCATCAAACAGAAAAAAGGAAAAAAAAAATGTAAATCAGACGCATTAATTCTGCTGGCAATAAATAGGGAGAAGAAAACATGAGAATAAAAAAAAAAAATCTCATTTCACAAAGCCTGCTTTGGATGGAGCAAATGAAATTGGTAAAGTGACTTTTAAATTGTGAGTGACTAGGGGATGGTAGAGGTTTATGTATGGATTAGCACAGTGATAGACCCTGAGTAGCCAGCGACAGTGACTAATTACCCGGCAGAGCAGTGCAGTTTTTCGGCTTGGTCATTGAAATTAATTTTCTGTTTTCGAGACAAGCAAAGCAGCAGAGGATTTCAGCTCAATACTCAAATGAACTAGAAGTCGAGGTTATTACTTGCAGCGGAAGGAGCAAGATGGATATGATGCAAAACTTGTTTGGATTGTGGCCTTTTTTTTTGGAGAAAGAAAAAAGAACTTATAAGTTAGTTGCTAAGGAAATGTTCCCATGGAATATTTGTAGTTAAAGAGGAAAATATACAGAGCAATAAAGACTGAAATTATTGCAATTTTTAGTGATCACCACAAATATTTAATTGTAATTAACCATTGCTCCTAGTAAACATATTGATTTTGTCGCAATCATCTGAATCTCCTATTATACCTTTATACCCGTTTCAGTGCACAGGAGATATAAAATCGTCAAGGTGCTTTTGTTCTTTCTTAGTTTTCTTTTTTATTCCACATTTTGTGTAAACGAGCATAGTGTACATGAGATAGAAAACATCTTCTGCTAATTTAAAACGAGACGCTATTCGAAATGCAGCCAAAGAATGCTCGGGGGTATAGTCAGGATATTAAATATATACACAACTAAGTATGTGACATGGAAAGAAGGCACTTTAGTGTCTGTTGAAATAGGTATATAAAAAACCACAGTTTTAAACTCATTCAGTATTTAATAGTATAGTGTTTAAAAAGACTGGATCTATAAATTATGCTAACAGTATAGCATTGTTCGAGAGAAGAAAGAAATATCTTACACCTTCAATGATGCATATACACACTGACTTTGGGACATCAGGATGCATAATGATACACAACCTAGTTTTCCCCCCCCATAGATCAAATAGATTAATGTCTAAAACTCTTTGAGGAGGGGCTTATTCACAACAAAATTAGAGGGTGTATAATTATTTACCTAGCTCCCCAAGTTATCACCTATGGTAGTTAAGTTCCCTTTATGTTGTTTAGTGTGCAAAGTAGTTGAGTTCCTTGGCTCATTTAAAGAAAATAAAGCACCAACATGTCTACCAACTTGAGTGAAAGACACAACATCTGGAACGAGTCCTCCTCGATGTCATCAGAAACGAAGCATGGGCACATTTACATGAACAAGATGGGGTACAGATCATAATTCTGTCTACTTGCCTCATCCCACCCATTACAGACATGAAGACATTGTGTAAAAGGGGCAGGTTCTTCAATTTGCCCTCCATGGGGCTCTTAGCTAATTGGCTGTAGGGCATTTGCAGAAAAGTGAAATATCATCATTAATTAAAGAAAAAGGCATTGACGAGTTACATCATTTGGTAGACACATGGGGCATTCCATCTGTGGGTCCTATATGCAACTTTTTTATACTGTTCTAACATTTATACTGTTGCTGCCTGGCAAAAAAAAATATAAAAAAAAATAAAATTATATATATATATATATATATATATATATATATATATATATATATATATATATATATATATTAAAGTTCTAAAGGTTATCTCCATGGCACAGAGCATGTCAGAAAACGTTAATAATCATTTTTCCACTTCACCTTCAGACCTGTTAGTAGGATTCAGGAAGACTATACAAGTACACCCATATATTATAGCTGTTTGAAAACCCTATCACATGAATGATTAATCGCTAATGTTTCCATTAGCAAAGCAAGACATCTGGCCTTGTTTTACACGTTTAAATTTCTGGAAATATTTTTATAAAGCCATTCATGTTTAGAATTGCAAAGAAATAAAACATGTAAATATATCATGTTTTCATTCTGTTATCAATTTAAATTGTATTTTTTTGCCAAAATAGAATATTAAATATATTGGGGGGGGGGAATGCAGTTAGATGAAAATCGTGACCAAAAACAATTGGGAGTTATGAACTCAACATAAACCTTGCATCACACAGCGATGCCTACCTGGCACCTTGCATCACACAGCGCTGCTTGCCTGGCGCCTTGCATCACATTGCAGTTCCTACTCATGCTATGGATCATGGATAGGTGACAGGTCATTGCATGCATTGCACGTTGGTTCATGGAATAGTATGATAGCAGCTAAATGCAGAGAAATTATTTCCTACAATATATATATATATATATATATATATATATATATATATATATATATACGCAAACCACAATTAACATGCGCTCACAGGACTTCTCCATATGCAAGAACTATTCAGTAGAATAAACCCTTTATCAAGGCGAGTAAGTGTTTATTGTGGATTTGTATTATTGGGCTTTAGAACACCCAGGCTATTACGCTACTTCAGAAGATTGTGTAGAAGACAGTGGACTTGTGTGTGTATGTATGTATGTATGTATGTGTGTGTGTGTGTATATATATATTTATATATATATAATGTTTTATAGATGTAAGGCAATTAATTACACCTCAACAAAGAAAAGTGTTTTGTTTTTTTTTTTTACTTATGAAATGGCAATTACAGAAGAGCTCATTTATAATACTTCATATGCCAATCCCCAAGCAGGGGCTTTTTCCCCCTATCAATTCATCACATTGATTTCCTGTATGACTTTATCTACCTAATACAGAGTCAGTTATTTGTCTGGTTTTTGCCATCCTTTATCAAACATTTATGATTTAGTGATTGCTACAGAGCCTTTTTGAAAGGTCTCGCTCATATTTATCTTTACTGTAGCAGTACAATGATTGTGACGCGTCTGCAATAAATCTACTACTTGAAATATCCATCACAGTTTGGAGAATAACAAGCATGTAAGCTGATGTTAGGAAATGGAAGGGCAAGGACTCACGTTTCCCAACTATGTCTGTGTCTACTTATAAATTATATCACAGCAATGCAGAACACCCCAGGGAGTTCCGGTGAAGAATTCCTCCCAGCAGCAGAGTTTTTCTACTTGTGGCAGTATGAATCTAGAATATGATGCAACCAAGTCACTTGGCAGAGGTCCAGCCAAGAAGGGGTCTTTCTGTACCCTTTCTGTTCTTGGTAATTTAGGTTATGTATAACATATGATTAGTCACTACAGAGGTGGTGGGAGATAGATTTGAGTCTGTGGGCCCATGTACCTGTTGGAACCACCATGAACATAGCAGATGTTCTCCCAGTTCCACCAGTAGACCACGATATGTTTGCCTGTGGATGCACCCTGTCCACATGCAGGCTGATGCTTGGGGGATATGAAGATCGGGTACTGAGAGGCTGGCCCAAAGACTTTAGGACCAGTGAGTTGTCGGGCGGTCTGGCATTGCCAGTCCTACCTGGAGTCCTCTGGTAAAGCTACAACAGAATCAACAAACCCAAGCATGTCACAGTGTTACCATATTATATATATATATATATATATATATATATATATATGGCCAAGGCAGGAGTAGGGGAAGGCAGCAGTGGCCAAATTTTGTGTGGGTGATTGTTAGATAAGGGAGGGTGTATGTATACATTTTGTTTATAAAGTGTATTCAGTTATCATGAATAGGCATTTAAAGAGTAACAGGAATTGACCATGTCATGTATCACCCATGATAGCTGCAACTCCTGTTCAATATAATGAACTTTGGACGCTTTTCTTAATGAAAGAACTGACGTTTTAATGTGCAGCCATTGCATTCATCAGGGTCCACAGTGTTCATTATACTACAAAAGGCTGTCAATGGGTGTTGTTAAAATAATTTATTAACCGCTGCCGATGGGAACACAAAATAGTGATGGAGAGATGGGGGAGGTTTGTCCTGCTTTTTCATTGTTGCATCTAAATTTACAGAAAACCATTCCAGTGATTTGCAGGCTTCTGGGTTACCAGTCCAAGCTGTCCATTTTTTTTTCTTGGAATGATGATACATTTTGGGGGTGTTTGGCCTGATGAAGGTTTGCTCAGTGCATGCTACATAATGATCACTTTTGACCTTCTGGAGATGACATTGGATTGGACCTGGAATGACAAATGTGATTTAACCCCTAGCGACTTTTTTTCTAATACCGTGGTTAGTCCCTTTATATTTCAATGTTGCATATTCAGAGGAATTTGTGAATGAATTTAATAGACATTCCACACCATTTGTTGTACTGCAGCATTTTTGCCCTTGATATATTCCGCTTAGAACTTGCCTCTGAAAACAAGCCAAGTTGTCCTTTTTTCCATCTGATCTTGGACCCAAATGCTCATGTATAACAATTAGGTTTAATGCTTATGTTAGCCTAATAAATGCCGTCACGACCTATACGGAATTCTGACTTGTCTGAAACTCTTTACAAAAAGTCTAGATTCACTAAAGGTCAGAAATTTGCTGCATGGATTTAATAAATGTAATCATTCTTAAAGGGATTCTGCTGTGGGCACATAGAATTTGTATGAACAAAGCTTCTCTTTTTTGTACTCTGTATTCAGCACCCATCTTACATAAAAGACCTAAGGTGACTTATGGCTATGGATCTGGATATTTCCTCAATACAACAGGATCCAGAGAAGGGATCGTCAACAGGTAGTCCTCCATATGTTGAAGAGCTACTGCCATGGTGTTCTCCCTCATACATATTGAACATCATGACCATACCCGAGAACTCTTTGGGTTTATCCCACAGGTTCTTGTAATCACAGTTAATTACAGGTCCTCCAGGGCAGCTTTTGATCTTGGGTGGGGAATGTGGTGCTTGCTGAGGGGGACATACCAAGACAACTTGGACAATGTTATGCTTCCATCTTTGTGGGAACCGTTTAGAGAAGGCCCTTTTCTAAACCAGCACGAAAACAAGGTCCATAAAGACATGCTTGGATGATTCTGGTGTGTAAGAACTTGACTGGCCGCACAGAGCCCTGATCTCAACTCCGTCCTTTGGAATGAGATTTCGAGCCAGGCCTTCTCGTCCAACATAAGTGCTTGACATCACATATGCTCTGCTGAAAGAATGGGCAAAGGTTCCCACAGAAACTCTCCAAAATATTGTGGAAATCCTTCCCAGAAGTGGGGAGTGGAAGCTGTTATAGCTGCAAAGGGGGGACCAACTACATATTAATGTCTATGTATTTAGAATGCAATGCCATAAAAGCCATATATATATATATATATATATATATATATATATATATATATATTCATAATGCAAAGCAATGTAATTGCTGTATAATTCCCCTTCGAGTAAGAAAAGGGCAGCTGACTTTTCTGTGTAAAGTCGCGTCACTTTGCTCGTCATTTGTCCCCATTATGACATGACAGTTTTGGAGTCTCCAATGATAACAGCCATCTGACTTGATCTGCGTTCAATGGATTTTCAGTAAAATAGAATCATTGCTGCAGTGATGGATAGAATAGGTAAAGTAATACATCCTGATAAATGTACCAGTTTTCCCTAGACTTTCTTTCACATTGCCCTTGTACAATCTATAAGTCAGTGAAGCTGAGCTAAGAACAGTGCTGCAACGTATCACGATTTTCAGATTTAAGTAGCTTTGACGCCCATCAATGGGGTGACGGGAAAATGGCCTGCGAAGGCGATAGATCATGTTTAAAGGGCTCACAGGGATGCAAGGAGTCTCAAGGTCAGTTTTGCAGACATGTTCTGACATAAAAGCTTAGATACAGTTTCATATATTACATCTCATAACTGCTCAAGATCACCAAAGAATGTACTATCAAATTATCACATACTCGCCGCTCGGTTATAATTTGATGATAAAATAGAATATTTAACCCTATGACAGTTTTTTTACATACTTTGTAATGTGCATGCTACTAAAACATTAAATATTTGATCTATGACTCTATGGACCTTGTTTAGAAAGATGCCTTGGTACAACATTTTTCATGAGCATGGGTACTTTTTAAAGACCAAACATTAGTACACTAACCAAAGAAAGCTTAAAAAATTTATATCTTGACGTTTCTTTTTAAGGTTTAATCAAATAAAAACAGAGAACTTTGGAGACACTTTGGGCATGTAGCAGCACAAGGAATAATGTTAGTCAGTTACTAAATGTCACCCACAGCATAGCAGAGGAGACTCTGGTGCAAGGTATGACAGCGACGGGAGAAAGCTTGTTGGTCTCAGAAGAGTTCTTTGCCCTTCAACCGGTTCCCCTCGGGTTGAGCCTGTGGGACTTTATGATGATCTTGCAAGACCGGGACTAACTACAAGGGCGAACACACATTTAGATCAAACAGGCATAAGACAGGAGTCTGTGGCAAGCCGAGGTCAGGGAGCCGGAATGCAGAATAGTTGTGTAACAAGCCGAGGCCAGGATTCTGGATAGCAGGGTCAAGCCAGGTCAAACACGGGAGCACAGAAGCAATATAACACACTGAGATAAAATACACCATGATAAACATAGGAACAACCATCAGAGGGCAAGGTGTAAGGGTAAGTTTATATATCGAAATTGGAAGAAAAAGGCACCAAATGCAAAATTGTGGCCACATTCAAAATAGAGTGACGTCACAATGTTAATGTTGCTTCACTGCGGTCTACTTGTGTGAGGCACGCAGCCGGCAACTGTACTCAGAGGGCCTCCCTCATTGGGACTCCACCCTGGTGCACTACAGTGGGACCTGCTGCATGGAGCGGGCAGGAGGCCTTCCCCGTTGACGTTGCAGATGGACATGTAGCCTACAGCCGACAGGGAACCTTCCCCGTTAGTTTGTGTTAAGTAAAACTAAAGTGTTAAATTCAGCAGAGTAGGTGGCACAGTGCTGTTATTGTAAAAATATTTTTAAACATTGCAGCTCAGTTGATAGTAAACACATTTTCGTTCTGTGCATTGATTGATGTGCAATAACAGTTGAAATAAGGTTATATTAAATTGTAAAAAGGAATAGTATAAATAATTGACGCAACATGCATTCTTGTAAAAAATAGCAAAATACACACCAATTTTCCCACTATTTTCTATATGGAACATTGTTTGGCACTAATGCTTAATAGATTGTGAGCTCATAAGACCAGGCTCCTCTTCCACTTCTGTACTGTTATTTTTTAACTTCAGTAAATGTTATTGTCATTTTTAAATACCGTATTTTCACCGTCCCCTAGTGTATCAGTGCAACAGAATGTGCTAGCGCTATATAAATAAATGTAATGTAATTCCGTAGGGTTTTTCACTAAGTCCATACATACTTATTTTACATAACAAAATAACAAATTCCGTCTGTCCAATCAAATACAAATGCTTGAGATGTCTCGTCTCAACACTGCTACCTTTGTGAATGAGCCCGTGATCAGCATGTCTAGCTTTAAAACACTATCCATGTGTCCTAAATATATCACAGGCTCTGTTTCTACTTAAAACAAATACATTTATCTAAAACTTAAGCTTTCCACTAGCCTGAACCCACATTTTCTTTTTGGGCTTTTTTCTGCCCAAAACAGAGATAACTGCGCGTGCCAGGAGATTTATTACCATTTTATGCAAATCTGTTAGCGCTATTCTCCACTTCCTTAATTACCCATGTTAGTTCAACACAAGCCTTTTCTTTGATGTCCTTATCCTGTTTTTAAATAGTGTAAGATTTCTATCTCATCCTCCCATAGAGGTTTGATCCATAAAAAAAAAAACATGCCGGGAGCAGCTATTTTAAAGACTTCAGGGAAACGTTTAATTGGTTAATCCCATCTGAGTTATACAGATGCGTTTACCCTACACAGAGAAAAAAAGAGTCTGAAACATGTAAAGGACTGGCCAGGAGACATTTGCTTAAACCTGCGAGGCTTCCCCTACATGTAACTCTCCAGACTCCTGTGTTTTTTGGCAGTCCCTGCTGGAAATGAATTCAAAGGAAATCCCTCAACCCTTCATCAAATCTGCAAAGTATTTGATGTCATATTTTGGATAACAATGTAAATACAAAGCTATATGATTACATGACTGCCCTTTATTTAGATATCCCTATCCTTCTTGCTTTTTGATTTACTAACTAAGAAGAAAACCTTGTTTATACGTAATTAATTGTCTATTAACCTTGAGAGATTATCCATTGATCTTAGCTTTCACGCCTCAGTAAATAGTCCCTTTGAATAGAAGGGAATGTTCAGTCCAGAAACTGTGATGATGAAGGTTAGGAAGGACCGTCCGTGCACTAGAATTGGTGGAAGGCTTCATAAGAGTTTGTTATAAACATAGAATTTGACTGCAAGTCATACCCATTCGGCCCATCTACTCTGCCCATTTGTCCTGATGTAAAGGTGTATCAGTCCTCTGTCTCGTTTTAGTGTCAGGAGCCATATGCCTATCGTACGCATGTTTAAATCCCCTCGCTGTATTAACCTTTACCACTTCTGCTAGGAGGCTTTTCTCACAGCTGGTAGTTCTGATGATGTTGAGCGATCGTTGCTTGGAAATGTCCAGGGGAAGCAGGCTGAATGTTGGACACATCAACACCTACTTTTATCACCAGAAGTGTTTGTGTTGGGGGTTATATTGAGTTTAGATATATATATATGGTTTTGGACAGTTTTGAGATGTCCTATTGTCTAGGATGGAGACAAATTGAGTTGTACAATTATGATTCATGAGCTACGACTCATTAACCACCATGCTTAGCTGCTTTGTTAAATTATGGGACAAACGGACCAAGTTGTGCAAGGCTTTGTCTAATAAGAAAGTTTAAGTACTGACTTCCTTATCAATATCCAGCTGAAACGTGTAGGAACCCAGAAGCAAACATGGTAACTGCAACTGTATTTCCAATACGATAATAATATCAGACAGATAATCCTTTCCGAGTATTATTGGTGAGTTCACAAGAGTGGTGGGCAAACTCAGTTTAGTAAAGTGGGGCTGTCCTGCCAAAAGATAGAGGATCAAACCACATCAGTGAAACTGCGTCCAATATTCTCTGTTATAAAACACAGCAGCTGCATGGGGGAAGGATGCCCATCAGGTTCCTGCCCCATCACCTGTTTCCATGCACGCTTGTTGCATTTTTCCATTGCATCTCCTGCAATTTCCCCTTTTTTTTTTACGGAGCAGCAGGTTAACTTGTTAGGAGGCGGCAGCCAGAAGTGCGGATTGCAGCGTTTCATCACCGCAAAACACATTGTTCCAAGTCAGAAATTATACAGTCCAAAATCATCATCATGTATTTTCATCAGGATGAAATATCGGGCGCTGCGCTGAGTGCGAGAGTTTATTAATGGCGTGCTGTCAGAGGCTGGATGCTCTGCATATTTGCATATTAAACAGCTGAGTGAAGAAACATTCCTTTTATTGCTGCAGGGAATAAATCAGTTTAAAGCAAGTGTTCATCATTTATACTTCTTTCAGCTAAGTCTTCTTTTATTGAAATAAATTGGCGAAGTGCTTTGCTTATCCTTTGAATACTGATGAAATTTACCTTGATATGATTTTGGCAAAACATAACATTTACACGCATGTACATGCAGCCATATCCACTTAAAAGAGCCCGTACACATTTATCTATATGATAGTAAAATACCTTATATAGTTGTTTTGTTCACTTAAAGTCCTGTTATTTTTATTTCATAAGACAACCCATTATATTATTCTATTTAGGTAACTTATACAATTCACTCCCCAGTCTATGCTCACAGCTATATACCTGTTGTACAACACTGTGGAATATGATGGCGATATATAAATCAATATTAAAACAACACTTTAGTCAGATACACTATATGAACAAAAGCAACAGGGACTTTTATGATATTGCATTCTAAATGCATAGACATTAATATGTAGTTGGTCCCCTTTTGTAGGTACAACAGCTTCCACTCTTCTGGGAAGTCTTTCCACACGATTTTGGGTGGGAACAAGAGTTCCTGTGGAAATTTTTGTCCATTCATCCAGAAGAGCGTTTGTGAGGTCAGGCACTGATGTTGGATGAGAAGGTCTGGCTCACAATCTCCGTTCCAGTTCATCCCAAAGGTGTTCGATGGGGTTGAGGTCAGGGGTCTCTGTGGTCCGGCCAAGTTCTTCCACACCAAAGTCATCCAACCATGTCTTTATGGACATGTCATACACCCTTTTGGTGTAATGGTCAGATGTTCCAATACTTTTGTATATATAATGTAGGTGGGCACACTAACAGCCGGGTGCCTGCACATTTTGTGCACAACCAAGGCAATTTAATAGGATTTTATATATATATATATATATATATATATATATATATATATATATATATATATATATAATGTGCAGGCAGAAGCATATATTGCCGATACTGATCATGGCTCTAAACACAGTCTACAACCAAAACACAAGGCAATCTGAAGACCAGAAACCCATGATGTAGGCGCCCTAGGCCAGCCCTGGGTGTGAGACAAGTACAACATTAAATAGCTCTCCTTACCAGACGTCCCTTCTCCCTGATCTCTTTTAAATTGTGCCTCTACATTCTACGTGCTCATACCCATATGCAAGAGTTCTCATGTATATAATGAACACATAGCTTTTTAAATAGCCAGCCTTTTATTATGTCTAACCTTCCTGCAAAATATAACCCAACAATAGTGTCACATTGATCCCACATTTTCAAATAATCATCCACCTGGGTTATGGGAGTGGGATTCTCTTTCTTGAAACAATCTGGGTTTGATTTATTAGAACAACTGCTTGGGAGAAGCTCCTATGATTGTTCAGGTTTTGTCTGATGGTGGCAGCCTGGGTCTGATCAAATGCACAAACACCGTATCTTACATACTGTAGCCTGCTTCTTATTTGAAAAGGCATTGAAGCTGCCATGTGAATAAATCACAACATTCTAATTATTAAACATTACATTATTTTGATTGGAACAGTTATTGAGTCCCTTACTAAGCACATCGGATTCAGTTGGGTAAATGTACCCTGTTTGTCAAATATAAGACAAGGTTCTTCTCAGAGCAAATGCTCTGAAAAATACCCCTCGTCTTATATTCAAGGTCGTTTTATAATCCGACCTCAAATAGAGGTCTGATAACATCCAGATACCCCGCAGTGCTGTAGGAGACCTGAATCCTCCTCTCTGGTAGCCGGTGAACATCTGCAGCATCGCACAGGCAATCACTGCAGATAACCTCCACTGCATCCCCGGAACCTCTTCTGGGGCTTTTATGACGGGGCTTTTATGTGACATGACCTTTCGGCTCTCCGTCATAGAAGCCCCAGCAGAATTGCCAGGCACCAGCAGAGGTTGTCTACGTGCATCGTGCAGATGTCCACCGGCACCAGGGAGTCTGGAGCATTGGTAAGTCTGAGGGGGCAGAGTGGCATATCAGGGGGGCAGAGTGGCAAGCCTGGGGGCAGATGTGCATAACTAGGGTCAGGTTGGCAAATAAAAGGAAATAAAATCATAGCTTTTATTAAATATGAAAAAGACTGAATAAAGTTTCAGGAGCTACATGTCTATCCCACGTGCCATATGTCTATCCCATGTATGTTTAAATGCCCTTCTTCATACATTTTATATAATGATATTAAATGGAGATGTAGATGTCCGTGCAGTCAATTACCTAAACCTTGTGTATTATGGGTATAATGCAAAAGACCACTAAGCATTAGTGGTGATTCTGACCGATAAGTCCACTGTTGCTTCTTTCTTGTTGTGGTGGGCTAGTAAATTTTATCAAACTGGACAACATATGTAGAACTATAAAACAGACTTACTGCCCAGTAGTTTGCCTGTTGGACCCAGGAGTTGTTACACAGTCCTGTCCAATACACCAAAAATGTCCAGTTAACCAAAAAAAACTATAACCAGATTCTTCACATGGTCCTCTGCTTTTGTTAGACATCAGAGTAAACGTGATATAAATTGCTAGGTGCACATTTGCTCTATGTGTAACTTCTAACAGAATTACATGGTGGTACATGAACCTTCAGCCTTCTTTACTTTATTCAGTATGATTCTTAAGGATGTACTGGAATCACTCCACTTTTACCATGATAAATATGGTCCACAGATTACCGTAGGTGCTGTCAATATTCTAGAGATCCAGCCATTAAATGGCACCTTGATTTACTGGCTAACCTTACTGTCATAAAGTAAGTCAAACACATTTTAAGCTGTCATTCCCATGACATTGTGAAGTTTGCTTTCTCAGTCCTCCTGTGTAAGGATACATTCGTAAGTTCTCTTTGGAGACACTACAAAGAAACCTCTTGAGAAAATGAATGATTAGGTATGATCTCTGGTCTAGTGAGTGATTTGTTTGATCCTGAGCTAAAGAACCAATGACAGGTAAAACACAATAGATTCTATATACCCCATATTTGCACTTTTGTAAATTGCTTGGTTATTCCTTTTGACGGTTCATTCGTTTGTCCATAAATTAACAGGACACGTGAGCCGCAGCCGGCGGGTTTTAGAAGTCCAAGTCTTCTGCAATCGAAGGACAGGCAAGAAAAAAAAGGACAGATAGAGCATGCATTTTTTTTTATCTACCCATTTACAATGCTCTTACAATCTGAAGCAAAATATTATTAATCTAGACTGCCTGCTAGTTTCATTTACCATGTAGCAGCTCATGGGATTACAGGCACAAAGGTTTCATAAATTTCAAATGAATTATGAACATTTGTTGTCAAAACACAGTTGCGCTATAAAAGCTTCTGCAAGATGTAGTCCCGCTTTTTCATTGTAACATTTATATCCATAGACATCCTCGTTTCCTTGGGTAAGAAGCAAGAACCTTTTCTTTATCCTATCAATTTTTTCTCCTTCAGTTTTTTTATCTTGGTGTCAGATTATATGTCTGTAAAGCTAAATAGGATACGCTTTCCCGGATGCCACAATATGTTTCTGGACTGTTATGAAGTGTAAAGTGGACTTTATTGTTCCAGATAACAATTATCCCATTGTTTGACCAGCATGTGCAGCGTTTCTGCTAAAATGTATTATCGTCACACCTGGGAACCCACAGGTGTGACCTGGAGTCTCCGGGTGAAGTCTTGCTTTCCCCAGTCTTTTTGTTCTCTGGGCATAGGTGTGTGACCATGCATACTCTACCTTATAATGCAAGCAGCACACATTACATGCCTGCAAACCACTTATAAACAAAATGAGAAATGAAAATTAGGAAGAAAGCTCAGGTGAATGCTGGGTAAGTATTGGATGTCATGGATGACATTATGCACTTTGTATTTGTTCTTCGTTCTGCCATCTATGTATCCTTACTTGAAGATCCTGTAGCTCTAAGCCATATCTCTTAACTACGTGAATAATAAAGTTGGGCTTTCGTCATCCAGAAATAAAGCCTTTGGCTAAGTTGCCTCTAAAACTTGATTCTCATGGGCTGATTACCATTCTGTATTACCGAGCAGAACTGTTCTTTCTTTAGATCCAATGGGCAAAGAAAGTCAATTCGGAACTTTGCATATTGTACGTGAAACAGGTGTATTATAGCTTACATGTTCTCTGTCCCCATGTACAAGTGGTAAAATCAGTCATGCATTCTCGGAATGAGTAAGAAAAGAAAACATTTTGTGCTTATCATACAAATGATCAAACACCACTACTATTAAGCAGGCGTATTAGCCTGGTATTTTTTCTTATTATTATTACTATTATGAAGTTGCAACCATTGTTTAGGTGCTGCAGTTAAATCAGAAGTAGTAGAAAATATCTAGAAGGCTAGAACTACTTACTCACTGTTTAAATGATTTATCTCCTTTGTCCACAATTCTTACAAACTTAAATATCTGTTTCTTTGTAGCTGCATAAGGTTTAGCCAGCTGATTTGGACATTATTTAAATCATCGGCTTCAGTAAATTAGGCAGGCACATCTCACAATGTTTTAAGCGCACAAGCTTTCGTGCAAACTCCCAGCACTCTCATTTGTACCAATATTTATATATCTAAACCATTGGTGACGTGGACTCTCAGCTACCTTCCTTTGTAAATTGCTGTTTTATTGGGTTTAATGTAACAGGAAACTATGCCTAATTAAATAAAGTATATTCTTCATGTTCTTTTTGATATTCACAGCAGCATTCTGCTAATATTAGATGCCGACCTCGATTAAGGTGGGTAGGAGTGCACGATCAGTCTTACTATCTCAAAAGACCAATAAATCACACCGTGGTCTATTCATCAAAGTCATGCAATTTGCATGTTGCTTCTCATTTTGTTTACAAGTATGTATGATGGAAAATATGATTTGCAGGGTAAATAAAAAAAATCCACGGTAAACATGAGAACGTGGTGTTTTAGTACCTTTTTGTACCAGTGATCTGGGATCTTATACATTTGGAAAGATTGGAGAGAAAGTATTAAGTATTAAATGCAGACCTAGATTTAATAATGCATATTATACTACATTACTAAAGTCAGTCTAAGCTCAGGTCATTTCTGGTCGTTAAGCTGCTGTTGGATGTGCTGGTCTCCACAACTTTCAGCTGCCTTGTCTTTAAACATTTTGTATCCATTATAATTTTGGCTATGACACAACTCAAAGATTCACCATACTGACAGCTGTCACATCTCAGTATGTAGAGTAAGCCATGCCTAATTAATCACAGAATCGCTCATCCTCTGATGGCTAGCCTCATAACCTTCAATGGCTCAACAAATGTTTTCTTCCACAATATCTAAAACACGTTGCATTATTTGACAGTTATATTAAAATAAATTCCACCATACTTTATTATCAGGTCCTATGATGTCCTTTACAACCTGCCCTTCATGGCCTTACATTTTCTAAATCACCTGGCACCTCTTGACAGAGTAAAAGCGTTGGTACGATCCTGGGTCAAGTGAGAAGAATCCTTCTGCAGATTCACTACAGAAACATTCTTACAACTATGTCTTGCTCATATGACTTGGAGGTTGGATCTTTTGATCACTTGGGTCATCTCAGATTTACATGCAGCCCTGTTGTGTACTTGACCTTAAGAAATATCTTTTTTTACCAGTGTTCTAATTAAATAATGTTCTTCACAATCACTAGGCTTCAACCTCAGGAGGGCAGAAATCTCTGCATTGAACAAATCTTGTGATTCCTTTGTGTGAATTTCACAGATCGTCCCTTAACATAACAACTGTGGAGCTAAGATATTTCACGGCTTAACCTTCCCCTTAGGTTCCCTTCACTCATCAGACAACATGATGAAAACCGTGCCCTCCTAATCTACCAAAGTAAACTTTTGCATTCCACAAAATCAAGCATCAGCCACAAATATCTCTTCCAATTATTTTCTAATGAGTGAGAAAGAACTACATACTGAGCAGTTATTCCATCAAACGGCACATGTAACCACAAACCCCCTAACCCAGTGTTAATCTGGGAAAAAACATGTGAGTGTGTGTGTTCCTGACATGGAATGCACTAGCCACAAAAAAATGGGGGACTTTTTGAGTTATTATGCTTATTTTTGGCCTTGTACCTGCATTCTATATACAAAACTCTTAAAATGGGTTGTATACATGAAAATAGGGAGAAAAGCAACATCTTAGCTGCAAATGTTATTCTTATAGTAAAACTTTTTTTTTTGTCTACAGTACATATAACATAGGACACAAAGCAGCTTTGATTTCTCGCACAGAAAATGATCTAAAATGTTGAGAACATGTGTAGTGGCCTGGCTTGGGGACTTCCAGTAATTTAACAATTAAGTTTGCGTACCATTGCATAGTGCTATTCTTCCAACGCCATCCTTCCACTTCATTAAGGGAGAGAGAGAGAATAACCTGCCTTCTGAATGTTGAATCTGTTGTTGAAAAGAAGACCAGGGCCTCCTGTTAACACAATACTTTTATCTAGTAATCACAGCCTGCGGGAGACAAAATAACAATTCATCTGTAAAACAAGATTAACTCATTTAAGGTAGGCAGTGATCAGAGAGGAGGGCTATGCTGTTATCTGACGGAACGAAGGCATACAGATTCAAGGGCCATTCCGGTTCACAGGCATAGCTTGTTGAAAGTAATTGGACACTGTCAGAGTATGCCTTTGTGAGATATGGAAATTACAATGGAATACTATTAATCTCTGACAAATCCCCTCTCATCTGATAAAGACCGTATACTTCTGTTCTTCATTAAAACACCTTACTTACTACTTTCATGTTCCTCCTAGTCTGCCCTTTGCAGCTGAAACCTCACCACTGGCGATAGGATCAGCTAGTTAATTAATAGGGTGTAATGCAGTAATTTGCTTTAGTCGATGTCGTTCTGTGCTCCCTGCTGGCCATAAGCTAAATATTTACTTTGCTGACCAGCGTAGAGGCATTAAAGGAAGATTTGGATGCCTGCGAGAGGGAACTTATACAGAGGGGCAAAGCATGTGGTCGTTGATCATATGGTATAACTTTGAAGAGAACAAACAAAGGACTGCAGTCCAATGAAATTGTCCAAAAGAATACTTACCTAATTTTTGTTTACTATTTTCTTTTCTATAATTTAATGAAAAGGGTTACTGTATATTTACTTTGTTTATTATGTTTTTTCTAGCTCTAGATAATATATATATATATATATATATATATATATATATATATATATATATATATATACATATATTTTTAGAACTTACATCCCCTTAACCACTTTAGCATGCTGCCACAGCCTCAAGGATGATCAGAAGCCTAGAATATACATTAAACTACATTAAAATAACTACATTTGACTACATTAAATTTTTGCTTTTTAAGGATCCGGTAAATTCCTCCTGCTTAACCTAGATATACGCTCTAGCATCTCATCTGGCTTGACAGTATTGCCACTGTAGAACCTGCTGTGAATAAACCCATCAAAAGCCACGCACAAACAGCAATGTGGTCTTTTACTACAAGTCAGGATCTTGCCACGTGGCTCGTTTGAACAAGAGAAAAAGTCAGCAAAAAGCAAACTAGGTGCAGAGAACACAAATGGCTTTCTTTCATGCATTTCAATCTTTCGATTTAAACAAGAAAGTAAACGTCTTTGAATAAAATGCTTTGGGTTTTACAAACAGTACATCTTGAAAATATGCTGACAAAATATACACATATGAGGCAGGGGTTTGTCATCTTTGAACTACAAGATGTCCCGGTTAATTCTTAGCTTCTGAATTTGTTGACATGTTTTCTCATTACAGATTAACTGAAAGCTAACATTTTGAGACATTTTGAGAAAAGTGTTGGGTTGTCTCCCTAAACTAGGCAGTAGGCTATAAAGCTCATTTATTATACATTTTGGATTGTCAACTTTATTGTCTTTTCTGAATGAGAAATTGGGCTTTGAGGACCTTGCACTCCATAACATTGAGTTGTTCACGCATTGTGCACGTGTAGTGTCATTTAAGAATTCTTGGTGATTGGGACATAGGTCGTGGTGAGGACCCAATCTTCTGTCCTGTTGTGGCATGGCGGCCAGTGATAGATTTGCATTGATATGTAGTTGTCCGTGTACAGATACTTTTTTTTCATGAGATAATTCTTAAAATTACGCTGCTCTAAATCTTTCATTTTCCATTAAACACCTGCATTTCAAAGTGGATGAGATCAGTATGTGAAATATTTATTGATGACTCCCATTAGTATCCCAGTTACACCCACATCAAGTCTTCTGCTTGTTCTAAAGAATTCCGGTCTCTTGTTGGTCGTTTAGCATGCTAGACTTTTATTGCATTTTGTGTTTTGAATTTTCAGACTCATTTTTCGAGTTTTATAGTGGCGTGTAAATCTCATCTAGACAGTCACTTTGACTCTCCATACTATATCATACCTGTCTTTGAAAGTTATAGGAAGAGGCTAAAGATATTCAAGTACTAGAATTAGCAGACAGTATTTCACATTATCTGGTTCTTGGCACAAAGGAGTAGGTTTCCATATAAATATTACAAAAGGTTTTTATGGTACCAAAGTTGCTGAATAAATTGATCAAGGAACATGGCAACGTCAAAAAAGAGCCACAGAAAGAGACTAGAAATGCCCACCTAACCCCCCAGATATGCTTTATGCCCCCTAGAAGTGCCAGCTATGCCCCCCAAATATGCCACTCTGCTTCCTAGAAGTGTCACCCCCCCGATTTACCAATGCACCCCCAGACTCGCTGGTGTGTAGCGGGGCGGCCGGTGGACGTCTGTGCAATGGGCGCTGGCAACCTCCACTGCCGGCACTTTCCCCGGGGCTTCTATGACGGAGAAGCACCGGCGGAAATGCTGGCAGCAGAGGTTGTCTACGTGCATCTCCGCAGCCGCTGAACGTCTGAGCGATACGTGTAGACGACCTCCGCTGCTGGCACTTTCTAAACAAATAATTATTATATTTTAATAATATTTCTGTGCATTAGAAAGTTCTAAAGGTTGGAGTTTCAGTTAAAGCTGTTTCCATCCCTTTCATTTTATTCACGCAGACACAAACTAACCGGTTACTTTATCACAGCCGGTGCTGATAGATACAAAGATAAAAAGCCCAATTTGACCATAGATTTCCCCCCTATTGTTTAGAACCTTTTTACAATTTGTTCATCGTTTTTGTTTTATGAAGCTTTCCTTGTTATTTTTGCTGATATACGGCCTATTTGTTCCTTTTTTTCACAGGTGGTAATGCAACATAGGGACCTCATTAAAGACATCTGTTATCTAAGTTCATATTTTATTCTGCTTTTAAGAGCATTTCATCTTTAGGGATAAGTCAAGAAAGAAAATACCATCAATTTTGTTTTATTGCTTTTTCTTTTTCCACTTTTTTAAATGTATAACACAAAACACTTCTATTGTAAGATACGGAATTTGATGGCGGTATATAAAACAATAATAATAATAATATTCCTAGAATTCTTATATAACATGTAACCTTAGAAGTAAAATTTAGAAAACATCATCAATTTTGATGCTGTAAGGACTTATTTATGGGCTCTAGCAAGATATAATTCATTTTAGTTTTGTACTTCAGTCACCTTAGTTTGTACTCTTTGGGTCTAATAGCCACAGATAATATGATTTGGAAGGACCCACCTTTAAAATAAGCTAACAATGAAGCTATACACAAGCTACAGGACATCATATCCCGACACTTGTAATCCATACTATGGAGGCTATACCACTATAAATGGGCCAGTTGTGGCGATAAGAGATCCCCCTTGTGACCGGGCCATTGAGCGTGGATCCCCCTTGTGACCGGGCCATTGAGCGTGGATCCCCCTTGTGACCGGGCCATTGAGCGTGGATCCCCCTTGTGACTGGGCCATTGAGCGTGGATCCCCCTTGTGACCAGGCCATTTAGCATGGATCCCCCTTGTGACCGGGCCATTGAGCATGGATCCCCCTTGTGACCGGGCCATTGAGCGTGGATCCCCCTTGTGACCGGGCCATTGAGCATGGTACCACGGAGGACAGGTCTTTCAAGAAGGCACTCTATCGCTGTTTTGGGGCAGGGAGGCTGCCGCACTCCTGGACCTGGCTCCTTACACCTTGACCAGAATACATTGCTGCATGTTTGGGTTTGCATAAGTATTTGCAAGAGCTATTCTTTTTCCTTAGATATATTTAAAAAAATTATTTATACCAGGCTACTTAAGAGACAGGTGTTTTGTGGGATATAAATCTGGCCTCCACTAGAATCTTTTTCCAGTGTTTTGACCTTCGTAGAAAAGCATTGCGGAGCCTGTTATTTCGTATAATGAAGAAAGGAGCCAGAGTAATCTAGCTAATATATTTTGTGTTTTTCCATGTTACATCACCCCCCCTCCCCGGAAAAAAAATATTTATATAGATGTTCCTGTAGTAAAAAATCAATAATTTCAATGAATTTGTTGATTCCTAATCACAGACAGACACACCAATGCTGGAATGAGGTGACTGCAGAAAATAAAGCTACTAAATTGAGAGGTTCATACACACTTGATGAGTGAACTTTGCCATTCCATTGGGATAAGTGAATTGGTGCACATCATAAGTTGGATTTAATGGGCTCATAGACCAAAGTTCAACTTCATTTTAACCCTAATGTGACACAAGGGAGACATTGATAAATTGCTACTTTCTCAAAGGATAGTGGGGTGACACCTCTTGGCTTACTGGTTCATCTGTGTATTATGCTAGTCCAGATTGTGGCAAGTATTAGGTTTTTATGTCTACATGATCCACAATGATCAGAGTGTGTACAAGGTTTGTAGTTAATAACTGGACACTATAGTGAAAATAAATACATTTACCCCCCATGGTAAAATAGATAGTTTTGAAATAACATTTATCTACCTTATTTTAGTGTTAGTAATGAAAAGTTATTTGTAAAACTTTGTTTTAAAACAAAATCTGAATAAAAAAAGAGATAATTAAATAAATATTTGTGTGGGATTCTACTGCACATCAAAGAATAGTTTTCATTCACCACCCGCTACCTGATTGTTAACTTAAAAAGTAATTATAATTATCCATCCTTCCAGAATCCCAGCTATTCGTTATAACTGGCCAGAATCACCGTTTTGGCATTAGGCAAAAGTCCTGTCATCCCCTGTTGAGTTTTTTGCGAGAAGGCTACCTGGAGAGAGTGAATCCATTTCCAGTGGCCTTAAATGTAACTCAGACTGGGTAAATATTTCATATTTCTAAATGTTCCTAATAGAATTCTTGGAAATTCAAGTTTTTACTGTTTTTTTTTGGGGGGGGGAGCTATAAACTCAATCTTAGATTACTAACACCACAATGGGAAGAAAAATATGTAATTATCAAAGTCTAATAAAATAAATCTAATGGACTCCGGCTTTAGCATCTGTTATAATGCATTGGAATCTCCATTGTGCCACTAGGGTCCTGTTTAGCTCGCCGAGGTTTCCAAACCAGCGTCCTCCATCTTCATTTCTAGTGGAGTGGAGGGTTTCAATATTACTTCATCACCTTCCAAGCCACTGGTGTGATAATTAGTCCAATCTGAGCTATAGATTCTCCCCATAGGCTAAGTAACCTAGCTGCGGATTACCAGTTACGTGGTGTGCTAACACATTTTGACCTTATATCTTTTATTAGTCTAGACAAACAATGTTTATTCTAAACCCTTCATTTCACAGGCCAAATATTGTAGGTCATCTGGGTAACCTCGTTTTGTCTAAAAATAATAATTGAGAAAAAAAAAAAAGATTCATATCCTGTTCAGGCCTTTATGAACTTCAACATATTCCAGTATAATCTTTTGTGTGAGGTATAGAACGAAAAGTGTTATTGACCCAACAGTGAAAGCAAAATAAACTTTAATTTGTGTTCTTATTCAATTCCCTGTAAATACATAAATCTTTACGATTTCTTTATTAGTTGCCGAACAAAGAAATATATATCTTGTGACGCCTAAATACAAGATCCCACCTATATTACAAGTTAGAAGTTTTATGGAATAGAAGCCTGAAATATACACAAAGATAACTTGCAGTATTTAAAGTTATTTTATATTTATATATATATATATATATATATATAATGTTAAGTTTGTTTTCTCTTCATTTATATATCTGAAAGGTGCACATAAATAAAATGTAGAAAAAAAAATACAAACACAATAAGTTTTTTTTGTGGACACATGTGCTGCAGTTTTGCTAGGGCGCTACTATTGGTAATGCCAGCTATGTTCAATGTTGTCCAAAGCTAACTAAGAGCATGAGCTAAATATTGTATAAATATTCATACTCATGCAGACAATGACGATCCATTATACACACATTGCAGGGACTTTAGCCTTGGTCTTGTGCTCATCATACACTCAAATGTCTCCCATGGAAAACTGGTTATTCTAGATTGTTAATGCAGAATATAGGGCCTCCTTGGTCCTTGATTGAAAATAAGATAGCACTTGGTAGTCTCATGGATATCCAACGAGCCTTGTGAGGTTACTCTTAAAGCTTCTCCAGTAATTTCTTGGTCATTTTTTTATTCTCATCCAGGTCCTGCCCACGGCTCTTCTACCTTCTGCCCACTGGGATCCTGCCCACTTGCCCTCACACCTATTCCCCACTGGGATCCTGCCCACTCCCTTCCTATCTACTCCCCATTCACCTTCATCTACTTCCCACCCGGATCATGTCTGCTCACTCCCCTACATTCTCCCCATTGGAATCCTGCCACTTCCAGGGGCTAGCCCTTCTTTTTACCTCGGAAAGGTCCCAGGTAGGGTTATTAGTTCTCCCCAGCAGTGAAATTGCAAAATATTTTTCACTACTTAAAAACTCTTACTTTTGCAAATATGTCTTCACTATTTGTGCACTGATCTGAATGCAAGCTTTGTGGGGTAATGCTTTCTATGCCAGGTATGGAGGGTCTAAATGAATCCTCCCAATCCCTGAATAAACTCCTGTCCTCTACTCCTGCTCTCCTCCTTGTACAATTTCCAATGGCGTCCAGTCAAACACCCTCCCATTTCATCACTGATGCCATACGAAGATATTATCATTTAGTGGTAGGAGAAGGACCTCAATATAATGCTTGCGTTTAATGGATTAATATATAATTTTTTGTGTATATTTTCTACCTCATTTCTGAGGTTGTGATGCTAAGAGTAAATGGGAAACACACTGAAACGGTTTAGTACATGCCCCTTTCAGATCTTTAACTAGGATACTAAAAGTTTGAGGCTCCTAACCTGTTTGTGGTTTGGTTCTTAATATCCTTCGTATAGCAGCTGTACATTTCTTTGTATTTGGTTAACTTTGAATACCATAAAAATAAATTGGTTTATGATGAATTCCCTCTGAATACTGTGTGTGGAAGGTATGGTTTGGCTTGGGCTTCTGTCCAAGCCATAGGACCTCCAACGTTGCGTTCCATGCTAAAGAGATTATCTCTGTCTCTCTGCGCCCAATGGTAATCTCCCAAGCAGCAGGTGTCTGTGGCTATTAGTACCACAATCTACAGACATATGAAAAGCATTAAACAATGCCATTGGCAACAACCACCTTTAGCAACGAGAAAGTATTCTTCTCAACCCAAGTGTGGGTTTTTTTTTGCACCATTTCTGTTTTATGACGTCTGAGCTCCTTAAGTGTTAACTTCTTGTTCCCTAAACAATTTGGTTTGTAAATTGAATCATTTTCTTATATAGATTTCTGTTAGCAGGCACATGCATTTAACTTCATTGATTTAGCAGGACAGGATCTTTCGTTGGTGGTGTGGGGGGGGGAGACACCTTGGGAGATACTTCTAGTGTGTGGTCTAAATCGTGAAATGTTTGACTGCTCTATTATTTTCAGCCCATAAAGCTGTTATGATATGTATCTCGGAGACCTAAGCAACGCACTGAGAATCCAGACTCGTCAAACAGCGATGTTACCATGAAAATCACCATGTGACCCCTATTGTCCTTCAATATATCTTAATTATACCACTCTGTCTTTGAACAGAATATTTGGCCTTTTCTATTATTTTTACATATAAATGAGGATGTTTAAGTATACTAGTCTAGAAAATGCTATACATCAAAATATACATGTAACCCCTCTCCTCTCCCTTTATGTTCATTGCAACCCCTTACAGCTTGAAACATGAACTTTTTAGAGGTTAAATGCCGATTTTCTTTTTCATTTATTCCTGCTCTCCAAGAAAATAAAAATATCTATATTTTGTGTAATCGTCCGTGTTGTCAGTAGCGTCCCCTTTCCTTTATTATCGATATCGGAATTGATTGTCTTTGTGGTTATACATTTAAAAGTATACCCTTCTCCCCCATCCTCCCTGCATCCTCAGATCATCTCAGTACCAAATAAATACATTACAATAAACGGTGTGAGATGTATAGCACAGTATAACAATGATAAATGATGGTGTATGTAATTTTTCTACTATTAACATAAAGTAATATAAACTGAAGGACACTAGTCTATTGAGAGAGTTAGTAACTAATGTTCCATATCAGATGTGGACAATGTCAGGAGTGAATACAGATTAGGCTATGTCCTTTTCTCCCTGGGGGAATTAAACTTGGAGACGCCACTAGCTGCCAATGGTTTTACTGCATTTTGTTGGGTGATTTTTTTTTTCTCGTTCTTTCTTTTCTTTTGGTCTATTAATTCCAGAGCCCTAAATGACAATGTGAGTAAAACACATTTTCAGCAGGATGTATTTCAGCTGTACATTCTCGTGTCTACAAGACCTATTCATGCCATTTCGTCACAGTGACTGTTTAAAAAATCACGCAGATTGCCAGCATTCCGTAATTGACCAGAGCATGTTCTCGTTATAGCAGATTAGATGGTCGGTTAAAAGGGGAAATGTGGGAAATGTAACTCACTCTGGCTTTCAGGCACGAGAGCCAGTTGTTATAAAGATCTGACGTTTTCTGAACACTTTCTGCCCAATGTACGGCTTTGAGAACTGCTTGCTTCCTTTAAAATCATCTCTCTGAAAAGCCCTCTGTGGTCCTGATACAGTAAAAAGGTTCCACATGGAAGGGCCTGCTTTGATGTGATTTAAAGTAACCATTAATCCAGTATTTTTCATATATATATATATATATATATATATAAATAAAATATATGTTACTCTGTCCTTTTGTCTGTCGGATGTTCAGTGTAAGCTTATACCAGTTCGTGTGAGCTTAGGTTGCTTTACCCTTCCTTTTCTTCTATCTACCATCATCTTACTCAAGGCCAGACTGCCAATCATGAGGTGGCCCTGGCACTTTAGGTCCTGCGGCAGCCTAAGGACGTAAGTTTGGCCGATGGTTGGATATCTGTGGCACTGTTTTTATGCTCACGTGGCATGTGGTCGAGCATATCCAGCCCGCTGGCAACATTCCGCAGAAGTTCAGGTGAGTATTCGGCCATATGGCCAGTCTGGACCTGCTGTTACTGCATACATATTAGTAATAACTATTGCTTTATCTCTCAACTTAGCATGGATACAGATTAAAAACTATGTTCCTAAAAGCCAAACAAAAATAACATCCCTTGAAGCAAGTCATAGCTAATGATGACTTACACCGTTAGCTATTTGGAGGGATTTCTTTTTTCTTTTTTTACTCTAGAAAAGGAAATGTTCTGTTTGTAAAATACAGCATTCAGAGATGAGCATGATAAGTAAAAGGGTGAAATTACTAAAGAATATTGACCATGCTGATCAGGCAAGGGACCTCCTGATAGACATGAACTAATTGAGCTGTATTGAGAAACATCAATTCTATTGTTGTATCAGTTATTCCAATCAGTAAGACATTATGTAGATATACACAAGGCCAGGTGCCTTAGCAGGCATATGGATTATTTAAATGCATTGTTCCGAAACCTGTCCTTGGAGACTTATGGATGAAAAGTATCATCCCATTGTTGCTGAAGTAGAACTTGTCCATCTTGGTCTCAAAACAACACATTGTATGATATGTAATTGGTATGTCTTTTGCAAAAACCATAGTTCAAAGAGATATTTGGGGACACGTGTTCCAGTATATTCGGTTGTTCTACCTTTATCTTATTTCTTTGGGACACTCACTTTAATGGGACATCAGAGATAACAGCCATGTTGTCTTAGCTTTGTTGACGTTGATTCCTCTTATGGGGCAAACATAGAGAAAAGGTTTCTTCTGCAGAAGATCGCTTCTTAAATCTGTAGAGGAGACCTCTGAAGTCTTGAAAGCTTTTTTCTATTTTGCCCAACTTCACTAAAGGCTTTGTATAAAAATTCACTGCAGTCAACAGTGTACCAAACACTCATTTATTTGGTTATTCCACGGGCTTGGTGACCTATTTAAAACCCATCTCCAGAACGCAGACATAGCATGCCTAATAAGTGTTCACAGCATTAGTCCTTAAAGCTTATTTGAGACGCTTAGGAAGCAGGAAATACATCATTATTCACAGGGTGGTCTTTGGCGTGATATGTTTGTCATGGTTCATAAATTTTATCTTTCCACCAGAAACACAGGAGAGCATCTTTTCAATGCAATTATAAAAATGTATAAAATGAGAAGTAGGGAATAAAAAGGCTACTGGACTAGGTTTTTATGACCCTCTCCAACACATTTGTAATTTGAGGAGAGGGCATTTAATCACAAGACAAAATTCTAAATAAGCATAGTCTTTTTAACGTTCTTAATGTTCGCCTCACATTTTTAATTGATTAAAATTTGTTGCATGCCATTGGCATGATTATTATATCATGTATGTGCTGCGTTAACATGAAATACATTATGTGACTATATCATAACATTCATCAATATCATACTGGCTTAGTTTTGGGTGAAGAAATGGTCAAACTCTGTAAAAGTGTCTCAAAGCATACATCTTTTACCTAAATGGCACTCTCTCATATGTTAAGTAAGTAAACCTTAGCAGATCTGTCATTTATTTTATTTTTTTACCACAAAGGTTTAATCACAAAAAAAACAAAAACTTTTAAGTATCTTTCTGAGTTTCTGTTTCAACAACCTATCAATGCCTGCTTGTGTTTTACATAACTGCTCCCGAGATAAATGATGAATGAGGCAAATTATTACAGGATAAAATATATATTTCTACATACGATCTGGGGATTCAACAGTACTAGGGCTTTAAGGCCAGCGGCCGCCAAATGATGTAAGTGCGTCTTCAAGTTGAATACATTTGGCTGCACATTACATTTATATACTCACACAGACTGCACCCAGGCATAGCTAGCCGGCACAACGCACCGTCCTGCAGCATATTAGGTGCATACGGGGTGCTGCTGGCCAGCTGCCCTATGGCCCTTTGCTGACGTGCCAGATGGTCAGTCAGGACCTGTCATTGACCCATGTTTTAATGGCAGTTCTTGACATACAAAGCGTCTTGACAGCGCAGACATATCACAAAATAATTAAGTAGGAAATAAAATCAAGGCTGAAGTTTAAAAAAAAAAAAAGATACGAAGATTTAAACATACAAACTTTTTATTATTTGTTTTCTTCCATAGAGCGTAATTCTGTACTTGCTGGTATAGTTATGATTTGACTACAGTGTCCCTTTAGTGTAATCATTTTTCAAGACTGTCCCAATGCCAGCAAGCACTTAGCTACTTTTTTATATCATTTAGCTCCTTTTTTAGTTCTGCCTGCAAGTCCATTCCGTTTATTTATTCCTCAACAAAAATGTCAACGCGTACCATGTCGGCCTGATATAATTTGCTATGAAAATCCATAAACTCCAACACGCCATTGTTAATTAAACCACCTGACTGTGCAGCACCGTGCATTCATCTGTGCTGATATAACATTAGGATAAAATACACCTCCATTCAGAGTGTTTAATGTAGCACCTCCGGTTTACACTGCCCCTCCTCTGCGTATTTGCCGGAGAATACATTGCACCCTTGATCATAAATCCCCGGGCCTGACACTGTCTAAGTCTGCTGCTCCCTTGCCCTCAATTTCAGTGAGATGGGCCATTGAAAACTCATTACAAGCTGTTTAGACTCTTACTTTGACTTTTGCTCGACAGCGAGCAAAAATTAACAGCTTTTGGAGGGACCGGGAAAAAAAAAAGGGAAGAAAAAGGCATAGTGCCAAATAAATAATAGAGAGAAAGAATTGCAACAACAGAATATTAAACTAATACTAGTGTCATTTTCAGCATGCGTCCTTGTGGTGCCTGTGAAGTCGTCGTTTTGGTGGCATTTAGGCTTAACATGGTAGCATGCCACCTAATAGTCCGGTTTTTCAGGGACTGTCCTGATTCTGGATGCTGTCCCGGATAGCTGTCCTGCTTTTACGGGCAGAGGGGATCATGGGCCAGTTAGGGAGATAATCTGATCTCCCCTGACCAGCAGCTTGTGCATGGTCTTCTCACAATGCTCTCTCACAAGGCAGCTTGTGCATGGTCTTCTCACAATGCTCTCAAGCCTCTTTCTTGCTCCCTATGAGCTGTAAAAGAGACAGCCCAGGTCATGCCCAAAGTTAACATAGGAAGTCACCAGAATCAGGAATCTGCACACACTCCCCACAGGAACTCAGGTGCTTAACTGTGCCAGGAAGGGCCAGCTCCCCAGTAAATCAAAATAGAAAAAGGCTCCAGGCACTCAAGGGTTCCATCAGGCAGATTTATTGAAGGAGAAGGACAACAACGTTTCGACCTCACGATGAGGTCTTTATCAAGTTACTTGATGAAGTACTTGATAAAGACCTCATCGTGAGGTTGAAACGTTGTTGTCCTTCTCCTTCAATAAATCTGCCTGATGGAACCCTTGAGTGCCTGGAGCCTTTTTCTATTTTCAAAGTTAACATAGGGGCATTTATGTAAATTGCAATGTGTGTAAGACAGGTTATTGAGCAAAGCCTTTAAGTTAATGTCCACTTGCCTTCTCAAGTCAAGGCAAGCCGAGACAACGTAACAGTCAAGTTTATTTTGATTGTTAGATATAAACGACTTTCTTTGCAAGAAGGGGACCTAAAAGGCTTTCAGCTTAGTCTTCTCACCTCTCTGCCTGGGGTTTGTCTTCAGTTCGTGTTCTGTTTTTTCTTTTTGTATCCGAGTCCCGCTGCCGAGAGTGTTCTACATCATATACAGAACTTTGTGTACGTCTAAACCAATGAGCCTTTGAGAGCCGCTTCATAAATTTAACTGTATCTTGTTTAAAAGCAAGGCAGGTTTTTAATTTAGTGCTTGATAGTTTTTATGTGAAATGTCTAAGGAGCTATTT